>NC_136068.1:323755687-324355687 GCF_964261635.1 Lissotriton helveticus
TTCTCTTCCTCGGTCCAATCTATTTTCCCTTGTCCTGATTTTTTCAAAATCTTTTGTCTCCTGTAACGATCATCCACCTGCCCTATGAACTTCTTCTCGACTTCTGACACCTTGCATGTCAGGTTATTTCTACGGGCATGTGAAGTATCTAAGGTAATCCAAGGAATGAAGAACTTGGCCAATCTGTCTTCACTCTTCCAGTAATCCCATTTATTCATCTGCTTATAATTCGGGACTTCCGGCAACACTGAATCATAATTTGAGAAATAGTATTCAAAACTATCTCTCTCATAAAATATACTAAGCAATAAGCTACATGTAATGCCATATGTCAGAGGGAGGTGATGATAGCGAATTCCTTCATCTACAGACGCCGGCAACTGCATGCAGACGTAGCAATCCTTAACCTCCATGGCATCCACGTATTCATACAAGAGTTTAGCATAAGCATTTGACCTAAAGTCTCCTTGGGACTCGTCTACATGTAACCTGCGGGCTTCTGCAGCTAATAACGCTTTCTCTTGAGTGTTTTCCCTTTTCTCACCAGCAACAGAGGGTGTAAGCGTTTCTACAGAATTCACATCAGTTACCTTTGCCTCTTCCTCATGTCCCTTTACATAAGAAATTGTTACCACTAAAGCTATTAATATTATCACTCCTACTATTAGTGTACCTATTATACATTTAGCTCTGCGGTTCGGGGTGCCGGCCTCCATTTCGTCAGACAATATAGTTCTCTCTTATCTTAGCAAAAAGTTCTTTTCCTCTCGTTCCTTTACAGTCTCTTTTCAATCCCTTTGCCTTTAGAATCCACACAACTGGAGGCTGACAACCTTCTTCGCAAAAGTTCTTTAACAGTTCAAAAAGACAACCCTAGCCCTTCTCCATCAACTCAAGGGAAATTCCCTAAAATTCTCTGCTTCCTGGGCGCTAGGTAATCTTCTTTTTCTGCTTGCTTTATTTACAAAGTCCTTAACAGTCTACTATCAGATTTGTGGTTGCAGCTTCAATAGCATAGTTCAGTATTTCCAAACGAAGATTGTGCTCTTCATGTGCTGTTATCGTTGTACCAAAGTCGGGGAATTGCAATTCTGTAAGAAACATGTGTTTTAACTTGCTGAGGCGGGGAGGTCTGGGGAGCATGAATGTTAGTGACCCTTCTTGTTCGACACCGGGTACCAACAGTCGTATTTCCACGGTGATAATGGGCTCAGAACTGGACACCACCACCGCTCGGATCCTCCCTGTCTCCGGTTTCACAGACATTTGACGCCAGATATGTCCACTCAGGTGTGGAGTATCTTCTGTTAGGCACACGCACTCTTCTTGACCTTCTTCGGTCTGGTGCTTCAGCGCACTGAGCACCTTCTTCTGGGTCTGAGTCTTCTGATATCGGAGGAAGGGTTGCTTCTGGAGTTGACCTCAGGCTAGAGCTCCTTCTTTGCGGCCTATTAGCTTCTCCACGTGCCCTTCTACTCCTTCTTCTTCTTGTCTGTTCTCGCTCTCTCTCAGACCTGTCAGGGTCTGACTCGTACTCCCAGCTACTTTCTCCTTCTGTAGCGTCTTCTGTTTCGCTGTTGTACTGACCGTCCTCAGCTTGGTCAGACTCGTTCCCTGCTTCCGCTGGCACCTCTACAGCTTGGCTAGCCCCCTCTATGGCTTCTGGGTCCTCAGCTGGACGTCTATCCGAGAGAGGAGCTGTTTCCAGAGGTGCTGGAACCCTTTTCGTATGTGACGCGTGGATCCAATTGGGCAGGCCTCCCACCTTTACAGCTGTGTTTGTGATCAGGATGACCTGGAAGGGCCCACGCCAACGAATATCCAAGCAGCTTCTTCTCACATGTTTCTTCACCAGGACCCAGTCCCCAGGATACAGGTCATGGCAAGGGCCCTGGCACGCTGGAACCTCGGCAGCCTGCACCTGAAGGGACACAGAACGCATGGCGTCAGACAGCCCCTTACAATAGTCCAGGATCATATCATCTGTGATATTTAACAGTGCAGTAGCTGGAATAGATGGCAACCTCATTGCTCTCCCCATTAACACCTCATGTGGTGACAACCCTGTTCTTCTGTCTGGGGTACTACGAAGGCTCATGAGAACTAATGGCAGGGCATCAGGCCAACTCAGAGTCGTTGAGGAGCACACTTTCGCTATTCTGGCCTTGATTGTGCCATTGATTTGTTCCACAATTCCTGAGGCTTCTGGTCGGTAACTGCAATGCAGCTTTTGGTCAATATTTAGGGCTACACAGATCATCTTCACAAGCTCGCTGTTAAAATGTGTTCCCCTATCTGATTCCAAAAAGGCCGGCACCCCGAAGCGAGGAATGATTTCCCTGAGCAGTAACTTGGCCACTGTGAGGGTGTCGCACCTACGTGTAGGGTATGCCTCAACCCATCTGGAGAACACACAAACAATCACCAGGACATAGCGGAGGCGGTTGCACCTTGGCATTTCAATGAAATCTATCTGCATTCGATTGAATGGACCTCCAGACCTTCCTATGTGACTTAGTGCAACTGGTGTTCTTTTCCCTACATTCAGCTGCTGGCAGGTCACACAACGCTGGCACACTGCTTCTGCTGCTATTCTAAACTTAGGATTGTACCAAGTCTGTCTAAACACTCTCAGCATAGCATCTCTCCCTAAGTGTACGGGACCATGTATGAGCCTAGCCATTGGACTCACCATCTCATTGGGCAAAACTGCTCTGCCGTCTGCTGAGACCCAAAAATGGGTCTCACCCATTACACATCCTGCCTTTTCCCATGTTTCTTTTTCAGAATCAGGAGCATTTTCTTGCATGGTTGACAGTTCATCCCAAGTATCAACAGTTTCCAGTATCATGGCTAATTCAGTTCTTACATTTATTCCACCCACATCCACCTCTGTGAAAGAGTAACCTTGTTCCGCGCAATACCGCGCAACTTCATCAGCATATCTATTGCCTTTCGAAACAAAGTCCTCATTTCTGGTATGTGCGATGCACTTTACAACTGCGATACTTGCTGGGCACTGCAATGCCTCTAACAACAGGCGCACAAACTCTCCATTGCGAATGGGAGAGCCTGAAGAAGTCATGAACCCTCTTTGAGACCATAACTGCCCGTAATCATGAACTACCCCAAACCCGTATTGGCTGTCGGTGTATATGGTGACTCGAATTTGATTGCTTGCCAAGCAAGCACGTGTCAGGGCAATAATCTCGGCTACCTGAGCGGAGTGTACTCCTTCCAGGCACCCAGCTTCCACAACTCCTTCAATTGTACAAACAGCATAAGCTGCTCTCAACTGCCCAACCTCGTCTCTTACACATGAGCCATCGACAAAGAAAACTTCGTCTGGGTCGGTCAGTGGCTCATCTACGATGTCGGGTCTGGGTTTGGTGCATAGTTCAGTCACATCGAGACAGTCATGGTCTGTATACTCATCATCATCCTCAATATCATTTGGAAGTGGCATCAAAGTAGCAGGGTTCAAAACAGAGCATCTCTTGAGGGTCACGTTCTCTGCAGCAAGAATAACTTGCTCATAGCGCGTGAGCCTGCTGTTGGTCAGATGCTGTGTTTTGGTCCTGGTCATCAACAGTTCAACAGAATGTGGCACGCACACCTCTAACGGGTGCCCCATGACGATATTTTCACATCTCTCAATGCTGACACCCGTTGCAGCAACGGATTTGAGACATCCGGGCAACGCTGCGGCTACTGGGTCTAAAGTAGCCGAGAAATAAGCAACTGGTCTACGGGCATTCCCATGGATTTGGACCAACACAGACAACGCGCAACCTTCTCTCTCACAACAGTAAAGGAAAAATTGTTTATTGTAATCAGGCATTCCCAGTGCCGGAGCACGACACAGGTCCTCTCGTAGCTGTAGGAATGCCATCAAACAGTCTTTGTCCCATGGTACCGGATCACTCACCTCTTTGTGCGTCAGTTTTTGCAAGGGCTTTGCTTTCAGTGAAAAGTTCACGATCCACTGTCGGCAATAACCCACCATCCCTAGGAACATCCTAACCTCTCTCTGAGTCTTAGGCGCATTCATTTTCATGATCGCCTCTATCCTGTCTGGTGACACTTTTCGTTTGCCTTTCTCAATTCTGTGTCCCAAATACTGCACTTCTGTCAGGCAGTACTGCAATTTTCCCGGGGACACCTTATGCCCATTAGCAGCTAGGTGATTTAACAAAGCAATGGAGTCTTCCCTGCAAGCTTCTTCTGTTTCTGACGCCACAAGGAGGTCGTCTATGTACTGGACCAGAACTGACTTCTGGGGCAGCACTAGACTTTCAAGATTTTTCTTCAACAGCTGGTTAAAGATCGATGGGCTCTCTGTATACCCCTGAGGGATACGACACCATGTTAGGACGCGATTTTCCAGCTTAAATGCGAAAAGAAAATGGCTTTCTTCGTCCAGAGGGATCGAAAAGAAAGCCTGGCAAAGATCGATCACAGTGAACCACTCAGCTTGGAATGGAATCTGAAACAGTATCACTGATGGATTCGGTACCACTGGACAACATGAAACGACTATGTTATTAATCTTTCGCAGGTCCTGTACTATCCGAAATTTCCCATTTGGTTTCTGCAGACCCATAATCGGGGAGTTGCATGGACTACCCACGATTTCTTTCAGTATTCCCTGTTTAATCATGGACTCGATCACGGGCTTTATGCCTGCAATCGTTTCTGGAGTCAATTTATATTGGGGTGTTCTTGGGAACTCAGCATGCGGTTTCACTACAATTTTCACTGGGTCTACCCCTTTGACCAATCCAATCTCTTCCCCAGTGAAATCCCATACCTCGGATGCCACTGTCTCTCTCAAGTCCCAGGGAAGCTCGTCTACTGTCAAAGTAGGGTACAGCTCCACACATATTCTTGAGTTTGCAACTTTGAAATCTGCATCATCATCATTAGTCAATACCTCCACTCCCTGAGGTGTACAGTATATAGTACAATTCAATTTACACAACAGGTCTCTTCCTAACAGACACACAGGGCTTGAATCGCAAACCACAAACTGGTGCTCATCACTGTACTTCCCTATTTTCACCTGCACCGGTTCTGTCAATTGGCTGGTTATTCTCCTGTTTGCGACCCCTACCACCTGTATGGTCTCTCCAGACATGGGCAGGTCTGGAACTGCAGCTGATCTGATCGTGGATCTAGTGGCTCCTGTGTCCACCAGAAATGTCGTAGGGCACCCTGCTACTTCTGCTTCCACATAGGGTCCCCTCTGATCTACCTCCAAGGCTGCCCCAAGGGTGCAGTCTTCTCTTTCCACTCTCTGTCCGGTTAATGGGTCCACATAATAGCACTCTTCCCCTTCCACAAACAGGGGCATTTGTCTATAGGTCTTACCCATACTCCCTACTCGAGGAGGTTGCGGGAACTGGGCTCGGGGAGGAGCCCCCCCCCTTTGAGCACCTTTCCTTGGTATGGCGTTACCCCTCTTGTAGGCGTGCTCTGGACCTCTTCCTCCTCTATCTCTTGCTCTCCTATCTCTACATTGTAAGGGCACTCGCGTTTCCAATGCCCCACCTCGTTGCACTGGTGGCACCTAGTCGTTTTCTTCAAGGCAGCTACGTCTATTCTGGGTCTAAAGGTGGAACTCTCCTCATTACCCTTGTTCTGACTGTACTGCTTCTTTCCTCCTGTACCTGTCCCTTGCTGCTGTTGCTGTTGTCCCCCCTTCCCGGCTGCCTGCATCTGTACCACCATCAACTTTTCTTTTAGTTTCTTAGCCTTGGAATCTATCTCATCACAGCAGTACCTGGCATATCTCAGTATTTCATCTAGGGGTTTAGTTTGCCAACAAATCGAGTGTTGCTGAATCATTAAACTAATATCCGGTCTCAGTCCCAGAACGAACTTGGACACGAATTGCCCTATGTCTTTTGGATCCATTACATCCAAGCCGCTATACTGTTTAAACGCCTTCAGCAATCTCTCGTAATATTCATGAACTGTCTCTTTGGGTTCCTGTCTTGTTCGGTCTATTCTGACCCAATCTATGTCTTGCATTGGCACTTTTTCTTTCAGCCAAGTCATCACTCTCTCGAATTTTGCCATCACAATCTCGGACGGCCCATTAGTCTTAGCATCTCTCTCTGGCTCCGTTGTGGGCCACTCAGCGCTAACCTTGCATGCTGTCCACAGATCTCCTGGTACTACAATGTCAAACAGCGTGTTCAGATCTATCCATAGGACCTTGGAGATTTTTACAAACCTCTCGACTTGCTTGTACCACTCCACAGGGTTCTCTCGTAACTTGGGGAAAGAGGTGGTAAAAGCAGCTAAATCTCCCCTACTCCAAGGGACATGTACATAGTTCCCGTTTGCAACTTCACGCAAAGGGTAAGCTTCTATTCCCTGCTGTCCTGGTGTCATACCAATCATGCTTCTCCTGCCGGTCCCTTTCTTGGACCACCTCTCTTCCCACTTATCTAGTGCCCTCCATGTCCTTATTCCAGTAATCAGTTCCCTTATGTGTGTTTTCAGCCCAATCGTTCTCCTCTCATCTAGGTCTCGATCTGAGTAATGTAGCCTGTGGTTACCCTGTAATGCTTTGGTTCTTGACAAGTCCACCATATATTTGCCTGCTAGTTCGACTAACTTCTCATGGACTGCTCTTGCTTTTCGAGTAATGTCCTTTGCCATATACAGTATTTCATCCTGCTCATACATTTCCATTCTTTCTAAAGGCAGGGTACCATCTACCATGTCATCCAGATCTGACCTTAAGCTGGAGACATCGAGTCTCTTGGCTTTTATCTCAGCTCGCAATATGTCTTTCGAAGGGGGCTCACTGGTCTCCCTACCATCCCAACTTCGAGCTCTACGTTTGGGCTCGGGAGAGTTAATGGGTGGTCTCCCTCGCTCCCATCTCTCCAGGTCCCATGCTCGGCCATCCGATCTAGGAAGGTGATGGAACACGGGCCTGTTACCCCCACTCTCTCTCTGCCCACTCTCTTCTTCTTCTCTCCTCTCACCGCACACCTCTCTGTTATTTTCCCTCTGGTCGCTACACTCCCTTTGCCTCGTATCGCTCAGTATCCGATACGATCCTTCCTGGTTCCCCATATTCCCTGGGCTGCGCTTATTTCCATCATCACAGGGACTATGGTGCGACCTCTCACAACTCCCATTCTGTTCTCTGGTGCCGGGCACACAGTGTGGACACTTAAAGCTGTTTCTGTACTCTTGCGCTCTCCTCTCCCCTTCACTGAGTATTGGGCGCGCCACCCCTTCACTCCCGGGGCCCCCGTTTTCCAGGTCTGTTCTACCTCCACTCCGGGCCCAATGGGTGACTCCCCTACTCCCTCTACAGTCCCACTCCGGGCTACTCTCCCCAGCCCCGCAGTGAGTCCGTGCTCTGCTGTCCTGACTTTCCCTTTCTGCTTCTGCAGCATTGATGCACTTTTGAGCCTTCACTGCCTCATCCCACTGCTTCATGTACTCATTTAGCTCTTGAAAGGATTTTCGTCCCGATCCCCTCAGATCCATTGGCCATCTAGGGCCCCCAGGATCTCCTCCTGGGTCCCCTGCTGTGTGCATCGGTGTACTCCACTCTCTGGGTATCGGCATCTGACTTGGGGAATTAGTGGTATCGTTCCTCCTTGCCTCTTCTGCTCTTTCTCTGTCTTTCCGTTTCCGTTCTTCCCCTCTTGCTCTCTCTTGGTCATATATCGATATTATAGGACCTATGGTAACAGGTACCTGTAGTGCATCTGGTAATGGGTAGGATGTGGCGCTTTCCGTTTCCGGCGCTCTTTGTACCACAAACCTCCCGACTACCTGTTGCACCTGACCAGGCTGGGACAGCTCTTTCTTTGGCTCAGGATCCCACTCTGAACTGGGAAGCGGTCTATGCTCTCCCGCATTGCCCCCCTTTTCTCCTTCTGTATGCTCGACCTCTCTCTGTGCTCTATTATACGGGGGTGGCCTGTCTGTCAATAATCTGTTTATCAGGCTGTCCTCTGTTTCGCTCTCATCATCTTCTTCTAGGGGGGTTTTATTTACGGGCGCCTCTAACACTGGGTACAGTTTATTTACTTCCATGTTATGCACTCTCCATCTTTTAGCATCCGCATCCCACCTGGCATCCTGTACTGCCCTTACCGATCGTTTCACCCTTTCTTGTCGTCTGTTCATATTCTTTTCATGCGCTGCCCTAAGCCATGCATCAAGAGCTTCAAACTGGGTTGGTCTAGGCAAGGGTCTCATTGAGGTCATGACTGATTTCAATCGATGTAACACCTCTAATCTGAACGTCCCGTACTTCGGGAACGTCAGTTCCTCATTTCCTTCAGTAATCTTACTCCACTCTGATATCCAAAGGATCGTATGCAACCCAACATTTACTGCCATATAACGAGCTGGCGTACCCTCCGGCGGGGCTTCTTCCCCTTCATACGATCCCCGCTTCTCTTTTTTAAACAGCGCTTTCAACCATTTAAAACACTTCATAATTATGCGCACAAAATCCAGCCTCGCTACTCTGTTTACTTCCTGATGACAATCCACCAATCCTGTCGCGGCTTTACTATCTTGGCCTATCGCAGCGCGGTCTTTCTCCAGTCGGCCAATCACGTCGCGACCCTGTCTGACGTGTTCGCTAGCTGGCCTATCACAGCGCGGTCTTTCTCCGGCCGGCCAATCACTGCGCGACACCACCTGACGTCACTTTTCTCCGCTTCGCAGCAGCACCCCTCCTTTCTCAACTCGTCTCCCGGTTATGCATGCGTCCCATTCATACACCGAAAAATGACTACTTCCGACCAAGCGGTCACTTCTCTCGACTGTACGTCCACAGTCTATCTGTAATTGTCAACACAACTGACGAGATGTCTATCGTCTCTCTGATAGGTTGCTTACACACACAGTAACTTCCGACCAGCGTCCGTTACTCACGCACTCACTCTTACGTTCCCCCTATCTCGGTCTCTCGGGTGATCAATGGTACCTCATGACCCCCTTCACACTAGTTGACAATTACTCTGGGTGTCCGATACACCCGAACCACTTAAGCTCTCCTTGAACTTAAGATTTCCACCGGTTGCGCGCGCTCACAACCTGTTCCACAGTCACTCTACAGACATTCAACTCCGCCAGACATTACAACATAGATACAATACAAAACACCGCAATCTAACACGCATAACCCTTCATACTCACTCTCGACCGATACTGCTGCTTTTTCTGTCTCACGTCATCCGGATCTTCTTCTGCGGGCTGTTCTTCCGATCATCCGTTTCTAGGGGCCTTGGGGTAAGCTAACCTGGCCTAGGTCACCGTCCTCAAGAAGGCAACCATCCTCTATAGCTACCAACTGAAAGGGCGAGATTTTGATCGATACCTTATATCTATTGATCCAAACCTCGATCTGGTCGACTGAACCTTTGTTGCCTGTCTAGGAGGAAAACAGTACACCCATCTGCAAGTTAGTTCACCCAATAAAGGACTCTACTCCCAAAGATCACGGACAACTTCTAGCTTTCAAAAGTTTATTGTAAAGATATAATGAGCTGCAAATACAGGCATCTCAGAATGAGATTCACGAGATACACAGGTCCAATTACATACATGTGCTCTCGAAAAGCCCTCAGACGAGCAACAGAAATCACTAACACAAGTTCTAAGAATAATAAAGCTATCAGCATAGACGCATATCTCTCCTTCATTTAGGTTGGAGGAAAACACACACAGGTTAGGCGTCCCTACCCTGTTCTAGATGGTATCCCTACTTAACCAAATCCCAACCTAACAAAGGTGTCAGCAGTGAATGACCCCCAAGGGAAGTCACCCACTCTAAGTCTCTTGGTGAAAACCTAAAGTTCTCCAGTCATGACCCCTCACTGCCTACCCATCCGCTCTCTAAAGGGTCCTCAGGTATCTGCTCTAACTCCACCCAGGGGTGCTGTCCCTAATACAAAACAGTCAACAACATTTGAGACGCCCCTTGCGAAACGCCTCTCACGTGGTGCAACTTCAGGCTTTTTCCATGATGCTTTGTATTGGGCCTCAGACGTTAGAGTTGACCTTGCTTCTCAGGCTCTTCTCCGGCCCGCTGATACCCCTTAAACATTCCAGAACCCTCCTCCATGTCTGGGCCGTCTACTGAACAGACCTCTATTCATTCATTTATAATTGGATCCCCCCTTTCCTGTTGCAGACAGATATCTGCCGCCAAGAACCCAACTCTCATAGACTTCTAAAAAGGCTTGCAACATTTCTCAGCCCAGACATGTACGTGTAAATCAACGTTAAAACATTTCAGGCCTACAATATTTCTCATTATGATTATAGCATTCAACTTCTTCATTTAATTAAAGCATGTTAATACTCTTATTCTATTATTCAGTAAACATTTTATAAATCATGGCCCATTTAATGCGATGACCAAACGTTAAAACAATCTGTGTCGTGAAAAGAAACACCTTCCCTTTTAGCTCCAGCTCTGGCCCTGAGGCCTACCACGTTCTGCTCTTAACCACATACCATCTTATGTTTTAGCAGCTTCACGACATGGATTCAAAAAAATAATCACATCTAATAAAGTCATATAATGTCACACATTTCTGTATTTGTTCCACTTCTACTTAAATCTCTACATTAGCTATACATTTTTGAATATAATTGCAGGTACTATTAGCACTCATGGCATTTCTCTTCATGATTTGTGCTTACTACAGGTAAGTGTGATGTACTCATACATTTAAATCATTTTGCGCTCTCTCATCATCAAAGAACAACCTTAAATATCGCTGAGCAGGCTTAGCGCGGATTTGCTTAACGCCGGCTGTCGCCGGATTTGATAGCCGACATATTGCGTTATTTACAACGCATATCTCCATGGCGATATTAAATCTGGCGATAGCGCGAAATCCGCGAACATCGCTGGAAATCCAGCACAACAACGGAAGCGATAAGGTATTCCTTGCATATGGGGAGATGTGGATTCAGCCATAAAATCCACCTCCCATCATATGTATAGATAAGTCTGCTTTTTTGCAGACGTTAGCTTTCAGCGATATCCGCGGTTAGCGCAGATATTAACATCAGTTTTGGTATCCTGGCCCAGCTTGTTGATAGGGAGAAGTGCTGTTACCAATGATTCCCATGTTGTGTTTGAAGGAAACGCCCACTTTGCATCTCATTAGAGATGCAAAGAGAGGCATCGGTAAGAAGGCGGCTAACATGCGCTAATGCATGTTAGCACTGCCTTGCAAATAGGGCAAACACATTATCTCCGCTTTTTGGGCTTTTAAAGCCAAAAAAGCATAGATAAGGCCCTTGATAATATGCTCCACAGGTAGGCCATGGGGTCCTCCCAAGTCGTGAGTGTCGAGAAGTAAATGAAGGTGTGTCAATAAGGAAGAGGAAAATGGGGAGATAAGGGTAGAGAGAGAGAGTTGAATAGAAAGGAATAACCAGCTGTGGCCTGTGCAGGTATGAGCGGTGGGGCCTGGTTGGAGGGATTTCGACGGACGATGACGAGGGAAAATTAAATTATTAAATTTCCCTCATCATAGTGTGTCGAAGTACCCCCCACCCCACCCGGCCACACCTCCCCACCGCTCTTACCTGCACGGCCCATGGCTGGGGATAACGACAGGGGTGAAGGCGACTCACAAAGTGGTTAGAGAGAAGATGATTTAGCGAGGTAAGCAGAGCTTAATTTGAGCCAGTGTTTGCCGGTGGGGGTCACTAGTACTCAATTTTTGGAGACTGGGACTTATTTTTCTGCATCAGACATTCACTGGTGCAAAAGTAGGAAAACATGCACACGGTAAAGAAGA
Organism: Lissotriton helveticus; assembly: GCF_964261635.1. NCBI lineage: Eukaryota > Metazoa > Chordata > Amphibia > Caudata > Salamandridae > Lissotriton > Lissotriton helveticus. The sequence goes on from NC_136068.1 coordinate 323,767,498, forward strand.
CTTAAGAAAAAAATACAAAATATTCAGGAAGCGAGGACACAGGAACTTGAAAGAGTGAAATAAAGGGACAGGGATTGTTTGATAGTGGACTAAAGAGGCCTCAGGTGGATTCATGACTATGATGACTAGGTTATTGCTGCACCCTCCTTTAATAGCGCAGGCCACGAGCTTCTGAGTGGTGCTTTGGGCACCAGCCCTCCTTAGTTTCCAAATTAAGGGGCCTACTATGATTGTGGTTTTTCCGCATCCTCCGGGCCGGCGGAAGCCACCGCTGGCCCGGAGGATGCGGAAAAACTGCAGCGGACCCGCCAAAGACCCACCGCCACATTAGGATGGCTGGTGGGTCCTGGTTTCCGTCCGCAGCTTTTCCGCCGCGGTTGGCTTACAACCGCGGCGGAAAAGCTTTAATATGGTGGCTGTGTCTCTCAGACACCGTCCGCCATATTAGGAAGAACTTTAAAAAATGCTTTTCCGCGGTGGGTTTTCCGCCGTGGAAAAGCATGTGTAACTTCACTGCGGGGGCCCGTTGCGGGCCCCCTAGGTGAAGGGGGGTGGGGGGTGCACATGGGGGGTACCTATGGTACCCCCCTGCATTTGTATGCAGAAATCGGCAGGCACCGCACGGTGCCTGCCGCTTTCTGCATACAAATGCAATGTATGCATTTTTACCATTGCGGCGGATACAGCTTGAAGCCGCACCCGCCGCAATGGTAAAAATAGAGGATGTGACCGCCAGGGTGGCGGTCACATCCTAATTGCACAGGAGGGAACTCCGCAGGCAATGCGGAGGTTCCCTCCTGCTCTATGGTGGCGGACGGACTCAGGTCCGTCGGCCATCATAATCGGCCCCTAAGCACTGGAGATAAGGTAAACAGGATTGTGGTACAAAAAGATAGTAATAAGGAAGCCCCACTGGGTGCAGCATCTTCGCTGCTCAGCCCACTCATTCTAACTGACTACTCACTCTTACCAGGCACACATCAATATTCTATTACCTCAAACACACACAGTGGCTGAGCAGCCAGTTACATATAAGTGAGGAGAGAATGCATGGCAAAGACATAAAGATACCGCAGGGATCTTATCTATTGATACCTATTCCTTAACTGTTTCTCTCTTTCTCTCGCTCTCTGTTAGTCCTCTTTCTCTCTCCCTTACCCTCTCTCTATAACTTTTCTCCCTACCCCCTTCTTTCTGCCTCTCCCTCACACTCTCCTCTATGTTCATACAGTCTTTTAAGTATCAAGAAGAAGGTCTGGGCTTGCAGATTGGTTCAAAATAGAACTGTGCATCCATTTTTTATGTCTCGCCTAAGACAGCACCTGTGTGGTCTTTTGCAAAACACATGACTTTGTTACAGTGGGGTTAGAGCCCACTTATTGATTACTATGGTTGTAGTCAAGGTCACTGTCATTTGCTTGCTTCATATTCTTCACTTCACCTTTTGAGCAAATTGGGGAAACGGTGTTCCTTCAAAATCCGGCCCGCCTCAAAGTCATCTATAAGGGAAAAACTAAAAACTTTATAAGCGAGGTCCAGGCTGAATCTTACTTGAAGGAAATTACAGAAATAGCTAAGCGAAACAACGGAAAATAAAAAGGAGGGAAAAAAAAGAACAGTAAAAATGTCTAATAGACTAAAGCATTAAAACACCTATGCCAGTGGACCATAAACAGGAGGTACAATGCTAAAAAAAATTGAGCAGAGGGGGCTAAACATTTAAAAAAATTTGGGCTGGTTCATAACAAGTGAATTGACACATTATTATTGCATGTACCCAATATGTACCTACCTACTGATGATCAGGCCACGGGGCAGGCTGAGACGTACTGTCTTCACTGACATCTACACCTGGGCGCCCTATGACCCAGAACGTCTCAATGGGAGGGGGGGATCTGGAGGGTGTGGGGAGAAAAAGGGGTGGGGGGGAGCTAGTAATAAAAAAAAGAAAAAACAGAACTAGAATCGCGCCAAGAGCAAATTTTTCTTTTCTATCAAAACTATCCCTAGTAAACAGCACTATCAGGGCTAAGTCCGAACAGCTACACTTTGAAATATATTGTGAGGTAAGGATACAGGCACATCAAGAGCTACAAAACATATTATCATGGGGAAGCTAACTATACGAACTTGGAACATCTCAGGTCTTTAGAATATAGAGAAGCAGCAACGTTTGAGCGAGATAATACACCAGAATCCAGTAGATATTATTTGTCTCCAGGAGACACACCTGCCCTGGGATAAGAGGGAACTTCTTAAAATTAGGGATATAATTTATTAGCTTGTACCACGCAAACGTCAAATGTTAGGGGAGTGGCTGTGCTGGCAAAAACCTTCCTAGGACAAGCCATCAATAAACACTCTGACACTCAGAGCAGATGGGTCATTATTAAATTGAATCTTGGTATCACTATCTGCTCAGTTTATGGATCTAATCAAGATGATCCTACTATATTTGAGTCACTTGAGCTCGAACTTGCAACTATACAGGGCCCACTAATTTTATGTGGTGATCTAAACATATCGTTAGGCCATCAAAATTATAAGCAGGTAAAAATACATTATATAGGTCGCAAGCCTCAAGTCTTTAAAGCTATCAGTAGACTCTGCGACAGTTTTAGCCTTAGCGACATATGGGATCTTAAGAACTACCCTGACCCTGGATACACTTGTTATTCTTGCCCGCATAATAAATATGTCAGGATTGACTATTTATTTACAACTAAGGACTTGGCTAGTCAAGCCACAATTACTAAAGAACCTAAAATAATTTCTGATCACAACGCTCTTACTCTCACAGTTGATAATACAACTGTTAAGAGAGAACGTAGAAGCTGGACCTTTGATAGGAAACTGCTAGCCAACAATGACTACATTAAATATATCACTAGGTGGGCTAGGGAATTTTTTGACATAAACAGATACAGTGCTTCAAGGAATACTGTGTGGGACTGTTTCAAATCAGCTCTAAGAGGAGAAACAACGAGCTACCAAGCAACAACACGGAAGCAGAATAGTATGGGGTACCATCATAAATTGTGCGAACTTGCTAGAGCAGAGGAAGATCATACTGCGAAAATAGCACAAGGAGAAGATGGGAAACTTGCAATGTATCAACTACTGCTTTTAAAAACCGAGCTTAATTCCGGACTGACTAAGAAGGCCGCAGAAACATTTAAAACACATCAGAAAGAGCTATATTAAAATGGGGAAAGAGTGGGAAAACAACTGGCTCTACACACACACCAGAAAACAACATATAATGCCATCACAAGTATACAATCAGGAGGGCAGACGCTCACGCAAACACCTGACATAATTAGGGCCTTCCAGCTATATTACCAGACCCTGTATCAGGATGATAACAGAACAAGTAGTGCTGAAGTAGAAATGTTCCTGAACAACCTTCTCGACCATCCAGAGGCACGCACTATCCTAGAGGATAACGTCAGGGACGACTTAGAGAAAGAGAATACATTCGCTGAATTTCAGCTCGCCCTGTCCTCATTGGCTTCCGGAAAGGCTGCAGGCCCGGATATAATTCCCTTAGAACTCTATAAAACCCTTAGTCAAACATTGGGTCCGTTTATATACAACCTATTCTTGGGAATTCAATGGAGCGGGACCCCACCTATATCATGGAGAGAAATAAACATTATTATTTTTCCAAAAAAGGGCAAACCTCAGGATCAATTATCATCCTACCGTCCAATTTCCCTAATCGATTCCGACTCTAAATTATATGCCAAGATAATGGCCATTCGGCTCGGGCGGGTCATTGAACAGCTGGTCTCCCCGTGGCAACATGGGTTTATCCCTGGCAAAGGCACGACTGACGACACTCGAAGAGCCATTGCCCTGTTTGATATAATGTCTGCACCAGATGTCGATGATTCTTCTGGATGCCGAGAAGGCCTTCGACCGCGTGTCCTGGAACTTCCTATGGGCAGCACTCACCCGGTATAATTTCGGCACCAAATTTGTTAAATCTATAATGACTATGGATTTGGATCCTAAGGCTAAATTACAAATTATGGGTTCTGAGTCCAGCACAATTAAGGTATCCAGAGGCACACAACAAGGGTGTCCTTGTTCCCCAATATTATTTGCCCTGTATATAAATCCATTAATTTTGAAACTTTTAGAAAACCCGATGGTCACACCTTGGGTTCACGGTGAGCTGGATGACGAGGAATCTACTAAAAATTAATCCTGATAAAACAGAGGTCCTGGTGGTTTCAACGGCCACCTCACCTTGGAATGACCTGTTCTGGCCTCAAGAACTCGGACCGACCCCAAAACCATGTCCTAGTGTAAAGAGCCTTGGTATCAAGATCGACCAGGAGCTCTCAATGACTAGCCAAGTATCCGCCGACGTTGGAACTTTTACTAACTTGATTAGGCAGCTGCGAAAGTTAGTCCCCTTACTCTCTATAAATATTCTCCGAACCATTGTTTCGGCAACAATAGTTTCCAGGATTGACTATGGGAATGCGTTATACCTAGGTCTGCCAAAAAATCTAACCAACCGCCTGCAGGTCACCTTGAATGATGCAGCACGGCTAATTTTTAGATCATCTAGACAGACCCATGCTTCCCCATTATTGCACAGGCTACATTGGCTCCCCATAAAGCAAAGGGTGGAATTCAAAAGCCTGTGCATCGCCCATAAAGCAATTTATGGGCAGGCACCTGCCTATATAAAAGAGAGGCTTGAAGTTTACAATCCCAAGAGAGCCTTAAGATCCTCCAACTCCCAACTGCTAGCATGTCCGCGCTTTAAATTGGCAACTAAAGGCGGGAGATCCTTTTCAATCCAAGCACCTCAAATGTGGAATAAGCTACCTGAGGCCCTTCGCAAAGAAACTAATCTCCTCCTTTTTAGAAAATCTTTGAAGACACTCCTTTTCAGAGATGCCTTTGGGTCCCTATGAGTGAGGCCGACAATTTTTCCCTGTTGATTTCCTTTCTGTTGTTGTATCTGTTAGAAGGGCCTTGAGACCTGACGGTGATTTGGCGCGATATAAAACCCAGTTAACAATAACAATATAGTGGTTAACCATTCTGAAACTAAAGTATTGGCCTATGCCGATGATATTGCGGTACTCACACCTAATCCCTCCGAGGCACTGTTGGAAATAGAGGCAGTAGCCCAAGCCTGCGGCCGCTACTCTGGTTACACATTAAATAAAGAAAAAACTATTGTGCTGTGTATGGATAACGTCATCTGTAATGACCACAGGAAAGCAAAAAAAGCTACATACCTCGGAGTAACCATAAGTCCTGATATTACACAAATCCCAAAACTCAATTATGACCCCGTATTAAGCACTATTAAAAGAGACCTAGAACGAGTAAACAGTCTACATCTATCAATAATCGGCAGGGTAAATTTCCTAAAGATGAATATCCTCCCTAGGGTGCTCTATCTATTTCGAGCTATCCCTTTGATTCCTGACGAGAAGGTTTTTAAAATATCAGAAACTATCATGTCTAAATTCATGTGACAACAGGGTAAAATAAGAAGATCATTAAAACTACTGTCACTCCCCCATGATAGAGGTGGTTTGGCGGTCCCCAATCTGGCGCTCTACTTCTGGGCCTCAATTCTACAACAGATGGCCCCGCTTCTTCACTCTACCCCCGTTTTTGAAGACCTCGAAGCTCTACCACTCCCCTCCATTTACGAGTTGTTCCTAGGTCAGAAGGCTAAAGGTCTCTTTTTGAGGGAAGTGGAGGGTAGTTATTACAAAAAAACAAAACTCAAAATGATCTCCAGCGCCTGGAAAGTTTGGCTAAAAATCGCTCAGCATATGCATATTCCAAAATGTAATAGATACACCCCCCTATGGTACTCTAACTTACTACAAGAGCAAGGGAGAGATGTCATCTCTAGGAAATGGGAATCCCTAGGAATTACCGTAATAGGAGACCTGAGGAAAATTGAATTTTGCCTTGTCATATGTGCCTACGTGTTCCCCATCCTATGTTATATGTGCATGATCGATATGCATGTATCCCCCTATGATCGATTAAAGACGCAATTATAGTTGTGTCCAACTCTAGTATGCCAGTCTCCAGTTCTCGTGAAAGCAACGAGTATTAGGCCTATGTTGCCACGTTTTATAGTATGCACGTTATATTCCCCGCATTGTCCCCGTTTCTAGGCCTCAAAGGGCCCGGACACCAGATTCAAGCTCCAGTCTCCAGAACTCACTCCGAGGAGCGATGCAGCCCCCACCTGCATCCCTGACCCTTCCCTTACTTCCTGCCGCGCAGCGCGGTGCCCGGCCTGGCTCTGCCTGCCTGTCTGCCAAGAATATGTTATGCCTCTAGTTATCAGTTCAGCTTTCCGTCTTCACATTCCTAAGCTACTGAACCGCATAAACATCTTCAGCTATAGTCTAGTCTTTCTGTCTCCATGTAAGAGAATTACTGTATTTATATTCATGGAAGATTCATAGCACACGCAATACATGTAGAATATATGCATGCACCAGCCTTAGTGTCAAGTAGCCTTTGCCCTGATAACTTTTAGATTCTATCAACATGTACTCCAAACACCAGATACCAGATATGCTATAGGTACATGTCGTCCTGACACCGCAGACTTTAGTCTCCTCTTCTAGTGCAGAAGTCATAGCCCCCAGTTCTCTCCGGTAACACGTCATGGCCCGTTTGCGCGCACCACTAGGTTAAAGGTCCCAGCTGCTCAGGTAGCCCCCTCCATGTTTCCACCCACTTTATGACACTTCTGTGACGTTTTCATCACATGTCTACGTGCACGCCCTGTGCACGCCTTCTTTTCACGCCCATGTGTTCTTATCTTACGCTTGTCACTAGTTACGCCTACTGTATGTAATGTAATTGTGATGTTTTACTATATATACCTTGTACTGTTGATGAAACGTTGCAGCTGCCTCTCTATTTTATTTCAGGCTGTCCCGATCCTGTCCCTTCCCTTTTGCCTGAATAAAGCCCGTTCGACTCAGATACATCGGATCCTGCCTCTTATTTATTGAGCTATCTGTTATTATTAATGTATTCAAAAATAGTACCGGTAATTAATTATTTATTTACCACAGAAATGGCGCCCGAACAGGAACGTGCCCTTTCCCCACGCGCCGGCGATGTAACGCAGGCCCCCTGACCCCTCTACAGCCGTGACGGAACTCTACCGTGCACGTGCAGATATTTCTGCTTCAAGTCTCCCTCAGGCCCACGGAGGAGACGGGAACTGCGGTCCGGTATCCAGACGAGGCGGTGTGGAATGCGGTTCGTCCCGACCAGAGCCCAAGCCGAGAGTGCAAGGTCCGAGGTATCCGGAGGCCCACCTGTTCCTGAAGTCCGAAGTTCGTAACCAAACGTCGTAGCAGTCCAGTCCAGTCCGAGGCCTTCCAGTTTCTGCTTCCCGGTGAGTACCGTTGCGGGGGAAGTATCTAGACAGGATCATTAGTTTGTTCCTGGTCCGATGGGTTTGGGTACACAGATCCAGTCCGAAGTATTCACCTAGGTGGATACGGTATGACGTGTCTCTTTATGAGACCGGTATGTTCTGTACTGTTTTAGCAGTGCATCCAGTAATTCTAGTAAGTCCGTTCTCGAGAAGTTCAAGTGTTATGTTTTCAGTGTATCAGGTAGTATTCTGTTCGAACTGTCATTAATGTATTTCTATGTCGTGGTATGAGTGATTTGTTTGCCATTTCATTACTGTGATTATTGTGTATTGTGTTTAGTTCAAGTAAGACTCGATCATGCCTCTGTTCTCGAAATTACGTCAGATAAAAACCAGAAAAGGGTTACTCGAAGAAGCAGTTCCTGTCCCTCCTAGGGACAGTCCTGGACATTTCATGTATCACAAGCATGGCTTAGATGCCATATTATATCTAGACTTATGGGCGGATTATACGAAAGATCTTGAAGAGAAATATAGATGGCCTGTATCAGGTACATGGGATGCCGAGTGCATCATGCGAGTAGAAGAAGCATTATGGAAAAAGAAAGCCAGACAGTCCCAGAAAGATGCCATCGAGCTATGGCGCAAAGAATCTCATAAAAGAACCGAAAAAGAATTCAGGAAAACAGAATTAAGTAGGGAATCCTCAGAAAAAGCCCAAGAAAGGGAATTAATCGAAGAAGGTGAACGAGTTAGAGCAGAACAGTCAGACAGACAGAGAAATGCCCTTATTAAAGGTATGTATCCTCTTCTTGCCGAGGGCTTGCCGAAGGCAACCCCGGAAGCACCCTGTAATTTACCGCCACCATTGGTCCTGATTAAGCTACGTCATAAACCGACCGCAGCTGAAATTTTTCTTTCGTCCTATTTGGACGACACAGTTCCAGCATATGCAAATCATATTCCGCCTGCTCACCCTCCGCATCCTGTAAATAATGTAATTCCTGTTCCTCCAGCCACTGGTCCCGGGGACCAAGTTAATGTGCCAGTACCCGCGGACCAGCCCACAGTAAATGTACCCGCTTTGCCAGTTACTTTACCAGCACGTACAGTATTAACTGACGATTCTAGTTCAGGAGCAGTGGGGAGAAGTGCTCCTATCACCCCGCCTCAAGTAAGACGACTGACGCCGCGAGATGCAGCGTTACAGCGTACGCCAAAACTAGCTACATACGCAGACCTCAAGCGACTTCTTACGGAATGTATATATGATCCAGTTCCAGGCGATGATCACATGGTATTATATTCAGTACGCTTAAGACGGGTTGCCAACTTTTTGGTCACCCTGCCAGACATGAAGGAACATCTAGACAGAATATATCGTTTTGTCCGTACAGGAGAGAATCCAGGAAGTATTCACGAAGCTATGGCACACAGAAAAGTCGAGACTCAACATATGATTTTACAGTTCTTGATTAACTGTTTAATAAGAGAGCAAGATTATCCTGATAAAGATAAAGACGAGAGGAAAGGTCTGACTAAGTGGAGTGACAATATAGCCGAGGGAAAACACAAGACACAAGGTAGTGTAGAAAGTATGTACAAGAAAATTCGTAAGGAAATTATAAGTATACACCAGAAGGAGGAAGCAAAAAGAGCAACCGAGAAAGAGTATGACTCTTCTAGTGAAGAGGTAGACAGCGAGAATCCCTCCAGAATAGCGTACGTAGGTAGAACTAGACTTTCCGACCGACATTCACGCCTAGATTACAAGAAAGTTTTTCCTCCTCCAGTAACCTAACAGTGTTCTCTTGAACAAGTATTCCAGGCCACCGATCAAATTCTGAAATCACGAATAGGTTATAGTGAGCTTAGTACCATGCATGAACAAGAACTAGCCCGATCAGCAGTCCGATGGACTAGTGATTCTACCACTTTTCCAGATGAAATAGTGGCCCAAACGTTTCTGAAACTGCCCCCAGCCGAGCAACGTCTGGTGGGTATGTATATGATCCAGCACCTCATTACACTGTATGAGGATCAGCATTCTGATCCAGGTCCTTTACATGATGTACTGAACGAGTTACTCCTAAACAGATGGAAAGGTCTAGGTACCGATTTAATTAGTGTCATACTAGTACAGCGCCACAAATACAGAACGTTCCTGAATCCACATTTTGTTCCCGTTCCACCCCCAGAAAGAAAATCATTCTACATAGACAGACAGAATCCGTTACGAGAAGTACATCCAGTTAAGGGAGAGGGGGGTGGTCTAGAACGAGTGTTTGTTTACACCCCTATCACGAAAATAGAACTCTTGGAAATGAAAAAGTTAATCCCCTGTCACGATAAAGATCCAGCAGGGTTCCACCGTGAATTAAAGGACATGCTCCGTATGGGAGAATACACGTATCCTGATATCATTAAAATGTTAAAGGTCCTGTTGCCTGCGGGCATATATGAAAAACTCAAAGAAAAAGAATGGGAGGTGGGAGAGAAAAAGATAGATTGGACCGCATTAGAAACTGAAGATAATACACGAGTTCCAGGTACCGGTCTTGGGGATAAAGCTAAAGCATTGCCCGAGTTACTGATACAAGTTTTGCCAAGATTACTAGCCACGAAAAAGGAAGATTGGGATGCCATCTCAGCCTGTAAACAGAAACAAGACGAAGATACTAGTGATTTTTATTCTAGATTTGAGAAATGTTTCATTATTAATAGTGGTCTGAAAACAAGTAGTGAATCGTATCCCCATCTTTTTGTTACCAAGCTAGTCGAGAATTCAAGTCCACAAGTTAAAAATCGAGTACTAAAAGTCGAGAGTACCTGGCAAGCTAATACTCCGTCACAGATGCTCCAGATGCTACAGTACCACCAGAACAGAATTAGGGAGGAGCAGGAACATGAAAGGAGACGCATGAAAGACACGAAAATGAAAGTACTAGTTGCACAGTCTGTTCCGCAAGACAGTCAGAAGAGGGGTCCGAATCAAGCCAGTCATCCTGCATCTCCCGTTAAAGGGACATGCAATTACTGTAAACAGCCAGGTCATCATATAAACGAATGTGCAGTTCTGAAACACAACATAGCTACTGGTAAAACGAAAGAAAGACCACGCCCGCCTAGACAAGAACAAGAACAAGTTTCACAGACTTCCCAGCTACCGCAGAACGCACAACAGACAGTTACAGTACCGCAGCCTATAGCTGCAACGCAACACGTTACACAGCAGATGTACCAGTATGCACAGTCAGAGTATCCAGATTATCAGCCGTATTCATGAAACAGCCTAGAGAGGGAGGTTGGCTTGCCTCTCATCGAGATTCCTGTAGATCAAGAGGGTCCCTATGTGCACAGTCAAGTATTAGGGAAAGACAGAAAGTTTCTGATTGATACAGGGGCAAGTAGGACTACCATCAGTCATGACGAGGTTCCAGGGGCTCCACTCTCAGGCTCTAGAAATGTTTCCCTTGGATTTTCAGGAAAGCCTATTGTTAATGAAATATCGAAACCAGTTACTCTAGAAGTTGGTCCATTGTCCCGAACTACAGACTTGTTACTCACGAAATCATGTCCAGAAAATGTATTAGGCATTAGAACCCTGAAAGAATTAGGAGCAGTAATATGCTGCTCCCCAGAAGGGGTGCGACTGTTTCTGAGAGACTTTAAAGGTCATTATGTATTACGTGATTTTGATCCAAGATTATTGAATGTACCACAGCATTTATGGGCGCAAGGCCCAACTGATGTAGGTTGTATGCACATCACACCCCATCGTGTTACTCTGAAGCAAGGTGTTGTATTACCACGAATCCGACAGTACAAATTGCCACCTGAGGCTGTAGCAGCCTTATCCAAAATTATTGACGAGCTCATTGCTCAAGGAGTGGTTGTAGAAACTGACTCCAATGTATGTAATTCTCCTATCATTCCGATTCTGAAACGTACTGATCCAAATACACCTCCAGTTTATCGATTAGTGATTGACCTTCGAGAACTTAATAAATGTATCATACCCCAGTACCCAGTGGTTCCAGATATTTCTTCCCTATTGACAGCCATTGATTCCGAAGCTACGTTCTTCACTGTTATCGATCTCAAGAACGCATTCTTTAGTGTCCCCATTCATCCAGACAGCCAGTTTCTTTTCGGATTCTGTTTAAATGGAAGAAGCTATAAATTTACACGAGCTCCTCAAGGTTTCACAGAAAGTCCTAGCATTTATAGTCAAGCACTGAAAAGACAACTAGACAATATTCACATGCCAACTGACACTGCTCTGCTCCAGTATGTCGATGATCTATTGATCACAGCCCGTTCTGAACGTGACTGCGAACGTGCGTCACTTACAGTCTTGTATTTTCTGGCCGAGATGGGGCACAAGGTGTCCCCTTCCAAATTACAATTCTGTGTCCAGCAAGTGGTCTACCTTGGACACTTACTGTCCAAGAGGGGTAGGCAGTTGACACCTGACCGTATCCAGTTAATAGCACATCTTCCACAGCCCAAGACACAGAAGGAGGTACGAGCTTTTATCGGCCTCACTTCTTACTGCAGACAATGGATTCCTCAGTACGCATTTCTAGCCAAGCCACTGATACAGTTAACGACACAGGAGGCAGCCGTATCGACTGTCCTCCCTTGGACCCAGGAACATACACTTGTTTTCAATGAGTTAAAGAAAGCTTTATGTAATGCACCTGTTCTAGCAACACCGAACTACAGTAAGCCTTTTACACTTTTTGTCACTGAACGTGATGGTACTGCATTATCTGTTCTCACACAAGATCAAGCAGGACAATACAAGCCCTGTGCTTATTTTTCTAGCACATTAGATCCAGTGGCCCAGGCTCTGCCTGCGTGCCTCAAGTCAGTTGCAGCCACAGCTCTAGCTATCAGACAAAGTGATTCCATAGTGTTAGGACACTCCCTGACAGTACAAGTTCCACACTCCGTGGAAGTTCTTTTAAACCGAACACAGACTCAACACTTGACAATTGCACGTTTAACAGGTTATGAACTGACACTGTTCCAGCCACACATAGAAATCAGACGCTGCAATATTTTAAATCCCGCTACACTGTTACCCTCAGTTACCTCAAATCCTGCCACACATGACTGTGTGGAAGTTGTTAACACCGTGACAAAGCCAAGACAAGACTTGACAGACATTGCATTACCTGATCCCGACCTGACACTTTATGTGGATGGTTCATGTATGAGAACAAGTACAGGAGAACTAGTAGCCGCGTATGCAGTGACTACTGAAACCGAAGTTATAGAAACACATCGTATTGACACCCTGTCTGCTCAAGCAGCAGAGCTCGTCGCTCTGACCCAAGCCTGCATACGTGCTAAGAACCTGAAAGTAAACATATACACAAATTCACGTTATGCATTCGGAGTCGTACACGACTTTGGAGTGCTCTGGCAAGAAAGAGGTTTTATGACTTCTCATGGAACCAAGATTCAGCATGGCCCCCTCATTCAAGCTCTGTTAGATGCAATACATTTACCGACAGCCATCGCTATCATGAAGTGCAAAGCACACACGAAAGTCACTGACATCATTTCCCAGGGTAACGATCTGGCAGATCGAACAGCCAAACGTACAGCTCAGACTCCACACATTCCAGTTAACCCGACACAGACAGACATTCCAGATCAGACTACTTGTATGACAGTTAAGGACCCTACACAAGACGTAATAGATATACAGTTACATGCTACTCCCGAAGAAATCAAAAAATGGTCTGAACAAGGAGGGGTCCAGACAGATCAAGGATGGTTGACGAAGGGAAAAGCCACATGGTTCCTCCCCGACTCTATGGTTCAAGTCATTATTAACACCGCACATAGTCCAGCACACTTAGGAGAAAAAGCCATGTTAGACAGCGTCCAGAACCTCTGGTTTAACAAGCATTTACGAACAGCAGCCAAGCAGAAAGTGCGTACCTGCATGATCTGTTGTCAGTTCAATCCAGGTAAAGGTGTCCCGGTGGAACAAGGTGGATTCCATCCTCCTGACCACCCTTTTGAAGTCCTCCAGATGGATTATATTCAGATGGAGCGATGTCGAGGTTTCAAGTATGTCCTCGTAGTTGTATGCGCTTTGTCCAGGTGGACAGAAGCATATCCAGTCCCAGATTACACAGCTGCGACCACTGCCAGGCAGTTGGTTCGTGAGTTTTTCCCCCGCTATGGTTTGCCTAGGGTTGTGTATTCAGATAACGGCCAGCCATTTTCATCCGAGCTCATGAAACAAGTATCTCTTCTGTTAGGGTACCAGTGGAAGTTCCATTGTGTACGACATCCTGAAGCAGCCGGTCTCGTAGAGAGACATAACCAGACTCTGAAAATCCGCATTGCCAAAGTATGCGCAGAGAAAGGTGTAGATTGGATAGTAGCACTGCCAGTCGCTCTTTTCTATATGAGAATGGTCGCTCACTCCCGTTCAGGTCTGTCTCCTTATGAGATAGTGTTCGGTCGTCCCCCAAACATGTGAGGTACACCTAGACCACGTACAATTACAGATGTTGACAGTAATATGCTGACAGATTACCTGGCCTCCTTGATGTCTGCACTACAATCTTGTCGTTCACAGGTTGCCGCCGCTTTTCCAGACAACACCGAAGTGAAACCGCATGAGGTCATACCAGGCGACTTCGTTTTGATTCGTAACTTTGATCGTTCAAGTCCGCTGGAGCCCCGCTGGAAGGAGCCACGACTTGTGTTACTGACAACAAGGACCGCCGTGAAGATTGAAGGCAGGAAGGGGTGGTTGCACTCCAGTCATGTAAAGAGATTCCATGGACTCAAACCAAAGACTTTTCTCAAGGACTGCCCCGTTCTCAAGGACTGCCCAGACACTGAATCTAAACTTCCCCTGTTAGAGAAAACTCCGCAGCAGGAGTATAAAGAGAAATTAAGGTCTAGTAAGTCAGCCAGTTTAATTGTCTAAGTCCCTCTCGGGTGAAACGGTTAGACAGGTTCCTGACATGTATGAGATAGACCCACACAGTGAGAGAGTTAGTCAAAACTCTAAGAGAATACGTTATCAAAAGAATCTTCGAAGTAGATGTATTGTTACTTTATTTTTTATGATATTTCTGAGTCTTATGGTTACTTGCATAAGTTATGCCTTACATTTATGTTTTCCTATAAATTCACATGTACATATGTTTTCTAATGTTACAGTAGAGCACACTTTTAGTGACCTGCCTCCTCACGAGTTATCCTATCGTCTTGCTATGCGTAATAATACTTTTATCCGAATGTTACACTATTCACACCAGACCAGCAATGCCACTAATTGTTGGGTGTGTGGTCGACTCCCCCCTTTCCAGACACCGAAGGGAGTTCTGCCACTCTTTCCTTATCCGTTTTCACATAATGGTTCGTGTGGAGCATGGTCCACATTAACGTCATCCTCGAATGATATGTTCCTTCTGAATAGAACATGTTTCCCAGACAAGGAAGGTCTTTCCCATAGAACAGGGTTAGATCTAGAAAATGAAGTATATGATCTAGGTAATTATTCCTCGAATTTCATGGTTTTGAATGTTCAGTCTGAAACTACTCCAGATTTGCCTGCTATTTCAGTTCTACCCGTGAAAGGCGAATTATGTGTCAGAAAGAATGGTTCCGCACATGTAGGACATAGTGATTGCACTACTATGGTCGAGTATAGTGACAGTGGGAAATCTATTTTCAAAGCTTCACGTCATTCTTATTTTTTTTGTGGCCAGACCGCATATGTACGTCTGCCCCTAGATTGGGATGGAACATGTTACATTGCCTTCCTACTGCCACCAGTTTTCCTAGCCCCATCCGATTATCACAGAAACACACATCTAGTACACGTTAGACATAGAAGGGAGATCGAGTCCCCAATTGTCGATCAAACTGAAACTGCCTTAGAACAGTATCAAGACTTCAATAAAGGTTTCTTTTTCTTCATAGGTCCTGTCCAGAATAGTAAGTTAATACGTAGGCTAACCAGAACCCTTGAAGCAGTAGTGAATGAGACTACTTCTGCTTTAGGTAACTTAACTGAAGAACAATCTGCTATGAGATTTGTCGTGCTCCAAAATCGTCTCGTCCTTGACGTCATACTGGCCGATAGGGGAGGAGCTTGTAGAGTCATCGGATCTAGTTGTTGCATTTTCATTCCTAATAACGCACCGTCTGTTTATTCAGCCATAACCAGACTTCATAAAATTGCCCATCAGTTACACCAGAATCCAGGCACCTGGACATGGTCCGGTTGGCTCTGGAGTATAATATCTGCCTGGGGATGGAAAGTATTGTCATTCCTAGGTATAGCAGTAATGATCATATTCAGTTGCTGCCTATGTTTACAATGTGGCCCTGCGATTTGCGGCTTGTGTGCTACCTCTTGTATTCCTAGTCCTAAGTCCCGTTCCAAGACAATTCGAGACGAGCAAATGATGCTATATGAACAGATAGATGGTATCATGAATATTGATGTTTCCTGATGGAAACGTAGGGCACAAGGAGGGAATGAGGAAAATTGAATTTTGCCTTGTCATATGTGCCTACGTGTTCCCCATCCTATGTTATATGTGCATGATCGATATGCATGTATCCCCCTATGATCGATTAAAGACGCAATTATAGTTGTGTCCAACTCTAGTATGCCAGTCTCCAGTTCTCGTGAAAGCAACGAGTATTAGGCCTATGTTGCCACGTTTTATAGTATGCACGTTATATTCCCCGCATTGTCCCCGTTTCTAGGCCTCAAAGGGCCCGGACACCAGATTCAAGCTCCAGTCTCCAGAACTCACTCCGAGGAGCGATGCAGCCCCCACCTGCATCCCTGACCCTTCACTTACTTCCTGCCGCGCAGCGCGGTGCCCGGCCTGGCTCTGCCTGCCTGTCTGCCAAGAATATGTTATGCCTCTAGTTATCAGTTCAGCTTTCCGTCTTCACATTCCTAAGCTACTGAACCGCATAAACATCTTCAGCTATAGTCTAGTCTTTCTGTCTCCATGTAAGAGAATTACTGTATTTATATTCATGGAAGATTCATAGCACACGCAATACATGTAGAATATATGCATGCACCAGCCTTAGTGTCAAGTAGCCTTTGCCCTGATAACTTTTAGATTCTATCAACATGTACTCCAAACACCAGATACCAGATATGCTATAGGTACATGTCGTCCTGACACCGCAGACTTTAGTCTCCTCTTCTAGTGCAGAAGTCATAGCCCCCAGTTCTCTCCGGTAACACGTCATGGCCCGTTTGCGCGCACCACTAGGTTAAAGGTCCCAGCTGCTCAGGTAGCCCCCTCCATGTTTCCACCCACTTTATGACACTTCTGTGACGTTTTCATCACATGTCTACGTGCACGCCCTGTGCACGCCTTCTTTTCACGCCCATGTGTTCTTATCTTACGCTTGTCACTAGTTACGCCTACTGTATGTAATGTAATTGTGATGTTTTACTATATATACCTTGTACTGTTGATGAAACGTTGCAGCTGCCTCTCTATTTTATTTCAGGCTGTCCCGATCCTGTCACTTCCCTTTTGCCTGAATAAAGCCCGTTCGACTCAGATACATCGGATCCTGCCTCTTATTTATTGAGCTATCTGTTATTATTAATGTATTCAAAAATAGTACCGGTAATTAATTATTTATTTACCACAGACCTCATGCAGGAAAACCATGCCACAACCTTTGAAGAATTACAACATAAATGTAATCTTCCGAATGGACACTATCTCAAATTCATCCAGATTTTTTCAATACTTAAAATTAAGGTACGAAACATTAACTTGGAGCGAAACGAAATTATTGATACCATAGCTAGAAAGAACACAAGAATAGCTGATATCTACGGCCTATTGCTAAATAAACTACAAGATGACATAGAACATATAGAAAATACCTCGGCAGACAAACTCAACAACCCCGATGTAGATATCGATATGTGTCTACGTTTATCTTCACGACTACTTATGTCTACTAGCTTAAAGGCCCAGACATATAAAACTATCTTTAACTTGTACTTCACCCCTGCCAAGTTACATGCCTGGGGCGAAAAGGGAGAACGATCACTGTCCTAGATGCCGTAGAGGCCCAGCAACACTAATACACATGTTCAGTGAGTGCGATCATTTAACACCAATTAAAAAAATGATTTTCGAATTCTGGGAAGAAGTCTTTGGTCATAAGATACCCAACTCCCCTACCTTGCTTTTGTTAGGCACTGACAATACACTTAGCCTAAAACAAGATAAAGAGGCAATGCTCCTCATAGGCTCGACAGTGCTCAGGGTAATACTAGCAGCACGGTGGAAAGACTCAGATCCACGAGCTTTCAAATGTGGTTAGCCCGCCTTCTTGGTGTCTTCAATCAAGAAAATGCCATCTATGCTACCAAAGGGATAAAATCTGCTAGACTCGGTAGGGCGATCTGGCAACCAATCACTGATTGGAAGAATGCAATTAGCTAAACAAAATGAAATGAAATATATCCTGTATCCTTCATGATCACACTTTGTAGTGCCGTAAGTGAATTACTCGTATGATCGCTCACTTTTTTTTTTTTGGGCAATTTCCTTACCGTTCCAAATAATGTGAGAATATATCACATATGATTTTGTTATTTATTATCTGTATTTTTTAATGGTGTTTTTCTTTTCCTTTTTCATTATCTAATGTGCGATATTAATGTATTATGACTCTTGCATATACTAGTTCTGAATAAAAAATTATTAAAAAAAAAACAATGTCTGGCTCACAGAGGTTGAGCTTGCAATAGGGACACACTCCCATTGCACATGTGTCAGTCAGTTCCTCCCTGTGTAGGGATAATGCTTACTGTGGCACACGAGTGGACAATCTAATGAACACACCTCACAGTTAGACACCAGTGGGGTGGCATAGACTTTATTGCATGTGCGTGTCTGTACGGACGAGGCAACGGACACAACAGGCAGGGTCATGCTTAAGACACTTACACGCAGCATGGGTACATGTCGAGGTTCTGAAAATGTTGGTGCGAAAATGGCAAACAATCATCATAGATGGCAACGCCCCACCCCACCGTGCCTTGCTGGATGAGTCATGTGTTGTTTGGCGTCTGCCCATTGCCCCATGTGAGGGGGCATGACTCACTGCCCATGGTATCTGCATAGTGCTCTGCCACCGGAGTGCGCCAATTGTCTGCTCTGCTGACAGTAATCAGGTGTAAGGGTCCAACAGGTTCACATGTCGTGCTAGGTTGCCATGTGTGTGCTCTCCCCCAGCAGTGTGTCCGAATTGACAACGTTGCAAAACAACGCTGTGTTGCTCCGACCATGGTGGGATATGTGAGCAATCCCCATGATGCAACAAGTTGTTGTGACCTGTGCCATGGGTAACAAGCGGATGTGGCTGCAGGAATGTAGTTACTCGTCCATGAATGGTCCGGGCAGGTGTACTCAGCCCAAGCCGTTTCACCAATCCGCAACACAGCCCAATAGGGGAGCACCTCGATGTGGTCACTGCACATGAGGAATTGTGCAATCTCCCATGCACAACTGACAATATATGGGCAGTATGTCAAGGCATGCCATGCACGGCTGTCTTGGTTACACTCCTGTTCGTGATCATACAGGGGGCACACACACAAGTCATAGTCCAATTCATCTACAGTTGTGTTGGATAGGCGGCTTCCATGGGTCACTCGAATGTGCATGTTCGGCAGTGGAACCAAGACTGGACACAGGTGATGTAGGCAATGTGGAAGCTGAGCCGGTAATTGATCTGTAGCACTGCCAGTGGCACTGCGCACAGTAAATGCAGCATGCGTGCACAGTAGTTTTCTACGTGACAGGGTTTGTGCATGTGCCCGCTATGGTCTGCCATTGCCTTTGTGTGTCTCATGGAACCAGCACTCTTCTGAACAGCGGCAGTTGTGTGAAGGATATGCCACAGCTCTGGGCAATGATTCGAATGTGTGTGAAACGTTGGGCTGAATGGGTTGTTGTTTCTGTGAGTGTCAAGGGCATCCCATGTGGGGGTTGCTCAGGCAGGGGCTTCTGTGTGTGGGGTGTGGATGAGTCAGATAGTTAATTTGCGAAATGCGTGGTGTGAGAACCTTCCACATCTGCCATGGCATCCCTCTCATGGTGTTCCAGGCGCATGCTGGACCAAGGTCAGAGGTGCAGGTGTTCTCCCGCCTTCTGCATTGGAACAATGGAGCTTTCATCCCTGTTGTTTGTCTGACTACTACCTGTGTTTTCGGATTGTGATGTTGCTTTGGTGCTGAGATTGGGATGCAGCCTTGGACTCATGGGGTACGGATGGTGATACACACACACATGTTGGTATGTGGAGCCAGGTGCCCTGCAAGGCCTTGCGCTGCTTGTGCAATCTCACTCCTTCTCTCTCCCTCGCGCTCTCCCTCTCTTTCCTTTGTTGGGCGCATATCACACCTTTTTCTCTTGGATTTCGTCTTCCAGGCTGTGTCCTACAGATTATCCAGTGAGGACCTACTAGGACTCTTCCGAATGGTTGTTTTGGCTTTTGTTTGTATGATGTTAACTTCCTGCTGCTAACGCGCCTTATTGCGTGTTTTGTGTTCTTATCACCGATCTGGCTGGTCATTGTGAATGTTGAGGTGTCGTGTTGTTGCGGGGGGTTTTGCACGGGAATGCCTACTCTGCATCTGATAAGCGATAAATGGGTGGGTCCTCTGTGGCGATGTTTTTGTGGCTGCTATCGCGGGAAAACTGGTGCGGTGGGCTGTTAGCACCAGCTTGTGAATGGGGGGGTAAATTTATTGCGACTTTGGCTGCGATAAAGTGCCGTTAATTCGGCGATAGCTCCTTGTGAATATGCCCCTAAGTGTATCCTTGTAATGAGCAGCAAAACATACCTTGTGCATTGAATTTCCTTTCTGAGACCAGGAGAACATGAAAGATCCTAAGGACATATCAAGCTACGCCCACATGGAAGAAACAATCAGGCAAGAGGTAAAATAACATCATGTTGTGGAACTGACTGAAGTGAAGGGAAGTCTCTTCATCACTTGAATTCATGTAGTGTCATCCTAAAATCTTTGGGGGACCTGGTCATATGTTAGGGGTCCCTCTTCTGGACAAAATTAAATTATAATACTTATCCCTGTTAATTCAAGCCAGTATAATCCCAAACAACTGAATTATCTGTTACACCTTTAGGAACTGAGTCACACAAAAATAATTGAAATACATCTTGGCCGGGACCACAAGCATCGTTAAGATGACACTGGGTAGAGAGAGTATTCAAGAGGTGCAGGCAGGCGAAGATAGGGAAAGTGTTTAAGCTAGTGAAATAGATATAGCAGACAGAAGTCATTTTCCCAGCATGCCCCTTGGAAAGTGGGGGCCAAGCCTATTGCTTACTTTGCACATGCTCTAAAATGTCTCTGAATCCACGATCTCATTCCCAAGGAGACTTTGATGAATGGTTGATGGTCTCTGAAGACACAGGTTAAAAGATTTGGGGTCAGATGTACAACCACTCACTTTAGCGAGTCGCAAATTGCGCCGAATGGTGACTCACATTTTGCGACTCACTAAAGTGAATGTACAACAGTGTGTCAGATTCCCAATCGGGTCGCAAATTGCATGCCTCATCAACATTCATGAGGCAAGCGCAATTTGCGACCCCATCGGTAATAGCTAGCACTCACAGAGATGGTGGCCTGCTGGGGTCAGCAGGCCACCATGTCTGTGATTGCTCTTAAAATAAAGCAGTTTTTTTTTAAAAATGTGGCCCGTTTTCCTTAACAGAAAATAGGATGCATTTAAAAAAAGAAAAATGAAACGTTTCAGTTTCATTATTTAAGTGCACGCAGTGGTCCCTGCGACCACTGCCTGCTCTTAAACAATATTTTTGCACTCACTCCCGTTTGCAGCCACAAAAAAGGGTCATACATCTGGACTTTAAATTGCTACATCTTTTTGGTTGTATCACTTAAACTGGGCACAGGGCCCAACTGGAAATACAGAGAAGCTTCTTCATTACTTGAGACCAGTGTTCAACTGATTTAATTAATTTCAGGTTCCTGCACATCAGGGAAGCATATGAATTGGTTTCAAGAGCCTGTGATTACCATAAAAGAGCTGTACTGGTGCACATCCATGAATAATACACGAACAAAACATACCCTTAAACCAAGAGTTACCCTACTATCTAATATAGAAATATTAAACACATGTTGCTGTTAATCATGTACTTGGCTTGAACATGCAAGCGACTGCTTGTCTACAGTCGGTAAAGACTGCTTGGGATTTCAGGTAAAAGTATGAACTGGTAAGTACTGGGACAGTCTTGCCAGCTAGTGTGCAACTCCCCATTGCTTCATGTCCATGGAGGTTTCTCTGATCTGAACATTTGAATCCATTGACATCTGCAGAGAACATGTTAATGAATTCTAAATCCTGTTAGATAAAAACTTTTAAAACATCTCATCTCAAACCTAAACCTTTTGTCTTTACCCCTCCTATTTTTGCTGAATTTCTTTTGCTTGCCTTAGGACTCTGTTCACCTTACCACTGCTAACCAGTGCTAAAGTGCTTGTGCTCACTCCCTAAAACAACTTAAGGGTGACTTACCCTTGATTTACATATTTCGTTTACTTATAAATCCATAGTAAAGTGGTATACCATACACCCAGGGCTTATAAATTAAATGCTACTAGTCGGCCTGCAGAAGTTATTTTGCCACCCACCTAATTTATCCCTTAAAACATGCTTGGTCTGCCATTACACCGTAAATACAGTTTAAAGCAGCCAATTCAACTTATTAAAATAAACCCCTTGCCAGACATTAAATTCCCTTTTCATTGCATATTACTTAATCCTTAGGCAGGCCTTAGGGTGCTCAAAGAGCAGAGTGCATTGTAATTACAAGATTGAACTTGTACTTTTAAGTTTTACATGTCCTGGTAGTGGAAAACATTTCATAAGTGCTAACTTGCGATATGGGAACAGGTGAACCTTTTATGTTTGGTGTCTAAGAGAATGTAATTTAAAATCCTCTTTAATGCTAAATACACATAACAACAATGAAATAATTAAAAATGCTATTCAGACCTCGCAATCGAGATAGCAACAATAAAAGCCCCATCATTCTAAACCACTACAATCGGCGATTTTTGGACACTGAGTAAAAACAAAAACGAAATGACATTTATGATACCTCGCTCCTGCTTAAGAAACTAATCCAGCTATGGTGAATAAAATTAACTGAACTACAAATCCCATAATGTCTCCTAAAAGGCTAATATGGGGAACTATAAATACTGACATAAAGAAAGGACTCACATACCGTGAGCAAGACCCGTGGGGGTTGAAACGCGTTGGTGGTGGTTGGGTGTGGATACTGCACTGTTACTGGAAAAATAAAAAACTAAATACTGCTGACCTTGGCGCGGTTTTCTTCATCACGAAGAAGAAATTGGGTGAAAAATATACATACATATATAAACATATATAATCTGCATATCTATATAAATACAAATATAAATGCATGCATACATATACATATATGCATACATATGCATGTTATTTACATGAAAGTTTGAAAAACACTAATAAAAGCAAAGCTAAAAAGCCACCGCATTACAAACAGAATGGCTTTAACTTAAATGAGGGCGAGATATATTGCATTTTCAATGCTTGTTTACTTTGGTTCCATCAAGAAGGCATTCAGATGTGTCACACATTTACCATACATTCTGAATGTTAGCACTCTAGTTGCTCATTAGATCACTGTAGTAAAGCTACTGCTCACCAGGGAAGTCTGCTGCTGGTATTCAAAGTGCATGTTTCAGTCTGCATGTCAGAATTTTTTTAATGAAATAGAAGAGGATTTGAGAAGTCAAAATGTGCCCTAATTTTTCTTTCTTCAGCACTAATCATAATTTCTATGGCAAAATGAACCCCCTCATGTTGTTCCTTTGCAAATCAAATGTTTTAAGTGGTACCACTTTATTCCAATCAAGATGACTTCAGGTGTGCCATACTTTTGTCATAAGTAAGACTGTTAGCGCTCTAGTTGTTCTTTAGAACACTCTGGGACATTCTGTCATTGAGCTATACTTGGGCTACATCTGGGTGATATTTGGGCTACATTTGGGCTCTTTTGTCTCTGGTGGCCATCTTGGGAGACTGAATGTCAGAATTTTTTAATGAAATAGAAGAGGATTTGAGAAGTCACTCAAAATGTGCCCTAATTTTTCTTTCTGCAGCACTAATCATACTTTCTATGGCAATATATACCCCCTCATTTTGTTCCTTTTTAAATTAAATGTTTTAAGAGTTACCACTTTATTCCAATCAAGATGGCTTCATGTGTGCCATACCTTTGTAATAAGTAGGACTATTAGCGCTCTAGTTGTTCTTTAGAACACTCAGGGAAGCTGCAGTAGAACACAAAGGAATCAACTGACAGTCTCTGTCCTTGTTGGATGTACATGTTTTACTGAGAATGTCAGACTTCATTCTCACATGACTGAGAAAGATAATGTGAATTTACAGAAAATATGCTTTCAGTTTAGCTTATAGATCCCCTTCCAAAACACTGTGGGAAAAGCATGAGATAATAGTTTTCTTTCAAACATGATTCATGATATCCCAGCAGAAGGCTTTTTCACATGGTAAAATCACCTTAGAACACACCGCAATTCCTAAAATGAGTATGGTACCATCAACAATGATTTATAATGTAACTAAAGTCCTAAAACCTTCTACTAACTGCAATGCTTTTTAATGAGGTGCTAAATGTATATTGGTCCCAAGATGGCTGCCAACACTTCTTGGATGAAGTGCTGACAGCCAATCAGATCTCACGATGAGATGTGTGGTTAGGCTCCGCCCAGATATATATATTTTTTTTCTTTTGATTTTCTCAGGAACTACTGGAGGGATTTACACCATTTAACCATAAGGGTGATCTGCGTACCAGACCCTATCATTTTCCCAAATTTGGTGTAATTTCGTTCAGCGGTTCGGGCTGTAGCCGTATCTAATCGTCCTATGGAAATTAACATGGGGAAAACACGTTTTGGGAACCCCCTTTTTTCTCGGCCCCCGCTTGACGAATCTTCCCAAGACTTTCAGGGAAGGAGCGGAGCGGGCCATCCTCTTTGAGAAATTCCCAAAGATTCAACAACCGGCACCAAAGTTATTCCCAATAGAATGTTGCGGATTTCCTATGGAAACTAGGTCCTAAATATAACTACCTACTGGCGACCGCCAGTAGGTAATATGTATATGTGTCTTCTTCAATTTATATGCAGATATTGGGACAACACTAAACATAAGTGCAGGCGATGCAGTGCTCCAGTATGTGAGTGAATACTGAAGTTATATACAAAGGACACACAACAAATAATCACTCGTTACAAATATTTACAGACAGGAAACACACGTGCATACAGAATTGCAACATGTACAGTCATCAGTGATCAGTAACCAAATGAGACATTTTTAACGTTACGACCCCTATTGATTCTCAGAGTCTCTCCAGGGAAAAGGGTTGCCTGGCTTACATCAACAGTAGGAAAAAACACAGACATACACCTGAAAAAAGTCAGTAGATGTTACACCAAACCCTGTTCAGTAATCCGCACACAGTCTAACTGCCCTCTTATAATTTACCAATTAATGGTAATAGCTGAATATGGACAGAATCATTCACAGAGGGGAAGTGAGTCTCAGTCCATAATCCTCCATGAGAACCGCACTATGGTAAGTGGCTCCAATGTCAACACCACACAAGCATAGCATATGTCACTCAGCCTGTGCGTGTGTATCTAAAAATGCATAAATCATATAAAGAATCATTATTAAGTAAAGTACATTTCATTATCCCATAAAAGCAAGCGCCTCAGTCCATGTACTTAATCTGGGACATACCAGTGTTACTCTAATGGCACACACTGCAGCCCAAGTATAACACAGTATCTTAATTAATGGAGATTGTCCACTTCCAAAAAAGAGACCGAGTCTGAATGTGGGAAAATTCACTGCGACTCTGTCCAGCGGCCTCCTGATGGCGATTCCTCCTCCTCGTACACAACCTGCAGCCTTGTCCTGCCGAACTTCTATCTTCTTGGACACTTTTTGCTGGCCTTTCTCCTAATGTCTGAAAGTAAGTGTTGAGTGGGTCCAATCCACTTGTTTTATTCAACTGGTGCTCCATCGCGGTCCACCGTATTTTTCGACTTTGATCCGATCTCGCACCACTAGAAGCACTTTGATTTTTTAGTTGCTCCTTTTTACCCCCAAATGTTAAAAATGTATAACTCTGGTTCTACTCGTTGGATTTTTGTCATTTTGGTGTCAAATAATGTATTAATATGTTCTCTTCTTTCTGAATTGTTATGGGATTTTTCTTGTGTTGTGTGTTTACGTTATTACTGTTTGTGTGCAGCACTACTTTACACCTTGCCTCTAAGCTAAACCTGACTGCTTTGTGCCGAGCTACCACAGGGTTAAGCATAGATTAATTTAGTGGATTTCGTGGTTGCCCCTGATAGGGACTGTGGCTGTGGCTTAAGCACAGATTATTTAGTGGATTGCGTGGTTGTCCCTGATAGGTACTGTGGCTGTGCCTTGAGCAGGGTTAACATCCCACTCATCCAACAACACAATTTCCCACAGTATGGATCATGTACAGAGAAACATTTGAAAATGACGGGGCATCTGAATGTTGTGGATAGTTCACTTGTCCAATTAGTTTGGACTCAAAAAAATGAGAAAAACTCTGATTGTGGCTTTACTAATATGACATCATAGCAAAATCATTTCTGCAATAGACTATTGCTAATAGACTTACAAGAATCACCATGACACCAATGACAAATACAGTATGTAGGCCATTGCCATCCTCAACCACAGAACAGTCAAATCTAAAATTTCAACAAAATTGGCTTTGGAATTTTTAATGTGATGCTGTTTTGGTGTTCCTCTTCATGCATGAGGAGGTGCCTATAGAGTGAACTGATTTAATTCTAGCTTTAGAAAATAAAGATTAGATCAAGTAAATGCACTTCAAGTAAGCTCGGATAAGAAAGTTGAAAGGTCCTCTGACTATTGAAAAGTATTATACAGAGTTGACAAGCCTGGCAAGCCTGGGTCATTTTGTCTTTAATGGCTTTATTGGCACAATTAAGAGTACAAATGTGTAACCTTTTCATGATTAGTGTGACCTGATCATAAATGGGTACACCTTGCATACTTGTTTTTCCAGCATACACATCAGAAAGTCAGTAACATCAGTATAGGGGTTCAACCTCTAGAAACTTGGGGGGCAGATTAACAAGCCCCTTGCAACACTTTTGCGCCACCGTTGTGTCACTTTTGTGACCCAGTGGTGGCGTAAACAATGCGCCACGTTGCGGCCCAATTTCAACATGACGCATCTAGGCAGATGCGTCACTTTGTAAAGCCCTGCGCCACATTATACCTGTGTCAAGTATAATGTATGCTGGGTGGGTGTTCCCATGGAATAAGCCATGTAGAACTGACGCAGTGAAATTTACAACATTTCACTGCGTTACTCTACGCATTCACTGCATCAAAATCTCTATGCCTGCTAAGACCAGGCATAAGGAATGACACAGAGCTTTTTGAATGGGACTCACCTATCAGTTGTGGCACAGTCCTAATGTTGTGTCGCTTTCATGAGCAACTCCAGCAATGTCTCACTTGTGTGCCAACAGATGCATCAGATTTTCTGACGCATCTGTTAATCCTTGCACCATGGAGCACTTTATTGTAAATACAGGACATCCGTGGTGGCGCAAGGACATGTGGCGCTGGCGCAAGGAAACTGGCACATCTATGCAGATGCGTCAGTTCCTTCTAAACGAGGCCCTTGGTTACAAGACTTCACCCCAGTCCATCTTGCCTCTGTGAACAATAAAAGAAACACTTTCTGCCTGCTAGTGGACAATTTAATACTTAGATCTTTGAAATATCCGTTTTTTAGACAAGAGGTATTTTTTATTACCAATACCTTTAGCAGACCAATTGAAACCACTTTCCTTCTTTGGTATCATTTATGTCAGAAGTGTATGAGCCAACTCACAACTGAGGAATACAAAAGTGTGATGGATGGAATACATAAATTAATCTCAGCCACTGGTAATTACTCGATTGGCATCCTAGTCTATTGTTCGTTTGCCTACTGTTCCACCTCAGATTAGTTCTAGCAATATGTGAATCAGCCTTGGTTCTTTTCCAATAGGAAAATGTTGGACTGAACTGCCTAGCCAGGTCCTCTCTGAAACGAAACACAAGCACCCGAAAGCCGGTTTGAACTCACCAGTCAGTTGACATGAAGACAGTGGCCTCCCTGCTCCATAGATTGGAGTGGACTTTCTTAAGCATGCACAAAGAGGCATACAACTTACAACTCCTGCAAAACTACAAGTCTGGTTAGATCACACTGCAGCACAGAGACCCCCACTTTGCACTTTGTAAATTATGGCCTATTGACCACAGATAAAGATGACCCCTTCTGATATGGCTGGACCTCTCAGTTGGCTTTGACACAGATGACCATCCCACCTTCATAAGCACCGTCAAGGAGCAAATGGAATTCCCCACCAATATCCTCCACTGACTCTCCTTCTACTTCTTCAATCCACACCAGTTTGTTCGCATGTGCACCTCCAGATCACAAACGATCCCTATTGTGTATAAAGTCCCCCAGGGAAATACTGCTTGTCCATCATCCAGATGTGGATGTCTACCACCTACCTCAAGCTCAACCCAACCCAGACAGAATTCTTATTAGTTTCCAACAATAACATACAAGATACAGTATAGACCTGGTTCAATTATTTAGACCTGGTTCAATTACATAATCCTTGGCGGTTTTGAACCTCAACTCTCACCGAATGCCTGTTCACCCTGGTCGCCAACCTTTCCCTCAAGGAGCACATTACCAAAAAACAAACACTTCCTAGTATAAGCTCTGCCTTCTAAAGAAAGTTGTACCATTTCTTCCAGAAAGCAACTTCTGAAATGCAGTTGAAGTACCTGTACTCTTGCATCTGGTTGGTGGTAATGCCCACCTCTATGGCCTCCTACATAGCACACTGGCACCCCTTAGGAGCATCCTTCACAACACAGCGCATCCCATCCATAGGGTGAATAAATAAGATTACATCACCCCCCACCCACAACAAACACCCCACTTATCTTGCAGAGAAGCTTGTCATCACTGGTGGTTCCCAGCACACTCACAGCTTGGACACCATCAGAATGCAGACTTAGAAGTGTAAACAATTTTTTAAAAACAGTACTACAGGACTTTTCCATCTATGCGCCTAATAAATCATACTTGTAAGGATCACCACAATCCTGCTCCAATTTAGGAAAAATTTGACGACTCACTTCTATAACAATGTGGGGCATATTAACAAGCCCCTTTTGCCTTCAGCGGCGGAGCACCATTTCACATATTTACAAGGTTTAATGCCACCTTGTAAATATCCTCCTTTCTGCCGCAGTCCTCTCGGCAAAGAAGTGTGCAATGGGTGTTGCAGTGGGCTTTCCACCGCAACACCCATTGCTTTTTGACACTGCCTCAGATTTACAAGGCTGAGGCAGTGTCTAAAACTAACGCCAGGGAATACCTGGTCTTAGTATGGTGATACGAGGAAAAATTATTAATTTCTCCTTATATTTTGCTCTTTCCATGTGTGCTGCATTCTACCCCACACATAGAAAAATCAAATTGCCTTTAATTGATTGATACCTTCCTACACATTGTTTATGTGTAGGAAGGTATCAATCAACCCTGCAGCGAATGTACCCTTGCAACATGGCATCAGGTTACCTGCGCTGGCGCTAGGCAGCTTTTTTAGAGTCAGCGCTAGGGGAACCACAAGGGTGTCCTGTATTCTTATGAATACAGCGCATTCCTGCATTTAAAACATGTCTGGGCGTAGCATTGCCAAACTTATCGTAACACTGCGCTTTGACATTTTTGAGTGAATATGCCCCTACATCACTATGCATTAACCATCCACAGCTTCCTTTTCAATTACTTATTGACTTTAAGATTGCCTTTGACCATGTACAGCCTTTTGATAGGTTTGCGCTATAGGAATACTGTATACATATATACATACACAGATGTGTGCACACACACAGGGCAAGAGACATACATGCACCACTGCACATAGCCATAAACTCAGAGTGCTAAATTCACTCTTGTGAAGAACCTCAAAGATGTACTGTTAGAAACATACTAGAGTAAACCCCCCCGGCTGATACACTCTTGTTCTTCTATGATATTGATATGTTTGCTTCAAGTTACATCTTACAACCCACTTATGTATTTTGACTTTTTCTTTTTGGCTTACTCCAAATGGATATGCATTTTCATTCGTTATTCAAATGCAGCATGTTAATTTGTCCTGCTTGGTTCGCGCCTACACAAAATATATGATGCCTTCCGAAAGTTTTAGGTAATGAAATAACATCATTCTGTATGCTGATATTTTAATGTCCAAACTTAAAATGGTATACGTACAGTGCCAATACCGAGAATTCATATTTTAGTCAGCTAAAAAGCATAAATGGTGTAAGGTGTCACAGTTGACCTGGGTAACTTGCCAGTGATTCCCATGAACCAATATAGAATATATAGATAGAAAATAAAAACAAAAGAAGCCTATGATTTTTATGATATCAATCGGATTTATTTTTGGTTGAGGATTTCAAAGGATTTGATACGTTCCCTTTGTTATCATGCTACAGTTTATATTGACATATGGACGCATCCCTATTTGTGGGCACTCTCTTCAGGTTCGTTCAAAAACGACAGACTCCTCTTTGATTTGTCATTGGTTTCTTAATTGCTTTTAATGTTCATTCCACTCTTAATTTCGCATTTTCAAATTACATTTTCAAATCATTTTCAAATCATTTCTGATTGTTCGCTCAATTGCTCCGATGCATTTCGGGCAAATGTGCCCTTTCTCCAGGAGCTCTGAAATGATTAAACACGAATACACACTTATAATCATAACTCATAATACTCAGTCTTCAATAAATCATGATATAAACATCCTGCTCTTCAAATCATCAGGGCATGCTTGACCCGGTGTGTGCAATCATTAAGACAACGGGGTGGACATGTAAGCATTTTTTTACCCGTTACTTTTGAATTTTCGTGCACTTTTTTACAATCACGGGTCCACCCACCAAAGCACTCTTTCCACCCCGTTGTCTTAATGATTGCACACACCGGGTCAAGCATGCCCTGATAATTTGAAGCAATTGCATCGGAGCAATTGAGCGAACAATCAAAAATGATTTGAAAATGATTTGAAAATGTAATTTGAAAATGCGAAATTAAGAGTGGAATGAACATTAAAAGCAATTAAGAAACCAATGACAAATCAAAGAGGAGTCTGTCGTTTTTGAACGAACCTGAAGAGAGTGCCCACAAATAGGGATGCGTCCATATGTCAATGTTCGCACATGAAACTATTTAATTTGGTGTAAATGGCCGGTTACACCACCTATTGGAGCACCTATAAACTAATTGAGAAACTGCTTTAAAACTAAACAAAGAAGGTTAAAGACTTATTTTTACACGTGTTGTGCACCACGCCTTTCTGTTTCACAGTTTATATTGACACAGCAGCCAAGAAAATTTATTACAATTGTTTTTCCTTTTTTGGTGCCCAACATATTGAAAAAATGTGAACTACAGATGGTTTATTAATGAAAATTACCAGATTTCCTTTTCCACTGAAAAAATACATTCGGTGTTTATGATTTTGATAGTGTCACTTTTTAAATTTTCTTACCTTCAAAGGAATTTAGTGTTAGATGTATGAAAGCATTTTGCATTCAAAAATGGTGAGAATCGCAAAATTTGCCGTTTACGAATGCAGAATGGCCTTTCCTTATGTATGAGAGGCTTTTAGATTTGCAATTTAGGTTATCAAATTATTTTGCGATTATCTGAATTGCACATGCAAATATGGAATCGCAATTTGCGAATCCCTAATTCATATGTAAGAAGCCTTTTCTAAATGCGAACTGTGCATTTATGCATTTAGGAAACGCTAATTACCATCACATTCAAGTTGATTGTAACCATGTGCGAATTTAAAAAAGGCACAAAAATGCATTTGTCAAAGTGCTATCTTGCGCACACATGCCCGTAGGGCATATGTGCGCTTTACATGTGCACAATTTTAATTTTGGAGGTGCTTCAGAGGGGCCTTAGGCCCCCAGGAACCCTTGGGTTTGCATTCGCTAATTTGCAATTACCAATTAGGTAATCACAATTTCACTAATGCAAAACCATTCACACCTATTGCCCCATAGGAACGAATGGAGTGATATTAACTTTTTTTTTTTTTACTTTATTTTTGAACTTTTAAGTTACAACACATCGTCAAAGAGTGCATTCACATATACACATTTTAGTCCCCAATCCATAATGCATGTATAGAACCAGATGACCAGATACATAGTCTTCAGCACAATAATACTGTATCAATACCAATTAGTCTGGCATTATGCGCGGCTACCGTGCATATTACATTTCAGGCGACCCATATCAACAACACATTGCCACAAAGGGAGATCTTCTATAAGTGACCCCATCCGAAGGAAAGTGCATGACTCGTCCCAGCCTAGGTTACAAATAACATCAGAGCAGTTAAGCCAATGCCTGCTTGTATATCAACACGTTATGGTAATTAGACCTTCAAGGGTTTTAATTGTCTTTATGTTTCAAATATTATTTTAATTATCTACAATCGTACGACCTGATATATTTGATGCCGTTAATGCACAACAACTGTGACAAATGTTTTTTAAGTCAATTTCTGTTTGTCACTAAACAGTGATCTTTTTGAGACAAAAGAGAGCAAAAGAAAGGGTGTATGTGAAAGAGTATTCGGATTTAATATTTGTTACAAGGGTACATGATAGATATACAACGTTGTAAGAGAACATACAAATAAATTGATCTACAAAAATTCTCTATACAACAATTGCAAGAGCTTTTCTACCTATTTACAATCTAATTTATTATCCGGTAGAAAAAGCAAGCGTCGACGTTTCGGTCTCTATTCTTGCGTTTCCGAGACCATCCTCAGGACATAAAAAATCATATCTTGGGAGACCCTCAACCACGGAAGTTCTGATTATAGTGGTAATGTGCGACACGGCATAAATCAAAATGATTGTATCTCTCTTAGTAGAATAACCTGTTTGAAGTCCTTATTCGCCTGACTTCATAGATGTATAGAAAAGGAATTGGGCAGATAAAATATCTAAGAAAATTTTGAAAATCTCCTATCGTGTTATTCTGGCGTTTGTAGTTACAACGTTGAGTCTATTGCAGTCAACTCTCAACAACTGAAATTAATTTGCTGCAGCCCGTCACTTCCAAGTCAGTTCAGGAGCAATGTATATCAACACAGCTCCCCCCTCCGGGCAAGAAGGTATCCAGCACCCAATGCAACAGTTCGGGTCCACATATTCATCACTTTGTACATACTTGCGCACTAGAGGAATACCTTAGTGAGATCTCTCCATGGATCCTTTAAGTGGTCGCCCCATTTGCGGCCTCATCATTATCTTGCAGTAGGTAACATTGTAATGGGGCCCAGATATCCCTGGGTCGTGAGGTGATTGGCAACAATTCGGAATATGTATTTAAGTGTTCCTGGCAATAAGTAAGGTCACGAAGCCAGTCCTTGAATTTGGGGGCTCTGCCCCTGCCCCATCTACATGCAACTCTCCTTTTGGCCACCAAGAGGGCCAGCGTGATAAATTTGCGGTGTGCCACCTGTAGGGGCTCCACATACCCCAAGAGAGCTAGAGTAGGGGAGGGGTCTATCTCAACGTGAATCATTTTAGACAATGCTGCGAGTACCTGGCACCAGTAGAGTTGGACCGCATCGCACCCCCATGCTAGATGCAGAAAATCAGCCCCTGGGGCGTGGCATCTGTCGCAATTGTCAGTAGTACGAAGTTGGAATCTACACATTCGGACAGGGGTGTAATACAGTCGGTGTACAAATTTGTAATGTATAATTCTATATCTACTGCTAGCAGAAATGCGCTCTGTCTGCTGGAGACAGAATTCCCATTGCCTGTCCGTGAGCGGTGTCCCCAACTCCTGGTCCCATCTTAATCTAGTTGTTAATGGTAGGTAATCTATTTGTGTGTGTACTGATCTATATAGTGTCGATACCAGTTTACAAGGGGTGTCATTTTGAAGTAGGAGCTGCAGAGGAGCAAAGGTAAGAGGCTCATGTGGAAAGTCAGGTGTAAGTGCTTTCAGTCCCTGGCGAAGCCTAATGTATAGAAAGACATCAAGCGGAGTTGGTTGTATGCCTTCATATAAATGTTCCATGGAGCGAAATGTTCAGGTGTGGTATAAGTCTCCCCATGTCGCAACACGTTAATTGTGGAGCAGCCTGCGAAAGCCCGCCTCCTGTAATAGGGGCATATGTGGGTGGTAAGCCAGTGGCAATACAGGCGCATAGAGCATTGCTGTCTCCAACCTAATAGCAAGTCGGGACCACGCAGTTACTGTGCTCATCACCGTCATGGGCGTCTTGTCTCTGCCTGGTACCAAGGCGTATAATGCGCCTTCTATGGGGATTGGATGGGCCAGCCAGTGCTCCGCAGCCAGTTGAGGCATGTATCTAGGCTGATATATCCAAAAATAGGCACAGTGAGCTTGAGCTGCCTGGTAATACAATTCAAAGTCTGGTATGCCAAACCCGCCCCGATTATAGGGCCTAATCAAGGTGTCCCATTTTAGCCGAGGCAATTTCCCGCCCCACACTAGCCTGATGAGCTCCGTCTGAAGTTGCTGAAAAAAATACCTGCCAGGGTAAAAAGGGATATTCAAAAATAGGTATAACAATTGGGGGAGGATTACCATCTTAATCAAGGATGTCCTACCAGCCATAGAAAGGGGCAGTGTGATCCACCTTGTAATGTTATCAGTAATGCGATTCATCGTAGTGCCATAGTTGGCTCTAAGTAATTTGTCTCTATCTTTCTCTATGTGGATACCCAGATACTTAAAATCACCTTCTCACCAAGTGATGTGGTAATCTAGCCCAGACTGCGTCGTGGATGCCGTGAGTGGGAATATGCATGACTTACCCCAATTGATCTGAACACCAGAGAGTCTACCAAAACGTATGAACTCTCTGAGAATGGGGTTCAAGTTTTTGCTTGGGTCGCGCACATATAAAGTAATGTCATCTGCATACATTGATATTAGTATTTGCCTTTGAAAACAACGCAGCGCGCTGTCCCTGTGATGTTGTCGCAGTTTTGCGGCTAGGGGCTCTGTTGCTATAGCAAATAGAAGCGGCGATAGAGGACACCCCTGCCTGGTTCCCCTGGTGACGGGAAATTCTGAGGAAAGTTTGCCATTAATAAGTACTCTAGCCACAGGACGCTCATACAGGAGCTGTATCCATGAGATGAATATTGCCGGAAAACCCATTCTCTCTAGGACCCGGAACACAAAGTCCCACTCCAGAGAGTCAAAAGCCTTAGTGGCGTCAAGGAAGATGGCAGCCATCAGCTGGTCTTCGTGTACCGAGTTTAGGACGGAAAAAAAAGTACGCAAATTATGTGATGTCGCTCTGCCAAGTACAAAACCCGACTGGTCGGGTAATATCAGGGTAGGGAGCAGGAGGCTGATACGAGTGGCAATCAGTTTGGCAAGTATTTTTACATCACAGTTTAGCAAGGAAAGGGGCCGGTAAGAGTCACATTTCTTTGCCGGTTTCCCGGGTTTAAGTAACGATGTAATAAGTGCCACTCGCATAGAGGGCGGCAAGTGGCCCACCTCCAGGGCATCCTCATAGACCTCCCGTAGTACCGGAGCCATAAAGTCTATGTATGTTTTGTAAAATTCTATCAGGATCCCGTCTAGTCCCGTAGCTTTCCCCAACCGCATGCTCATGATCGCGTCTCGCACCTCGTCCACCTCGAAAGGGGCACTCAAAAACGCCCTCTGCGCATCACTAAGCCAACCAAGGGAAACATCGGCCAGATAGTCATGTAAGCGGAGGTCACCTGCTCTAGTGGAAGTGTATAGTGAGCTGTAGTGCATCACAAATGAATTGAGGATGCGTGTGGTGTCTATAATCACCTCCCCATCCGGGTTTTCGAGTTCTAGTATAACATTAGGTGCTCTTGTCTGTTTAATCGTTGCAGCCAAGGCCTTCCCTGGTCTCTCACTTTGGCCATATCGCTGAGCGATCCAGTACTTGCCCCTAAATTTCGATTCCCTAGCGGCTTCATCAGCGTACTCAGAGATTTTCTCACGTATGGTCGAGAGGGCGGCATCATCGGGTCCTGTAGCCAGTGACGTTTCGAGGCGCTTAAGTTCGGCCTCTAGTGACGTCAAACGTGTCATGATGCTCCTCAAAACTCCGGATCCCTTAGCAATACAAAACCCTCTCAAAGTTACCTTGAACGCGTCCCAGATAGTTTCCACGTCATTAACAGAATCCTTATTTCTCTTAAAAAAGTCTAAACATTCATCGCGTAGCTCTTCTTGAAAGGCAGCATCAAGCAACATCGTAGGTTGCATTCGCCAAGCAGTTGGGGGGGGGCCTAAGTCCGCCGAACGTAAGGTGATTTTCACAGGGGAGTGGTCAGAATACGTTCTGGGGAGATGCTG
The DNA here is from genome assembly GCF_964261635.1 of Lissotriton helveticus. Classification (NCBI taxonomy): domain Eukaryota; kingdom Metazoa; phylum Chordata; class Amphibia; order Caudata; family Salamandridae; genus Lissotriton; species Lissotriton helveticus. The sequence goes on from NC_136068.1 coordinate 323,803,607, forward strand.
CGACTTAACAAGTGAAGTATAAAGTTGTGGCATCAGAAAGATATAGTCAAGACGTGCCCATGAACGCGCTTGTGCCGTAAAATGTGTACCTTCACGCTTGTCAGCATGCAAGTGTCTCCAGGTGTCTACCAAATTGTGATCTGTGATTGCCGAACGCAGTGCTGCCGTTGCCCTAGTGTAATGGTGAGGGGATAGGTGTGACCAATCCATGGCAGGGTCTAGAGCGGTGTTGAAATCTACCCCCCAATTGAGGTGTTGCGGACCCGTACCCACAACCGCCGCCCATAGCTCCGTGAAGAATTGAGGATCATCAATGTTGGGACCGTAGCAGCACACCAATGTGAGTGCGATGTGTCCCAGTCTACCCCACATCATACAGTACCTCCCCATGGTGTCTACTTTGGTACCAGCCATAGCAAAGGGCGTACCCCTCTTTACCAGTATCGCCATACCTCTAGTATTTACCGAGAAGGACGAGAATACTGTGTGAATCGCCCATCTGTTGGCAAATGTGTGGGAAGTCTGTACCTTGAAGTGGGTTTCCTGAAGAAAGGCTATGTGCACTGAGTGGCGGTCCAAGTATGATAGAATTTGGCGCCTTTTCCTAGGGTCTCCTAAGCCCCGCACATTCCATGTCAATACATTTAAATCAGTGTCCCCCATGAGTGGTGCAATTTCACAACAATAGGCGACCTATGTAGTACAGGCCAATAATCAAGCATTCCGGGCCCTAAAGGAACATACATGCTAGTGCAGTCTTGTGGATCAATGCTTGTGTGTACAAAATGCATTGCGAGAATACTTACCCGCATAATATCATCACAAAATCCTGTCGGATCTAGGTGTAGCAACTCTTCGATAGTCATTGCGCTCAACTTCATATTGCAATTCCTAAACACCCACCCCTTCCCGTTCTGCCCCTGAAACAACCCCAGTAGACTAAAGGAAGAAATCCCAACTGCATTTCTAAATGTCACTGCAATAGGTCCCACCCAACACAATGCAGAGTTTGTACCAGTGCTATCAAACAACCCTCTCCCTCCCTTCCCCAGCTGAGACACATCAGACTTGACAATAGTATAGATCCTCAACAGATGTCGTGTCGTGAGGTCAAGAACCATATCACAAAGCAGTACAAGGTCTAGAGATCTGCACTGAGCGCATTGGGACAACTGGGGTCTAGTTTCTCCTCCTCTCGTAACCTTAATGAACATAACAATCGAGGCCCGAGAACTTGGCCTCTTCCCCCCATTTGCTAATAGGTAACATTCCTCAGTTTGGGACCATCTATAATCACGCATCCTTGTCCGAGATACAGCAATAACACTTCCGTAAGCATAAGGCTTCAAATCTTGCACAGCGGTCCCTCCCCCACCCCCCTCCCACTGAAGTAGCCCCAACTTGCCAGAATCCTCATCCCACCCTCTACCCCAAACAGTAAGTAAACACCCCAACAACTGCAATGCAGTCAACATGTCCAAAGGGGTACACCCTATGGGGGTCATCTAGGGTAGACACATCGCCACCTCCTACACCTTGCCCTTTGTCCTGTTCGGCCTCAAGTGGGCACAATCAAGGGAAGGGTGTGGTGCCTGGAATACAGTACCACCAACAGTCCATTACCCGTCCATGGTATACTCGATCCGCAGCGATGTTCATTCATAATCGAAGTCCTCTTGTTGGCCCCAGGCTAGTGACAGTGGGCCATCAATGCTCCTCATCAAGCGGACCCCCAGCCTAGCCATCACCATTAAGCGATTGTGCATCGTTCTGCTCTTTGTCGTCATTGTTCCTATGTCCAGAACGTGCCCGTCGTAGGGTTTTCAAAAAATCATCCACTTGTTGTGGATTTGTGAAGAAATGCTGCTTTGCTTGGTGGGTCACTCTTAGTTTGGCTGGGTAGTCAATCTGTAATGTCTGGAGTTTTTTCTTGACATCAAGGGATTTGCGTCGCTGTTCCTGCACTATGGGCGTGAAGTCAGGGTAAATGGAAAAATTGACACCATCTCACGAGAGATTTTGGTTAGTGCGTGCTGCCCTCAATGCAGTATCTCGGTCTCGGTAGTTTAAAAGTCGCGCAATGATGGGTCTTGGTGGGGCTCCAGGCTTAGGCTGAGGGCCAAGCGATAGATGCACTCTTTCAACGATGAATTGTTTTGACAATGCTTCAGGTCCGACTGCCGTAAGAAGTATCTTCTCCACGTACTCCATGCGCCCTGTGTTGGTGGATTCAGGCACTCCTATCACGCGAATGTTGTTTCGCCGGCTGCGAGCCTCCAACTCCTCATTCTTGGCAGCAATGTCTGAGGACATTGTCCATTCTTGCGAGCTGTGCGGTATGGGAGGCCGTGGTGTCGTCATTATCAGATATTCTTCTTTCCGTTTCCATGATGCGCTCTTCATGGACGTCCATTTTATGTGCAATGGCGTCCATTCTTGACGACATCCGGTCGACCTTATCCACTATTGTGGCAAACCCCTGCCGCATCTCCTGCATCAGCTGCTGTATGTCCGACATAGAGGAGCTAGAGCTTGCTCCAGTGGTCGCCGGGCTGTGGGATCCCCCAGTGTCAGGCGCATTCCGCAGCCCTTTTTTGGGAGCGGCGGAGTCGAATGACAGCTTAGACTGCCGGTTATCGGGCTTTCCCATGGTGGATTTTTGTAGGGATCTGCGATGGGCGATGAGGTTCGCTGCTCAGGTTCTTCCCGGAGAGGCCAGGGGCCAGCACGTATGAGCACAGTGCAATGCAACAGGGCGCTCCCAACTCCGGTGAGCAGAGAAATCCGAGCCGGTGATATTCGTTGTGGCGTTCAGGCGGGAAAGGAGGTTCAACACACCTTGTTCAGCGAAGTTATCACAGTCTCATAGAGCCCCGTAGTATTTATAGCAATTTCAGTGGGTGGGGGGCGTATAAAGGCAGCAAGCGACCCTCACCGCAACGTCTCAGCAGGCAATGAGGCCTCTTGAGTAGAAGCTCTCGGTTCAAGGCAGCAACTGGGGCCCTACCATCCGCCACCTGCAGTAGTTTCTTCACGCTGTAGATGAATGCGGGAATAACTTGGGTCTATACTCGCAGGTCAACAAAGTGTGGCCAGAGCATGCAGAGTCCTTGTCACAGTGGAACCTTCACTATGTCCACAGCCACCAGCACACAGGCGTGTGGCCCCAGCGTCACGTGATAGTGCGAACGGCGTGCCACTTCTGTCCCTCTGCTTTATCAAGGCGTGTCACAGCTAACGTTCAGCGTTTCCCGGGTCCGTCTGTGCAGCTATGGTATTAGGCAGTGCCCCAGGTCGACTGGAATACCAAACCGTCACCAGTGCGTGGTGTTCTCCTCCCGTGCAGTATCTCCGCTCCTTAGCGCCATCCAGTCGTCAAAGCTGCCAATGGGCGCATGCAGGGGCCGTGCAAAGTAACCAAATTGCCCCCACGCTACCACTGTAGTGATGAAGGTCGAACAGGCACTGTATCAAATACTTATGAATCACTCCACATCTGTGTAACGGTGTACAGTCATAATATCGAGTCTTTTATTTCGACTGGACAGAATATCGAGTAAAAAATATAGAATGGACATAATATCGACTAGACATAATATAGACAACAAAAATATCGACTAGAGAAAATTAATATCGAATAGAATGGACATAATATCGAATCAAAAATATAGAATGGACATAATATCGACTAGACATAATATAGACAACAAAAATATCGAATTTAAGGTAAGTTAATAATAATTTTTATTTTTTGTGTAATATAAGTCTGTAGCGGGTTGTGGGTTTATAGGGGAATAGGGTGGGAAGTAATTTAATTCTAATTAATTAAATATGTTAATTTATTTATTAATATCTATTTAGAATTAATTGTTAATTAATTATTAATTGGTAATTAATTAAAATATAATTGGTAATTAATTATAATTGATTAATTGATATATATTTTAATTTTAGTAATTTATTTTCTGTAGCGGGTTGTGGGTTTATAGGGGAATAGGGTGGGAAGTAATTTAATTATAATTAATTAAATATGTTAATTTATTTATTGATATTTATTTAGAATTAATTGTTAATTAATTATTAATTGGTAATTAATTAAAATATAATTGGTAATTAATTATAATTGATTAATTGATAAATATTTTAATTTTAGTAATTTATTTTCTGTAGCGGGTTGTGTGTTTATAGGGGAATAGGGTGGGAAGTAATTTAATTATAATTTATTAAATATGTTAATTTATTTATTGATATTTATTTAGAATTAATTGTTAATTAATTATTAATTGGTAATTAATTAAAATATAATTGGTAATTGAAAATAATTTATTAATTTGTAAATTGTAAATTAATTTATTGTTAATAGGTAATTAATTAGTATGAGTAGGCAATTTTTATAATTAAATAGTTTTATTTTGTATTTATAAATAAATATTTAATATTTGTATACACTTTTTTAATATTTTAATTATTTGTAATTGGTATTACTATTTATGTTATTTATATATATTTGTGAAGTATTTACTTTCCCTACTATTGCACTCTCTGAAGTTGGAATAGTAATTTTAACCCCTACGCTATCCAACACTTTCCCTACTGTTGCACCCACTGGAGTGGGTATGCAACGTTTACAACGCTACTTTTACTATGCACTACCATTACAACAAAACTTTTAAATTGCAAAAACTTTTACAACGCATACATTTACAAAGCATGTTTTTACAACGCAGATACCGTTACAACGCATACTATTACAATGTAAGTATTAGTAAGTATATAATTATTTTTAAAAGGTTATATGTTTGGGATTTTGGGTAAAGGGGTATTTTTAGGGTTCAGGGTCAGTTTTCAGTTTTTGGGTAAAGGGGTATTTTTAGGGTTCAGGGTCAGTTTTCAGTTTTTGGGTAAAGGGGTATTTTTAGGGTTCTGGGTCAGTTTTCAGTTTTTGGGTAAAGGGGTATTTTTAGGGTTCAGGGTCAGTTTTCAGTTTTTGGGGTAAAGGGGTATTTTTAGGGATCAGGGTCAGTTTTCAGTTTTTAGGTAAAGGGGTATTTTTAGGTTTCAGGGTCAGTTTTCAGTTTTTGGGTAAAGGGGTATTTTTAGGGTTCAGGGTCAGTTTTCAGTTTTTGGGTAAAGGGGTATTTTTAGGGTTCAGGGTCAGTTTTCAGTTTTTGGGTAAAGGGGTATTTTTAGGGTTCAGGGTCAGTTTTCAGTTTTTGGGGTAAAGGGGTATTTTTAGGGTTCAGGGTCAGTTTTCAGTTTTTGGGGTAAAGGGGTATTTTTAGGGTTCAGGGTCAGTTTTCAGTTTTTGGGGTAAAGGGGTATTTTTAGGGTTCAGGGTCAGTTTTCAGTTTTTGGGTAAAGGGGTATTTTTAGCGTTCAGGGTCAGTTTTCAGTTTTTGGGGTAAAGGGGTATTTTTAGGGTTCAGGGTCAGTTTTCGGGTAAAGGGGTATTTTTAGTGTTCAGGGTCAGTTTTCAGTTTATGGGTAAAGGGGTATTTTTAGGGTTCAGGGTCAGTTTTGGGTTTTTGGGGTACAGGGGTACTTTGTAAAAATAAAGTAAAATTACATTTAAATTAAATTTATTTAATAAAATTAAATTATATTAAATTATATTATAATATTTTTTATTAATTTATATTCAAAAAATTATTATATACTTACCAATACTTACGTTGTAATGGTATGCGTTGTAAAGGTATATGCGTTGTAAAATCTTGCGTTGTAAATGTATGCGTTGTAAAAGTTTTTGCGTTGTAAAAGTTTTGTTGTAATGGTAGGCGTTGTAAAAGTATGCGTTGTAACGTCATACATCCCTGGAGTGGGAATAGTAATTTTAACCTCTACGCTATCCAGCGCTTTCCCTACTGTTGCACCCACTGGAGTGGGAGTAGTAAATTTGACCTCTACGCTATCCAACACTTTTGCTAATGTTGAACTCACTATAGTTGTAACAATACATTTTAAACATTTTCTAAAATGTTATATATGTTTATTTAATAATATGTTTATATATATATATATATATATGTGTGTGTAATTTTTGGTGATATAATTTTTTTAATTATATAAATTATTTATTAAAATTACATTTTTTTATTAATTATTTCTAAGTTTATATTAAATATATTTATTACTATATTAGTTTTAACTTAATTTTAAGACATTTAAAAAAATCGATATTTTGACAGTCTATATTTTTGTAAGTCGATATTTTGGAGTCGATATTTTGGTACTTACCTGTTTGAAGATAGGGAGTCGATATTTTGTCAATCGATATTTTTGACTCGATATTTGTGTATCTCGATATTTGTGTCGTCGATATTATGTCAGTGATCCCTGTGTAACATGGCCGTCAAAGTGTTGCCAGCTCCTGCAGCACATACACCATTCTTCCAGCAGTGTCTCGCGCTCCTTGCTAGGGTGTGTTACTACACGGCTCGCAGGCCCCGCAGCCCGTCGCTCCAGGAGGCGAGGCCGTGAAAAACCCTGCAGCTACTGCCATAAACGGGCAGAAAGGCAAGGTCAGTGTAACAGTATTCACTCACCGGCAACGTCCAGGCCCCGTCCAAGCGATGCACAGGGACAGCACAGACGTGCCGGGGCAGCACAGCCGGGGAGGGGGCCGCGATGCGCCGAAAGTAGTCCCAGCCGACGTGGAAATCCTGGTGATCAATAGTCAGTTGCTCGGGGGCAGTTAAGTATGTCCGTGCCCCACCGACCGCCGATCGTCGTCCAAGGCGCCGCCTGGCATTCGTGGTATGCTGCCGCCTGCAGTCACCCCTGTTGGCCGAGCTTTTCGCCGCAGTCTCACGCTTCAAATGCCGTCTGTTGTGAAAGGAGCTCCGCCGGGGCTCGCAGCCAGTATCGCTAGCCGGTAGTTGTGCTCCGGTGCCGTGCGATGTGTCGTCCCTCAGCAGCGGCGAAGGGTGGGCACCTTCCCGGCGCTCTGTCGCCTTAAGGCCTGTACGCCTCGTGGAGCGCCGCGGCTTTGCGTAGTCTCCCGGTCCCCACAGCTCACCACACCAAGCTCCAGCACAGGTCCCGGGGAAAACCACGCTGCGTCTAACTTTGTCGCAGTACGTCGTGGAGCCATCAAACTTTCGCCGAGGCTGCCAAATAGTGATCTCCACACTCGTGTGATATTTCTGTCGGGTAAGAAGTCGGTTTAATCGGATAACATAAGGATTATTGTTCCAGGCTGCAGGAGCCTCACATCCGTGCGGCCATTCTGCGTGTGCACCCTCTAGCACCCCACGAATGGAGTAATATTACCTAATCGCGATTCACTATTTACAAATCGCTTTTAGGTAATATTTAGGCATCGTAAAATTCTTTGCTATTCGTACGTACATAGCATTTTGCGAGTCTCAAAAATCGCTATTTGGAAATCGCAAAATGCTCTTTTGGTGCATCTGGCCCTTAATATTTTATGGATTTTTTTTTTACAAAAATGGTTGAAAAAGGCACATTTGTAACATCATTCCTTTGAAATTTTACACCTTGCTGGTTTTATCTTAGCCTGCCCAAACATTTTGCTACTGAAAACGTAACTCATGCAATAAACCTCGATTATGGTACTTTAGAACAATTAGGTATGTAGAACAATTAGCTACATTGACATTTATGACTTGTTACCATCAGCAATACCAGTCTCTGACTGGTATTTTATTCCATAGGGCCATTGCCGGATGGGCAGGTGTCACTGGATGCCAATTTAAAAATCCCGGGGCTGCTGGAGATGCCTTTATCACTTCATCCATCTTCTCTGTAAGGCATGGGAGGTTTCGAGAGATAAAAGAGTGGAAGGGAGGGGAGGGAGATGAAAGAGAGAGAAGAATGAGGAGAGAGAGGAAACGGGGCGAGGAAGGGGGGAGGATGCAAAAGAAAAGAGTGAGGAAATGAAGGAACCGAGGCTGGATTTAGCATGTGGGCTATGGCTGCTCTGGTTCCCAGTCTGGCTTTTGGCAATACAGTGATATATATATATATACATCTAGGCTAATCCAGTAATCATCTGGCTCAAATGGTTTATTGAGGAAACAATTTCATTGTAATCATGACTCTAATGAAAATGTCAGGTATAACATTAGTATTGTGCAATGGCTACACTTATTTCTTGAAGCATGAGGCTTGGGATTGCATACATCTTATGCTCAAGAAGTGGCAAGATTACAAAAAGAATTTGCTTTATCCTTATCCTCTGGCTTGGACTGAAAGAATGCTGCAAGCAGTATCTTTATTGAGTTTAATCTAAAAAAATAAATGAAGCAATGAGGATGGTGGAAGAGTGAAGCAAATTTTGTTTTCTCAAGAGAGTGAGGAGAAGAGAAATTGTAATCAGATGTTTTTCTACTGAGTAAAAAGCAAAGCAATAACTTGCTTTCAACAATACCAGGGTTCATATGATATGCCTGTGCCCCTTTTGCACCCGAAGTCTTCTGTTATATTTCTTTGATTACTGAGGTAGATAGAGAGAAGAGCCAAAGCAGGAATATTAGGTATCCCATGGTGCAGTTAGCATATCTAAAATAAATGTGCCATTGGCAAAGAGAAATCCTCAAGTATTTTTCAATTAATTTTCACAGGCAAGTGATGCTCAGTAACTCTAGAAATCTTCTTATGCCTAACAGATGTGTTGGTAACCGTGAGAGAAGAATATACATATATTTTCATGGCAAGGATCTTAGTACATCAACTGGTCCTCGCTTGGGTAAGTGATCAGAATATTAAAAGACTGATCTAGGTTATATTGTACGTAACCTGAGCTTTCCCTATTCAAGGGCAGGCTAGATTATGGAAACAGCCAAAAGCAAAATGTATGGAAAGAGAAGGGTGACATTTGCTCTGCTTGGCTAAGACCAGATACCAAGTATCAAATATAATGATATTGATGCCTCAATGGAAGTGGTCCAATAACTTTGCTCTCAAGTACACAGATACTCAAGGGAATAGGTCAGTGGTATACTTTTTTTTAATCAATCACTTCCATTTGCAGCCACTTGCATCATAAAGTGGCTGAAGGATACATGCTTGGAAATAACAGAGGCGATATGGGAGTGTTGAAAATGGGTTACGCCCATTCGGTATAGCCAGATTTTTTCGCTTTTTTTATCATCCAGTTATGTATCTTTGACTATGCATGAGTCTAGCTACATGTTTCTCACCCACGGTGATCACATGGCAAATGGACTGTGCATAATTACCACCAGTGTCTGCCTTTTAAGATAAGGCTGCTGTGACACAGCTAGATTAAAGGGCTCCAGGCTGGCTACACATGAATACATGTGCACACATGGGTGCACATATGTGTTTGCTGCACATGTGAAACTGCCATAGTGCACAGCCTGATAAATGTGCACAGGTAGCGTAGCACAGAGGGACTCTGCAGGGTTAGATATTGACATGGGGTAGGCCTTATAGTATTAGTGGCGACTTATAGAGAACGTCAGTATGATTTACTATTTTCTTTTTGCCTGCAGTAACACTTTATTATATACATGGTGGAACTCTGCCTTAGATCGCAGTTTCTATTCCCATTTGGCCTACAAAGTCCATCAAGATATCAACCTGGGGTGAAATCTGTGTGCCAATAAGGATTATGAAAGTACCTAACACATATCTGTACATCTTATAGGTCATCCATAAGTGTCATATTTCTCTGGCTCAGCTTATGATCAGAGCACAGGCCTTTTGTCACCCTGCTGGGCCTAGTTAATTTCTACCTTGCAGAGGGACCAAAGGCTGTCCCGCACAAAAGGAGAATTTACCATTGCATCCATCTATTCCTGAGGAGGAAAGGGTGGGAACGAAAATCTGCATCTGTAAGTTACCTGCCACACTGTACCAGGGCTGGGGACAGCTCAGGAGGAATACCAGACAACTGGAGCCAAGACCAAAGGGGGCTCCTCTTTGAAGTTTTTGTGAGAAAGGCTCTGGAAGTAATGCCAGCGAGGGACGGAGCCGAGACCCCAAGAGCAGATGTGATCATTGTCCCTTGGATGATGCCATCATGAACAGCCCCAGCACGCTGTGCAGAAGGGTTGGGACAGGGGTGGAGAGGTGATGTGGCATCTTTAGATATGCCCAGAAACCTGGCTCCTAGAATCGCTTACTCTCATTTAAAAACTCTTGCATAAGGGGGAGAAAGTGCTGTTGGTCCTTTTGTGCTTTTTGCTGCTGGATCCCGGGATTGCGACAGCCATTGACAACTGGAAGGAGAACCCCCTAATGCCCAAAAGAACCAAGGACTCTTTCCCATCTGACCCCAGAAACAGTGGGTCTCACCAAGGGTCAGTGAGGCTGTGTCCTACACCTCCTGAGGACAATTTGAGGGAACAATCTGGACTTCTGCACCCAGAGACAAAGACTAGGAGGACAGATGGCACAGGGAACCAGTGGAACCAGCTCCTCGTGGAGTATATGTCCTTGGAGTTAAGGAGAGCATACCACCAGGATTAAAATGAGCACTAGATCATCTAAATTGCCCTAACTGGACCCGAGGTATATTGTTTTAAGGTTGGCGACCTTTGATCCTTTACAAGACAGGGGGCATGTGGGGCTCTGCCACATAGACCTTCAATTACAGCTGGGGTGGGCCAGGTACCAGGGGTTGGCACCGGATTCATTAATGTATTTCGCCGGTGGAGTAGGCATGCATGGGGCTACCTCCCCAAATCTTTAATTACCCCTGGACACCCCAGCTTCCCAGTGGCTGAAGCAGTGAGGATGGGGTCGGAGGACCGAGAATCAGTTTTAGGGGCCCTAGGAGCCCAACTCCAGAACCCTGTGTCAGAATGGAGAAGGGGGGAACCGTCATGCTTCCCATTGGTGGAGGCCTTGTACCACCTACCTGTGCCTGTATGTGGAGGGAACACAGCAGCTGCCACATGATGCAGCAGCCGGACTGCACGGAGCAGGCAGGGGGGAAAAAGACTGTTGGCTGCTGCACTAGCAAGGACAGTGCCAGCCACATGTGCCTCACTCATCTTTAATTACAACATGGCGCCCCATCTCACTGTGGGGTTGGCGCAGTGTGGATCAGCCAGAGTGCTAAGAATCAGTTTAGGGGCCCTGGGAGTCCAACCCATGGACTCTGAGTCAGAATGGAGAAGAGGAGCACTGTTGTCCCCCCCCTCAATAGTGGTGGCTTTGCCCACCTTCCGGTGCCCGTATGTGGAGGGAATGAGGCAGCCACCGCACGTTGCTGCACCCTGCCTGTATGGAGCGGGCAGTGAGAAAAAGATTGTTGGCTCCCACCCTGGTAAGGACAGTGTCAGTCACGCGGGGAGCCGAGGGGCCGTTCTTATAGGTTCCGGGCTGCTCAGAACTGGAATAAGCTCCCTCCAAAATTCAGGTTGGAAAGCGTTGAGGTTAAATTTTGAAAGATGCTTAAAACGTATCTGTCTCCGGTTAGCACGAAGTGGTCTTCAGTTGCGGTGAACTGCTCCTCCCTCTCACTTAGCGCGGGGACACGCCGAGATGGCGTAACCATGCGCTTTATACATTTCTTTATTATTATTTTTTATTATTGTGGGCACCCTGCGTGTCTCCAATGAATAGAGAAGGAAGTAAAAAAGGAGCAAGAGAAAAGGCAAGAGGAAATGACCATGGGTCAGGAGAACAGCGGGAGACCCTGATTGAAGTGCCCCATTAGGGCCTTCTCATTTACATATTTTCCTTGCATTGTGGTGGTTCCACCATGAAATTCAAAAAGGGTTGTAGGGGCGGAAGGAGTTACATCTAAAGTGGAACCCTCCTATATTATAATGTGTAGTCTGATTATTTACTGGGATTTTGATGTTCAATCCCTTTTGACGTCATTTGGAGGGAGACGAAGGGAATGATGGAGAGGACAGGAAGGCAGCGTCACAGGTGTCCTGGTCTATGAGTACATAGGAAGAATGGGTACCACCCCACATGCACAATACTAGCTCCCTCCCTCAGTCTAGTGCTTAGATTAGAGGTTGTTGGTATTCCAGGAGGGTTTGCTCAGTGTAGAGTACAATCCACCGGAGGAATTTCCTCTATCAAAGAGATAGGATGGTAAAGGAAATTCCAAGTGTATTTTCCTTTGGTGTTAATGTTGTCTCCAGACACAGGAGAATGTTCGGTTACTGTCTGCAGCAAGGCAATAAATGAGACACAACAGCGTATTTGTAGTATAGGACACAAAGGGGCTCAAGGGGAAAAGGGTAGTGTGTGAGGGAAGGCTTACTAGACAGATGAATAAATAAATCTCTTAAGAGTGATAACAAATTAGAGGAGGAATAAGGGCATGGAAGATATAAACAAGAATTGAAAAAGAACCCAAAGGGGAGACAGACACAGGAATGAGAGAAAGGGGTATTTGGAGACTGAGAGAAAGATAGGAAAAGACAGGGAAAATGAGAGGGGTGCAGCGAAGGAAATATGTAAAATGAAACACCAAGGAGAGGAAAAGAAGCAGAGAATGAGAGCAAGAAAGTAAAAGAATTAGAAAGAGACAAGAATTAGAAAGAGAAAGAGGCAAAAGGTGACAGAATGAGAGAATTGTACACAGCGCACCAAAGGGGTATGACGACAGAAAGACAGGCAGAGAGGGGGATAGAAAAAGGAAAGTTGGCATTACAGATAGATAGACAAAACTGCAGAGTGTTAGAAAATCAGACAGATAGTTTCACTGGGAGATAATAGAGGTGAAATGATGTAATCTAGAAACAGGTATGGAAGAGGTGTGATGTATATGTGTTTCTGATGGTGAAGAGTATTGGGTAGAATATCTAGGAGATAAATGAAAAGATTGCATTTGGAGGGAATCCCTGCGAATTTTCCGTATTCAAATCATGTCTCCACCAGCAATACATAAGACATCAAGTGACGAACTGTATGCAATCCTAGAAGACATCTCTTGCAAAGAGGTAACAGGGGATGAGCAGAGGCCTGGTGGCAAGCAGGAACATCAGAAACATGAGTGAACAACTGTTTAAGGGGAATGGGGGTTAGCTGGAGCCTCAGGGATCTAAACGGAGCAACACCCTTGATCTCCTGCTCACCCCATTGTCTTCTGTGAGAAGTGGGAGACAGCCTCAGGTCCTTTGGGTGAGCAGAGCACCTGCTCATTTGAACTGAAGGTAAATAAGGAAAACAGAGCATATCAGGTGAATATGGGTTTCAGTAACATGAGAGGGAGTTGGAGATTCTGTGTGAGAGTGAACAAGACTTACTGGGCCCGAGGATGAATGGCTATCAACGAACCACCTCAAACTCAATCAGGGCAAAACCGAGATCCTCCTCATCTCCAACAAGGATGAAAACCCGCAAATCGTTGAATGGTTGAAAGCTATTGATGCCCTCAATGGAAATCTCAGCTTGGCTACCTCGGTCAAATCACTGGGAATCACCCTTGACCACAAACTCTCCATGTCCAATCACATCAAGAACTCTGCTAAGAGCGCCTTCCTCAATCTGAAGCTCCCTAACAAAATCAAACCCCACATCCCTTCCTCCAACCTCAAGCAAGCCACCCAAGCCTTGGTGTTGTCCAGACTTGACTATGGGAACGCAGTTCTCTCCGGGACTGCTCTCTCTCACCTAGCCCCGCTTAAAACCACCCTCAATGCTGCAGCCCGAATGGTCACCGGAATCAAGAAATTTGACCACATTTCTCCTGCGCTCAGAGATCTGAAATGGATACCAGTCAAATGCGGGCCAGTTTCAGAACTGCCTGCCTCACACACAAAGCCCTGCAGACAGGGAAACCGGAATACTTAGCCTCCAAACTCAAGAAAGCCGGACAAGCAAGAAGCCTCAGGAGCTCCAACTCTCTCCTACTCATTCCCTTAAAACGCGTAAACAAAAGACTGCTGCCCGCTCTTTTGCAGAAAACGCCCCAAAAATCTGGAACGCCATCCCAATCAACATCAGAACCACCCCCTCCTTTCCAAAATTCAAAAGCCTCCTTAAATCTCTCTACTTCAACCGCGCCTTCCAGAACGCAATTACGTGATGCTCTCGCCTCCCATCAGCGCTCCCCCAACGGGCAGCCATCAGTCATCGCACAACCACTTCCTACCTATTCCATATCTCCGAGCTCTCAACCCCTGGGTGGACACCAGGAAAATAACTTATTTAGCACCAGTCGTGCCTTCGTAGGACTTTGAAACTACCTCCTGACCCCTCCGACTCAATGCCTTGCCGCGGCCCCCGCGACCTCTCTACCTCAATCGGCTCACTGCAAAGACTCAGTTGAACTGTAAAGCCTCCTTTTTTGAACATTTTCTCCCTCAACGGCCTACCTCGGACACTCAGCAAAATCTGTAAAGCTTCCCTGTGAACTTTTTCTATATTTCTCCTTCCATGCCTTTACCCTGTATTTTGTCTCCTCTTCATCATGTTGTAAAGCGCTCCGATACCCTCGGGTCTGGCTAGCGCTATAGAAGACTTCCAAAATAAATCCAAAGTATGTCTGAACTTCCTTATGTACATATTCGTAAATTAGTACATAATGGCATATTTTCAAGAAATTACACATTGCTGCGTTGTGCCAAAATAACTTGAGCTTCAGTATGACAGAATCCTATGCCATGGATACATCATATTTATAATACAACGCAGAATAGTGCAAAGATCTTTGTTCGTCAACAAAACATTATGCATCCTTGTGCGTCATGTCATAAGGAAATCTGATGCTTCTGTTGGAAAAGTGACGCATATCGGCCCTCCGTCACTTTTGAGTGCAGATTACGTCATAAAATTACAAAAGTGATGCACTGGGGGAAAAACAGTGGCATACTTTACAGAAGGCAGCCCTGGAGCAGAGAGCAGACAGCAGAAGCATGGACAACAACCCCAGCAACAGCCAGGATGAAGAGGAAGTCCAACTTCAGTGAGGTGCATGACATTTGTGAACGGAGGTGACACAGCACCAACATCAACTGTTTGCCACCTTCACATTGCCACAAAGGGAGGAAATCATTGAGAAGATCAACAATGAGGGGCAAGCAAAGAGGACTGTCACTGACTGCATGAAGCGCTGGTATGATTACAAGTTCTGGACGAACGAGAAACTGGCCAATAATCTGAAGGCAGCAATGCAGACCGGAGGAGGGAGCCCAGCATACCAGGAGGAGCTATATGGGATGGAGGAGAAGGTGGCAGCTGTCATCCCAGACGAATTGGTGCTGGAGTACCAGGATATGACCTGTGGAACAACCACAGCAGCAGGGTAAATATTAACAAGGGGCAATATGGTCAAAAAGATTGTGTTCTGCAGTGTACCCACCTATGTCCCAGTGCTCTACTGTGCTGTATGCAGTGCAAAGGGCAGAAAGCTGGATCATGTCCTGTTAAAAGGCTCAGAAATGTCACTTACACTGCCAATTTACATGTTGAAGAGTTCTGTTCAGCCCGTCATGTTTCTCCATTCCATGTGTGAAGTCGAGCACCAGTCCCAGTCCACCTTTGCATAGTGGCACATCTAATTGATTGCACAAATGAGTGTCTCACATACTACAACTTGACACAGGGCAGCACTGCATGTCAATGCATTGTGCTGCCCGGTTTCAAATGAAAAGGGCAGGAATGCACTGTATCTACCAGATACAGTGCATTTATGTCTTCTTACACTGTGCTGGTGCACAGATGGCAGCCTAGTGCCAATACAGGCACCCCTGACCATGCTGTAAATGTGCCTGTGTTGAAATCAGGTTGTATTTGTTCAGAAAGGGGCACCCTCTGTCACAAAAACAACTGTTACTCCACCTCTGAGGAGGCATACACATTTGACACATTCCCAGGTGTACACATCCTTGTATATCTGGAAATCCATCAAACCCCTTGGTGTTGCATGGGTAAACCAACTGCAATGCCCATGATATGCCCCTATGATGCAGAGTAAGGCAACTCAGTGGCGTGTGTTCCCTTGCCTTACTCCATATCTATGATGGCATGAAAAGCCATGCAAAGTGGCTTTGTGTGGCATCGTAGATATGGATCTGCACTGTGCCCCGACGGTGCCTCAGATAAAGTGACAAAACGGCAGGAAAAGGGCTTGTAAATACACCCCTTGAACCCTTGCACCATGAGGCCACTGTGTGTTACTTGGGCCGATGCACACAAATCTGCACTGTAAAGCAAACAAATGGTCTGGGCTCATCAGAGAAGCAGCTCACCTGAGAGGGATGCCAGGTGTGGGGTATGTGAAGTATCAACACATATGAACATGCCAAGAGCTACATATAGATTATCTGGCATGATTATTCATAGTACACAACTGTCCTGATGTGCTGGGTGAAACAACACAGGTGTCAGTTGCCGTGGTAGGGGTCACTAGAACTCACTCCATGTACTAAATCTGACTGGATCAAGGTTAATGGATCATGTCCTGAAGAACATGTGTGTTGAAACCAAAGATGATTTGTGGCCTTGGTGGTGCCCTGAATGTGCAATGCAATATAAGTGCTGACTGAGTAGATTGACCTACCACTGTGTCTGATTAGGGAAACATTGCCTAGCAGGGAAGTCATAACTAGGGCGGCTGAGTTGCACTATGTGGAATTTCGCAGAGTCGCAAAAAAACTCAGTGGAATTCTGCAGAGTTCTGCTCTGCCCTTCTTCTGTAGTTTGCTACTGAGAAGTCCTGGTTCTCCCCCATTACATGTATTGAAAAAGAGCTGAAAAGTGCAGGGGCTCAGTACCAGACAGTACCTGCCCATTCAAAGCGCTGCTTATAATAGAAACACAGCTTCTATAAGGGCGAAGGAAAGAATTATTCGACTGGGGCTGGCCCGGTGTTCTTAGAGCTCTGTGGGCGCGGCTCTGGGGTCTTCTCAGGCAGACTCCAAGGGGCCAGCAGAAACTCCCCAATCATGGGACTCTCAGGTCCCGACAGCTCCCTCTGGACTGTCACAGACATGTAGTGTGGTCCCTCGTGTCCTCCTCCCTGCCTCATTGTGCGCGCTGAAGGAGAGTGACATCAGTGAATATGATCACGGTTCACGGAACACCTACGCCAACCAGGAGCCCTGACCCATCCCCCCATCCTGTGTGACGCCTATGTGGACAGGCCTAATGTAAAAAGGCTATAGGTTAGCTGCAGATTTAATTGCAGGTCATAATAACAGTTCGTTTTGTTCAGTTGTATGAGGTTAGAGCACCCACCCTCTCTTAGTATTTGCATCTGCAGTGAGATGTGTCCGCTCTCTCTTTACAATGTATCTGCGGTACATCCTCGTCTTGCCTGACTGTCCTATCATATGTCAGGATCATGCCTCTCCTCCCAGGGCCGCGATTAGCTGTGTTGTGCTTCTGGAGGGAGTGGCGCCCCTATTTACACAGGGACTGCACTCTTGCTGGGGCCTCATAATGTCCAAGGGAATAAAATGGGTTTCCCTTAGAGCCCCATCCCTTTAGGGATCCCTCTGGCAGCTCCTCTAGAGGTGCCACAATCCCCCAGTGGTCATACCTCTCTACCGGGTCCCTTGATTTGCCGCCAATGGATGAGGCGCTTTCCAGAGTGGCCTCCTCTCTTGCGAATCCTATCTTTTGACAAGGGTCTCTGCCCTGCCCCTTTATTCGCAGAGCAAGGGCATCTGCATGCGCATCTCCTGGGACTCATATCCCAATGCTCCCACTCTGACCTCATCCAGAGGTCAGTTTTATTGTCAGGGGTCATCCCACTCCTGGCTGGGCGCATTGGATGGGATGGATGGTAACCCTTTCCAGGTACCAGACCTCTCTGTTGGTCATCTCTCTTGCCCAAGGTCACCCCGCTCCTTCGGCACCCATTACATGAAGGCTGTACATATCTTCAGGAGTCACAGCTCCCTGTGAGGCACTGAGGACCTTCTAGTCCCCGTGTTGCCCCTCTTCTCCAGGGTTCCCTTGGATGATAGGGTGCTCATTTCCAGGGACACCCCACTCTGTGGGTCTCATCTCCTGACAGAGCCACGTCTCTCCCACTCTCTTACTAGATACTGTGAGGAAGCTGAGCATGGTGTTTCCCTTCTTCGGCCAGTTTTCTTCATGCTGGTATTTCTGGTAAAGCTTCATCATATGGAGGGAGTCTGCACCCAGTGTGATTGGGGGGTGGGTGAGTTGTCAAGGTTGGCCTTCGGTTTCGCACGGTAGACTCAGCCACTGAAAAGCATTTTCTCCCATATGGTCCTTGCTACAGAGAATGCAGGTGAACACTTGAGGAAGGACACATTAACATATAAAAAAAGTGAGAATAACAATGCCCCATTTCAGAAGGAGTAGAGAAGACAGGAGTCAGTGACAGGTAAACAGGCCCCCAGGAACAGACTTGAATCTGCGCCTCAGCCCGTCCACCTCACTGTTTGTATCTAGGGGCAAAACTGGTCATTAGTTCTGGATTGATGCCTTGGGCATGGGCTTTTTATGGGCCATGAATTACCTAATTACATAAGTAGACTGGGCTTAAGTCCGTCTGGCTGTGGGTTCTCCCTCACCTCTCTCAGCCCAGGACCTGGACTAGACTGAGTAACTAATGCTGCACAGGTCTCCACAGGTCACAAGATCACACAGTGAATCTAAGGGTGGGTGGGGCAAATTCCGCCACTCTGCAGAATTGGAGTTTTTTGCAAAACTCCGGCGTCCCAGCAGAGCGCAGAGTTGGAAAAACTCTGCAAACTCCGCTGGCGGAGCAGAGTTCACCGCCCACCCATAGTCGTTATGGATATCTGTTTAGCAAGATAGCCTAACTAATACCCATGCACTAGTGTGTCTGACAGTGTCACATTTGTATTACATCTAGAAAGGGATGAAAGACAAGAGCCCACTGGGGTTCAATATCCTACATGTGATGTGGTCCTGGCTGAAGATGGAGGGAAATTGTGTCACCATGCCACATGTGTCTCAGGAAGGCACGAAAATCTAGTCTGCCACCACAAAGTGCAGGAGTAAGTGATGGTTGGAGACTGAGGTTTATTTGTCCTGTTATGTTGCAAACTTGGGCAGACATATGTCACTAATTCCAGCACTACTAACATATGGGGTACAACTTGACCCTTAGACCTCAATAACAGCCTGCCATGTCAATCCATTAAATATGGTCCCACATATTGATGGTTTTGTATGCACATGAGAGTCAACGTCTGATCTGGGTTACATCACTGTGTGGCATTAAGATTAGTCACTGGCACAAATTGAGGAGTGGCTTGGGAGGCATGTACATGTACAAGTGAGCAGGCCTGAGTTAAAAGATGTGTTACACTATGCTGATACCCAAGTCTGACAACTATCAATTGTTAGTGTCAGTGCTAGCAACATACCTAGTGTGACAGGGTCCATCCCCACAGATTTGGTACAAAGTGCACACTGTCCGCAAAGATGAAGCCAAATGTGAATCCTATCAAATCAAATGGGTAGTTACAATTAGGAAATGCATGGTAAGTACATGCACTCACACATTCCTGTAGTGTAGAAAGGTAGGTCGGTGTGTAGAGGTTTGCAGGATCTGTTCACCAAATCAACTCTCTGCCTCATAAATGCACAATGTGCATGCAAGACAGCACTACAAGGAACAGTGTCACTGTGTAGTTTGAAAGCCAGATGGTAGTATTGTAACTAATTCATGACCAGGCCAACATCATACGCAGAGGAGCAGTGGCCTGAATACTGGCCACAGGGAATGCTGGCACCCTGGAGATTAGGTGGAATGTGAACAATAATGGTTTCAATGTTTCAAAGCACAATCAGCATAGGTATTACGAAAAGGACTGCATATCACCTTGACAGAGGTAGACCTGACCTCTTCCTATGCATCCAAGAATGGTAGGCCCAGTGACCTGTGTAAGTGTGTTGAAATATGTGTCATGAGATGAAAAGTCAGCCTTGCCACATAGTGGTTGTATGAAGTATGCAGAGATACGGCCATCGGAAAGGCAACTTCAGTGCAACTTGGACTCTAAACCTCTGTTTAACAGACATCCAACGTATCAATGTTCTGTAGAAAGTCAAATATTTACAGGTCAGATTGTCACTCGGAGCACTCATGAAAACAAATAACATCTGATATACAACACCATTAACATTTATTTTTCTCATTGCAGAGGCTTCACCTCCACCTCATGACCAGCTGCCTGTCCAGAATGACGACCTAAATGAGGATGACAGCCTGCCAAACCTTGACTAAGAGCCCCGTCCAGCAAATCCTGGCCTCCTTTGGCACACCATCTCCAGTTCTGTGAAAAAGTAACAGCGTTGCGGGGTCTCCAGAGAATCCACCCATCAACCAACCATCACCACCTGCCTCCCCACTTCCATGCCTGGACTCTGAAGACCCCCAAATTGAATTCCAGCGTTGTGCGGTAAGAGTCCTTTGGGAGATGGTAGATATGGTGTTTGTGGGGATGTATATAATTGCGGGAACCCAGGAGACAGTCTGTTGGTGTCTCAGTCACAATAATGACACATAGGCACCTACCCTCCGGTCTGTGGACTAGAACATTCCTGGCTGACAACACTGGTGTCACGAGGCAGAGGCATGAACAACTGTCCTGCCAACGAGTTACAAGCGAGGTTGCCAACTAGCTGCATGCCATTCACAATATCCTTGAGTCCCTGGAGCGGATGCAGGACACATACATCGCTGCTATGAGTACCTACCACTGCGGCGTTACTGCTGTGCTGGCAGACCAGCAGGCTCTTCTCAGTGCATGGCTGCCTCACTTTTTGGTAGAGAGAAATGTTGTTGATGACAGGGGTTCCACATTTTCAATCCCCAATGTGTGTGTGCCTCCATTGCCTCTGGCACCTACAACATCCCCCTCATTGGAAGCACAACACACATCAGAGGAGGAAGATGCAGACTTTCTCTTTCCAACGTAAATCTGTCCAGTATCATTTCTCTGTAACAGATTGCCTGTTTCTCCATTGCCCAGTGCTGATGACCATGACAGTGTGCTTCCTAACTGGTACTGTCCTCAACTTGCAGTCCTACCTGTCCCACATTATACTGCCAATGTGGCTTTTCTTTCATTTTGGCAATTTGTTCATCAACTTCCTCACTGAAACACTCCTCTCCTCAACATAGCCTATGCAGTGTATCCCCCATGGACCCTGTCTGGACATCCAATGGCTCTTAGCACTTAGTTCAACCTGTGTGTTGTAGGTCTGTTGGAGTCTGCACTAAGTAGAACATGTGTACAATGGAGCCAGGGACAAAGCTACACAGGCTGAGGGAACTATATTTGGTGAATCCTATCCTAGACAAGCAAGTAGTTACTCAAGGTCACACGCATGAAGAGCAACAAGTATCATGCAGTCAATGTAAAAGGTGAATGAAGTCACAGCACTGGTGGGTACTCTATTCATGGATACTAGCGAGCAAACAACACTGCTGTGACAAGCAAATGGTGCAAGGGTGAGTGTGTAGGGGGCTGGAATCAATGTGTGAGCCTGAATCTCTTTGATTTGTGACACCTGGTTTACATCACCATCGCTCCAATGCATGCCGCATGACTTACATAAACAGACCAACAGTATGTGAATACCTGTTTCGGCCTGTCTATCCATTCACACCAAGATCGCCACTTACAGTGCACAACTTTGTTTGTAGATCTCTTATGTGATTCCATAGCCAACCTGACAGATTCCGCTCCATAGGTCTTTCACCTAGTCACACGTCTACAATCAATGGTAGCAAAGCAAACTGCATATACTTAACATAACCTAAGCAGATATGCCAAATCCTACACAGTAAATCATGTGGTAGACTTGTATGTAGAAAAGTATGATATTTAATGTAATGATAAAACTTCATCTACCTAAACCTACCTCAACTACACTAACTTACTTATCTAACCTAAACTGTGGTACGCTACCTAAACTACACTACCTTAGCCTAAAAAATACAAAAAACAAGCTTATCTTACCTTTATCTTACTCTGCGCATATAACACAACATGTTAAACATCAGCCCCACCCCCCATAATACACATCTTCATACAAAAACTCCAAAACTACACCGTGACACAAACTACCTAAACATATACATCTGCTTTTTGTTTTCTTGAAATTTCTTTCTTTTTTGTTAAAAAAAACTAACACATATCCTAAACATCAACTCCCACCCACTAAATACCCTACCCACTCCTCTACCCAAATAATTCACCCAGCCCACCTAGTCTATTAAAACTACTATACACAACCTAACCTATGCCTACACTATATATCGATAAAGTACGCTATTAAAAAGTACAATTAAAACAAATACTAAAAACATGCTGGAGGGCAGAAATGCTACCTGTGGCATAAATGTGCTCCCAAAATTCTATCCACAGCCTGCTTGAGAGACTGCAATAACTGGATTGCTGTGTTCACCTTGTGCTCCAGTGCAGCCACCTGGAGCTTCATGTCAGACATGCCCTTCATCATCAAAGGTTTGAAGGTTGAACTATGTCCTGTGGGCTGGGTGATGGATGGCTTGCACAGGGTCTGCGGCACCTCGCTGATCACCGGCGTCATCATGGCTTGGTCCAGGTTGGGCATGTGTGGCTTGCTCTTGGGGTGAAATGTGCCATATTCCAGCTGCCCTCTCCTCCACAACCTGTGCTACCATCTGGTGGAATGCCTTGTCCACGAGGCAGATGTGTTGATACCGCTCGAGGCGGACGAGGCGGTTCTTCTTTTTCTTGGGGGTCATGTTGGCTGGTGGAGTGGAATGAAAAAGTATCATAGAAAGTGGAACTAGGAACTGTATGAATTATCATAATACTTCTCAAAGTTTCACATGTGCCATCCCAAAATCCCATTAATCATCTTGAACTATAGTGACCATCCATGGGAAAATACATTACTTCCTCAAATTTTGACAGGGCCATAGTACACCAGTGATGACAAAGTAGGCGATTGCAATGGCACTGTCTGGCCAAATGAAGGTCTAACCATTTCAATACAGAGCATGCTTTGGAACAATGCTGTAGTGTGCACATGAAATGGTACACATGTCCCTAGTAATTGTTGATTTGTCTTCCTTCTACAGCTTTCCACTGGATTTACTCAATGACAATTGACCTAGACCTGACTAGATAACTCACATCAGAGATGTTGGATACTTCTTCCAAATACACTACTCTAAATCCTGGGAGGTCCAATCCATGGCTCGTCACATGCACTTTAAGTAATGGCATATGTCCCTCTACATAGCCTAGTGTCTGTTTCCAAATTGTTAGCTCTTGCTTTCATCTTACTGCACTTCAACACTTTGCATATCTAATGTTGGGATGTAACTAGCAAGTGGTAGCAAAGTGCACGCCTGGCTCATTATTTTGTCGTTGCCTGTATTGCGTAACACCACCAGAAGTTGGATTGTGTCATGGAATGTCGGGTGACAAGGCTGTGCAGACATGCCTTTGCTCAAACACGCCTTGGCTTTTCTGGTAAGAAAGCAGTGCTAATATATGTCTATGGGCCATATATATCAAACTCCCTTTTTGCGAATCGCAAATTGAGAATCGCAAAACAGTATGTAAATAAAAAATCGCAAAAAAATAGCAATTCCGTAAAAATCGCAATTTTTATTGCGACATTACAGGAAATGTGACTACCCATGCTGCACCTGAGTTTCAGAAGCACAGAGAGAGTAGGAGTGGATGTGAGGGATCGCTGCAGTGCAACAAACAATGGTAAACACTGGAGACATGGCCAGCCAGGACAAACAGCAGCTGGGGAGACACAGAGAAAAAGAAAACAAAAGTTTTCTGAAACTGAGCTGGAGGTCCTGATTCAGAAAATGGTCGTTAGCCACGAGCATCTTTTTGGAAAGAAGTCCCTGCGGGTGCCTGAGACACGCAAGAGGAGGATTTGGGCTGATATCCAGCGCAAAGTAAACACAATTGACGTCACTCACCGAAGCATGGAATATCTCAGGAAGCGCTGGTACGATATGCACCAGCGCTCCAAGGAGAAGGTCGCTGCCAGGTTAGAGCAGGCCAAGAAGACCGGTGGTGGGACCTCTACTGCCAATGCCCCCACACCACTAGAGGAAATGGTTGAGGGGACCCTGCTTCCAGAGAGTGTAATGGGCGTGGTAGACCTGGACAGCTCCGACCCCCCATGACCATGACATGGTAAGAAGCATTCCATCATACCCCTGATACCCCCCTACTACTCCCACACACCCAGGAGAGACCCAGGGGCACACCAAAACTAAAAGTCCAGTGCAGGAACACAAGCACACACAGCAATGCATTATGGGAGATATAGTCACATGCACATTACAGTGGAGCATTGACACCCAGCCAGTCCCAAACAGTATGTGCGCATCAGGAAAGGCAAAATACAGACAGACAGGACCCATGTAACTCCAAACAGTGACATTTAAGGCATGAAAAGTGCAAGTCAGTACAGAAAATTAATGTGTGCATTTACGTCAACAGCACCATCAGAAACACAGGGAACAGTCAATGGAGGCGAGGATGAATCCCCTAACCCAGAGGCAACAGGGCAAGAGAAGGAAACGGAGGAGGAGGGCAGCCAAATATTCCCTCCAAAACGCAGTAGGCAGAATGTAGTGCCACCACTGCCCCCGCTGGAGGAGGAAGCCCAGGACACCAATGGCGATGTCCAACTAGTCCCAGGACAGCCAGAGCCACAACATCATGCTCGAGCACGTGCTGATCCTATCCTGCCAATTCCATCCAGGCGCAGGGCACGTGCATCCACCAGTGCAGCAGTCCCAGGAGAGGACGCAGTCTTCAGAGGGCTGGAGGGGCACATGTTGGAAGTCCAGCGCCTGCAGGCGAGAAACATTAGATCATTACAGAGGCAAATCAGGGTTTGGCTTCATGGGCTGAACTGAGGGTGGATCGTGCTGCTAGGCGCAGGGAGATGCAGCGCCTAGACCTATACACCAGGGCAGTTAACCGCCATTCCTCAGCAACCAATGTGCTGTCAAGGGGCAGCATCAGTATGCAGCGTGAGGTGGCACACAACAGCCAGGACGTGGCAAGGGTCCTGGTACAGGTCACATGTGCTGTGGATCAGCTGCAGGCAGCTCGCACTACTGGCCCAGAGTCCTCGCTCCAACAGACGAGGATGCCCAATACGGCAGGAGAAGCATTACACCCCCGCCCGCCCCCCGATAAGCGCCATAGTGGGCATCACAGTTGGGCTACTGGGACATGTGAGGAGGGCATTGTGCACCCCCAGACAGGGGCTACGGACCGACAGGGCCGCAGTTGAGGTGCTCAAACTTGGGCAAGGAGATGGGTGCATCAACCCAGTGTACATGGACACTTGCTCCTGATTGTTCATTTGCTCTGTGATCCTAACATGTGCTGGGCATTGGATAATACATTGTGTGCTACACAGGCTCTTGTGCTGTTATTAATCCTGAAGTAAAGGAAACAAAATAATATTTAGCATTGTGTCATATTTCTTTACCTAGAAATAGTTCTGTGGAATCTCATCTCGCCTCTGGTGCCCAGCAGCTGCACCAAAACCACCGACGGGCATGAGTCCTGGCGCTGGCCCCTCCTCATCTGATGAATCCGATTCACTGAGCTCCACTGGTGTGCCTTTCCTGGTGGCGATGTGGTGCAGCATGGCACATGCTACCACTATCTTGCAACACGTCCGGGCGCTGTATTGTAGTGCCCCTCCACTCTTATGTAGGCATCTGAATCTGCTCTTGAGTATTCCGAAGTTCCGTTCAATGTTACATCTGGTTGCTATGTGGGCACTGTTGTACCTCCGCTCCCCAGCGTTGGCAGGATTCAGGTAAGGAGTCAGTATGAATTCACGGACCGCATACGCACTGCTACCTGTGGGGGGGGAGGAATATGGTTAAACACTGTCCTGCCAATGCTGTCCTTTACTAGTGTGTCCTTTTTACAAATGCAATTACCTAGTAGGTATCCCTCACCAAACTCCCCACTTGTGAATCGACGTTGTATCCCACTGTGGCGGAAGATAAAAGCGTTGTGCGTGCTGCCTGGGTATTTTGTGACAATGTCGGTGATGATGTGCTTGGAATTACACACCATCTGTATGTTCAGGGAATGGTAGGATTTGTGATTCCTGAACACATACTCGTTCTGGGAGGGGGTGCTATGGCGACATGTGTCCCATCTATGCATCCAATGACGTGGGGAAATTGTGCAATTTGATAGAACTCCTGCTTCGTCTGGTCTAGTGCCTGTGGTGTGCTGGGGAAGTGGATGTGGTGATGCATTCTGTGTACCATGGCATCAAGGAACGCGTGGAAAAAGCGCAACAATGCACCCTGTGAGACCCCTCCTACTGAGGCTATCACCCCCTGGAAGCTACCTGATGCCAAGAGGTGCAGTGAGCACAGGACCTGGATGTGGGTGGGGATGGATTGTGTCCTGCGTGTGGGGTGTTCAAGTATAGGTTTGAGCGCCTCAATTAAATCAAGGATGCTCTCTTCATCCAGCCTGTAGTTTGTATGGATCTCCTCCTCAGTCCGCTGGAACAGGGTTATGTGCGCACGAAAGATCCTTTCCTGGCGTCTCGTCCTCTGTGCAGCAGCTCTGAGTCGCAGCCTCCTGGCTATCACATACAGCCCCGCCATTGTGGAAAACATATGTTGCATTGTGGCCCTCTTTAAATAGTTTGCACCTGTTTACCACCTGCTCTGACTTGGTGGTAATTGCGATTCTCAAAATTGCGAATTTCGTCAAATCGCAAATTGCAATTTTTTTCATGCATTCCATTTTGTGAATACCGAATTGCGTGCTCAACAATTGCGATATTCGCTATTGTTGAACCACATTTTGCGAATTCGCAGAAAAATCGCTAACTAATATGAATCGCAAATTTGCTAACCGCTGATTTTGCAATATTCAATTTTGCGTACAGAATGCGTCTCTTATATAGCAAAGCTGTGTTTTGCGATCACAAACACACTGTTTTTTTGCGATTCACAGTGTACGCAATCGCAAAACTGCTTCATACATATGGCCCTAAGTGTCCATTATGGTAAATGGGCGATTACACAAACTGAGTGAGGCCTTAAACTGTGTTGCCATGTGTTGAATGCTGAAATCTGAGGCAGCTAGCCTTACCTAGCCTGTCTTCTAACATCATGGCCGGAAATGACATCCCAAATGGACATGGAAGCCAATGTAGACACCTCCAGTAGCAATGTCCATCTGACATGCATTTGGGAGGTTTTTCATCTCAATCCATGTTCACCTAACAATCTCTCATATATGCTCTAACAGACTATGGCATTTAGGACATGGTTCCTCTGTCACCCCCATCCACATGTGGGTCTGCATATATAGGCTACAATTCCACCAGAGGCAGTTTTGACATATGTCATTTAGGATGTATCATGTCTGCAACAAACGCTTCCATTGGAATCAGGATGCCCCTTGAACAGGCCATTGCAAACTTCCTCCAACTTCACACACAATCCTTTCACAACACAGTAAACAGTCAGGTGACACTAGTAGCATCTGGTTTCTTGATTCCATCCACCTCAGCTCTAGTGCATGGGTCTGGACCACCTGCAAGGCATAACATGGTACATTACATTTTGATTAAAGAACACATTCACTGTGGACATAAGAAGTCAGTACATTGATTTAGCAAATGTCTATGTAAGTCTGCACGTTGAGCATGTAGCATATGGCACAGCTAACATTGCTTAATGACACACATAGGTAAGGAAGGTGAAATGTTCACAGATATGAGGTGCCGAATCAGGAACCCTGTGCACAACATGCTTAGCAAGTACAGATACAGATCTACTTGCAAAATGGTGAAAGGGTGCCAGTGTTGGCAAAAGCCCTCAATTCATGCCCAGGCACAGGCTAAAAAGACCGGAATGGCAAATACGTCTTTAATCTTGCCCATTTTTGCCATTTATTTTGTATGCCATCCAGGTCAGCACAGCATGATGGCTTGCTGAACTGCCCTGCACAACACAAAACAAAATGAGTCCAATTGAGTATGGCACACAGATATGTGAGTCAGTAATGACCTGGAATGGTGGTACACTGAGGCTCCGATCGTGTGGCGAGCGTCATTTTGCTTTAACCAGCCCTACCTGGGCACTGAACTCTGCTCCCGCATCCCGCCTGGTCCTGGGTCTTCCCCCGCCGCCACAGCTTCTCTCACCCTTGCGTGGTCGCTGAGTGGGGGAGACGCCGCCTACAACTCCCAGGGGGCAAAGCTGCAGGCAGCCGCGCGACCGGATTTCCGCGCCTGGAGGCGCTTGAAAAGAGACACACATTGCGGCGGAGCAGTGTGTGGTACACTGAGGCTCCGATCGTGTGGCGAGCGTCATTTTGCTTTAACCAGCCCTACCTGGGCACTGAACTCTGCTCCTGCATCCCGCCTGGTCCTGGGTCTTCCCCCGCCGCCACAGCTTCTCTCACCCTTGCGTGGTCGCTGAGTGGGGGAGACGCCGCCTACAACTCCCAGGGGGCAAAGCGGCAGGCAGCCGCGTGACCGGATTTCCGCGCCTGGAGGCGCTTGAAAAGAGACACACATTGCGGCAGAGCAGTGTGTGGTACACTGAGGCTCCGATCGTGTGGCGAGCGTCATTTTGCTTTAACCAGCCCTACCTGGGCACTGAACTCTGCTCCCGCATCCCGCCTGGTCCTGGGTCTTCCCTCGCCGCCACAGCTTCTCTCACCCTTGCGTGGTCGCTGAGTGGGGGAGACGCCGCCTACAACTCCCAGGGGGCAAAGCGGCAGGCAGCCGCGCGACCGGATTTCCGCGCCTGGAGGCGCTTGAAAAGAGACACACATTGCGGCGGAGCAGTGTGTGGTACACTGAGGCTCCGATCGTGTGGCGAGCGTCATTTTGCTTTAACCAGCCCTACCTGGGCACTGAACTCTGCTCCCGCATCCCGCCTGGTCCTGGTCTTCCCCCGCCGCCACAGCTTCTCTCACCCTTGCGTGGTCGCTGAGTGGAGGAGACGCCGCCTACAATTCCCAGGGGGCAAAGCGGCAGGCAGCCGCGCAACCGGATTTCCGCGCCTGGAGGCGCTTGAAAAGAGACACACATTCCCGCGTCGCGGGACGCGCGCGGGCTAAGCCCGGGCAAAGGGCGGGCCCTCTGTGGCCTTCAGTGGCTGAAGTAGGCTGGGCCTACTTATTTACATTATTATCTATTTATATTGCAAACATTTTCTGTTTAGTATTACATGGTGTAATATGTCAGTATAGACATTATCCCTCTGACCAAGAACTCATCGTGACTTACCTCCAACTACTTAAATTTTTTTTTGTATTGACTAACTGTTATTAACTATATCCATCGGGGCTACGGTCTCCCCTTTTCTCCACGTACAAGGATGACGGCTAAAAAGTTACGTTCGGGGAGATTATTGGGGGGAAGGTCCTGCATGAAGACAAGATCCAACCCCCTTAGAAATAAGGCTACCTATAATTTGTTATTAAAGGGCCAATGCCAGCTGTTGCAATTGTGGGAAAAACCCCAGGATAGGGATTTGTTAAACGCTGCCAACAAAGCCTTTGAAATAGCTTCTCCATCCGGCACAGCCCTTGCGGTGGTCAAGAAGGTCCCTCTTCTGGTGAATGAAGAATATTCGGGCTCCCTGATTACTGAGGAGCCTTGCCCAGTGCCTTCTGAAATAACTGGTGACATTAAGTGCTCTGTTTCCAGTTCTGAGGGCGGCCAACAAAATAATGTAGCTGCAAACCATAAAGTGTTTTTATCTAACGTTCCTATAGGAGGTTCACTGCCAAAGGTGGAAGTTAAGGGGGATTCTCATTTGTCGAGTATTGACTTGGAGCTTTGTGGTCGATACCTAGCTGATGTTACCCTGAAATCATCTGAAGCTATTAAGTCCCCGATTGGTGCTACTCCGTCTGGTCTTCTGCTTTATAGTAGTACCCCCTCCATAAAATCGCAAGATATTTCCTCACAGTATATCATCTCGAAGAGCCCACTGCTTAATATATCTGGCATTGGTCCTATTGGTCCCCCAGGCTTTGATAAATTGGAAAAACCGATTTGTGAATCCATGATTGCATTGGAACATTTGCTGGCATCCATTTTACTATTACTGGGTAAATTTGTGGGAAGCTCTGATTGTATTTTGGAATCGGTCACTCAGATATTAAATGTCTTACTGTTAAAGCTCCCGGAAAAGGTTCGTGATTTAGATCCTAAAGCTGGATTGCAGGGGCCTGAGTTGAGCAGTGACCACTTAGTCGGAAAGGTTAATCCAGTTCAAAATAAACATGTGGCTATTCCTAAAAATGAGCCATCTTTAGTACCCACATTTTCCGCATTTAACTGTGTAAGAAATTCTGTCCTCGAAATTGAAGAAGAAAATGTCGATGTTACCGCTCCAAAATCGGAAAAAGAGCTTTTCCCAATTTTTGTGCCTGAAATTAAGGGGATAGGGGGGGGAGAAAAAGTAAAATCTGGAAATCACAGAAAGAACAAAGAAAAAAAGAGGAAACCAATCCGCAGATATAGGGAAAAAAAGCAGAGACAAATAATTTTTGAGGATTCTCAAGTCCCTGATTTCAATGAACCTATCACTGAAGAGCCCGTGAATAGGTCCTTGAGTCAGGAAGTTGCCACTCATCCTTTTGACAATTTGAATCCCTCTGCTTCAGGCATTAAAACCTCCCCCAATTGTTCTACCTTTCCTGTGGGAGGCCCCTTTTTAGATGTAGGAGGATTGACGATCCCTCCCCCCGCAGCAGAGATGATAGGGTTAGGCCCTATTGTATCTGCGGCTCTTAATCCGTCTGCCCCTGCTTTTCATGCTACAGGTGATGGCGTTATATGGCCTCATCATTTGCCTACAAAAGTATCAGAAGTTTTTGTAGATACATTGACTGTGGATTTTCTATCGTTATTTGATTTTGATCAGCCTTTAAATAGAGCATGGTTACTTAAATGTTTCAAAAACATAGAGAGTTTAAAGTTAATCCAAACTAATGATATTGATCTAGTTTCCTTATCCGGAACAGCTGCCGCGCCTTATGCTAGGGTAAAGTTTTATTCCAAATTTATAGTAAATCTTATATTGCAACAGGCTGAGAATTTCCAGTCTAGGGGAATTGATGTATTACCTGTTGTTTCTTCTGGAAGAGATAGTTTCCCTTATAAAAGACTTCCTCAGCAGGGCACTGGTAAAGATGGTCCCTCTCCCTCTTATGATGATTTAAAAATATGGGTATCGAAAAACACACGTCTGGTGACACATGTAATGCCTGCCCCGTTAATTCAGAACAGCCTTCCAATAGAAGATAACCAGCGGTGGAATTGGCTGCCCGGTGCTTTGTCTAGTAAATCCACAGACAACCCTAAACTCTTTCAACATCTTTAGTAGTAATTTGAAAGTTCTCTCTTGGAATACCGCCGGGATAAATAGTAGTCCTGAGAAACTACAGTATTTGTTCTCTCTGAACGCTAGTGTGATTTGCATCCAAGACACCTGGTGTGCTAGTAGATTGTGTGCAGGGAGAGATTATTTTGTCCTTGAGGCTGTGGCTTCTCCTTCAAAGAAAGGGCATGCAAAAGGGGGAATTGCGTGCCTTCTGTCCAATAGATTAAAGTGGAACTTCACCCATTATGTTGATCCAAGCAACCTCTTTCAGGCAGTGTCCCTCTGTAGCTTAACTAGTATGGGAAATAATAATTCTCTGGTAATAATAAATGCCTACATCCCCCCGATGAATGTTTTAATATCTTATTGAAGCAAGTGTTTTCATACATTAAACAGATTAAAGAGGTAGAACCTCCCCCCTATGTTTTGTTAGTAGGTGATTTTAATTGCAAAGTTTCTAATTCTAGCTTAGAGCTATTTAGAAACAAATTTAAAGAAGAAGCCTATCTTATTCCTCAATCCCTCTTCCCAATAAAATTAAAACTAATAAGAGAGGGAAGCTGTTGCTAGAAGAACTTTCAGCGGTGGAGGGGTTAATAGTGAACGGTAGGCTTCCCTCTGATGTCCCTGCAAAATATACTCATAGATCCTCCCAAAGTGAGTCAATTTTGGACTATGTAATCACCGACTACTGTACTTTCTCCCTAGTGAAGGATCTGGTGGTCTCTTTGACATTATTTAGTGACCACAATGTGATTACTATAAGCCTCTCATTTCAACCTCCTAAATCTGATTCATGGTCCCTTAACAGTGATATAGTTAACTTTCATAAGGATTCTGGTAGATGCTTCTGGAATTTTAAAGCCAAGAAGGGCCTGGAGTGTATTCTAGGTAAAACAATACTAGAACTGAATGTTTGGCAGGGTTCCGAAATAATTCATTTTGAGAATTTTATGAAGGAGGTCATCTCTGTTGCCAAAAGGTCTAGCTCTTCTGTAAAAAAGATTTATGTTTCTAGACCGATTACCCTCCTAAATAAGGAAATAAATAAATTAGTGCGGGAGCAATTTTTGTGTAGATCTATTGAAATAAATAAGAAAATATACTTGCTAAAAAGAAGGAGAAGCAGAATCAGGAAGAAACTTAAAAAAGAAAAAGAAGACTTACTTTGGATAACCCTTCGGGAGGCCGCTGTTCATGGCAAAGTTAGACAATTCTGGTCACTCATTGGTGAGGGTTGTGGAGCAAGAGTTAGCTCCCTCCCTATTCCCATTGCTGAATTGTCATCGGTCATTTACATTTCCAACTTGTATGCTGGGAATGTCGCAATGGTAGAATGTAAGGAGACTACTAAAGAAGATGAGTTTCCTATTGACTCCCCTTCGGAGAAAACCATTGAATCGGCCATTAAGGACATGCGCTCCTCTGGAGCAATGGGGCCTGATGAACTTCCCATATCAGTACTGAAGCAGGATCCTGTTTCATGGAGCAAGATTCTTTTTCCATTATTTAGATCTTGCTTCACTAGTAAAATTGTGCCCTCTTCTTGGAAGGGGAGCATATTGGTTCCATTATTCAAGAAGGGCGATAGGGATAAGCCAATGAATTATCGCCAGATAGCCCTTCTTGATGCTATTGGAAAAGTCTTTGCCAAATGTCTCCTATCTTTAATTACTGATTGGGTTGATGTGAATCAGATATTACCCCTTGAACAAACTGGCTTTCGTAAGGGCCATGGCACATTGGATAACCTCACAGCCCTTCAGGTTATTTCGGACAAATATATAAGAGTTCGGGGGGGAGGAGTGTATGCGGCTTTCATTAATTTCTCCACAGCATTCGACAAAGTTGACCGTCCCTTGCTGTGGAGAAAGCTATCTGACTTGGGCATGCCTCCTCTCCTATTAGATCTGGTGCGGGCTCTACATACGGACACCTGGTGCCGAGTTTTATAAGGTGGAGAAAGGGGTTTATCGCGGGTTATTCTCTCCATTAATGGATTAAAACAGGGTTGTCTTCTGGCCCCTTTACTTTTCTCCCTGTATATTGCTGATCTTCCAGCTTCCCTTTCATCTTGTGTTGGCATAGCCCCGGTAGTGGGGGGATCTTCTATTTCCTGCCTGCTATATGCAGACGACATTCTTATCCTAGATTTAACTCCTAAGGGACTGACCAAACGTCTGCAGGCTTTACATCTTTTTGCAGAGACCCACTACATGAGGATAAATGCCACAAAAAGTTAAATCATGTGCATTACAGGGAAGAAAAAATCTAAATCTGAGAATTTTGGTTGGGCAGTAGGTGGTCAGAAACTGGAGGTGGTTAAGACATATACCTTTTTAGGAAAAATAATTTCTGCCAACTTGAGCGAGAAGCCTCATATCGATAATATTTCCCGTAAAGCCAGATCCCAAGGCAAAAGTCTGAGTGCCCTTTACTACGCCACAGGGAGAAGACATTTTGCTTGTCTACTGGAGGTTTTTAGGGCAAAAATTCCACCAACCCTCCTGTATGGAATGGAACTGGTTGATTTAAAGCATTGGGGTTTTTTACAGACGGTAGAAGGAAAATTATTAAGGTCTATGACTTCCCTTAATCCGGCCTGTTCTGTGGCCGCCTGCTGACTGGAATTCGGTCTCCGTAGCAGTTGGGCGCAGGGCCTGTCAGCTCTAGTTCGATGGGTTGTTAGCCTAGCTAGAGGAGAAATGGGGTCTTTGAGATTCCTTCTCAAGGGGGAATTGTTGGGTAATTTAAAAGAGTACTCAGAAATTGTTAAGAACTTTAGAAAGGCTGTGGCACTTCTTGAATTGGAAGAGAGTACCCTTTTTACTATCTCTCCTACCCAGTTAAAATCGCTTTTGAAACAGGCTTCATGGGATCTTTGCTTCACGTTGGACAAGAAGTCCATGCAAGTAAAGAGGGGAGGTGATCTCCTTGCTAACACATATTTAATGAAGCGTGCCCAACCCTATGTCGCCTGGAATTTACCACATGGTGTTCGGAGATTTTGGTTCCTCTTAAGGCAGGACTTGTTGCCCCTGAACATTCTTTTGGCAAAATGGTATGGGTCCTCTCCTACATGTAACTTTTGTAATATGTCTGTTCAGGATCGTTCTCATGTACTGTTTATATGTCCTGCATTGCGTCCACTTCGGTTGAAGTGGTTAAGACCAATATGCTTGCAACTGGGTATCCTTAATGTGAATTCTTTTTTACAGGCCTTATATACTCCTCCAAATGAAATGTTTTGCTTCAACATTTTTAATTTTTTTAACGGTTTTTTAGCTATTTATTGATGAAATATGGAGGTTTGTGCCGCTGATTATCTTGTTTAGTGGAAAATGTTGTAGTTGTCATTTTTATTTAGAGAAATGTGTATTTGTATCTGTGTACTTTGCATTATGTGGACCTCTTCGGAGTGCCAAAACATAATAAATAAATTAAATTAAATTGAATTGACCTGGAATGTCTGGTGACAATACAACCTGCACAGTGCTGGTGGGGCAGAAAGCACTTCTGGGTTTGTCTGAGCTAATACCAAGCCAATGATTAAATGGCTCTGTGGGATGCTTCTACATATCAACATAGTCAGGTGGAGGCAGGGACTTCTGACCATGAAACACATGTGACTTTCAGAGTCAGTGAAGAAAAAACAGATATTAGCAAAGTAGACTCTGCTATTAAACAATAGAATATGTGTACTTACAAATAGGTCTCCCGACTTCAATCCCAATATAATCCAGGAGGTCAGCCTCCCTGTGGACCACATCTGCCCAGCGATCTTTCAGCTGATGCATACTCCGCTCCACCTTGAATATGCAAATCATGTTGAGTCATACCTTTTCCCCCAGTTTCTTCTGATCCTGAGTGGTGTAGCCCAGGAGCACACGACCTCCACTGGCT
The DNA here is from genome assembly GCF_964261635.1 of Lissotriton helveticus. Taxonomy (NCBI): domain Eukaryota; kingdom Metazoa; phylum Chordata; class Amphibia; order Caudata; family Salamandridae; genus Lissotriton; species Lissotriton helveticus. The sequence goes on from NC_136068.1 coordinate 323,838,795, forward strand.
ATCATGTTGGGGAGGTAGCGGGTGATAAGACACAGGACCGACATATTGCGAGCTCTGCCTTTCCCAGACATATCCCTCACCAGACAAAACAAATCACCAACTAACAAAAATGTATCTAACATCCCCCAACTACCGCTAACAAGCGAGAATCCTAAAAGGACAGACACCCCACAATACACTTGAAAATGCAATACAATTAACAATAACAATTCACTAAACAGAGACACACCAGCTACAGGAGAAACACCAACACCACAAGAAACACCTCAAAACTCTCTTCAAACACCACAAAACAACTCCAGCAATAAGGATAAACAAAAAGACAATAAGAGAAAGGGAAAGTAACGTCGCACTTCCTGGTTAGCAGCACGTCACGTTTTCACCAAATGTGTAGTTTTTTAAGCTTCCATTGAAAAACAGGCAATGCGGGATATTCTAACAATGCATGAGCGTGCACAATGCTGTATTTTTCACCCTTATGCTTGGAAGTGAAACATCTGGCTGACGCGACAGCTGCAAAAACTCACTCATTACGCAAATGTGTCTCTTATAAATGACGTAATCGGCCAAGTGTGTGTTTTACAGTGCAGTGAGTTGCACAATACATTTTAAGAATTACAGGGATCATATTATTGCATGTTAATAGTTGGTGTGACCTGCTTTATGTCTTTGAATATGTTGCATGTGTATGTTGACAGTGCACATATGTGTGACTTATTGCATTACTGGGGCCCCATTACACATAGGGACCAATCCCTCTGTTTGCACAATGACAAACCTTACAAGAGACCGCCACACAAAAACTATGGTAGTGCATCCTATTCCATTGATTGCGCTTTCCCAAGGGCTGCCACTAATTTGCACTGCCCTGGGGTCAGGGTATTCAAGTTTAAAACAGAGAGGCCTTTGGAAATATGCACTGTGTTGCACAGTTCAGGCTGCAGGCTGCCTGCTAATTTATGGGGATGTACAGGTTCCCTTGCAAGCAAGTGCAGTGCCGCTCGCCGAGGAGACTTTGCATGCGCCAAGGACTGGGAGCATTGTGAGCTGCATTGCCACTTAGGAGCCCCGTTGGTGGTCTGAATCTGCGTGGGACCCAGCAAGCGCCGGAGGACGGGACTGCGAGGCCCATCAGGCTGTGCGAGTTCCACCAAGCACACCTGTTGCCTCTTCCCGCGTCTCCGCCCCCCTGCTTGCCTGCTTGCCTGTCTGCCTTTAAACTCCTCGCGGCCTCCGCTCCGCGGGAGCCGCTCGCCGAGGAGACTTTGCATGCGCCAAGGACTGGGAGCATTGTGAGCTGCATTGCCACTTAGGAGCCCCGTTGGTGGTCTGAATCTGCGTGGGACCCAGCAAGCGCCGGAGGACGGGACTGCGAGGCCCATCAGGCTGTGCGAGTTCCACCAAGCACACCTGTTGCCTCTTCCCGCGTCTCCGCCCCCCTGCTTGCCTGCTTGCCTGTCTGCCTTTAAACTCCTCGCGGCCCCCGCTCCGCGGGAGCCGCTCGCCGAGGAGACTTTGCATGCGCCAAGGACTGGGAGCATTGTGAGCTGCATTGCCACTTAGGAGCCCCGTTGGTGGTCTGAATCTGCGTGGGACCCAGCAAGCGCCGGAGGACGGGACTGCGAGGCCCATCAGGCTGTGCGAGTTCCACCAAGCACACCTGTTGCCTCTTCCCGCGACTCCGCCCCCTATACCTGCTATCGTATTTAACCTGGACTGACCGCGCGTTAGCGGGACGCGTGTGCGGGACCCAACCCGGGACAAAGCCCGGACTAAGGGCCGACCCTCTGAGACCCTCCGAGAACCGAGGAAAACCGGACCGGGCGCATCTCTCTTTGTCTTACAGGTACTGGTTGTTAATAACATTGACCTATTTTGGTTGTGTGCACCGCCATCCGCCCGTAAATGTCTACAGTTATATCAGAACAGCCCATGTCTGATAAAGCGGGAGTACTGTTGAATGGCACTCTAGACAAGTACTTCTCAAAGTCCACAACTGACGTTGCTAGGGAAAGTATTTTGGCAGAGAAGCGAGCGGATCGTCGCCGCTCGGTTGAAAATATGAAGAACGGGTCCATTCTTTTGCCAACATCCCCTGCCATAGGGTTGATTGACATTGTCACCGAAACAACACCTGGTGAGTTGATTAATCTATTAGACTCTGACCCCTTGGAACTAAACGTAGCTGTGCTCACACCTAATGTGTCAACTTCACTAGATTTGACCAGGCCAACTGCATCTTCTAAAGACACTAGTGAATGTACGCCAAAGGAAGATAGCTTGCCATTGGTAACTACATCCCGTAGCAGGGCTGCAAAACAAATTCCCCAGGAGAAACGCTATGGCCCACCGCCTATTAAGAAACAGCGAAAAAGGAGGGACTTGTTGCAACCAAAGTTGAGCTGTAGAGACTTTGGTAAAAAGGCAATCACTGCCCCAAAGGCATTACATAATTCTCATGTTGAATCAGAGGGGAGCACTATATTGCCTTTATCATCATCCCAGCCTAACCCACATCTAGACCAAGAGCATAGTATGGACACTAGTGATGTTGTGAATGTATCAATAGTAAACAAAGGTTCTGTGACCCTATTAGATATAGAGAGTTTGATTAAATCATACTCTGCAAGCATCATTGAGAGGTTGATGGAAGTAGAAAGTAGGCTGTGTAAAATTGAACATGCATTAGGTTGTAAGGATGCTGTAATCGATCCTGGTCGGAATAATGTAGGTAAAAAACATCAGAATACCACTACAAAACCAACATCGACCCCTGTTCATGTGTCTAAACACATCCCAAACCACACTACAATTCCACCCACGATTGCACCTTCTGTAAAACCCATGGGGAAAACGGTAACAGCACTGGTCCATCACCATTCTTCTCCCAAGCCCTCTCAAACTAAAATTGTTGACCAACCAGCTATAAGTGTCACAAATAAGACTACTGACAACACTAATACCAATACACTCTTGAGAAAACCAGTGAGGGAGGTGGGAGAAAATAGACATACCTGGGGGAAACCCAGAAGGACTCCCTTACCCGAACTTCCCCCAGAGGCTGTACCCTACGTGGTAATTTTAACAGGGGTGCCTGTGCTTGGTCAAAACAAGCGGGAGGGTTTTGCCCAATTAAAAAACAAAATTATGCATTGGCTGAGTATTTACAGGCCAATTGCAAATCACATCAATGGGGATATCACCCATGTCCGACGTCTAGAATGGCTAGGGGGCAAACCTAAAGACATCGAAGGAGATATAGTGGTTGTGAATTTTCGAGACCCCAATGCAGTACAATTCATTTTGAACTGGCAGTTGGGTGCCTCTAATAATACAATAATTCCCAAACCACTCACCTATTTCTATCCTAGATCTTTGGTGTTTTCATCTCAATATCACCCACCTCAGTACTGCCCTCCTCAGCGTATACAGCATCTACAGCAAAATAATTATCAAAGCGTCCAGGACGCTGTGAGTATCCAACATGCCCTGCACCCTTCATCACTTCAGAACATAAATAACATGTATCAAGCACCACACCCGGTGGAAACTTCAGATCCTAGGGTATGGAACTATGTAATGCCCAAAATATATAATCCCCAGAATGGAAGGATGGATCACCTAAAACCCTTCACCCCCCTAGAAACCTTTAATAGGTTTGACATCTTTAGCGGTCTAGATGATTGTGATTGATGCCATCTGTTCGGGGGGGATGAGGGATCAAAGAAAATGTTTGTGGGTGATGTGGGTACTACAGTTAAGCTTGATGTATCTGATATTAATGTGCTTCCCTGTTCGGGCAAAACTGTACTCCATGATATGAATGTTTCTGAAGATATAAATGTTATGGGAGAACAGGTATTAGCCATGACCAGCTTGGGGAGTACCTTAACTGTTGAGGTAGCGCCCTTGTTACCCCCAGCGGTGCCTTTGCCCAATTTTGATGAGATCTCTGGGGCTGCTGTTGAAAGGCCATCAAATCTCACTGTGTCGATAAAAATGATCTGTTGGAATATAGCTGGTGTTGTAAAAAATCTGAGGGATCCTGAGTGGTCAAACTTTATAGAATCCTTTGATTTCTGTTTCCTTCAGGAAACTTGGGCAGTTGAGGTGCCTCACAGGGTGGGTTACAAGACTTATGGGATTGATGCGATTCCCTCTAGAAGTGGAAGGGCATCGGGGGGTCTTTTGATATGGGTGAAAATAAATCTAAAGGTAAAGATTGAGGTGGTGCCCACTAACTCTGTAGACATATTGGTGCTAAAAGTCATATTATCCAACGGGAAAAATTTGTTCCTTGTAAACATTTACAACAGGCCCTTACCTTTATCTGGAGAATCACCAATTATTGCAAAATTAGACTGCTTTCTGAGCAATCTGGATCCCAGCCATGATTTTGTTATCTTGGCTGGAGATCTAAATTGTAATTTTGAGCCAGTTGAGGGTCTTAGCGAAATCTTCAATGAAGAAGATCAAGCAAACAAAATCCCTACTTTAGAGAATGTCAAATCAGTTAAATGCTCAACTTTGGGTCTTCAATTGTTGAGTTTATGTACGGAACACTCTCTTAGGGCTTGCAACGGAAGGTTACCATCTGACAGCTCTAAGAAACCAACATTCTCTAGAAATACTTATAAAAGTAACTTAGATTTTGTCATCGCTTCTATCCCTCTCTGGCCAAATCTCCTGGACTTTGAAGTACTGGAGCGATTTGAAAGCGATCATTTTCCCTTAATTTTGACATTAGATGCTTTACTCTTTAATAATACGGTCGAACAAAGCATAACTGAGGAAGGGGTGAACTCCAATTTTGAGATTCATATTAGTAATAATAGAAGATCTCTGAAATGGCCACTCATATTGGACCGTAATGATATCCTCAGTGAAATCTATTCACTTCTGGCTGGGACGTTTGGCCCTTATTTGGCGTCAATGGGTGAGGATGCAACAACAACTGCATTCCTGCCATTACACCAAAATTTTTTTAAAGAATTAAAATTACTGGTTACCAAGATGCCCAAAAAAACCCAACAGAAGACCCAGAATCTGTCCCACAGTAAACCTTGGTACGACAGATCCTGTAGAGAATCAAAGAGGGAATTATTGATTGCAATTAAGGCTAAATCTCCTTTTGATGTAAAACAAGCGAGGAACAACTACAAATCTGTACAAAGGGCCGCAAAGATGGCATGGGAGGAAGACAAATGGGCCAATCTGCTGCAAGCAGCTAGGGCACGTGACAACGTCGCCTTTTGGAGGCTAGTGGCAAATGGAAATAAGGTGGGCAGGGTGGTCAAGGATGTTTTCCTAGATGAACAAACTTGGGTTACCCATTTTACAAATTTATACAAAAAATATGATGACCCATGTTTGGATATGCATGCAACAAATTATGAATCTCCGGCAGACCAACTCTCCTTTACTCTAGGTGAAACAGAACTGGCAATAACCCAGATTAAATCAGGAAAAGCACCAGGCTTGGACAAAATTCCTGGGGACCTATACAAGCATGACTTAGCTGTATGGGTACCATATATTAATTTTTTATGTAATGTATTCTCAGGCACTTTAGAATTTCCGGAGAGCTGGAAGGGAGCGAAAATTGTTTTAATTTTTAAAAAGGGAGATAGGATGGATCCTTGCAATTATCGGCCAATAAGTCTAATGGATATTTTACAAAAAATTTATTCACGCCATATTCTTTTACGCGTGAACAATTGGCTAGATGTAAATGCAATACTGACTAAGTTCCAAGCAGGATTTAGATCTAACATCAGCACAATAGATCAGATTTTTAGATTCTGCTGCCTCTATTGGAAGTACGTGGTGATTAAAAGGTGCCATTTATATGTTGCCTTTATCGATTTAAGGGCAGCATTTGATTTGGTGCCTCGCAATCTCCTATGGAAAACTTTGAGTTCAGCAGGTATGCCAAATAACCTTGTCACTCAGATAAGGGAGTTACACGCAGGGAATTTCGCTAGAATTAGATGGGGTCCAAATGGTGAATTAACCCAGAAGATACCCATCGAGCGTGGAGTCCGCCAGGGTTGCGTCCTGGCCCCCACGCTCTTTTCCCTGTTTGTAAACGATATTCCCCAATTCCTGGAGAGATGTAAAAATGACTCCCCGAAACTGAATGGTGAGAAGGTGACATCGCTACTATTTGCTGATGATACCATTTTGATTTCTCAAACGAAAAATGGTCTGCAGATAATTATAGATACTTTTAATGAATACTGCAGTCAGAAGGGGCTTGAAATCAACGTGAAGAAGACAAAATATATGGCCCTGAATCCCATAAAACCTGACAGAGGCTGCCTTACATTAAACAGTGAAAAGCTGGAATCCGTCCCTCATTTTTCTTATTTGGGGGTGACTTTGGACTCCAACTTTACTTGGAAAGCCCAATTGGATAAAAGCAAATTAATTTTTGTCCAGAATGTTAAACCTATTCTTAGGGAGCAAAATTTAAGTACAAGTAAAGCAGCTTCTCCCGTGATGGAACTTTTTAAAGCCAAGGTTCAATCAGCGGTCCTTTATGGGGCAGAAATATGGGGTCCCGGTTCAAAGGAAACGTTCAGTCTCCTAGACAATAACTTCATGCGAAGTTTGGCAAGGGTCCCGAGTGGTACTCCTTTAGTCCCCCTGGAACTTGATCTAAACTTCAAAAGAACTGATCACCAAGTCTTGATTCGACCATTGATGCTGTGGGTCAGACTGTGGCATGTCCCTGAACTTCAAGATTATAGAGATGGATTAAAAGAAGTTATTAAACTTGATAATCAGGGTGACATCCCATGGTTAAGGCACATCAAGATTTGGTTAAGTAATATAGGGCTGAAACATTTTTGGGAGAACCCCGAACATCTACCCGTAAACCCCAAATCAATATTAAAAAGGGCATTTTGGAGTTTCATACTAAATAGGACTATAAGTAATAGTACTAGTGGGACCTTGGTTTCAAGGTTCCTAAACTTTAAGAATGAACCTATGTATGAGACTTTTATGGATGAAATAGAGCCCCCACTAGCAAAAACTTTATTTCTAAAATTTAGATATGGAAACTTACAAATAAAAACTACCTTGGCCCGTTGGGCTAGAAATCGTGCTGCAGGAACTCCGATAATGGATGAGAATTGCTCTATGTGTACTTACAATCAGATTGAAAACGAGCAACATATCCTCCTTTTTTGTCCTTGTTATAAACAGGCCAGAAAGAGATGGATTAAACCCATTTGCCTTCTTTTAGGCCTGAGCTCCAGTGCACAGGCGGTGAGAATCCTAACAACTAACACCTCTCAACAAATAACATTTAGCGTTAGTAGATTCCTACTTTCCATATTCTATACAAGGAAAAAATTGGGGCACTGTTTGTAATGTAATACAATTAATCTGCTTGGAATTGCTAGGATGCTCCCTATTTTGACCTATGAATGTAATGTTTCGTTCCATCCAGCTCCTTAATTGCCGTAGTTTTTTTGCTTTTTAAACTAATGTTTTATTTATTGTAATGTTTTATTATAATGAAATGTAATGTAATATATGCATTGCTCTTTTATGGCACTTGTGCCGAAATAAAGATTTAATGATGATGATGAGTGGGTGCAACCACCTGCAAGGGGTTGTCTGGGTGGGCCATAGGACCCATTTTAACCCTCCAGAGGGCTGCCATCAGGGGGCGCATTGTCAATGCGCCTCCTCACATCTTCTTTGTCTCTGGGCCCACAACTTTAGTACGGCTTAGATGCAGAGACAAAGGGATTTCCTCATTTGCATGCGGCCAAGCACCAGTGCACAAGAGAGGACACCCTCTGGTGATGGCACAGGCACCAAAAGTGGCCCAGCGCTAAAGCTTTGTCATGAGGGGCCGTACAAACATGTGCAGCCCCTTCTGGCACTCCAAAGTTCCCCGGGGATGCACAATGTGTGTGCAAACGCCTATCTTGCCCTAGTGGCACTTCTACAATACAACCCATGGTGTGAATACAGGGGCACACAAAGTGGCATTTTCCCATTGGCTAGCATGTGAAGAGGCGTATTGAGTAATAATTGAGGTAAAGTAGGGCAGCAAGGCAAGTTGATCTGCTGTGAATGGACAGAAATCGCCCATATATATATATATATATATATATATATATATATATATATATATATATATATATATGAATATGTGGAGCATTTCTTCACTCCTCCTTGCACTGATGCAATGCAGGCAGCCTAACATCAACAAAGACACCCTTGCACCATGGTGACTAGGTGTCAGCATTGCAGGGAGGATTGTTTCTGTACAGGAAGGGATACATGCCTGCACATTGGCAAACTCTCAAATAATGTCCCTCTTTCTATGTGTGCTGTAGATTGCAGCCCACATAGTTGAGGAAATAACGAGGTCACAAACATATTTATCTCATCTTTACACCATCCTTGATGATGGGTGGTGAAATCACCCATATCCTGGGCCACACACCTTGGTAAATATGGGAATGCATGCAATCCATAGGTGGATGCATGGAAACACCCATGTTCCCTCTCTCGAACAGCTTTTAGTATGAAATGTTACGCAATGCAGCACAAGTCACAGACTTGCATTACCTTCTTTTCTAGCCCACACAAGGTCAATCAATAAATCAGGGAAGTTGAAGCACTCTACTCACCCGCGAGGCTCTCAAGGTGCTGGCGGGTGGGGGAGAGATAGGCCCTTACCTGGCTTTTGATTTCTCTACTGTAATTTTGTGTCATGGATTGGCAACAACAGTGGGTTGTATGACATCACAACGCATGCTTTTACCACGCATGCCATTACAACGCAGTTTTTACAACCCAAGTCGTTACAACGACTTGCGTTGGGGGGCGCTGGATAGTGGAATCGTTTAATTTTCTATTCCAACTCCAGTCCCCTTGGATAGTAGGGAAGGTGTTGGATAGAAAATGAAACTATTCCCTATCCTACAGCGCCATCCAGCGCAAGTCGTTGTAATGACTTGCGTTGTAATGGTAGTGCGGGGTAAAAGTTGCGTTGTAAAGGATGTTCCCCACAACAGTGATGCAAACACGACATGAAATGCATGAAATATAGCCAAGAGTGTTCTGGAGTAGTTGACAATAGGGCATTCATATACAAGCTCTCTACCCAACAGAATAGTCACTTTTTTCTCATTTGGGGGGCAAAGGAATCTCACTCATGCTGATGGTGCACTGCAAAGCCACCATGAATGCCTTGGCATGAAGTAATAAATGTTGAGTGTGGCAAGGCAGCCTAAAGCACTGCATTACTATAATCTGCATCAAGGAGGTCTTGTATGTGCCTTGCAGTGAGTGTTCACATGCAACGCCCATGGTGTTTGACACTAAGCCCGGTTATGATACTCACATAAACCTGATGCAGTCCAAAAAGAGTTAAACGTCCTCAGAAGAGGTATCACAAGGAGGGATTTATAGCATTCACCTTGGCTTTTCCGTTTCCATATGCCCCGCATACTGCAGCACTCATTGAGCATGAAAAATAAGTTCATGGATGGTTTATGTGCAGGAATGTGCAGAGAGAACTATAATGCAACTTTATGAAAGATTGGGTGAAGGTATAGACCTTTACTACAGCCCCAGGTTTACATCCATATGTTTATATGAGTCATCCTGAATATTCATGGGTGCTGGCTGCCAAAACCCCCTGCAAGATCCCTGCAAGGCAATCATCGCACAGACTAAAATCAAGCAGCCTCTTGGAATGCCCTCATGTACTCCATAGCTATGAGGCCAGGATGAACCGCACAAGGTGACATAGTATGGCCTCATGGATTTTGTTGAGAGGCTCTGGCAAACAGAGCTCCAAGAGTAGTGGGACACCAGCGGTACTAGAATGTGGTACCTAGGCCCATATCTGTATACATAGGTATCCTATGATGTCTTGTGGTTGTATTACCCACTACCCACTCAGGGAGTGACGTACAGTGGTTAGTCCGGCCACTCTACAGCGTATGTGGCATGAAGGGGACATATTGACTCCCTAGATTTGCTATGGATGTGTCTAGGCATATATGACACATGTTGATATGTGCACACCAGCAGTTACCAGAGAGTCATTAACAACAATCAGCATATCATGTTGTGGTACACAAACATCTGCTGTATGTGCTTGGGTCTGGAAAGATATATGTGTGGCACGTTCACAATGCCAATGCACATCGTCTTTGCCTCAAAGCTTTGTCTATATTTTGGTAATCATGAGGCCAGCTTGTGTATCCAACACAAGCCTGATTTATTCCAAGACGGAATATGTTTACTATTGGCACGCATCACAGTATGTTTCTATATAAATGAGGTGGTACTTGAACTTAGGATGTGGGTATGCATTCACATACAATTGCCACCTGGGCATTTGTTGACACAATCTGCCACTAGAACTTAGAATGCATCAGTGCATGATACCTTTACTGAATGAACCTTTCATTTGGTAACTGCTTCTGGTCAAATGTTCCATATTTTTACTCTGTGTATTGTGTTGTGTTTTTACAATAGCACTAAAACTGTACTCCTAGGAGTGTACCTATTGTTTGTATCTGAGCGCAACATACCAATGTGGCAGGATACACCCCTGCGTGTTCCAATTGCATCTTTGACTAGTTGGCAAGTGTGGTGGCATTGGTACTAGGTAGGCACTTTTGCACTGGCACAGGTGAGTGTTTATCATTCAAGTATGCGATGTGTGATGTTACAGTGGCTTTAATATGTGCCTGTAGAAATTGAGGTAGCATATGTAGTCAGTAGGATTTGGACTATTTTCCCATGCACATACTATGTGCCTCTCTTCACAGTCCTCAGTCTAAGTGTACTCTACTATCCTCCACAAGTATGAGGCTGTACAAATGGAAAACTGTGTGACACACACACACAGTCATTGCCCACTATTTACTTTAGCACACCATTTTGATTGTGGTTGGATGTATGACAGCCTGACACTTCAACACATTATCATAGCTGTCCAAACTGTCCGAAACTTCCATCTTTGTTTGGTATCTGTTATCCCAATGTACCAGCATTTGGCACAGGTTGTTGGCATGCACATAATATTTTATTTACAAGATGCTGTCCAGTGCTGTTTGTTACACATCGCTACATACCGTTGTTTTGTGCCAAATACTAGCATGTGTGATGTGAGTGTTTTTATGTTTACAATAACTATGAAGTAAGATTGCTTTCACAATGGTAGTGTTTATACATTATTTGTCTTTTAATTACACCTTTTTAATGTAGTCCATATATTTTTCATCCCTGGATGTGACTCATGTATCTACAAAGAAATGCTTCACAATGTGGTCTCTCCACAGTGAGTCCCAGCAAGTGAAGGTACATGTTGCTCTTGGTTTTTTGTTTTTGGGGTTTTTTTTTGCAGAGTTTTATATAGCGCGAACTAGAACCGAACCGAATCAGTTATCATCTTCCTCTTCATCATCATCCAGGCCTTCATGGTCCTCATTTCTGTCATTCCATGGGACATTGGTATACCCACACATGTTGTGTAAAATGCCGCACACTAGTAATTTTACAAACCATAGGGGGAGAATGCAATATTCTCCCACTGGACATGTCGAGACAGTGAAAGTGTGACTTAAAATAGTCCGCTTCACTGTGGGCCAGTGGCAGTTTGTGGACTTGTAAAGTAGTGGGCCATAAACTGCCACACCAAACTATAACAAGTGTGCAAGATCTAACCTCTTCATGTTATCACTCATTGAAGACTGTTGACAGCCTCCAATGATTAACCAGAGGACCACAGCACTTGAATAAACACTGCCTTAACATGTGACACAACACCATAATTTGTGCAATCCTGAGAATAATAGCATGAGGACATTATGGGTAAAACGTGCAAAACAAGGTTTGGCAAGCACAGGAAAACAGCACAAAACTTGGAAACCCAGGAAATAAGCACAGTCAAAGAGAGCTACGTGAACGCAGCACACACAAACCTACTTCAAACTGACTTTGAACTCACACCCAGATCAGATGAGTGCTGCCGTCCATTTATTGAATGATCATACATCCTATGTCAGCTGTGACTGAGAGACTTTTTCTGTGCACACATTATCACACTTTTCATTTGCATGCTTAGACATGGTGAACCCTATCTTCTTCAAATTGAACTCGTATCTTCCACGCGGGTCACCGGTCACCAACTAATTTTGCAGCTGGTAAATTCTCAGAACTGCACTTCCTCACTGATTTAGGACAGTGTAGGATACATTTTTCAACATGATGCAGTGTCTTGGGTTTGCAGCCTACACTGGCAGACAATGGGCAGCGTGGCAACAAGACAGGCACATTATATGTTAGGTGGATGTGTGGCTGTGTGTTCTGTGAGCAGTAATTTGTGCATGATGGTCTACCTTGCTGCTCAGTCAGTACCCTTAGGGGACTGAAGGAGTAGGTTTGTGTGTCACAAAATGGAGCACACATTGCGTGGCAGGTATGTATATGTAATGGAGCACACATTGCGTGGCAAGTATGCATATGTAATGACTATTGTAATTTTCTGTGGTACACATGACCTGGGCAGGGCCATATGTTTGAAACATTTTCATTTTCACAGGTATTGGATACATGATATGCCTCATAACCATGGGAGTTACCTGTGGACACATAGACAATAGAAATGAAGGACCGTCCTTCAAAACAGTATTGTGACACAGCATTTTGCATAGTGTTGCATTGCACAGGATGTCTCCACCATTTAGTAACATACACAGGGCCTCATTTGCAGGCTGTTGCCACAGACTAGCACAGGGAGTCATTTAGTTGGGCTGCCCTGTGTTAAAAGTAAAAAATTTTGGGGGGAAAATAATTTATTGGATGTAATTACTGCGTGCTAGCGAATGGTGATTACTAGCTCACACCACCTCCCCTGGTTAGGCTTTTGCATGCTCTGCTTTGTTACCCTGAAAGAGTTAAGCGCTACAATGGAGTGCTTGGTTCTCAGTAAGTGTAAAAGGTGGACCTATTACTTGTGCAGACCTCAGATCCTAAAATCATAATAACCCAATTTCATACAGGAAGAATATCTGGAAATTCAATGTAACTACAATAGGGAGCATGCACATGTGCTGCACATTTATTTTATACTTTATACTGGCTCAATTACATAAGATGAAAGTGAGCATTAAGGACACCTGCCCTGTGTGTCATGCTGACAGTTTCAGAGACTAGACCCATATACGCTCACCTTACCTGCATCTTGAAATGTATTGGCAAAGAATGTTAGAATATGTAGAATTTTTTTTAGGCGTGGCTGAGCACAGGAACAAGATGGTGGCGTCTCACTGAGCTCCATCTTTTCACAGAGCCTCATACACTTTTTTCGGCGCATTGAGACCTCCTACAGTGCTTCCAAGGTGGGTCCCCGATGCCTAATGGTTATGGCGTGATGCTGAACTAAAGGGAGACCCGCAAAACCCATTTTTCTTCATTTCTCGCCGCAACAACGTTTCTCTTCACTCGCGGTCGGCCGCCATTTTGAATGGCGCATTATTCAAGTTTCTACCTCACTTTCCCCTCATGCGGCCAATAACTTTTGGGTGAGCATTCTTAATATTACATGAATCATACCATTTCCCTGCACCTTTGATTATGCCATGGTTTTGCTTCAAACCTGTGCGATGGTGCTTTATTTGTTTGGTCTTTACATATCATTATCGCCAACTGGTCCTCAATGATATATTTTTTAATACTATTAATTTGCTACAGTGAGCATATATACTCTGGAATCTATGTCCTTATGGTGCATTCAGTTCATGTGACCTGGAGTTTTGAATATCTATACATTTCTTTACACAATTCTACTGTGCTTAATGGGTCATAAACAGTTGCTGGATCAACTAGACTTGCACCTCTTTTGACAGATCTTGGGGTGCGGTGAATGTGATTACACGTGCTGCGAGGTGTCCCTTACAGGTGTATCAATCAGTGAAATTCTTTTCCACACCTCCTCACTTCTTAATGGTGCTTGTATTATTGCTCACCTATACTGAACTATAATTAACTGTATGGGCAGGCTTGTTGCTGTTAAAGGGATCCCTCAACGTCAGTCACGCTATATTAAATGTCTAACGACTTGCTTAACCTTACCAAGGCATAATCCACTGGCACTAAACTAAAAGGGCCAAAAATGAATCTCCGTCTCCAGTCCAGTCATCTTAAAATCTTGTCCTGGATGCATATTTGGATGAACTACATGCCCTCAAACTATTCATGCGTGCCACCAATGAAAAACTGAAGTTAATTGAGGACCAATGGATTAATATGAATCGCAAAATAACTGAAATGGAACAACGTGTGGGCCACCTTCAGGACGAAGCAACTAAAATTCCTCTGCTGCAACAAGAAATCCAAAAGCTTAAGCTCCACACAGAGGACATTGAAAATCGAAATGCGAAGGAACAACCTACATCTTTATGGTTTACCGGAGAATATTGAGAGCCATAAATTACCAGCATTTTTAAAGAAATTTGTGCCTGACCTTCTATTTCTTCAATACTCTACGCCTCTAAACATCCAACGAGCACATCGTTTTGGTCGTCCTCTGCTTCATTCTACCAGACCATGTGGTATCATAATGATCTTTTTAGAATTCACAGATCTGATGCGTGTACCGAAATGTGACAGAGACAAGCGTTGTATTGTTTGGTCTGGTCACAATATCTTTATCTCTCAGGATCTTTCAAATGCAACCAATACTAGACGTAAGGAATTTTTATCACTTTGTCCTCAAATGAGATCCCTGAATATCCGATATGGCATATCACACCCTTGTCTGTGCAAGATTACTTAGGAAGGTGTTTACCACTCATTTGAAGATCCGGCTATACTAAAACTGTTCCTGCAAACCCTCACTGGAAAACCTATGGACAAATATGCTGTTACCAATACATGGCTTCTTGTCTTGAGTTTTTATTCCCTAGTTATGCTCTCCAAACATGGGTTACATGGCCAAATTATTTCTATCTTATAAGTGTCTTTTTCCTCTCTGCCGTTTCTCATCTTACTCTTCTCATTCTCATTCTCCTCGCGTTCCACTTCTTGTTATCCTTGTTTCTCCATTCCCTTCTTTCACTTTCTTTTCCCTTTTTCTCTTTTTATAATTAACCTTTTCATGTTCTTTATATTTTTTTATTGTTGACAAACGGTGTCTTTTTGCTTTCGTTGTTGTTTCTGCAGTATGTCATCATTGTCCCAGGAATCCTTGTCTTTAAGCAAACACAAGGTGATGATGAATGGAGTGCTGAAACTTTTCGGACACTCACCCCCAGTCACAGATCTGTGTTAAATCCATCATCATTCTTTATCTCACTTCGCCACCTCAGTTCAGACCCAGTTATATGCAAATCTGTCTTGACCCTGTGCCTCATGGGAACAGTACAGCCCGAACTGCCAAACCAGGTCTTCCCTGAACTGGAAACAAGCATCATGGGACCGGTTTATGGGTAAGACCCTTCATCAGCCAGGCTAGCTTGAATCCAGTGGAAAAGTGAGCAAGGCACCCACGTCTGGGCATTCCCTGACACAATTAGGGCAAACAAAGCAAACACAAGGTGATGATGACTGGAGTGCGGAAACTATTCAGACACTCACCCCCAGTCACAGATCTGGGTTGAATTCATCATCATTCTTTAGCTCACTTTGCCACCTTAGATCAGACCCAGCTATATGCAAATCAGTCTTGACCCTGTGCCTCATGGGAACAGTTCAGCCTGAACTGCAAAGCCAGGTCTTCCATGAACCAGAAACAAGCATCCTGGGACCGGTTTCTGGGTAACACCCTTCATCAACCAGGCCAGCTTGAATCCAGTGGAAAAGTGAGCACGGCACCCCGTCTGGGCATACCCTGACGACATAGGGCGAATAAAGCAAACACAAGGTGATGATGAATGGAGTGCTGAAACTTTTCAGACACTCAACCCTAGTCAAAGATTTGGGTTGAATCCATCATCATTCTTTAGCTCACTTTACCACCTCAGTTCTGACCCAGCTAAATACAAATCAGTCTTGACCCTGTGCCTCGTGGGAACAGTCCAGCCCGAACTACCAAGCCATGTCTTCCTGGGACCGGAAACAAGCATCCTGGGACCGGTTTCTGGGTAACACCCTTCATCAGCCAGGCTAGCTTGAATCCAGTGGAAAAGTGAGCAAGAGCTAAAACTTAAGATTAAAAACTCACTCACTTCTTGGTCCCCTCTCTTTTTATCTTAGTGGGGCAGATTGGATACTATCAAAATGAGGATTGTTTCTCTCATTCTCGTTTTGCTTTCTATGTTGCCTTTTAGAATTCCCAATTACATCAAGCAACATCAAGATTCACCGAGACCTAGATGGATTAAATGTAAACGCTCTGTCTTACATGAATTCTCATTTGATGATATTTGTTCTATGTCCAATTATACCTTTATTTCTCAAATTCACATTCACTATTTACTGATTGTGCTAATTTTCATCAAACATGTCTTGCCTCTTCCATCTGGTACAATAAATTCATTAAGTTTCGCCACAAATTTTTCTACTTTAAACATTGGAACGCAAAGGATATTTTTGATGTTCATCAATTGGTATCCCATAATTCTTTCATGCCCTTTACTACATTACAAGAACATTATAACTTACCTCTAGCCTACTTTTCCTAACACTGACAAATATCAAAAGCATTCAATCATTCTTGCTGTCCAAAAATGTTCCTGATGACTTCACTCCATTCACATCCCTGACCCCTTTGTACAATGTTCCCCCTGATTCTATCCCCAAAGCTTCATTTAGATGTAAGCTTCTGTCTACTCCTATATCTGGTTGACCAAAATCCTCCATAGAAACAGCCTGGGAACAATACCTCTCACTATCCCTTTCTACTCAGAGATGGAACAAACTATGGCAACACATTTGTACCACCTCCAGAGCTGCTAATATTACTCAATCTCTATTTTTTTCAATATAACAGAGAGGTTTGCACTCCCGTTTTTATTCATAAGATTAGTCCCTCCTCCTCTCCCCTTTGTTGGTCTTGTCTTTCCTCAGGTGGCACACTAATGCAGTTAATATATTATTGTCCTAATGTTTTTAAATTTTTGAAATCCATTTGGTCTACGTCTTCTAAGATATTTTAATGTTGTATTCCATTATCAATTCAAAATGTATTCCTTGGATCCATGTCTGATGATTTTTCCGACACCTCACCGAAGTTGAAACTGTTTGATCTTTTTATTTCTCTTGCATTTAAAGATATTTTAATCTGCTGGAAAGATATTTCTAAAGTATGTACATCAACATGGTGGAACCTTATCTGTAATGAACACAGAATCTCTACTGTCTCAAAGCCAATATTATCTCAGAAAATCAAATCTGATTTATTCTGGATTCCTTTTACTTCTTTCTTATCTTCACACTCGTTTTTACACTAATCACTACCTATCACTTCTTCTCCTTCCCCAATCCTTTCCTTTTTCTCTCTTTCCCCTCTCTTTCCATTCTTAATTTTCTTACTTTTTTATTCTAAAAAAATGTATACTACACTATTATTAGATTTGATGTGTACCTTTATATCCTCTTACTTATTTTCTTGCATAAGGTTGTTTCTTTATATATTGTATTCTTATCACTGCAATATATTGTTTATCACTATAACATTTTTCAATAATATATGTTTATTATATTACTGTTTCATCTTATGCTAATTGTAACTTTGGTACTTTATTGTTCTACCAATAAAAATTGTTTTAAAAAAACATATGTAGAAATGTGTATTAGGCAGATACTGATGTCCAAGCCTCTTGCAGCTTAATTGGACAGGACCGGATCAAGCTTGAAACTTTATTTGATGGTGCTTAATAAAGCTTGCAGCTTCATTGGCCAGGACCTTCTATGAAGATCTCTGACCATGCAATACAGGCAATCAATCCAGCCACCACTTTTCTTAAACTGTTTGAGTTAAATGTCTTTCTGTACTTACTACACAAAGCACTGTTTTTGCTTTTGTACGGAATTAAAAATACAACCCTTTTTTGCATTTCAAAGTTTGTAAAATCTCTTTGTGTCATTCCAGACTATTCAAAACAAGCATTACAGTCCCACCAATATCCATAGTCTGATTCTTGCCACCAATGGGAAGACAGAATATTTTCTGGACCAAGTCACCAGCAGACTCTTCACCTAACTTGAATATCTGACCTAACTTCATCATCATCATCAAAGAAACTTTATTCGGCATTCACAAACACCATAAAAGTACTGGTTAAAAAATAATATCATGTATATACATTCTTCATTCCCAACTATTACACGAGTTAATCTATTTACATCCTGTTATTACTGGTCTCCACCCCGTATTTTTGCTCGCTTGTATCTTGGGGGGGACCCTCATCAGATCTCTAATCTCTTGTAAGGAAAACCAAATAAAAGACATGATGTGTATATACATTCATCATTCCAAACTGCTTGGCAATTTCATCTATTTACAATCCAGTCACTGCCCATCCCCTCCATGCCTTATTACTCACATATATCTCGGGGACGCCCTTCAACAGATCTCTCTTGTCTCTTTTAGCTTAACTGCCAGTCTTAAAAAACGTATAATTCAAAATAAAATCCGGGGATCCTGGGCCATTTGTAAATATAGGAGGGCCACCTTAGCCTGTTTAAATCTGTTCTTTTTCAGCAGCCTCGGTAATTAATAAAAAGGGCACAGTAATACGAAATGAAGGGTATCCTGCGGAGATCGTTGATCGCAGCCGCAGGGACCCTTAGGCTCCATAACAGTGCTAAAACCCGCCGGTTCGGCTTATAAATAATGTAAAAAATTGAGCCTAAAACGTGTTAGTAAAAATCTGTCATGGGGATTGTATATGAGGGGCAGGTATGGTTCTATTCCATCGGAAGTCCTCACCAGCCCATAAGCTTTCACCGACTTTTTATTCCAGTCCCTCTCTTCTCTGGCGGCGGCTTTGTACATGAAAAACCCCTTTTTTGCTATCGCCTTATCCCCCCTGGTAATTCTATCTGGGTTGGAGAAAAGATCTTTATGGCCAATAGCTTCAAAGGTGGCACTCAGATATTTTAGCCATGGAATAATCATCCCCCTGTCCCTTCCCAGACAGTCCTTGATTATCTCTCTGGTCAGTTCCGCTTCCGGATTAGTCCATATTTTTAACCAGGCTCATAGCAGTCTGACCTGCACCTTATCCTCTATGTGGATGGTCGCACCCAGTTCTTCATGAACAATGTTTGCAGGGACACACTGTGGCAACTTAAGCAATTGTCTCATAAATTTGTTTTCCTGTAACTGTAGCTTCTCTACCCCCGTGAATCCACACAGTTCCGCCCCATATACCGCTTTGGCGTAACAGATGGAATTATATAGGTTCATCATTTGTTCTGGGGACCAGTGTCCGATCCTGCTGCCAAAGTTCATGATTGCCCCTGCGCTGGCTGCGAGCTCTCTCTTCAATTAACGCTTTAAAATTTAAGTGCCCATCAAATAAAATACCCAAGTATGGGAAGGTCTCAACCTTCTCTATTTTGTGGGCGCCTATTCTGTAATTGTAGCCTTTTTGGACTTTCCTGCCCGCTTCTAGTATATACGACTTGGACAAGTTGGCGCTTAGGTCCAAGTTGTTCATGAAATCCACAAAGCCATTAATCAGTCTCTGTAGGCCGAGTGGAGTGCGAGCCAATAAGACCGCATCGGCTGCGTAGAGCAGAACCGGGATTGGTCTATTTCCTACTCTTGGTGAGTCTACCTTTAGGCCTAGTAGGGCTTGTTCCAGACCGTTTATGTATAGGGAGATTAAAAAAGGGTCCAGAATGCACCCCTGCCGTACGCCACTGGTACAGGTGAAGGACTCGGTGCACCCCCCCCTCTGTATTATACCTTACTTTAGCTGAGGTGTTCCAGTGGAGGGCTTTCATTATCTTTATTAGACCTAACTTATTTCTATTCAGTACAGCAGTTGGTATTGACGGAAAAACTATCAGCACTCTCAAATTAGTACCACCCTGTAAATAACAAGTGAGGTAACTCTCCAAAGAGTCTTGATCTATCCAGGATTTCTTCTCTAGTGGCTGCATCCTAAAATCTGAGTCCACGACATCACGTTTCATTAGAGTTACTCTGATTGCGAACTCTTTCACCTCTCCTTTTAATTGCTTAATTGAAGACTCTATTTGTTTTTAAAACTCACCGTTAGTGCTCTTTTTCTCAGGTGCTTTAGGTCTGTTTGTGAGTCCTTGCTAGCACATAATGTGAACACCCAAAATATGTCCAGGACTATCTTTTGCTGAAGTTCTTAGTTCGACAGGCCATGTTTGACTTTAGTCTATTCTTTTGAGAGGATCATGCTTGTAGATTGATGTATATTCCACTTTGAATGTTTTTCTTTTTCCCTTCTTTTGTTTGGTTTCTTGATTTTTTTTGTCTTCTGCTATTTATTACTAATAATAATAATAATATTAATAGTAATAACAATAGTAATAATAATAATAATTATGATAATAATTATGATCATCATTATGATAATCGTTATAAAAGCAACTAAAACACAGCAGTAGATTTCTAAGTGTGGCCTCTGTGTCCCAAAGTAGGAATCCCTGCAACCAGTATCAGAAGTAAGCAGCTTCTGATGACAGCTGGACAGTGTTACAACAGCTGATATGTTTTTTATAGGGATATGTTACTTGGCCTCTCCATTTGTCCAACCACTCATTTTCAAACTTCTTAGGGCTCTGAGGCTCAGTTCTCATCATAAAGTGGAAAGACAGTGAGAGTCAAGGGAGCCCAAAGCCGTCTTAGATCCAAGCTGGACAGGTCACTTCTTTGACCATTATGCATTTACATTAGAAGAAGTCGATGGGCTAAGTGGGGGAAATGCCTTCCATGTATGAAATTGTGAATATGTTTGTGGGCTCGACTGTGAATAAATGTGTAGATTGGTTGAGAGTGCTCTCAAGGATCATCACCAAACTGGTTCACCACATGCTTCCTTTGCTGCAACTTGAAATCTAAGTGAGACGGGTATACTAAAACGTGAGTCCTGTGCACACTGTGTCACTGGAACCAAGCCGTATCTGGATGATGAGTCCATTACAAGCGCAAAACCGGTCCTGGGTTGATTGTATTCTGGTTCGGGAGGAGTTGGCCTGGCATTTCCAGGGTGGACTGGCCCCATTAGAGCTAGGTCAAGACTTATTTACATATGGTTGGGCCCAAACAGAGGTGGCATGGTGCACAAAATAACGATGGACTGAGATGCGTCCCTAAGTAATTACTTCAATGCAACTTGAAATCTGGCAGCACCTGTACCTAATCTCTATGTTTTTCAAATGACTTCTTCCATGATAAACATATTGATTCCATGATAACCATATGGCTGGGTTTAAATTAAGACAACAAAAAAGCAATTGGCCAGGTAGGTTATTTTACGACAAAGTTTAGTCCCACTTACCAAATTAATCTAAGTGGACACACTTGTGATTTAGTATTTTTACTTATTTTTTCATTTTTTAGAAGTTCATTCATATATGGCTGAAGAAGGAACAATCAAGTAGCAAAAAATTCACATCAAGTTTACACTTTTCAAACATAAAATGTACAATCACCGTGAATGAGACATATTTACAAATATACAATTGATACAAACAAGAACAGTAAAAAACGAGAAATGCCTATTCTCATTGAATGTTCAAGGCACCAGTCCTAGTATACAACCTACAAGCAAGCAGGAGACTTTTTAGGTGTAATTACTACCTGGCCAATTGCTTTTTTGTTGTCTCAGTTTCAGTGGTCTAGGCCAGATAGTGTATAGACCCAAGCCTTCTTTGTTTCCCCTGGGTTTAAATTAAGGTAGCATGGTGTGCAAAATAGCATTGGACTGGAATGCGGCTTAAGTAAATACCAGTGACTGAGATTAACTGAAGCACTCCAAACATCACTTTATTGTTTACTTCAGGACTAAGGGAGACAGGTATACCTAGACATGGGTCCTATGCACACTGTGCCAGTGAAACCCAGCTATACCAGGCTAATGAGCTGCAATAAGGGCAAAACCGCTCCTGGGTTGCTTGTGTTCCACTTCAGGGAGGACATGGCCTGGTAGTTTGGGCTGGACTGTTCCCACTAGAGCCAAATACTTATTTGCTTATGGCTGAGTGCTTTCAGAGGACATCACATTCTGTAGGGAGACCCCATCATGTTGAGCTAGGACACTGCAGCAATAAGACTTTTATGGCTCTTAGAAAAGCATTGTTCATCTGCAATTCCTCTGTACTGGGGCGAGTCAGCCGCTCATTTGAAGGGGAAAATGAAGAGTGGGTGCTTGGCTACTCTGCGGCCAGCATTCTCTTGTAATCAATCTCATTTTGTTTTTCTCTTTACTGCATTCTACTTTTTCACCAATCCCTACGTTCTATTCCCTGACTTCTGTCTTTCTCCCAACGACTGTCATTTCTCGCAAATCCATTTATATAACTGTGTCAAACTTAATAGATTTCAAGGTGTGGGATCATGATGTACATATTTTAAAATAAAAAAAAGATATATCACAGTAGACTGTAAGAACCGTAAACGCTGTGAAATTACTCTAAAATAGAGTGGGGAAAGAGATAAATTCATTTGGCATGGTAATTACTGGATAATTATGTGAAATTAGAACAGATATGGATCAAAATGAAAAAGAACTGACATCTAAAACCATTAACCTGTATGCTTGTGATAAACATTATAGTAAACTACACCACAGTGCCATAAATCATTATTATTAAAGACGAACTCTACACGATTAACGTTTTTTAAAATTAATTTGTGATAAATGGCTTGTAATTTTAAATGAAATGTCGAGGCATCTCTACTTCTGTGAGTAGTTTTCCTTCTTTGATTTGTGGGACCAGAAATGATATCGCGAAAAACAGTGGCGATCTTAAACTTATGTAATGGCCCATTGGAAGGATTTCAAGCATTTTTATGAGGACCATCCCGCTCACTAAAATAAACAACAAGCATTTGCAATGCAATAGGTCTTGCCTTTTATTTCTGTTTTGTTTTTTAAAACGTATTGTCATTTACAATGCCAATAGCTTGAACTTGCGTAAATACGAGACCTATTGCATTGCAAATGCTTGTTGGGGACTGGCAATGTCTTTTTCATCATCAGACATTTATCAAGAGAGGAAAAACACGAAGTGGAGAGACAGAGGAAGAGAAAGATGGAAAGACCGTCTCATATGGAGAAAGCAGGAAGCTGCAGGAGTGAGAAAAATATGCAGAGTGTGTCAGGTAATAGATTATAGAGACGGGAGGGAGCTTCATGACCAACCAGCCTCGGTAACTGGTGCACCAGCATTAAATACCAGTGGGCCCCTGTCTTCAAAACAGAGCTTTGGCACCTGCACTCAGCACTTTGGACTAATTACTGTGACCTATCCACCTTATTTCAAGAGCATTATATCCTGGCACTATTAATAAGACATACAAGATAGCCGCCGCATTTGTGACAGAGTAATCCCCCCCGTCAGACTTCTAAACATGCCCTGAGCTTGTCTAGTGCTTGTAGCACTTTGAACTGTAGCCCTTACCGTGATGTCGCCAGGGTGCCATTGGCCCAAATGCAAACAAGGGCATTCAACTGAACAGAATGCCAGCTTCTTACAGGAACAAATGACACAAATAGGTAACTGAAGCATGCAAACAGCACAAAAGAAACATACAAACGCCATATTAGACGAGCCACCACGTTAGGAGGGGAAGTGGTAGCTTTCAGATGCTTTTACACATAACAAGGCTGTTAGATTTGTGGGTCTCTAGTTGGCAGAGGCAGATACCTTTGACCAAATAGGGACCCTTGCTTCTAGTCAGGGTAAGGGGGTACACTCCTAAAATAACCCTGCTCACCCCCTTGATAGCTTAGCACGAGCAGGCAGGCTTATCTCAGAGACAGTGTGTAAAGCATTTGTGAACACATACAGTAACCCAGTGACAACACTACAGATGGACACCACATAAGTTGTAGTATAAAAATAAGTATTTTTATATAGACTTAACTCAAGGCCACAAACGACAAAAATCCACAATACTGTACTTTAAAAATGGTAGCAATAGCTTAGTTCTCCTTAGATGTAAAATGCGTCACATTGAGTTCAATGTATCTTTGGATGCATAACGCTATCCAACAAAAGTGTTGCAGGGAAGGTGATGCGTTCGTTGCTTACACGCAAGACCAGTGTTGCATAGAGAACGAGTCGGTTCTTCTCGTCGTGGGGAGGTGATGCGTCAGTTTCTTACTGCGCTTCCGTGGTACTGCGACCAGCAGCGCCGTGATGCAATGAAGATCCAGTGCAATGAACAAAATGGTGTCTTCTCTTTGATGCCACATGATGCGTGCACGCCTGACGGCCTTCTGACCTGCGACAGGCCCTGCGACACGCTTCCCGGTGATGCGGCAGCATCTGATGCGATGTCGATTCTCTTCTTCGGCGACGATGCGACAGCTGCAGCGGCGACATGCTTTCCCAGCGATGCGGCGGCTGCGACACCCTTCTCCGATGATGCAGCGGCGACTGGTGCGACGTCGATCCTCTTCTCTGATGATGAGAGGCGCTTCTGCATTGTGAAGCGACAGTGGCAGCAGCGGCGACACACTTCTTCTTCTTCGTGAGTCGCGCTTCCAGGTCCTTGTGACACGCAGTCCCTCAGAAAGCCCAACACACCTGTAGGCACTTCCAAAGAACTCTTGGGAAGCTGGTGGATGAAGTTGTTGCCCCTGAGACTTCAGCAGGTGGCAAGCTCTATGTAAGCCCCTTGGAGATACTTCACAAGTTGAATGAAAGTAGCACAAAAGTCCTTACTCCTCTCTTTGGCAGTCAGGCAATCACTGCAGCCCAATCCCTCACGCTTAGGGATAGTCTCTCCCCAGTCTCTTTGGTTCCTCTCCTCAGCAAAGGTTTCTTCTTGTTTCCCAAAAGTGATCTATAGTTCTGGGGTTTGGGTCGCCACTTTTATACTCATTTTCCCTTTGTTCTCTGAAGGCAGAGGGGCCTTTGCCTAGTCCAAAGCATTTCTGGTCAGTCCTGGAGCACTTTGTTGATAAGACTCCTTCTTTCCTTTCACAGTGTAGGCCAGGGACCTCAGACGCACCACAGCAGGTGGAGCCCACATTGTGGAGGGAAGGCACAGCCCTATTCAGGTCCCAGGTGCAACTCCTCCCTCCCATCTGCATGCATATCTCGCTATTCAGCCCTGTGCTGACTCACCCTGTTCCTGGAATCTCTCAGCCCCTGTCACTCAAACTCCAGACAAGGAATACACAACCTAGCAGAGGCAGGCTTGGAAGGTTAGACAAGAAAATACCTACTTTTTAAAAGTGTTTCTTTCAAACACAGAATGTTAAAACCAACTTCACTAAAAGATTTATTTTATCATTCTGAGTTCAGGAATATTAAACTCAAATTTCTACCTAGTTCCCTGAGTCAGTTAGGATTATAAGATGCTATAATCAAACTGCCCCTTTTGGCCTATGGGGAACAGGTAGCCTTGCAATAGTGAAAAACAAAAATGGCTGTAATGTACTATTAGGACATGCCACACACACCAGGGCATGTCCTACCTTTTACCAACAATGCACCCTGCCCTTGAGCCTACCGTAGGGGTGACTAATATGAAGAAAAGGGAAGGTTTAGGGATTGCAAGTGGGTGCACTTGCCCAGTCAACATGGCAGTACCACACTGCACACAGGCTCTGCAATCGCAGACCTGAGATACACTTTTAAAGGCGGCTTCTGTGGGTGGCACAACCAGTGCTGCAAGCCCACCAGCAGCAGTTGATTTACAAGCCCTGGGCACACTCAGTGCACTGTACTAGGGTCTGACAAGTAAACAAAACCAGCCAATCATGGAGTCAGTAATCCATACATCAATTTACAATAGGGAGAGCATATGCACTTTTAGCACTAATCAGCAGTGGTAAAGTGCCCAGAGTCATAAAACCAACAAAATCGGGTCAGACAAAATACAGGAGGAAGGCAAAAAGTTCTGGGAAGACCCTGCAAAAAGGGCCAAGTCCAACAAAGACTTTCCCTGTGAGTCTGTAGAAATCTGAACATGCACAGAAGGCGGGCAGTAACAAGCATAAGCGGGAAGAAGGGGGTGGGGGATGCTTTGAAACACGCACACACATGCTACCTTGCCCTTTTCTGATGTAAATAAATTAATTTATAAAACAAATCGAAATACTATTCAAATATAACGCACAACATTACTAAAAAAATGTATATGTTAAAGTAATTTGTGGTAAATGCAGTCGTACCTGATGAGAGGCCATTTGGTGTGTTAAAATATATGCACAGTACTGAGTGATGGTTGGCACAATGGGAAATAGCGACACGCGTATTATTAGTGCTTCGAGGTCCCAGCCTCTTGGTAAAAGCGCGGTAAATATGCAAGTTGCAGCAACAGGGCACACACACAATACAACTAATCTAGACTGCGGCAGTGCCCAAATGGAGAGTAACACAACAAATATTAGACAGTGAAGCAAATGCAGACCACTGCAGGGCACATACAGATAACGGGAGGGCACACAGAAACCGCTGCATAAGCATAGAGATTGAAACACAACAAATGCAGATGGTAGCAGGGCACATACAAATACCAGCCAGCCTCATAGAGTGCAACACAACAAATCTGATATCCGCACGTGTGACACATAGAGAGCAACACAGCAAATACAGACAGCTGCCTGGCATACACAGAGTGTGAAATCTAACAATTACAGACCGCGGCAGGGCACATAGAATGCTGCAGGGACCATACAGACACTAGCAGTGCACATATAAACAGCAGGGCAGACCGAGACCGCAGAAGGACACATACAGATCGCAGCACAATAAAGAAAAAGACACGCAGCCGAATTGGAAAAATAAACGTGAACGCGCAGTTGGTTACCTGTTTTACTTAGCAGGCTGTAGCGAAGTGACTGGAGAAGTAAAGCAAGCAACAGTAGGAAGTTATGGTGTGGAAAGAGGATCGCAAGCCGTGAGCTGATCTGCAAGGACAGGCAGAAAGCAAGAGGAAGTGCTAATTCGAAAAAACAGATTAGCACAACCTCCTACGTCACCACGCAAAACAAAGATGGCGTTGGCCTGTCCAGATGGGCTGTCCAAAAAGTGGATAAGGAGGTGCCCCAAAAGCCCGCTTTCCAATCACGCGCCATTGTTTAATGCCTTCACCGCAGCGGTTTTTCCGCCACGGTACGTGCGTTCTATTGAGTGGGCGGAACTCCGTCGGCCGTTGGCTGACGGCAGCACCCGTGAGGTCTGGGTTGGCCGACGGGAGCACCGAACGGGTTAACATACACGATGAAGCAAGCCAATGGAAAAGAGGGGCGGGCTACAAGTACACTTCTGGAATCGTATCAATAACAAAAGGCCCTTGCATGGCAAGAGCAGCTCATGCACGATGCTAACGCCAGGCGAGACCTAAAAAACATTTTGCCGTCCATCTCCCTCAACACAATCTGATAAAATGCCTGTTTAAAGTTAAATGGTTAACCCTAAATAGATGGTAGTCATACAAATACAACAAATGTTGGGGAAATAGATGAGAAAGTCGACGTTTCGGTCTGTTGTGGCACAATTGTCCATCAGACCATCTTCAGGATGTGAAGTCGATTGTTTAAAAAGTCCCTTTGCAGCGGTCCAATATTCAATTGGGACCAATTGAATCTTGAATAAAAGGATCACCCAAGTGGATTTCCTGTGGATATAATCACTGGCAGAAAACTGCTTGTTGCTATCCAGTTTAAATTGCTTTGCATCTACAAGGATACATTTCTGAGACTGCGTGACAGCTGATACTAACTCGACTCTTCAGCGAAATACCTTAATACTGTAAAACCCGAGTGGAGGCCCTTGTTTCGCTTGCGTACTGACTGACGCCGTTTTAAACAGTATTTGAATGACTGTTTTCTGTGTTTTCAGATCTGTTACGTTCTTGATTCGTTTTATATGGAACAGATGTTTACATTCATGATTTGCATGTGGATTTGCACATTCTCTATCATGGTGTTTGTTATATCTGAATGTACTGTTTCCAATGTTATCAATATTTTAAAAAAAAATTATTAAAAGAAAAAAGATATTCCTGTGCTTATGAAATTTCTTTTTTACTCATTAAATGTGTATGTCCTACGTAGCCTCATGTATGTATAGATTGTTCAAGGGTTCAAGAGCAATTGGGGTTGAACAAAAAAGTAACTACTTGTATATCGGCGTTAAGTCAGTAATGTACGCCGACGACACACAGCTGGTGGTGTCAATAAGCCAGTCAAGAAAAAGCCTAGACAACCTAGCAGCCTGTCTAGAGAATATCTATAAGTGGATGACTGAATCACGGCTGAAATTAAACGGCGAGAAGTCTGAAATCCTCCTCCTGGGAAATCCACGCAAACTCCCCCCATCCCTCGTCTGGCCAAGCTGTATGGGCCCACCCCCCCCACCCAAAGCAGAAGTTAAAAGTCTTGGCATTTGGTTAGACCAGGACCTGAATTTTAAATCTCAGGCAAGAAAAACTGCCGGGGCCTGTCTTGGCCTCATCAAAACAGCACGAAAGGTCCTTCACCTAGTCCCCTTCCAATCCAGGAAACTACTCATGCAGGGTTTAGTGAACTCCAGGCTGGACTATGGAAACGCTCTATACTTAGGGGCCCCCGCCTCGGTCATTCACAGATTGCAATGTGCACAAAATGCCGCGGCAAGACTCTTGACAGGAACCAAACCCAGATGCTCAGCCAAACCAGCGCTCAAAAGCCTACATTGGCTACCGGTCAAAGAAAGAATCAACTTCAAGACCCTATGCATCTCGCATAAAATAATGCAGGGGAAAGGGCCACCGATTCTGAGTTCCATGATCAAACCCCATCACTCAAACAGGCAGCTCAGATCGGATTCCCTCTCACTGGCCAGTGTCCCCAGAATACAAAAATCTCGTTCAGGGGGGCGACTGTTTTCCTATAATGCCCCGAAGTTGTGGAATTCCCTACCAATTTCTATCCGGAAAGAACACAATCTTCTTGCCTTCCGGAGACATCTAAAAACATGGCTCTTCCCATAGTCCCCCATCTCTTCCTTGGTAAGATAGGTCTTCTGTCAGCGCTGGGACGCCTTAGGGTAGCTACGCGCTCTATAAATCCCTATCCAAATCCAAATCCAATATCACATTAGAGTAAGAATTCTGAAACAAAATCCCTTGTATGCGCCTCCTTACTCATTATTTATTTGACTGCCGAATCCTCCAAGGGTATTTTGGGTTCCCCACTTTCTTATACTTTTAGAAGTGGGCATTTCTGTATACTATGCGTGCTTGTGCCTGCCTGATGTGTATTGCATTTTCTGGTTCTGGAGTGACAGGGGCTGGGTGAGTCTGCACTAGGCTGAATAGGACAATCTGCATTTGGAGTGATGGGAGGAGTAGCACCTTGGACTGAGTTGGACTGTGCCTGCCTTCCATAATGCTGACTCCACCCCCCTGTGGTGTGTCTAGGGCCAGAGCCTACACTGACAAAGGGGTTGGCGGTGCATCTTTAGAGAAAGGTGTGGGGGCTGCCAGAACTGGATTGGACCGGGTGTGGAGCCCTGTGGCAGAGGGATAACAAAGACACTAAGGGGTATAAGTATTGGGGCTGTGACCCCATGAAAATGTGCTGCTGAAGGGCTTGTTTGGAACAGAAGACTGTGTGGGACCAGGAGGAACCGCCATGGACCTGGGCTGCGGGAAGTGCTGACCTGCTGCCTGTTGGGGGAGTGGGGGCTGAAAGAACTCCCCCTCTGCTGGAAGACCCTGTGTGCAGGTCTGCCTGTGTCCCACTCTGCACTGTGAGACTTTTTAATTCAGCGTGTGTTGAGCACTATTGATTCTTCACCCAGGGTGGTGAGTACTGACTGCCCCATGTCCCTTCAACTTGAGCACATGGTGAGCGCTGTTAACTGACCTGCAGGATGCGCTGGTAGAGCGTGGTGTACCTCTCATTCCTGTGTAGGGGAAAGTGAGCGGTGAGCTCTTGTACTTTCACTGCATGAGCCCAAGAAGGAGGCTTCTTTCATGAGAGTAGACATGTTTTCGTGAGAGCAGCTGGTGTGCCTGCCGGCGCCCCTCCTCCCTGTTCAGTGCTGCGTGTGTAGAGGGCGCTTTAACATTGGGTTACTGAGCTGAGGAGTAGGCTCCTTCTATGCAAGCACAGAGAGAGCAGCTGTGGACAGGAAGCCATGCGGCTGTGGCCTGGTTGTGGGTGTGCCTGCCAGCTGAAAAGCGGGAGGTGAAGCAGTGGCATGAGAGCCTGGGAATACCCGCATTGCCTAGCAACATCCCGAGGCAAAGAGGGGAAGCAGCTACTTGCCACAGCACTGCCCAGCAGGACGCCGCTTCGAGTAAGGAGAGCGATGGGACACCCTCTGGGCCCAGGACCCTCGCTACCATGTGAGTAGAGGGGAAACACTCGCGCCTCCCCCGGGGTGCAGTTGGGGAGCCACAGATGTCAGGAGGCAGTCAGGAAGCAGACGGAGACCGGTCCCCCCCCCCCAGGGGTCTACATAGTGTGCTAGTTCCCTGTGAGGGCCCATGATGAGGGACTACAGAGAAAAAGCCTTGCTCTGCAGCGTCGAAGGCCGGGAGGCATGGAGGGCATTCATGGTGGTTAGCTCCTCCTTTTTCAAACCTGCATAGCGGTCTGCTAGGCCCCGATGGATGAGAGGCCCGGGACACGCTCCAATTTAGTCACTGGAATTGTATCAAGGCCGCCTTGTGGCCTGATCACGGGCCGCAGCAGGCCGCAGCAGGTTTGCCAGCTATATGGAGGCATTGTTGCTTGTGGGTAGATACAGTCCACTATCATGGGCCTTGGTGAGTAGATGTTTGCCCCTAGGCCTAAGAGGGTCCCGATGAGCATAGGGCCACGATGTGTGCACCCTTTACATATAGGGAACTAAGGATGACTATGGATGACATGCATACCTATTGTGTTATGCCCTGAGGTGCTATAGGAAATCTGTGGGCTAATGTGCAGATAATATGTACTGGGTGCAAGGTAGACAGGAGGAATGTATGACATGTGCCCGCTAATAATATATATTGCAGCAGCTGCCTAAGGTGGGCAGGAGAAATGTATGACATGTGCCCAATATTAATGGTTGTTACATGCATTTCTGTTGGTATTGATGCCATCCTGTACAGGGTTATTGCCTCATGTGTGCCCAGCTATGAGTGGGTATTTTAGTATACTGCTGATGAGGGGTTATGCTTAATCTGTGCACTCCGCCAGTGTAATGTGCAGCAATAATGTTTATGCTAAGTGCCATACCAGTAGTCACTGGCTGTTTTATTACTTACCTGTTCTAATGTTTCTAACAGTGGCCAGATTGGCCCTGTCCTGTGTATAATCCCCTGTAAAGTAATACCTTGTGCCAGGTGGCACAGTTTATATATGTAATTCCATTCTAATGTGTTTTAGGAGGAATAAAAAGGCTATTTTTTATATAACCTCGTGTGGAGTTTCTTTTGTGGTGTGCCTACTGTCTCGCTGCTGTGTGTGTGTGTCTGTGTTGCGGAAACGCTTTACACATCGCCTCTGGGATAAGGCTGACTGCTCGTGCCAAGCTACCAAGGGAAAAGCAGGGGTTATCTTCAGTGTGTAACTTACTTGCCCTGACTATGGTGGTGGTTTCTGCCTGGCTTAAGGCACTTGCCCTAGCCAACCAGAAATCCCATTTCTCACAACTATGAACTACACTTACCATAATGCAGTGGGAGAAGTGGTGCTGCCTTGTTGGCAGTGCGTCCCTCCCTCCTTAACAGTGTATCCTGTCACCCCTGTTTGAAGGAGACCCTATTCCACACTGGCATTTTAGACCACACAAAGTTCAAGTGCCAAAATTAAGATGGACAAGAGCAGTCCAAGCAGTATGCCATCCTTTGACATAATGAAGCCACCTTCAGGCATCACCACAGGCATCTGTACCTCGATGTGCAAAAGCCTGAATATTCAGCCTATGAGTGTTGTATTGTCAATTCAGTTATCTTTAAGAGTCTCGATTGTGAAACCATTGAGGGCCTTCATATAGCACATTTATTCATCAAATTTTATGAAATGATTTCATTTGTTAGGGAAGGAGTTTTTCTCACTGCATTTTTTAACGTGTACAGACTCATACAATTTATTCTCCCAATTCTTAATCACATTTCAGCGGTGATTTGCCATTCTACTTTGTTTTGCTTTAATTAGATTTTCCTTCCCACATCTCCTGCCTTTGTTTAGTGGAAGAAACATTAAAATTAGTTTTTTCTGCTAAACTACAATAGTTTTTGCTCTGCAAATAGAAATATTTCAATATCATATTTCGTTGCTTTTCACTTAAAAAAGTGTTTGCTCGTCTGTTTTGACTGGATACTGAAGGTTCCTCACCTGAGGTAGACATTAGAGACCTGAACAGTCTCAGTGGGAAAGTTTTGCCCACTTGCTGCCCTTATTGCAAACCTGTCAACTCAGACTGTGCCGCCATATGTCACACAATTTTGGCTTCCTTCACACGGTCACGGTGAGAAGCCAAAATCATACGGTGGCAGGAAAAACGAGTTGAAAACAACTGTAAACAGTAGATTTTCAGCTCGTTATCGGAGGCAGTAAGTAGCTGATGTCCATTAAGAGGTGTAAAAACACCCCAGGACAGGGGCGACAGCCTCAATGGCCCTTTGTTTTTATTTTTTTGTGGGGGGCTTGGTGAGGGGCAGAGTGCCTCTTAGGTAGCTCTCTGCACAAGGCCCCGCCCCATCCTCACATAGTGGCAATAATTTCCGAGTTGGCAGGAATGTTATTGGCATATGCATTACAGCAGCTCTGACATTTGTCTTCAAGGCAGTATTACCACACATGAAATTCTAGGACTGCCAGACATTCCATGGTCTTCATTTTCTCCCTGTGGCTGCTTATGGCCCCTTCAGGCAGGTGATAAGCTGCATGGATATGGGCCATGCAGTATATTTGACATGGTGTGAGAGAGCTTTCCACCTCTTAGGCACAGATTTGGAAAACTGTCACAGAACACAGCTCATTCCCCAAAGAGGCTGGGCTGCGTTGCGCAACAGGGGAGGAGCAGGCGAGCACCATAGTCACAGAGATATGAAACTCTCCTGCCCTCTCCCTAGCTCCGGTGCTGATTTCAGCAGCCGTGCGCCAGGCTCACACCGTAGCGCCATTGTGCCAGGGTGTGTGCCTGGGTCTAGCATAAGTTTTGTACAGAATACTATGCCTAGACACACTTCAAAACTTTTCCTACTTTGTATGTGTGATGCACAGTGCAGCGCGCATGAAATGTCCGAAATAAAGGAAAAATTAAAAGATTATTCTTTTTAAAGCCTGCTTTTACAGCGGTGTTAATTTTTGGTGCTAAAGCCCTTCTACTTATATGCGTAGATAGGGTTTAGCATCAAAAAGCATGGGTGGTTGCATGGGATCACACATGTACCACCCATGTAACGCCCCCTGGACGCAAAGTAATGCAAAGCAACTTTTTGTGCTGCTTTGCTTTACGTTTTCATACAAACCAATGCAAATACCACTTAGCGTTGGTTCCCTGTCTATAAATGTAATGGTATTTGGTTTCTCCATGATTGGCCTATTTGATTTCTTAGTAAGTGCCTAGCACAATGCACTAGGTGGGCCCACGGCCTGTAAGTCAACTCTTACTAGTGGGCCTGCAGCACTGATTGTGCCACCCACATGAGTATCTCTGCAAACATGTCTCTGGCCTGCCACTGCAGTGTCTGTGTGTGCAGTTTAAACTGCCATTTCAACCTGGCAAGGACAGCCACTTACCAGGCCCAAACCTTTCCTTTTATTACATAGAACACACCCCTAAGGAAGGCCCGAGATAACCCCATGGGCAGGGTGCAGTGCATTTAAAAGGTAGGACATGTAGTTTTACATGTCCTGGTAGTGAAAAACTGTTAAATTCTCTTTTCACTACAGCAAGACCTCTCCCTCCCATACGTTAAAGTTGGAGCTGCCTTGAAACATTATACACACGTAAATTCCAATTGGGAGCTGATAGAAATTTGGAGTTTGATGTCTCTGGTCTCACAATTTGAAAACACATCTTTTAGTGAAGTTAGTTTTTAAATTTCAGGTCTGACAATGCCACATTTATAAATTTCTTACACTAAGGAGTTAGGTCCTTGGCCATGAAGTCGGCTAGACCATCAATAAATTGTATACAAAAATAATTGCCAACTTCACCTTACTTAACACCTCCCAATTGAGGGAAAAACAAACCAGAATTACTATATGGTCTGTTTGGTATATTGATTTAATACATTTTTACTTTTTTATTTCATTATGTTCAAATAGTTTAGGTACAAAAAAGACACTTTAAATACATTCAACAATTGTCAAAATCAAATTACATTCCACATTGTATATATAAACACCACATAAATTGACATTACATATATAAACACCATATTAGTTTTGATCAACAATTAAACTCAGATAAATGATCACTTACTAAACAAAGGACAAAGTAAACATTTAAATACTATTATTCGACAAGCAGCAAATTAATGCATTTTAATTTGTCAAAGTCATTCAATGTACTGCAAATTAATGCATTCCTGATTCAAAAGCCGATGCGTTTCAAACCCATTCCTGTCACTTTGTGGGTTCTCATCAGGGCTCTGTCTCTTTTATTTCTTTACAGGATATATGTAAAAGAGAGAATGGAATTCTATTTTAGTATATTTCTTATCAATCGCCCTTCTATCGTTCGCAAATGACAAAACCTGTACCTGAATTGTTGCCAGTCGTATGCTCAAATATCCACTTTCTAGCTCATGTTCAAATATCCACTTTCTAGCTCATGTATTTCTTTATCTATAATGTAAAAGTGTCATTATCAGGATTTTGAATCATTTCTTAAAGAGCTCGGGAACTCGTTTGCAATAGCATTGCCACAGAGCTTACCTTTTATAATCCTTCACTTCGTGTTTGCACCCTTATCGTTTTTATTTTTCGTGATGTATTCAACTACTATAAACAAAATGGAAACATTTATATTTAGAATATTTTAAATAAATTATCCATCTGATTTTTTTACTTATTATCCCATAGAGGCGACTTTGAAAGCATACCTTATTTTACTTCATGGCCTACATGCGCGGGGTGCTGCACGTCTCTGTTTTGGTTATACAATAGAAGGAATGGTCCCCGTGTTCCTACAAGTTGTTTGAAGACAAACGGGGAAGAAAATTCTATCACCCGTGTATATTCATTTTATATCTGTGTTACTATTGTTTTCTCAATCGGTTTGGCATACCTGCTTTCTTTAGTAGCGCGGTCCCGCGCTTGCTTACAGAGCGGCTTGTTTTACTTCGCTGCTGCGCTATTTCCTTCCATCGCTGATCTCCTTTGATTACACGGAGACACGAATTAAGTAACTGATACATGTAACTGATACATGTAACCTGATATCTGTTCCCATAAATGTATCGCGGCTCTTACCTCCTTCTTGTATGTGCCGAGTATGGGTCCGCTATGTCCCTTGACATCGCGGCCATCTTGTAGCGTGTTATTTAAGTGTGTTCTTGCCTTGAATAAATGGGGGCCATCTTGGAACGGGCTAGTTGTGAACTTCCAAGTTAGCTAGTGTAATATGTTGTTTACACCCAACGTTTGTCATAAATAATTTGGTAATTACACAATCATATTGAATACTCTCTAATTATCAAGGCACATATTCGTTTATCAGATTAATTTCGACAATCAGTTATTCATCAGAGTCGCGAAACCTCGGACAATGTATTCAGTCCGGTTAAAGCGCTGTTAAATTTCAGAATCAGATAAGCTTCTTTATGCAGAAGTAGCTTTTCTGTATCAATAGGATATTTTGACTGATTTACAGTGTACAAGACCGACCATCTGAAATCTGTTTCACCATGCTGCTTATCAATAAAGTGTTCGACCATAGGGGCTGATATCACCCTATTTTTGATGCGTGACCTGTGCTGTGTTATTCTCACATTTATTTGCTGATTAGTCTTCCCTACATAAATTTTTGAACAAGGGCATTTGACTACGTACACAACATTTTTTGTTCGACAGTTGGAAAAACCATCATGTTTCCATTTTATGTTGTTATGTTCGAATTCCTTCCCCTCAATTGTGTTAACACAGGACACGCAATTTCCACACTTGTGGTGTCCTGCGATAGGTTTTAACCCCCATTTAGATAGTAAGTCGCTCTTAGGTTTAGCCAAAGCGATTTCAGCACGGACTATAGTTTGGCCAATGCTCTTATTCTTTTTATATGCGAACAGTGGACGAGGGAAAGGGCATTCCAGGTTCTCTAGGAGATGCCAATTTTTTCAAACCATTTGCCTGATCTTATGGGTGTCGGGACCGAACGTAGTCACACAGACTAGTCGATTTGTGAGCGCCATGAAACCAATTGGTGTCCGTGCGCGGTAGAAAACTTTTTAACATAACATAACATAACATTTAGTTCTTGTTTTTCTTTGACTTCCAACAGGCATTCAGAGCCCTTTTGTACGAGTGTTTTAGCATTTTGCGTGGATAGCCTCTAGTCTGCATTTCCCCACAGAATGTTTCTGCATAATGGTCATACTCTCCAATTTGCGTACAATTCCTCCTAATTCGGAGTAGCTGGCCATATGGCATGTTAGCCTTCAGGCTCCAGGGGTGAGCACTACGATGATGAAGTATCGTATTCTTATCAGTTTTTTTCTTATATAGTGATGATTGCAAACAGCCGTCAACACATATAATTTGTACATCCAAAAAGGTCATTCTTATGTCACTTGACTCTATAGAAAATGTTATGTCTGGGTGTCTAAAGTTGAGCCATTCGTGGAACTGCATCAACTCTGTGTGGCTCCCCTGCCACAGGAGCCACACGTCGTCGATGTAATGCAGCCACTGAATTATATGGCCCATGTGTGGATTATTGTTGTCCACAAACTTCCTTTCGTATTCGGCCATGAATAATACGGCCATTTCTGGGGCATAGGGACATCCCATAGCTGTACCTTTTGTCTGCATAAAGAACCTGTCGTCAAATTTAAAATAGTTTTTTTTCAAGGCAATTTCTGCTAGGTTAAGGATGAATTGAGTGGGAACTCTATGCTGTCTTTCTCGAGCATCTAAATAGAGCTCCATGACTTCTAGAGCTTCCTCCTGGGGAATCTGAGTATATAAGGACGTTACGTCCATAGTTACCATCACTTGATTTGCCGGATCAAAAGACATTCCTTCCACTTTATTTAAAAAATCAACAGTGTCTCTCAAATATGACTTGACCTGATTTACAAAGGGTTTCAAAAAGAAGTCCACATATTTGGCTAGTGGTTCTAAACATGAGTCACACCCGGAGACGATTGGTCGTCCCGGGGGCTCGTTTAAGTTTTTATGAATTTTTGGAAGGAAATAAAGGAGGGGGGTCCTCGGGAATTTCTTCACCAAGTACTCCCCCTCCTTCAGTCCTTCAAAGCCACTTTCCTTACCTTTTTGAATAATTGGCGCTATGATACCTTGTATCCCTTTTGTGGGATCTTCATTTAGCTGCCTATACCACATTTGGGTATTTATTTGTGAGAATGCTTCAATTAAGTATTTATCCCTTGGCCAGATGACAACTGCTCCGCCCTTATCGGCCTGTTTTAGCACAATCGAGGTATCATCTTTTAGATTTTTTAATGCAATCCTTTGGCCCTTCGTAATATTTTGTTGAATGTATTTTCTACTCTTTTCTAGTTTATTTATTGAGGACAGCATGGTTTGCTCAAAAGCAAGTACCTGTTTGGGTATATTTTGATTTGGTACAAAAGTTGATCGATTTCGCCAACCCGTGGTTTCAATCCCTATCCTAGATGGTTGGTTAGCAAAAAAGACCTTAAGTCTGATTTTGCGGCAAAACTTAATGGTTTCAAGTAAAATTTTTGTGAAGTCTGTCTGTTGACTTGGAACAAATTTTAGTCCAAGATTTAGGACAGACTCCTCCTCACTCGTTAATTCTCTAGATGACAGATTAACTATAGTTGAGGGAACTTTTACGATTTGTAAAAGTTTTTCCTTGTCCTCATTTCCCACGGAGTCTTGAATCTTGCTTTTGGTTGCTGTCCTTTCTCTAAAAAAGAGACTTGTTTCTTATTGGAATTACCCCGAGAGGCTGTTTCTGATCCAGATGAATCAGACGATGACGTCTCTGAGAATGTCTTAAATCTATTTTTAGATCTGCCTTGATAGGTATATAAAGCACCCCTTGAGTCAGCTTGTGTGTAAAATTCGTCCTTCAAAAAAGGGTATGCCTTCTCGAGTGAAAACAATTTTGAGTCTCTCTCATATTGTGCGGTTTTATTTGTGATTGTAATGACTGTAAAAGTGAGGATCTCCTTCTCATTTAGAAATTTGGCATTTTCTTGCTTAACTATTCTGTGCCTCTTCCTCTTCCTAGAATACACATCTGCATTGGATGACAGTTGAGCTTTGTGAATTCACTCTAGACAGTCATACCGAAAGGGAGCTGAGTTGTGCCCTGCATATCCTGATGACCCATCACAAGGCTGATTGGTCTTCCTGAGCTAGAGTGGTGGGAGGAGTCAACACTTGCACCTGAATAGAGCTGTGCCTGTCTCCCTGCAAATAAGTCTCTTCCCCCATTTAGAGTGTCTGTAACCAAGGCCAGGAAGGGCAGGTTCTTGTGTATGACAAAGACATTCCTTTGAGGTTTGCTTACTTCAAAGGCTGAAAGGGGCTTAAGTACTGGGCCTCTGGCACCATATACTCAGAACACTTCTGGATTGAAGACATTCTGCCAGGAAGAGCTGTGTCGCTGTCAGGAGGGACCACCACTTTGCTGTTTGTTTTGCTATGCTGGCCTTCTGGTGTTGCTTCTCTTCTGGGAGTGAAAGGACTGGACTTTTCATTATAAATTCTGCTTTCAAAGTTTTTACCAAGGGCTTGAGTTGAGCTTGCCTCCTGTTGGAAGTCTCAGGGCAATCAAAGTCTCACCTGCAGCATCTGGGCTTTTCTGCTGAGAGCCCACCTCTGCCAAGTTGTGCCAAATCCAGTTCCTTGGCCCTTGGAAGTGAGTTTGCTGTGCTAAGAGAGAAGAAACCATCACATCGACTTTGAGTGTGCCGCTCTTTGACGCCTCGCAGCTGCCTGCACCAGAGCCATGGTCCCTGCTGAACGCAACTACCGTGACTTGCAACACAGGTCACAATGCTGCTCCATTGCCTCAAAAGAACAAGCACAGAGTGAGTCCTCAGTACCGCATCACTAAAGTCCGTGGCGTCTGACTCTGCTGCCCAACTGGTGGCCCTGTGGTGTGACCTCGACACTGCAATATCGATGCCGCATGGCTTGACTCTCCACACTTCATCAACTCCACACCACCAGCGGAACAAACACCTCACCACCAACAACGCATCACCTTCCCTTTGCCTTGCAATATCCTGAGCACCGACATGCCAATGACTTGCACTGACAGGAAGGATCTGATGCTGCACCGACACCCGCAACGCCTCACCTTCCTGGCGTCCCACAACTTCTTTGTTTTGTCATCATTTCCAAGGTACAGTAATGGGGGTCTGTACAACTCCGTAGCCCACTCTCCCGCATGGTCGGCCCAAACTTTGAGATTTGACTCCTCAAGCACGTCAGTATAGTCACAGTTGGAGCTATTGTGTTTCTAAGTGCTATAACTACATTTAATTTATGAGAATTCCTAATTTGTGTGGAGTACTTTTGTTGTGCTTTCACTGTATTACTATTTGTGTAGGTACAAATAATTTACACATTGCCTTGGATATAAG
The DNA here is from genome assembly GCF_964261635.1 of Lissotriton helveticus. NCBI lineage: Eukaryota > Metazoa > Chordata > Amphibia > Caudata > Salamandridae > Lissotriton > Lissotriton helveticus. Next base: position 323,878,687 of record NC_136068.1, read on the forward strand.
CCTGGCTACTTTTGCCAAGCTACCAAAGGGGTGAGCATGGGTTATTCTGAGGGTGTAACTTACTTACCCAGACTAGAGTTGGGGTCCCTGCTTTGACCGTGTGCAAACCACTGCCAACCAGAGATCTCATTTCTAACAAATGGTGTTAAGTGTGTTAAATGGTCCATATCCATTGCTCACTGATTCAAATCTTCATGCAGTTTTGTGTGCAGTTATGATGTGTACCATCCTCACCAGCTGGGGAGTATGCAAATGAAACACGCCACACACAGAGTTCTGTCACAGACGTCTTTATTATTGAGCATACGATCACACACTGCATGTATTGTGTCATGACTTTAATAACCACACAATAACACCTCCCAGCAGCTTGGGTAATTCCTGTTTAGAGTCCACCCATTACGGCAAGGGTACAAGTGCTCATGATCTTAAAGATTCTACAGTTGTTATGTTATGTTATGTTATCCGGATTTATAAAGCGCACAGATGCCCCAGCAAAGCATCTTGTTAAATAAAAAGTACAAACAACATTAACATCATATTTCCTCAATGAGTCATTGAGGCACTCGCACTGGTCTGTCACATCTGGTGGTATGAGGTAGTTGAGGGGTACATTGATCATTCACTGATGAAATAGCTTCAGATGCTTGATCTAGACATTCAGGCGGGCTTGCCTCACTCACGATCTCAGGAGCAGATGAACATTGAGGCAAATGTCTAAAGTGTGATGAGTCCTGTGTGATGGACTTTCCTTGACAATGAGAGGTCAACATGTGTCTTTTAGTCTTTACAACTTTCAGAGGGTTGACAGCAAACAGAGTGTCTGTTTTCTGCTTTCGTTTCTGTTTGACCTGTACCCAGTATCTTTTATTGAAGACCGTATCCTGGGTGCGTCGGCGCTGATCAGCATAGGTTTTCATCTTGCACTTGCGAGAAGTTTCTATGACACAAACCTTATAGGTGTTTATTGATCGGTCCTATGTCAATTGTGGTTGCTTTGTCCTGATGGCTCTTCCAAATAGCGAGGAGTCAGGGCTCTCACCAGTGGTAGAATATGGAGTTTATTGATAGTCAAAATACTTTTATTCGATTTTGATAAAATCATAAAAAGACAAACAATTCATACATTTTAAAATACAATGATACCTTTACAGACATAATTTCAGGTACATGATTTTGAATAAAATTAATAAAAACATTTTCAGAGGTATTTAAGAAGTTCATTTGACAAAGCAGTAAGTAAGGTCAATTGTGCAAAAAAGCAGTATGCAGTGCAAAGTGATAAAGTGGGGCTCAGGGGGTGAACAGTCATTGGGTGCTAGCTGATGATTCATGGCTCGATTTAATCTGTGAAGCTGCTGCCAAAAAAGTACCCATGCAAAACATGGTGCGAATGTTAGACATAATCAGAAGATACAGAAGTGCCGGTCTAACTTGGGTGAAGCCAGCCTCCCTCAGCATTGGTAACAAATATCTGTTACGGGGAACTGAAAATAAAGAGCAAAACATAACAAAATGCATAGTATCCTGGGTTGAAAAGAAGTCACAGGAACAGGGGGGGGGCTAATTCTGGTTTAACCCAGGAATGGTAGTTACCCAAATGATAATGAATGAGATTAAATCTAAATTTGGTCAAAATAAATCTGTGGAAAGGACTAGTAACAATGCTAAGGTAAGGTTCCATGGAAGTGGAATTAGTTAAAATATAATGAGACCTCACCATCGGCTTCTGCAGTTCTTTTTCCTCGCGCACAAGTCTGGTCAGGGACAAGAACTGTCTCTTAACTAGAGCTACGTCTGAGTTACTAATACGTGAGGGGAAGTCAAATAGTTCCAATCTCCCTATTCGCTCAAAAGACTTCCTCAGATAGACCAGCCACGGAATCTTTTTATGCTGATCTAAGGACATGATATCCTCCATGATTAAATGATTCGGAGATAGCTCCTTGTTAAGCCACGTCCTTAACCAAAAGATCAACGGGGCCAAGCTAAGCCTGTCTGTGATATAGTCCAAACCAACCTCCGCATGAATGGAATATGTTGGGGTGGAGGTCGGAACAGTCAATAGTGAGCGTAAAAAACTATTTTCTGCCCTCTGTATGGGCTCAAGCTGGGCATATCCCCAGATGGGAGCACCATACATTGCAATGGGGATGCATTTAGTGCTGTAAACCTTCAAAAGTGCCTCCATTGGCCTAGCCCCCAATCTTTTTGAGAAGGCCATAAGTGCCCCCGCTGACCTGGCCACTGATACGGTTTTTGCCCTCACCTGGGGGCCCCACGAACCCCTCTCGTCGAAGAGCACCCCCAGGTAGGGAAAAGTTGCTGTTCTAGAGACTACTTGCCCCTTACACCTAAATGATTTTGGCTTCCCTTTGCCTCTATGGGCTCCGATCACCATCGTGTGAGATTTGCCAGCATTAACCTTCATGTCCAAATCATCCATGAAGGCGTCAAATGCGTGCAACAAATTCTGCAGTCCATTACCAGTGCGAGCAATGAGTACGGCGTCGTCCGCGTATAGGAGAGCGGGAATCTTGGCTTCTCCTACACGCGGGACGTCCCTCTCTGACTCCTCAAGGTGGCTCCCAAATCCGTTAATGTATATGGTAAACAGTAAGGGGGCCAATATGCAGCCCTGCCGTACCCCTCGCATAGACTTGAACGGGGGGCTGCATCTTCCCTCCCTGGTGACACAAACCATGGCGGACAGGTCCTGGTGAAGGGAGACCATGAACCTAACCAGGGCCTCGTCTATCCCAATCCTCATCAGGGAGGTCCATAACTTTGTCCTGTTTACCAGATCGAAGGCCGAGGAGAGGTCCATAAACGCAAGGAATAAGGACCCCTCCTTGGCCATCGTGTACTTAGCAATCAGGAGGTGCACATTTGAGCACTGCTCCATTGTCCCCCGCTTCTCCCTAAACCCATATTGGATGTTAGCCAGCCTGCCACAGTTCTCCATGCTCTCCCTCAGCTTGGTTAGCAGGACTCTGCCTAGAATCTTAACCGCAGAGTCCAGGAGGGATATAGGCCTGTAACACCCAGGGTCATCACTGTGGCCTTTCTTAAAGATTGGGACTATGATGGAAGTTGCCCATGAGGTTGGGAGTTTATTGATAGGCACGTAGGACTTGACAAATGTCTTGTTTTAAATTGATTCCCTCCATTGAAACTTGCTGAATCAATTGCTTGAGGATGCCCATACATCGTTCAACAACATCGTTGAACTGGGGCCAGAGATGTATACTCCTTTGATGCTTGATATTGAGTCGAACAAAAAACTCCTTGAATTATTTCCTATTAAAAGGTGAGAACAACAGAGATGCTTCACGCTGCAAAGATCTCATCAAGCCACTAAATGACTTTGTCATAGGTTGTCAAGAATAAATCTTCCACCAAAGGAAACTGTGAGTATTCATCAGTGATTACCATGAGATGATGTCCATTTTCTAGGGGCCCAAAGAAATCAACAGGCACTCTCTCCCAAGCAGGCACAGGAAGGTCAGATATTGTCAATAAATGCTGCATCACATGTGGAGATAAGCAATTACACAGGTGGCACACTCTCAGTTCTTTCTCAACTTCTTCATCAAGGTGTGGGAATTACACTCAATCTATTAGTGCTCTTTTGGTAGCTGCAGTGCCACAATGTCCTTTATGAGCAAGCTCAATGAGTTGCTGTCTCAGGCTCTCAGGGACGACAATTCTCGAGCCTCCTAATACAATACCCTCTCGGGTGACACAAAGTTCATCCTGTACATTTTTGACTTTTTGAAATTCAACACTGTCAGCAAAAGGTCAAATGATTTTTTTTCCATGCTTGTGTAGAAATTAGGTATTTGAGGATAGTCATGTTCTTATCTATATTGGTAGCAGCAATATTATGTCCATTTGATAGGACTGCTGGCATGCTAGACCTCACAATGATGTTGACATACTCTTCAGCTCCTTTGGTTGTTGAACTGTAGATTTGTAGCAGGGTTTTGATCTTTCCTTGACGTGCAAAATGTCCAAGTCATACTCGTGCAGTTGCAAACCCCCACCTCTGAATGATAGGGGCATCTTGGCTTTTGGATTTTCAAAGATAGTGAGCAACACATTGTGGTCCGTGATAAAGGTGAAACATTTTCCATAAAGAAACACATGATAATGTTTGCATGTCCACACTACAGCCAGACTCTTCTTTTCCAGCTTAGAATAAGCACATTCAGTTTCAGACAAGCTTCTACTGGCATAGGTCACAATTTTTCTCTGAGAATTTGGATGACCATTGTGTTGAGCAAAGATAGCCCTCAGCCCTACTGGACTTGCTCGTATTATGTAGTTTGGGGTTAACATAGGACATTTCAATTGCATTCTCAATCATGTTTTATTCTCTTGCAACTTTGAAAACATAAAGGAGACCACTGCAATGGGACATTTCTCTTTGCTAAGTCTCTCAATGGGGCACTCACTGTCGCAAAGTCAAGAATGTACCTTGAGCAGTAACTAGCTATGACTAGGAAGGATTGTAGCATTGTCACATCTCGTGGGGGACAAATGGATGATAGAGCTTTCACCTTATCTGCTTCATGAGCAATTCCCTAATTTTTTTTTGTAAATATATTTTTATTGCAGCAAAGTAGGTGGTACAAACAAAGCATTAGCATCAATCCCCTCGGTGCCCGGTAAACCCATTAGTCTCCTGTTCTTGTTCCACACAGCCATTTAGCTCACACCCCGGAGGTCGAGCGGTGCAACCGTAAATGAAAACTCGTGTAAGGAGATACAGCATGACTCCGTAGCATCTGGGCGTCCGTGAAATGGCAATGCTACTTTCCAGTTCTCCTTGTCTCCCCCCCCCACGCACATTGTCTAGTAGGATCAGTAATTATTCTTCTGCATTGCTGATCAACAATCTCCACCCGTTCAACCTGCTAAACCTCGCCTAACCCTCTCCCCCCCCTGAAACTACCCCTCCCACCCTTAACTCTGCCCCCCACCCCCCCAGACGTGCCAGCGGAACATCAGTGCGCATCCACACCCATCCCGATCAATCCAGACCCGAAGCAGACCATCAGGAGCAATCAACTAACATCATTCAGTCAACACCTAGGAAATAGGGGAATTAGGAAGGGGGACTAGGACCCCATCTCATCAGGCGACCGGTTCACCGGAGCAGGACTATGTTCTGGGGTGTCCGCCTCGTCCACGTCTAAAAGTGCGAACTCCAAGATCAGCCCCTCCCACGCCCTGGCCCCCTCCAGAGCCACATCATTGTCTGCCCTAAGTGCAGCTTGCATACGCAGCTCCTCCTCACATCGGGCCCACTTGAGAAGCTCGGCCTTCCACTTCTCCACCGCAGGGCCCTTATTCGCCTTCCATTGGGACGTTATGGCCCGCTTCGCTAGGAGTAGCCCAAGGTCCAGGAACTTGCTAGTAATCTTGTTCTTCGATGTGTGTGGGAACCAGTGTAGGATGCAGTGCGCCATGGTGTATTGCAAATCTCTCTCCGTAGCCTCCTTCAGGCTGTCCACAACTTCCCGCCAAAAGGAACCCAGGGCTGGGCAGGACCAGAACATGTGTCGGAAATCAGCCAAGTCCGCCGGACAGCACGGACAGGCCGCCGGGTGGGCCGGGAAATATGTATGTAGTTTGTCAGGGGTCAGGTAGGCCCTGTGTAGGACATAGAGGTGCACCAGCTGAAATCTAGCGTTGCGTGTCCCGTTGCGGACCCGGGCCACTATGTCGTTCCACGCCTCCTCAGGTATTTCCGTCAATATGTCTGCCTCCCATTTCGCCTTCAGGGTCAGCAGTGGGGCGACCGTCTCCGAGACCATGCGCCTGTATAGGCACGTGACTGCCTTGATCGTCCCCGCCATCATCACCACGTATTGGCAGCCCAGGGACAGTAGCGGTTCCGTCATGCCCGACTTCCAGTGCCTGCGGATCGCCGCCGTTAGTGCCGCATGAAGGAGGAAGTCTCCCCCCGCCAGATCAAAGCGGTCTCTCAGAAGGTCAAAGGGTAGTAGGACGCCGTCCTCGTAGAGGTCCCCCATGGACGAGAGTCCGTGCAGCTCCCATCCACCTAGCCCGTGCCACGTGCCCTCATGCGGTAGCGCCCCGCACAGCCTGAGCGGGATCTCAGGGGCGTAAGGGATCGTAATATGGCCCCTTCGGCGATATCTGTTCCAGCATTTCCGGGCCGTCGCAAACTCCTGAGTGAGGTGGAAATCTCCCATCGGGAGCCCCAGAACTATCCGGGAAAGCACCTGAACCGGGCCCGCCGGCTCCCCCACTCCATCCTCCCCTTGTCTGGCTCTCGCAACCCATTGCGTCAGCCATTGTAACTGGGCCGCAAGGTAGTATAGCTCATAATCCGGCACCGCGAGCCCTCCTTCCTCTCGAGGGCGGAGGAGCGTACTGTGAGCCACCCTACGTCTGCCCGCCCCCCACAGAAAACCGATTACCAACGACCGCAGCCGCCGGAAGTAACTCGCCGGGATCCAGACCGGGAGGGTCCTGAAGAAATAAAGCAGCCGTGGCAGGGTCACCATCTTAAGGAGTGCCACTCTTCCCATTAACGACAGCGGGAGCGTGCTCCAAAAATCAAAGTTCTCCTTAGTATGCCTGATCGCCGACCCAATATTTCCCTCAAGAATGTCCTTCTTGTCGTGGAAGATTGAGGTCCCTAGGTATCGCATGCTCCGTTCCTCCCATGTCACCCCCTCCGTGGCCTGTGGGCACATCCCCCGCGGGCGGGCCGGGAACAGGCAGGACTTCGCCCAGTTCACCCTGAGTCCCGACACCCTGCTCAGCGATTGAAGGAGGGTTTTTGCTCCCCGCAGCCAGTCAGTGGAGTCCGCTAGGAACATCAGCAGGTCATCTGCATATAATGCGATGTGGTGCACCTGCCCATAAACATCCAGCCCCGAATATGCCCGACCCAACCGGGCTCGTGCCGCGAGGGGCTCAACGGCCATGGCGAACAAGAGGGGGGAGAGAGGACACCCCTGGCGAGTGCCCCTGCCCACCGCACACAACTCAGAGATAACTCTCCCAGTTCTGACCCTCGCCGTTGCGTTCCGGTATAGCAGCTCCGTCCAATCCACAAAGCCCAGGCCCAGTGTACGCATGACATGGAAGAGGTAAGGCCACTCCAGGCTGTCAAAGGCCTTTTCTATGTCTACAGCAAATACCACCGCCTCATCTCCGTCATAGGTGTCAGCCTCTAAAACATGCAGGAGCCGCCGCACGTTAAGCGCCGTGTTGCGGGCCGGGATGAAGCCAGACTGGTCCGCATGGATTAGCCTGGACATATAGGGGAGCAATCGCGTCGCCAATATTTTACTCAGAATTTTATAGTCCAGCTTGAGCATGGACAGGGGGCGATACGCCGTCCAGTACCACGGCTGCTTGCCTGGTTTCAAGAGGGGGACTATGAGCGCTTCGCTAGTGGACGTCGGCAGGCTGCCCAGTCGCTTCGCCTCATTGTAAAGGCCCGTCAACTTGGGTGCCAGAAGGTCAAAAAAAGCCAGGTAGAACTCCGTCGGGAGCCCATCGGAGCCCGGCGTCTTGTTCCTCGCCATATCCTTGATGGCGACTCTCACCTCCCTCTCCTCGATTTTGCTCCCGAGTCGCTTCGCGTCCTCCTCCTCTAATTCCGGTAGGTCTAGTCCCTCCGTGAAGCTCTGGAAGTCTTCCACCGACGGTATGACCCTGCTGCGGTATAGCTCCGTATAGTAGTCATAGAATATCTCATTTATCCCCCCTTGGTCAAACCGCGCCGCACCCGAGTGGTCCCTGATCTCTAGGATGACCGAGCTCCGTCGAGCCGGATTGGCCAGCCAGGCCAAGAGAGCTCCCGACTGATCGCGCTCCGAGTGTGCACGTGTGAGGTAGGCCTTGTAGTCAAAGCACCTGAGACGCTCCACCGTCGCCGCCACCACTTCCCGCGCCTCAAGTAGTGCCTCATGCACATCCGGCCGCTCCGGCCTCGCTCTCTCCAGTCCCCTCAGCTTCTCTTCCCCCTTCACAATGTCATCTAGCAAGGTCCTTCTGACTCCTGACGCCGCCGCAATACATTGCCCCCGCACCACTGACTTGAATGCGTCCCATTCAATCGCTGTTGAGCTCGCGGAGCCCCATTGAGCTGGAAGTACGCCTCGATGTTCGAGGCTATAGTGGTGCGAAAGAGCCGGTCGTCCAGTGCCTCCGGGCGCAGCTTCCAAGCTGGGGCTCGCGGGCGGCACCGCGACCAGCGCAGCTGAACAAGGAGCGGGTTATGGTCAGAGATCGTGCGTGTAAGATATTCACTGTGGTACACCTCTGCGTGCACGTCCTGAGAGCACAGGAAGGCATCAATGCGAACGTGGAGCTCGTGGAGAGCGGAGAAAAACGAGTAGTCTCTGTCTGACGGATGGTTAGCCCTCCATGAGTCGACCAGACCCCATTGGCGTTGCCAAGCAGAGCGCGCAAGTGCCAGTTTTCCAGCTGGTGCGTTAGGTAAGGGGGGGTGCGATCTGTCTAGTGTAGTGTTAAGTACGCTGTTAAAGTCCCCGCCGAGGAGCAAAGGCTCCACCAAAAACGGGGCCAGCTTGTTGGACAGCAGGGAGAGGAAAGCCGATAGGTCAGTGTTCGGGGCGTACAGGCAACCCAAGGAAAGGTCCCTACCATCCGATTTGCCCCGCACCATGACATATCTCCCTTCTGGGTCAATTAGTTGCTGAGTGCACTGGAAAGGAACACCTGCCCGCACCCAAATGGCCACCCCCCTAGCATATGCGGAGTAGCCAGTGTGGTAGATCTGTCCCCTCCACCTCCGTTGTAGCGCTCTCCCTTCTTTAGTTAGTAGATGTGTTTCCTGGAGGAAGGCGAAATGAATGCCCCTTCTGACCAAATAGGAGTGGATTTTGTGGCGTCTGTGCATAGTATGCATTCCCCTAACATTCCATGTGAGACATTTGTAGCCTAGGTCGGGTCCCATTGTATAGTCCGTTGCGCTCCAACCACACTCTCAGCGAGCCCCCTGGCACGTCCGGGTCCCCCCCCATTCCCCCCCCAAACTTATCAAGGAAACTTCCCCAACTCCCACACCCAGGACAGACATCCAACTTGGAAACCCCATCCAAACTCTAGCAACGAAAGTGTATCTCAAGTGAATAGGGCTAGGGTGGCCAGAGCCCCTACCCAAACAGGACCGGAGTCCCCCACTCCCGCCCCCCCCCGGTACAGTCAGGAGAAATCCCCCTTGCTCTATCCCCCCCCACATTCCAGTGGTGAGCATCAGGAGATCTCCGCATCCCACTGCATAGCGTCCAAAGGCAGCTCTCACCCACAACCCAGACCCAGTACCTTACAGATTCGTCCAACTGCTTGCCGTCTACATCAGCCAAAGATGCCATCCGCTGTCTGGGGAGTCACCGCCGGCAGGTCTGTCTCCGAGAGATCATGTCCACTACTGGAGCCAGGACTGGGAGCGCCGACCTTCGATTGCTCCGATGCACCGCTGGCAGGGCTGACGTCTCCCTGACTGATGGCCGCCACCGCCAGCACCACCTTAGCCCTCTCCTGCTGCCATCTCGACGGGGAACCAGATCTCCGCGGTGACGTCGTCTCAGCTGAGTGCCTACCAGGTGAAGCACCCGGAGGAGGGCCCGCGTCCGACCCCCCCCAGTTATCCAACCAGCACCAAGCCTCCTGCGGTGTGTGGAAAAAATGGGACCGCTCTTCAGCGATGACCCGCAGCCGGGCCGGGAACAACATAGCGTAGGGCAGCTGCAGCGACCTCAGTTTCCGCTTGACAGCCAGAAAGGAGGCCCGTTGTTTTTGTACGTCTCTGGTGAAGTCCGGGAAGACCATGACCCTGCTATTATCTATTCTCAGGTCCGGCAGGTCCCTGACCCTCCGGAGGATGTGATCTCTGTCTCGAAAGTGCAGGAGGCGCATCACGATTGGTCTCGGCGGTCTCCCCGGCTTGGGAGGGCGCGCCGGGACCCTGTGCGCTAGCTCCAGGGCGAAAACCTGGGAAAGTCCTTCCGGAGCCACCTCGGTCCGCAGCCATTCCTCCAGGTATGTTACCGCATCTTGGCCTTCCACCTTTTCCGGAACCCCCACGAGGCGGAGGTTGTTTCGTCTGGAGCGCCCTTCACTGTCTTCGGCCCTAAGTTCCAGCACTCGGACCTTCTGCGCCACCTCCGCCAACGACGCTCTCAGAGTGGCCACATCCTCAGGTAAGTCTTTCAGGGTTACTTCCAAGGTCGCCACTCTCTCCTTCAGCTTCCTGTGGTCATCCTTCAATAGGGTCAGGTCGGAGCCGATGGTGTCCATGCGTTTTTCAAGAGCTTCCCGTGACGCTACTATCGCCTGCATTATGTCACTCAAGGACGGATCTCGCTGGCCAGTTGAGCCGCCCGCTCCAGATGACGGCGCTCCTTCCTCCTCTAGGTGGCCCGGGTCGTCCAGCTTCAGTGCTTCGAAGCCCTTCTTCTTGCCTCCTCGCGCCATTCTGCCGGGCGGAGAGGCCTGTGTATCACAACCGTGACACGAGTGGAACAGGGGATTCCCGGGTCCCCCTCCGGTCCCACCACAGTCGCTCGGTACTGCACCTCTAAGCCCCCGCCAGACAGGGCTCCAGGTCGTGTAGCAGCACCAGCCGCTATGTTATGGGCGGTGGCTACCCCTCTGAGTGTTCGAGGCCGAGTTCGTGTCTGCCAGCGGCAGGCCCAGGGCAGTGTGTGGCGTGCAGTCGCCCCTGGACAGGGATCAAACCCCTACCGCCAGTAGTCCAGGCGTCCCTGTGGCGGACACCAGCACGGCAGAGCACCCCCCTCTTGTACTGCCTCAGTTGTTCGGCCCTTCCGTGTTGCCCAACCCTTGCCAGGCGGGGTCCCAGGGCATATGCTCCTCGTTCCCTCCTAGGTACTTCAGCATCCCCAGCTCTCCGCCTTCAGATCGTGGAGACACAGGTCACAGCCGCCATTTTGTCCACACAGCTCTCCGGCCATCTCCCTCGGGGCTTTTCGCTTCCGGCCCCCCAATGCCGCTTGTGTCAGTCTATCTAGGGCTTGAGGCCACAGGGGCTCCTCAGTAGTAGCAGGGCGGTATCCCTTTGCAGCCCGGCTGCGCCGTCACTAGTGCCCGGACCGGCTCCGGGACGCCGGGGCCGCCATCTTAAGGTCAGGCAGCTCGTCGCGCCGCCGGCCGTCGAGCACCTCAAACGGCTTCACGCTGGGCAAAGCCCCCACTCACCCACGGCACCGGAGGGCTCCCGCTGCAGCGCGGGCGGTCTGGACTGGCTTCTGGTGTTCCCCGCCGCCTGCAGGGACTCGCCGTCAGGCGTGAGCAGCAGGGACAGCGGCCGCCATTTTGGGCGCCTGATGCTCCGGGCGGTCCTGCGGGAGCAAAATCGCTTGTTCTGGACCGCCACTGGGACTTCAGTGCCTCCAAAGTCAGTCCCAGCGCTCACCTGACCCTCTCCTGTATGTCTGGGGGTCAGATGGTCAAGCTGGGGGCCAGGATATGTTGCGGAGTGAGGCGGGAGCGGAGGAGCTCCGCAGTCCCGCTACCAGTTACATCGGCGTCTTGGCCACGCCCCCCATGAGCAATTCCCTCATCACAGAAAATGTGCTCAAAGAATTTAATTTTGCTCTTCTGAAACTCACACTTTGCTGCAATCAGAGTGAGGCTGCATCAGCAACTAACTGACACACTTATGTAAGAGCCCTGTCATGCTCCTTTCGTGTTGTCCCACAAACCAGTATGTCATCACTGTAATTAAAACCATGTGTAACAGGTTAAATTACTCTGCATATATCATCCTGAAATATTCCTGCAGCCGAAGACACTCCATAACTCAGTCTTTTGGATCTGAACAAACCAACATGAGTCGAAGAGTAGAAATGTACCTGAATTTCTCTTCCAGCTCGAGAGGATGGTATCCCTTGTTCAAGTCAAGGGAAGAAAAGACTTTGGTTCTGCCTAATTGCATGATCATGTCCGCTATGTGGGGACCAAGATGCCTTTCTCTTTCCATTGGTTTGCTGGCATGGCACATATCAACACAAATGTGTACTGCACCTTCACTGCTCTTTTTTGGCACCATCTCTATGGGCGAGACCCATGGAGTAGGATCGGTGGAGCATTCAATGATGTCAGGCTTCAATAGCGTTTCTAGTTGTTTCTCAACGTCTTCTTGCAAGTGAAAAGTGACTCTGCAGTGCCATTGTGCAACAGGGCAAATCTCTTCATTAATACGAAGTTGCACTTTCAATTTCGTGAGTTTTCGTAAACCATGAAATCACGACAGGAACTGACTTACAATTTCAGTCTGAGTGCGAAGGCTGTAAATGAGAGATATCAGTCTCATGTCAGCAACTGTGGAAAAGCTGAGCAGGCATGTACTGGATTAGGTTCCTTGTAGGACATGGATCTGCACTCACTGGTGCCATTTTGTGTCACATAGTTGCTGTGAATGATCCTTGGCTTTGCAATGGTTCAGAAGCAGCCCAAATGTATACCTTGGTGCCTGATAGAGTGAGGCGTGGCACAGGGAACAAGCTGTTACATTTTTTCACGGCATGATGTTGATCGAGGCACCACTGTCTATGACGAAAATTACTGGTTGCTCATTAACTTTCAGTGTGATCTTGGGTCAACGCTAGAATGAAGTTTTTTTTTTTTTAGTGAAATTCTTATGAACTGTGGTCTTCTCTACAAGCTGCTAATCCTACATGTGCACACTGCACTCTGGTAGCTACCATGAATGCACACCCAATTTTTTCATTATCAATTGACTGTGATGTGTTGAGGAGCCTTTGTACAATGAGCTTAACTGCGATGATCTAGTCTTGTTTCTATTTGTTGTAGTTGATGTTGATTTTTGATTTTGTAGGTGTGACAACAATGTTTCTGGAACCTTCCTGTTCCCGTTTTCTGTTCTCGGAGTTGTGCATTTCATTTCTCTTTTGCTTTGCAGACCGTTATGAAGTGGTTTTGTTTCCTGCAACCTTTGCATGTCTATCCTTGGCTGGAAATGTACCTTCATGGGGAAATAAAAATCCACATGGGAAACATAACTTTGATTTCTGAAAAGATGTCGACATACTTACATCGTGTTTTTGCATGTGGTTGCTTTTCCACGGTCGGAGCTGATTCATGATGGGTTGTATTCGCATCCATATCAGCAGCTTGTTGATCTGCTTGCTCTTTTGCTCTAGCAGTTATTGGCATTTTCTCTAGACTGTGGTTTACTCTCATGATGCACCTTCTAAAGGAATTGGAAAGGCACCCATAGATGATTCTGAGATGGATGACTTCTTTTTTGGTGAAATCACAGAACTTGCAATGCTCAATGAGTGTATCAAGTCTTTCATCAAACTCATCCATTATTTCCCAAACCTGTGGTCGTGATTGGTTGGATGTGTATATTTCGTAGTCTACATTTGGCATTTGATTAAACTTGGGTTCTAACGCTTCTTTTATCTTTTGGTAAGATTTTGCCTCAGTTGCCAAGACTTTCTTCATCACTTCTTTCACTCCACCACCAGCAAGGTTCATTAAGCATTTAATGATCTTCTTATCATCTTCTTCTTCTAGCGCATCTATGTAGTCATCAAATGTTTCAATCCATGCAGCCCACCTGGCACCAATGTTCTGTTTCTTCATCTTGTTGAATGCCGTGGTGGTTTCAGGAACACAGCTGATGTATATTTTGCGCTCCCTTCTGCCAACATTGTGTTGCCAAGTGCCAGCAGCTTGCATAATTCCTGTTCAAAACCGTCCAGAACCACCAGGGTCCTAGCGCTCATGATCTTCAAGACTCTACAGGATGGAGGGACACTGTACAGATTTCCATGCTTGAGATCATGCTCACAATCAGTTTATCCATGGAACAGCTCTGACTCAGTGTGATTTGATGTTGTTTTTGGACAAACATGCTGATATGCTCAATATTACAGTTGGTAACTTACTATAGTTTGATTCTTTCCTGCACAAGTTTCGTTTATGTTCTATTTATTTTATTTTTGACATTAGACACCTATCTTCTTTTTATTTCTCTTTCTGAACTTTAAATATTTCTTTCACACAAGCATCACAGCCCTCATTAAAGAAACAGGAAACCATGGCAGGCAGTATTTTATATGAACGGTCAGTAATGAGGTGGGTAGAGAATCATTTTACAAATGGATCCTTATCCCTTCTGGGCCTATTTTATCAAAGGAGCACTTGGGTACACCCAGTGTGCACCCACTTTTTGCACCCCCAGGGCACTTTGATATTACAGAATGGGCTGCAGAAACGTGCATGCCTTCTTCTGTAATACAGATTGCACTGCACAGTCCCATATTTGCATAGGGGCATGGCCTATGCAGATGACAAAACACGTTGCTTCTGCTCCAGCACCATTTTACAAATATAGGAGCAGAGGATAAGGAGCTACCAGAAGGTGAACTTTCTGTTCGCCACACTGATGTGGTACAAAGTGGTTGTGACTCATGAGGGTGCCCTGTGAAATGTAATGTTATGTTATGCTATGTCGTGTTATAAAGTGCAACAGCTCACTCTCACAGGAATATACTGGCGATAAAGCTACAACCTAACAGGGTGTTGTTTGACTAAAATCTCAAAATATCCATGTTGTTAGCAATTTCTTAAAAAACTATAAAATTCTGACAGGACTAATTTGGTTTAAAATATATTTCAATGCAGCAGAGCCATATAAGAAAATGAATGACTGTATTGCAAGTCATTCCAATATGAGGGGAAGATGGCAGTGCAGTATTGGCAGAGCTAAGGCTCTGAACCGGATGGTACAATCTTATTCTGGAATGGAGATAGGCCTGCCCTTACCCATGCAGAGATCTGTGGTTGTGGCAAATATGTTTTATAAGACAATGCTTCCTAATAGGAAAACAATCTTAGAACCTTAAGGTGGGTTCTGAGGGGGAACCAGAAGGAAGGCTGCCTACTAGTCGGCCTGCGTATTCTGTATCACTTGCAGTCTTGACAGTGTCAACCAGATGAGCATTCCCATAGCCTAATTAACTAGTTACAGGCTTGAGAAAGGGTTTTTCCAGGATTAGAAAGAAGAAAAGGGAATTCCTGAGCAGATGAAAAAAATGCCAAAACAAGAGCAATAAATTGACCTAACCTGGTCAACCATGGAAAGCTTGTAATCCAATGGCCAGATTTTTTACTACCTTTTTGGCAAGTGGTGGTTCGTAGCTCATGAGGCCACCAATCCTCTGACCAGATCGTCTTAGCGTTGCCAAAAAATAGAATATCTTTCTCAACCCTATTTATTTGTAAACTATTATGCTTCATTCAAGAGGCCACTTTCTTACAGTTAGAGAACCTGGCTTTCTTTACCTCAATGTCTTGTCCGAATGAAGTCACTAACTGGTTATGTTCACCATAAGACAGGAGCACCAGAGCATTCTCCCTGATGGCATACAGTCTCTGTATGAGACCTAGACGTGACACCATATCGAATACCATGAAAAGGTGAAGAATAATCAGCACTGCTGATCTAAATTCATGCAAACTGGTACTAATTGTGTCGGCAGTGTCCAAAAGAGCTGTTTCCATACCATGAGCTGCTCTGAACGCAGACTGAGATGGATCCAAGATGTGATTGTTCTTTAAATATTGGGAGAATAATCTAATAACCAGTTTCTCCATGATCTTAATAGGAAAAGGAAGTAATGAAAACGGGGGGAAGTTAGCAAAGGTGGTCGGTCTGCCGTAGATTTTTTTAAGATAGGGGAGACATACCCCAACCTCCAAACCTTTGGTACCATAGCCATTTCCAAGGAACAATTAAACAATACGCGGCATTGGGGGAAGAACACCCAGTAAACGGTTTGAAGGCTAGCATTTCTATGAGCACACATGCACAAACACAAACTGCTAACATCGCCTGTAAGTGTAGTAATTGCAATGGTGAGCTAGACTGTTCCCCAGGACATCTGACGCAGGAAGTGTCCTCTTTGAAGGCAGAAGTACAGGCTATTAACTGCAAGTGCTGACCAACTTAAGCAGCCACAATATCAGGGATACTAATAATTCTGATACCCCGCTAATACCCACTTGCACGGTTATCGGGGGTCACGGGCATGCCCAACCCATTGCCCCTCTAGAGGCAAGGGTCTAAATGTTATAAACAAGCACGGTCCTGTGGGTCCATCATCTCATATAGCGAGGTTTACTGCTCCTAAGGCATTCTCCTCCCACTCTGTTCCACCAGGTAGTCACGACAGTAACAGCAGTCTCCGTCCTGAGACTAGCGATAGTAGATTTAACAGGCAAAGTTTCATCGCTCAGGTTCAGAAGAAGGGGCATCCAAGAGGGGTCAGGGAGGAATTACAAGATCCACACACAATTTTTATGGTTAATGTTCCAAAGTTAAAATATCATGGTGCTACCGAGTCTTCTGACTCATTGATCAATAAATCCATTCACTGGATTAGACATGTAAGAGGGTGCCGCTCATTGATCAGGGAGGACATCTTGGCTGCACGCAGAATCTCGCTAAATGGTCAACCCCTTGATAATATTGAATTGACCCTGATTAGCATGGATCTTGTTGATAATCTTTTTACGCTGGAATTCCGAACAAGTGGCCCTGATCAATCCAAAATCCAGTTCAGGCATTTTCCGTTTGGTTACGGGGTCGAACTCCGGGTGGGACCTCAAGGACCACAAGGCTTCTCCAGCCTTGAGTCTAATGATTGACTCATACAGTCATTACATCATGGGATTTAATTTTAAATCTGGCAATGTACCCGGTCCTGGGGGTAACGGGTAGGTCACTGTCAGTTAATTTTTGCAATTTGGCATCCCAAGCAGGTGACACAGGGGGACCTGCCCCAAGGGGTTCCACTCAGACCAATCTACCATGTACCCCGACTGTAGTCCCTACCCCTTTTGAAAGCCAGGTTGAGGCATTAAGAAAATGTAGCTTCTTGAGCTGCAATATTGCTGGTCTTAGCTCGAAGCTTCCCTTACCTGAATGGAATTCTTTTATTAGGAATTATGATAGCTGTGCCTTTCAAGAGACTTGGGCAGTCACACCCATGTTTTGCGAAGGTTACTTGAATTATTCCATAGCAGCTGTGAGGGAGGGGAAAGGCAGAGCCTCGGGAGGGCTAACATTGTGGGTTCGACAAGAACTCAAAGTGAACATTAATGTTATCCCCACCATGAACAATGACATCCAAGCAATACAATTAACCTTTAGCGGCCGCCAAGTGATCTTGCTAATTAATATCTATGTTAGGGGAACAAGGGGGAAGTACTCGCGAGTTTTAGCGGCTCTGGAGCTACTCCTTGAGACCTTTCCAGAAATCACTAAGATAATTGTTATGGGTGATCTTAACATTACATTCGAACCACTCACCCTGGAGGATGTTTCTTGTGATGAGATAGCAGACAGGAACTGGATGATTCCAGAGCTTGAGCTGGAGCCAGTCAGGAAGTGGACCAATGTGATCATTCAGATGAACAGCATTTTCATTGAACGTGGCCTAAGGGCCCTGAACGGCCGTACTAAATCAGATAGGTTAGGCTCACCAACCTTTAATAATGGATACTCTGCAAGTAGAATTGATTACATACTGGCAAGCTTGAGTCTTTGGTCACAGGTGGAGGACATGAGGATCATTGACCGAATGGAAAGTGATCATAACCCGCTTTGTTGTTTTTTCCTTTTAACCCATTCCCCGCCTGATACACACTATGGGGACTGTAGCTATATCGGGGAGGTTGTTCAAGCCAATGACAGGAGGAGACTCAAGTGGGTCCAGGTAAAAGAATCTCCTACTCTCCTAGATAATATAGCTCAAAGTTTGCAATGTGCTATTAGAGAGCTTGAGAGCAATGCACTGCAGGCTGGTGCTCATGATAACTCAGGAAAAGTCCATACTGATTTTTTTAACCTCTTACGTACTTTTTTTCGTAAAAAAAAAGGAAAGAAATCCAAAATGCTCCCCCAAGTTGAGGGCCGTTGGTACAATGATGAATGCCGAACGGCACGTGCGGTTTAAGGGAAAGCTATCAAGGGGGTATTCCAACTACAGTACGTGAGGCAAGGTCACTCTCTAAGGCAGCACAACTTAGGGCTAAGAAGGCATGGGAGGACCAAAGATGGACTGACCTACGGGAGGCTTGTGTCAGTTGTCAAGGTACCCATCCTGATGTGTGCAGGGGCCAGGCTGAGCGCCTACAGAATAATGTTTCCGTTACAGCTTGGGTGAACCACTTTAAACCACTTTAAACCCCAGTACTCGGCTACCCCCCTGGAGGGGATAGTCGAAGTCTCAAATGTGTTTTCCAGGGAGATACCTTCACCTTGAGGGAGGTCGAGTTAGCATTGGGTTCACATTTTACCAGGGAAAGCGCCGGGGCCCGATGGCATACCGGGCGATACCCTGTTATATGACAAACCTAGCTGGTGCCGTTATATCTTTCTTCTTTCTAACGCAATTGCCCAAGGGGCACCGATCCCTGCGTCCTGGAAAGATGCAGAAATCATTCCAGTTTTTAAAAAAGGAGACAAAGATTGCCGGGGGAACTATAGGCCAATCAGTCTTATAGACTGCTCCCAGAAAATACTTGGAAGAATGGTGCTTAATAGACTCCAGGGGTGGATTGAGGAGTTCAGCATTTTAACACCTTTCCAAGCCGGATTCAGAGCTGCCTTAAGCACTATTGACCAAGTCTTCTGATTTATTTTAATATACTGGAAACAAGTCAGCTTGGGTAAAGGTAGCCTTTATGCTGCCTTCGTTGATCTAAGGGCAGCGTTTGATTTAGTTCCCCGGCGGAAGTTATGGCGTGTCCTAAAACAACAAGGTCTTCCCTTGGATCTTTTAACCCTCATCAGTAGACTCCATGAAGATAACAAGGCCCAAATTAGATAGAGGGGACAGGGGGATGTGACGGAATCTTTCCCGGTGGAACAAGGTGTTAGACAGGGCTGTGTTCTGGCCCCCACCTTGTTCACGTTATATATCAATGGAATAGCGGATTGCATGAGCAAAAATCCGACGGATGCCCCTATACTAGCAGTTGTCAAGGTACCCATCCTGATGTTTGCCGACGACACGTTGATCCTCTCCAAGACCCCGAGTAGACTCAAGAAAGCCCTCAAAATTTTTGAGGATTTCTGTTGTGAGAGGGGATTGGAGGTCAACGTGTCCAAGACAAAGCTAATGGCATTTAACACACGTAAGGCAAACATGAGAGGTTTTGCAATGAAGGAGGGCCCCTTAGAAGTAGTCAATGAGTTTACCTATCTTGGAGTTAACTTCCAAGGCAGTATGAAGTGGGACCGGCAAATCGATATAGCCTCACTTAAGCTCAGACAGATAGCGGGGGTTCATGTTCAGGAGCACAATCGCTCCCTATCCAAGCCTATCAGTCCCGCCCTTGAAATCTACAATCTGAAGGCCGTCAGTTCAACCTTGTATGGCTTAGAGGTATGGGGCTGCGAGAATCTTGTTGCCCTTACCTCGGCAGAGAATAGGTTTCTAAGAAATGTAACTGGACTTCCCCAGAGCTCTCCCATGTGTCCTTTGTTATTAGATCTAGGCAAGAAACCCATTGCAGCCATAGCCAAACTGCGTCCCCTCCTGTACTGGAGGAGACTGTGGACCACTCCCGAACTTGTTGGCTATGCCCAGGGCTTCCTAGACATTATTAAATCAGACACTTTACATCAAATTAAATGGCTCAGGGTAGTCAGAAATCTTTTAGGGGAATTAGGTTTGACAGGATTATGGATTGACCCCGCTAAATCTGTTTTTACATCTAAACCTACTCTGAAGGCCAAGTTCTGGGAACTGTTTTCATTGAATAACGCTAAACAACAAATGTCTTCCTCCCTTTCGTGCCGCTTTCTGGATCACAAATTTGTCACTAGGCTGGAATTATACTGGGATGCAATTATGAAACCCCTGGATCGAAAATTGTATTTTCAGTATAGGGTGGGGTCTTTACCAGTCAGATCTTTTACCCATAACTGGTCTCCACACTCGCTAGTTGGGTGCCCAGGATGTACTGCTAACATCGAGACCACGGCACAGATTCTTTGGGTCTGTGGTACCTACGCTGCCCCCAGGCGGGCCTGGCTTTTACCAATCTGTAAGCTACTTTGCACTAGGGAAGCGGCGGATGCAGATCGTATTCTGCGAACAGACACTTCATTGTCCATCGTACTAGCTGTGGCCAAATTTTTAGGTTGGGCATGGACTCTGAGAGCGCAGCAAATTACACATTGTCCCTGATTAGGTTTAATAACTTTTTATGATGCTCATGAAGTATGTACATGATTATGTTTTATTCTTTTAACTCTAGGTTTTTTACTGGTTTTAAAGCTCAATTTTATTTCTGGGTTACAAATGAACTTTTGTATAATATTTTTTTGAAACTATGACTGTTTCGTATTCCTGATGATGTATATGCTTTTGTGATGTAAAAATCGAATAAAGCTTTATGAAACAAAAAAAAATAAAAAATTAAACAAATCTGTGAAATATGGCATCAATAACTCAGACAATGAAGCAACTATGTGTGCTGGACAGAAATCCTCCAGAGACCCTGCCTTTACTGTAAGGAATATCTCTTGTACCGCCTCCGGAGAAATCTGATCAACCCTTCCAGGTTCACCTAGGACAGCTTGAGAAGGAAATTGCTGTTCTACAAAATAGGTGAGGGCTCTCTTTGGAGGTACAACTCCTCATATAATCTGCTAATGTTCTCACAAAAATACTGGTGAGAGAATCACATTTATCCTGAGATGTGTGGCTCAATGGCACCAGGCTTTGTAAATTCACTCTAGGTCTTAAAAAAAATTCCTGGGCATATTTGCAAGACATCTCAATCCTAACCACCAGAAAATGCCTACCTGCCTCCCTCAGATGTTTATGATAAGTAGTAAGGGCTGTTTTATAGGCCCTTCTGTTGTGGAGGGTTTGAGACATATGCCATACCCTTTCAGATTTCTTACACTTACAGTTTTGCTTTTCCTGTCTAAGCTCCTATTTATACCATACCACCTTTTGTTCTGCATGCAGGTAAAACACTGTCTAGGGCCCTTTTTAAGACATTTGTGATAGTTTGTGATAACCAATTCAATGTACTCTTCAGATCAGAGTATTGAAGACACTTCCCTATATAGCCTTGTTAATTTTACTCCAAGAGCGGGTGACCGTTGAGACTCCTATCACTGAGAACATGGATTACAGAATGCTACAATTCAAATTCAATAAGATGGTGATCTTTCCAAGTAAGTGGTCTAGGCTGATTGATTTTAATCTGGGTTGATTTACTAAACATTAAATCAATGGAATGGGCAGCTGCATGTGTCAGGCACTTCACCATTTGTGTCAGCAGGCCATACTCAGATCCAACAACCGTTATTTGACTTAATTGTTTTGTATATCCTCGCCATGAAAATTGAAATTGTCATTCTCCAAAATTTGAAAGAATAGCAAGTCTAACAACAGTAGACTAAAATCTTTTCTAGGACCTGCAGATAGATTCAGGCTCCTTACCAAGAATTATGTGACGGCAAATTGAGGCTGAACACAACCATCTTACTGATTAGAAAGATAGGTGTTTAAACAGAATATCGGAACCAAAAATATCATGAGGCAGATTATCATGTTAAGAAGATCGAAGACAAAAATATTGTGAAGGTAAGTTTCTATAGGTAAGTAAAGTTCTACTCTATATATCTGAAGACAAAAATATTGTGAAGGTAAGTTTCTATAGGTAAGTTAAATTCTACTCTATATATCTATATATATATATGTGCCTTAACAATATATATATATATATATATATATATATATATATATATATATATATATATATATATATATATATATATATCTTCAAGGTACTTAGATTTGGAGATAAGAATAGTAAATCGATGCTTACCTATTTGCAGTTACCTTCTCGATATTTTGGTCCTCGATATTTTTTACACAATATTCTGTTCACACAATATTTTTGATTCCAATATTCTGTCAGTTATCTGAAAGATATATACCAATAATAGATGGATACCCATTGCCAGAGAAAGAAATTGCCACCTCACGCCCTACTCTGCTTTCTCTGTCCAATTTTATAAATTTATAGTTGTCTGGAAATGCAATAGAGATGTCCAGAAAGGCTATAGAGTGTAGACAGGTCTCAGTAATAAAACAAATATCAGGGTTTGGAGTTGATAAGAGATACCAAATTTCCATAGTGTGTTTTGGAATGGATCTGAAATTGCAGTATAGACAGCTAAGAGCTGTGCTTGATCCTTAGAATGTAGTTCATTCATCCGCTTACCTATTAGCAAATGTAAGCTGAGCTCTACAGTCTCAACTTGCCTTTTCATTCCTGCTGTGTGGTGGGATAGCCCAAGGTGAAAATTTGCAAAAACTACAGGAGAATGGCCCAGCCAGAATGTGCTTGAAACAATGTCTAAAGCAAACACAAGGAGATGATGGATGGAGCGCTGAAACTTTTCAGACACTCACCCCCAGTCACAGATCTCGGTTGAATCCATCAACGTTCTTTAGCTCACTTTGCCACCTCAGTTCAGATCTAGCTAAATGTAAATCAATCTTGACCCTGTGCCTCATGGGAACAGTCCAGCCCGAACTGCCAAGTCAGGTCTTCCCTGAACCGGAAACAAAAGTATCCTGGGACCGGTTTCGGGGTAACACCCCTCATCAGCCAGGCTAGCTTGTACCCAGTGGCAAAGTGAGCAAGGCACCCACGTCTGGGCATACCCTGCCAACTTAGGGCGAACAAAGCAAACACAACGAGATAATGTACGGAGCATTGAAACTTTTCAGGCTCTCACCCCCAGATCTGGGTTGAATCCCTCATCGTTCTTTAGCTCACTTCGCCACCTCAGTTCAGACCCAGCTATATGCAAATCAGTCTTGACCCTATGCCTCATGGAAATAGTCCAGCATGAACTGCCAAGCCAGGTCTTCCCTTAAACGGAAACAAAAGTATCCTGGGACCGGTTTCGGGGTAACACCCCTCATCAGCCAGGCTAGCTTGTACCCAGTGGCAAAGTGAGCAAGGCACCCACGTCTGGGCATACCCTGCCAACTTCGGGCGAACAAAGCAAACACAAGGAGATGATGGATGGAATGCTGGAACTTTTCAGACACTCACCCGAAGTCACAGGTCTGGGTTGAATCCATCATTGTTCTTTAGCTCATTTTGCCACCTCAGTTCAGACCCAGTTATATGCAAAGCAGTCTTGACCCGGTGCCTCATGGGAACAGTCCAGAGCGAAGTCCCAAGCCAGGTCTTCCCTGGACCGGAAACAAGCATCCTGGGACCGGAGTCTAAGCATACCACTAATGTGGGACCCCTTCCCCCCTGAGGAAATGTAATTCCTCACCCGCATATCTCAGCCTCACCTAAGGATAGCAAGAAAAAAGAACCGAGGTTCTAGTGTCTGGAGACGTGTGGGCGTGGATGGGTGCAGATGGGCTTGTCATTGGTGTGCTCACTGCGTGTCCACGCTGCCTGCTTCTTTAAATCCTGTGCACCCCACTGCCTTCCTGGCTACTAGAACATGAACCACCTCAAAAAGGCAGTCGCAAGTTGCCAGGCGTACTAGATATGTTCACTTTTTTAAAAAGCTCTCACAGCTAAATTGCACAAACCAGGGTGGATTGGAGATCACATAATACGTGCAAATACAATACAGTTCTCAAAACTGACATACACCTTCCACCGAATAAAAGGCTAACAAATCACAATTAATTAATCACACTTTACAAAAATACCTAAATTGAGAAAACACCATTGTAAAATGCGAGAATAAAGTGCTAATGCAAATCACTGAGATGAAGCTCCTGATAAAGTGGAAATGGGGTATAAACAGGTTCCTTGGACCCCCCAGGCATCCTCCTGCAGGTGGGTGCAGTCACTATGTGCACCAACCTGCTGATGGCCTCTGTCACCCTTGAATTGCATGCTGTATTGCCACCTGCACTGTGAAAGTGGGAGGGCAGCTTCAAATAGGCAGTCACAATAAGTTTGCGGCTAGTCTGGGTGTAGTGCATTCATTGTGAAAGGTTGTACAGATGCAGTTTGCACCTGGCACACGCAGTTGAAGATATTCCTATTATATAGGCCCAGTTGGGTGGTGAAACCAAGGCCAACATTACAGATTGAATGACCTGGGGCACCAGGCGAGTGCATCCTGTCACAATGAATGCACTTTACCCAAACTGTAGTAATAAACTCACGCCTGCCCATGGGGGCAGCACATGAGGGAAAGTCATAATGACTGTAGCAGTTAGTCCATGCAGGCGGTAATGGGCCTGCATTTTAAAATGTGACCCACTAAGGCAGCTACCATAAGTGACTGTCCCACACGCAGGGCGATATCTGAGGTCCTTTAGGACCTCTTTTCAAGGGATGCTTCAAGGGGCGCACTGACTGTGTGCCAAGACTGCCTCCTGACGGTGTCTTTGCCACTGTGTCCATGTGTATATTATGGTGCCGGTGCAGAGGCAAAGTATTTCCTCATTTGCATGTATCCAGGCCTCCTTCCAAATTAGAGAATGCCCCCTTGAAATGGCATCAGCACACATGTTGTGTCTGTATGATATTTATTACTGAAAGGGCGGCACAAGGGTCTGGGGCCACCTCTACATTTCAAAGGTGCCTGTGGACCACTCTTGTTAATACGGCCTCAAATGTTTATTTTTGGTACTCCCTCGCAGTAGCTTTACCTCCTAGAAACCTTCCATGGGCATAGGTGGTGCAAAGCGATTTCATTCTAAAAACCTCTCCCCTCATGTGGGCAGAGTTCCGTGAGACCCTCAAGATGGTCTGCTGGAGACTATTATTGCATCCCAAAAATCTGTCCCGATCATTCCCAACAAAAGGCTGGAAGTATTTTGGTTTGTATTCTTCACAGCACTGCAAGCTGTCGGAAAGGTTTGGCTAGCTGCATGCTCTGCTGGTAGAATCCTGCAATCATAACATACTCAGTGCCTTTTGTAACGGGAAGTATCTATATCAGGATGTTCATATAGTTAACGTCAATTATCAACCAGCAGTAAGAAGCCACCCTATAAACTATAATGGGGCATACATTTTTAGGTTGAGCCTGGGCAGCGTGTGCGCTGCTCTGTGTGGTGTGCTGTATTTGAGCATGTTCTTGAAGCTCCGCCCTCTTTCTGCCCATAGTTTTTCATTGGCTTGTGTCATTGTCCTTTGTAAATGCTGGCTTCTGATTCGTTTATAGGTTTGTTTGTCCCTCCTTCGTACCACCTTGTCATCATTTGTAACCTCCCATGAGGACTGGCCCTTTTACTTCTGTTGTTACACGGTATGCCTTATTTCTTTAATGAGTTTCTCCTACTGCAGACATGACATGCTCTCCTGCAACATTCAGCGCGCCATGCACACTTTCACTTTCCAAGCAGCCCAGGACAACGGCGGCCGCTTTTTTGAAATGCAATAGGTCTTGTATTTACAAGAGTTTGAGCTATTGGCGTTGTAAATGACAATACCTTTTATTTATGTGTTAATTATCAAAACAGATAAATAAAAGGCCTTGGCATACTCTTGCAAATCCGAGACCTATTGCATTGCAAATGCTTGTTTCAGTAGTCTCTACCAATCTTCACCTCTATTACACATGAGTGAGCAGTCTGGTTCAGTGACAGGGCAATTTTTATTGAACGCCATTAAAAGCAGGGCGCCAATTTTCCTTTACTTGGTACAATATGGAGACATTGCCTGGGATGGGGAGTAAACGAAACCACTTTGCTTAATGAATTAAAAATATGTGGGGTAGACCTGAGAATAGGGCTATTTGTTTTGCTCAATTCTTTTTTTTTTGTTTAATACGTTTTATTAAGTTTATAAGAAAGCACTTTAACAATAACATCAATAAATTATCAATATTAAATAACAACCAGCAGAGAAAAATAGAACATAGTCAAGTCATTTAGGGAATTAACAACAAAAAAAAGAAACAATACAGTCGATAAATATATATATATATATATATATATATATCATATTATGTTGTAGAACTATGAAGTATGAATTGCTAAATTCTTTTAAACCTCTATCTTCCCCTTTAACCCGCAATAAGGGCCTCATTTATGAAAAGTGACGCATTGCTGCGTGAAAACAGCGATGCGTCACTTTTCACTGTGCCCTCCTTGCGAGACCAATGATGCGTCATATTTACACTATGACGCATCATGGCGCAAGGAGTTACAGATATGTCAGTATTTGTGACGGATCTGTAAGCGCAAAAGTCACGCATTGCTGGAATGTGTCACAAAAGTGACGCAACTCCAGCAATGCGTCCTTTCACATGGGGAAAGCCCCATGTGAAAGGGCTTGCGTCAGTCTTACGCCTGCTGTGAGGCAGGCGCAAGATTTTGACGCAACAGCATCCTAAAAGTGACGCAGTGAAATCTCATAGATTTCACTGCGTCACTATTATGAGGCTTTTTGCGGGGGAACGCCCCCACTGCATACATTATACCTGACGCAGGTATAATGTAGCGCAGGGGTTTACAAAGTGACGCATCTGCTTAGATGCGTCACTTTGTAAATAGTGCGCAACAGGAGGCATGTTTTACGCCACCGATGCGTCACAAAAAGTGACGCATCGGAAGCGCAAAACTGACGCAAGGCCTCATAAATGAGGCCCAAAGTGTTTTGGGGATGAGGGTGGGGGAAGTTCACACCGTGTCCGTTGATGCTGCTAGGGTGAGTGATGAAACACAAATTAAGGAGAGAGAGCCGGATAGCTATCAGTAGGAAAAGAGAAGCCGCTGCTGCAATCCATCCGGGCTGTGAAAGAGGGGGTGCGGTGGAATCAGGCTTCCCTGAATTGGCTTCCTCTGCACACCTTGCAAAACAACTCCGCGTTAAACATCAAAACCAGCTAATGGATAAAGTAGCCGTAATGCATTCTGAAACTCTTGACGGGAGTAATTATTCTGATAATGGAAGAGGTGAGGCAAGCCCCCACTGCACTCATCATGTCAAAGCTGTCAAGCTGCAGCAGAGAACATCCCCCCTGCCATCCAGGGCCCCCACCCAACACGGCGATTATCCTGTTGTTCACAACAATTTGGGGCTATTTGTGTTTAAGCGTATTCTCAGCTGGGCTTATGGAAAGAATATCATTGAGAATTATGTGGCGAAAGTGATCGAGAACTTCTGTATCTTCTACAGTTTCTACTTCAAATTGAACTTTTCCACCAACTCGAAGGCCTTTCTTTTTATTACGCTTTATTATTCTGCTCTTTCAAACATCAAACCTTTTAGTCTCTCCATACCATTCCCGGAGTTTAAAAGTAGGGGTGGCCGTAGCAGGCACCAGGCGTTTCCCCAGTAGGCCGCCAGGGTGGGGGCCGTTTTTGTTACCGGGGGTCAGAAAAATTGCCCCCCTGTAATAAAATCGGTCGTAACGGACCCTAGCAAACCGCTCAGCTGCACCCCCTCACCCCAGGGGGTCAGGCCGAGCAGTTTGCCAGGGCTGGTTTCGGTTCCCGGCCGTCCCTGACCACTTCCGAAATGCAGGGCTGCGCCATATTTACAAGAAAATGGTGCAGCCCTGCGTTTCCCCCGTGCTTGCGCCAATGCAGGCACCCTTGCACCATAGTGCAAGGGTGTCTGCGTGCAGGGGAAGATTGTTTATGTACAGGAAGGTCCCCCTTCATGCACATAAACAATCATGAAATGCCATTTTGTCACTTCTATGTGTTCTGCTAACGGCAGCACACATAGAAGGTACAAAATGTCATTTTTTTAAAGATTGTTTATGGGCAGGAATAGTTACCTTTCTGAACATAAACAATCCAAGGCGTTTTGCTTTTTCCATGTGTGCTGCACAAGGTACCATTACAGCCTGTGTGTGGAGTTTTTGAAAGGCCATGTTGACCTGGCAAACTTAACCATTTGACAGAACCAACCCTTCATTTCTAATATATATGTCACCCCTAGTATAGGACCTGAAAAATCCAGAGGGAAGGGTGCAGTGTATGTGAAAAGTAGGACATGTACTTTTAAGTTTTACATGTCCCGGTAATGAAAAATTCCTACATTCGTTTTTCACAACTGTAAAACCTACCTCCCATAGGATAACATTGCAGTTACCGTATTACATTTAATAAGCTTTAAGCTCCAATAGGGTGCAGGTAGACCGTCGTGTTTTGTGTTTAAAGAAGTGAAAATAAAAGCCCTCTTTTATGCTAAAGTTGCATTTTTAATCACAATTCTGAAAAGGCCACTTTGAGAAAGTTGATATTTTCTTGCCCTAACCATTTGGTGCCTGCAGCCTTATCCAGGGTCACATGGGTAGGTGTAGCTAGCAGTTGATATTTTCGTATTGCTCCCAGACAGTGAGACAAAGGGAAGATAGGTGTTGGCAGTGTGGGACACTCTGAGTTAACAAAAGGGAGGAGCTGTCACCTACAACACTTGCACATCACAAAGGTCTTGCCTGAGCACTTACACAAAGGGTTTGTCACTAGTCTTTTGTGACCCCAGGCATTCTGGAGCCAATATAGGGCAGAAGGGGATGCCTGACACCTCAGGGGAGAGGAATCCTCTAGAAGCTTCCTCCACTTCAAACTTGCCACCAGGTATAAACATTGAACCCTTAAACCAAACTCTTAGTAGACTTCTGGACCTGTGGACTATGCCAGTAAGAAGGACTGATTTGCTGCTGAAAGTGCTGCTACTCTGCTGGGCTGCTGCTCTTAACAACTGCTGCCCTGCTGACTTGATTTGCTGCCTTGCTGCCCTCTTACCTAGATGAGAAGGATTGAACCTGCATCTGTAAACCAAGGACCCCAGAGTGACTCCAAGGGCTACTTGGCGGGCCTCCTGATCAGAAGCCCCAGGGACTTAAAAGGCTTCCAGCAACCATGAACCCAGCACCTGAAATCTGCCATATGTGAGTCCTGCACTTCCAATTGACATCACTCTAGTTCTGGAGCCTTGAAAGTGAGCCTGAAGGTGCTCTGCCAGCTCATGTGTGGATTCATCGGAACCAATACTTCTCCTCCACGGTGCAGCACATCTCCAGCAGAACTGGCACTTTGCCTCTGCTGCTAGCAGATCCCCAGAACTGCCATTCCAGCACATCGGAGGCGACGCATCTCCACACAAGGACATTGCATTGCACGTCATTGCTCCCCGAAACTGCCACTGAGTGACGCATCTCCTCACCAGGACCTCACATGACCTCTGCTGCTTGACGCATCCTCGACACAGGACTCTGTGTTTCTTCACAGCCAGGATTTAAGGTACTCTTGTTCAGCCGACCCAACTGGGTCCCTGTAGCTGGCCTGTGCTCCATCTGGTTTGACCTGATCTTGTGACTTTGTGCTTGTCCGTTGTGACCAGATAACCACGGTTGATGCTTTGTGCTTTTGGGTGCTAATTCCACATACTCTTTAAAATTCATTGGGGTATATTATCAAGGGGTTTTATCTCCGCTTTTTTGGCTTTAAAAGCCAAGAAAGCGGAGATAAAATTATCTCCCTATTACCAAGCTGTCGCTAACACCAGTTAGCGACAGCTAATAGGAGATAGCGACCATCATGGGCCCCACTTTGCATGTCAGTGATATTTATCACTAATGATATGCAAAGTGGGCGTGCCAAGATGTTAGCGACTGGAAACAGTCGCTAACATCGCTATCTCCTATTACCAACTTTTGGAGATATTTGCGCTAAGGGCGAATATCTCCAAAAGCTAACACCTGCCCTGAGCAGTTCTTAGCCATGTTATCCAATGGGAGGTGGATCACATGGCTAAGAGCATTTGCTCGATAATGCATGAATATCGCTGACTTTTCAGCGATATTCATGCATTGCGGGCGTTTTTTATCGCATTTGCGATAAACCTTGCTAATAGCAAGGTTTATCTGCGATAAAAATCGCCGATGTGTGGCGATAATTTTTGTCTCTAAACAAGTTAGAGACAAAAATTATCGCTAGTTGTTGATAATATACCCCATTATCTTCAGTTCTACTGTTTGAATTTCTGTCATTTTGGTTTTGATTTATTTAATGTAATTCACTCTATTTTTCTAAATTGGTGTGGGGTTTTTCTTGTGTTTTGGTTTAACTCTATTACTATTTAAAGTGATGTATTCAAAAGATGCAATCTAAAGAACATTATTCCTCATCAGTTGCAACATACCCTAGCATCCTCCTATACCGACCCGAAATTAGAGTCAAACCTAGCAGTAAACAGTTTTCACAACTGGGTTAAATCTGCAATAGACCTCCTGGCACCGGAAAAGTGTCTCCGGTAAGCGCACAAAGAAATCACAACCCTGGTTCTGCGATACCTTACCTTGGGCACACAGAAGCAAATCTGTAGAAAAGCGGAGCGGTGCTGGAGAGGCAACTATACTGTTACTGAAAGAGAATCATATACCCAATCACTGAACACCTATAAAAAAATGATAATGGACAGGAAAAGTAAATACTACTCAGAAAAAATACAACAAGCAGGACATTGCAGTAAAGAACTATTCTCAACACTAAAGGAACTTGTCAAACTCCCAGAACTGCAAAAAAAAAAAACAGCGTAGCTTTCTGCAATCAACTTGCAGGATATTTTAAGGACAAGCTGCTTACCATCTTCAAGTCTCTCTCAAACGGGGTTGATGACATGATAACCAACTCCGCCTTAAAAACTCCACCCCCCAATAGCATCCTAGACTCCTTTGATCCACCAAGCACTGAATTAACCACTCAAACTATCATATCCAATAAATCTGGAGCACCATCGGACCCATGTCCAACCATGATATTTCACATGGCACCAGATATTTTCAGTGAACAACTTAGCCCACTCTATAAAGAAGTAATAACCTCTGGCATCTTCCCTGATGCTTGGAAAACAGTGTCAATCCTGCCTTTACTAAAAAAAAGCCAACTCGGATCCCAATGATCCCAGTAACTATAGGCCCATAGCCAGAATTCCTTTTCCTGCCAAAGTACTGGAAAAAATGCTCATCTCTCAATTAACAGCCTTTGTCTTCTCGGCAGACATACTAGACTCCTCCCAGTATGGTTTCCGACAAGGGCACAGCACAGAAACCACCCTGGTCACGGCAGCTGAGGAAATCCGGGCAATTCTGGACAGGGAAGCCAGAGCCGCCCTAATCCTATTGGATTTGTCGGCGGCTTTTGACACCGTGAACCATGATATACTAATCAAATGGATCGAAGAAGCAGGACTCAGGAACTCTGCCTTAAAATTGGTCAAATCCTATTTGAACAACAGATACCAATATGTCCAGGCCGGCAGCTCTCGCTAGGAGGAATTTACTCTCCCATGTGGAGTGCCGCAGGGCTCCGCGCTGAGCCCTACGCTGTTTAATCTTTACGTAACTCCTCTGGCCCACATCATCAGGAAATACGGATTTAGATTAAAGTCTTATGCCGATGACACCCAAATTGTGGTATGAATCTCAAGCAGCCAGGAAGATACAGCAGATAACTTTAGACAGTGTATGTACCACATAAACCTATGGATGGGGTCGAATTGTTAAACAGCACTAAAACAGAGGTTCTGCTATTTGGATCAGATACTTCTTTTTGGGCTCAGAACTGGTGGCCCCACAGCATGGGTGCGCTCCCCACCCCAGTTAAAAAAGTAAGGAACCTGGGCATTATCTTTGACGAGAAATTGTCCTTTTAACATCAGGTCTACAAAGTTGTATCAACAACATTCCTGACGTTAAAATCCATATGAAAAATACGCACTTTTATTCTCCCTGAAGCAGTGAAGACGCTAGTCACAGTTCTAGCACTGGCTAGACTGGACTACGGAAATGCCCTGTACTTGGGCATCCAGAAACAGCATTTGGCCAAGCTCCAGCGGACTCAAAATGCAGCTGCTAGAGTAATACTGAACATCCCTAAATTTCAGCCCATCTCAGAAGGCATAAAAAAACTCCATTGGCTCCCTATGACAAAGAGAATAGATTTTAAGGCTCTCTGCCTAGCATATAAGGCATTAAATGGTCTGGGACCAGCCTTCCTGAAACAAGCACAGAGCAAACTCCTCCAGACCCCAAAATACAGGAAAGCCAACTGGGTCGGAAGAAGCTTTGTCTTTGGCACAGCAAAACTATGGAACTCACTTCCAATAAACATCAAGAGCTGTCCAACGTTGCTCGGTTTCAGAAAGCTGTTAAAGACATAGCTTTTCTCAAACTAACTCACTCAATCTAAATGATCCACTCCAGGAACTCAGGCTTCTTTCTGCCGCTATGAGCGCCTAGACGCCCTTGGGCATTCGTGCGCTATATAAATCCTTCTCACCTCACATCACATTCATTATTTATAGATTGCCTCTAAGTTAAGTCTGACTACTGTATGCCAAGCCACCAGAGGGTTGAAGTAAGGAATAGTTGGAGTTTGCTAGAGACTTCACCCTGACAAGGATTGTGGTTGCTTCTTGAGCTGGGTTTTCACTCCCCCGATCCGTTCACCAAATTTCTTGCAGTGCTGCTCAATGAATCTATAGATAGAATAGAAAAATGTTACTGAACTCATTCACACATTCTGTGGATTTTGTGAGAGGATTTGATAAAGCTAAGTTAAAATGCATTCCATCTGTTAACAATCTATCTTTCTCAATCTATTGGCGCATCCTGTTATTTATATTTCTTCGCGATGGATAATCCACTACTTGTACCGTTGCACACCATTCACTGCTCAGGACACGTTGTTTCTAGTCACAAATTGTGAGCAGACCATCACAAACAGCCTCTCCATTGCTGAAACATCTGAGGAACACAGGTTGAACGCTGCAGTCCTGGGAGAGAAATGTTTTCCAAAAGCTTCAAAAATGTTAGAAGAAACACAATACTTCCACAAGCCCTTGTTGTGATCCCCATATGCAAATATGTCTTTTTGGAGGTGCAATATGAATTTCGGATGGGGCTTGGCGCAGTAGAACAAGCTCTTGACCTAACATTGATAACAGGTAAATATGTCAAAGCCAGGAGAAGTGTCTTACATCTGGCCTTTATGGACCTCTCTTGTGCATTTGACTTCGTTAATAAGGGAAAGCTTTGGGCACTGATGGATATGACAGGAATTGGGGCCTCCTCATCACCTCATCATTCGCCTGCACTGGGATATAACAATCAAAGTGATGTATCATAGCCCCATTTTTATTCTTATTTTACATTAGTGCCTTTGACCCGGCGCTAGTCCAAAGTGTTAAGGATGTTACTAAAATTGGATCCCGTCTGGTTCCCGTCCTTCATGCTGACAACGCAGTTTTTATCGCATGCACAGCCAATGGTTTAAAGGCATTGCTAGATTCTTTTAATTATTTAATTTAATGATTTATTGAGAAATCTCAATATAAAGGTTAACCACTAGAATATTTTGACTTGTTGCCCAAAAAGCATCTGAGCAGGAAAAGACTCAAATTGTTGCACATCCATCGTTAAGGTATCAAACTTTAATTATTTAGGGATTTTGTTTGATGTCAATTTGAAATGGGGCAGGTTACTTACCCAGAGAGCCCAGGCGTTGGCACAGGCATGTGAAGCGATCTTTGGCTCTGTAAAAAAGCTATGCCACAAGTCAATAAGAGAAACGATTCTGCTGTAAATGCCTTTCAGTGGGGACCTATGGTGCAAATGTTCAGGGCTCTGCCAGCCTGGGTAACCTGCAGTCTCTTGAAAACACATTTTTGTGTAAGCTGCTGGTCATCCCTAAAACCACAGCAAGTTATATTTCACATCTAGAACTTGGCTTGTGTCATCTGGAGGACCAAGTGAGGATTGTCACCTTGAGGCTGAAACTGTGGGCCAAACCTGAGACCAGTTTTTCCTGTTTGGAATTAGAGAACTGCCTAAGGTTAGATAATATGGCTTCAATTCCCTGGCTTGCTTATGTTAAGAAAGCCTTACAAGCCTTGGTATGATTCATCTTTTTAAATCACCAGGTAGTATTGGTACTCATTCTAAGGAGGAGGTAAAGCAGATGTTTGCCAAATCCCTAACAATGAAAGAATAGAGAGAGCCCTCGAAATGGCTTTGGTTCTTTACTATGTGTCAATCTCAACTTCAAATGGGTCGGGACCATATCTATTGTGGGTAGATAACCCGGAGCACAGATTCTATCATACACGTTTGAAATGAAGTACAGTGCACCTTTTATTCACCTTCCCAGTAACAGGCACTTGGATCAATTCACTCCCTTGTCGTTCTTGCGATTCTATTTTTCACAATCTACAACACTTAATGCTTTTTTGTGCATTGTATAGCATTCCGGGATTATATTTTTACACACAAAATTATGTCTCATGAAATTTAGTTCTTACAAAGATGGTACATTATTTACAACTCCTAGAATCTCAATCATTCTGTCACTCAGTCATAGTTATATATGTTATGCGCTAAAGATAAGATAGAAATATGCCTCCTAAGTAGTGTCATGTCCTTTAGGATAGTCCCATTATGTCCATACCAATTACATACATTTTGTCCCATCCACACGACATAACGGTCCTAGCACAGGTGACCTTTTACCAAGTAGCTTACTTTTGTTTCTCTGACATAAGGCTCCTGGTACCCTATCTTAAGCCCTGTATCTGACGTACATAAACATGTCCCCAGGCATGCAGATTTATTCCGTATAAGGGTCACCACTATTTTTCATCCTTGGCCAACCGCCAGCTGTGCATGGTTGTTTTTGTTTAGAAAAGGATTAGCAGGCAAATTTGGGTATAAATGGGACCAGACATCCACCAGCCCATAGATATATAAAAGATTTTAAGTGCTGGGAGCACTTTGGGTTTGCGGGTGGTCTGGTGGCATTGAGATTTAGACCCCCAATTACAGGGTAGATTAATATTAAGGTCCCCACATAAAATGACAGGTAGGGGCCAATGAGCCAATTCAGCCGAGACCTGGTCAATCACGCTAGGGTCGTCCAAGACACTCCCATATATAGAGCACAAGGTGAATGAAAAACGGGAGTTATGCGACATTCTATAAGCACCCATCTTCCTTGGGGGTCAGATTTAACTCAAGTGGATAGAGGGAGATAATTTTAGCGTGCTAAGTTGGCAACACCCCTAGTGCAAGTCCCTTGTGTTGTACCACCAATAACTTTATATCCTAAGCTATTTAAGAGATACAGTTGAGAGCCTTCTATATGTGTCTCTTGGAGACTAACTATATTGGCCCCTGACAGCCGTAAGCTCTGAGCTACCTTTTGCCTTTTTTGAATGTCATTTAGCCCACAAATGTTAAAAGATAGAATATTAAGATTTGTTGTGTTCATCAGTGGTTTGAAAAAGGATTCTCCTCATTAAAGAACACTGTGAATGAATGCGCATAGAGTATCTACATTGTGTGTGGAAAATCCCTATTAGCCCAATAAACCCATAAGCCAAAAATCCTGTTTGAATAAAACACATCAAAAAACACAAAATCCCACCCTAAATGAGCCATTGGGAAGCATATATCAAACTGTAGGACTCTCAATATTTACTTTTAGTGTAGGGTTGAAAAAAACAGTTAAAAATTAGGCACAATGAAAAAGCAAAAACAACTATTTTAAACTCATCCTTCCCCCCTGAGCAGCCCCCCGCCCAGCCCAACCCTTGCCCCAGACCCGTCGCCCACCCTCCCCCAGACAATGAGCAATCAGGAAAATCCTGAATGATGGACCCTGTTGTAACACCCCGCCACCCTTCCCCTGCCGAGTTAAATACTTGTAGGTTTTGGTATGCAGTTTGTATGGATCATCAAAAGGACATAAAAGAAACAAAAAAGAAAACAAAAAACAATATGGATATACATTTGTTTCCACACCCCATGAATCGT
This sequence comes from Lissotriton helveticus, assembly GCF_964261635.1. Classification (NCBI taxonomy): domain Eukaryota; kingdom Metazoa; phylum Chordata; class Amphibia; order Caudata; family Salamandridae; genus Lissotriton; species Lissotriton helveticus. The sequence goes on from NC_136068.1 coordinate 323,914,553, forward strand.
TTGAACGTCTGGATTTTTTTTGGGTCCCTTCTTCTTTAGTTCATTATAACGAAATTGAATTGCTTCCCTGTATCCTTTCTGACCATAACCCCTTAAGCTTCAACATTCAGGGCTTGATTACACGTAAGGGAATCTCATCCTGGAGTTTTGAAAGAGCACTTTTACAGGATGAAGGTTACCAGACTCACACGAAACAATGGATAAAGACCTTCCTAGACAACAACCTAGGCTCAGCCCCCCGATGGTAGTCTGGGACACGTTAAAAGCCTGCGTTCGTGGGGAACCTTACAATTCTCGCTAAAGAAAAAGAAACAAGAGAAGGCTCAGCTGATGGAATTACAAGCTAAACTAGCTAAAACTGAGGAAAATATCATCTCAGTAATTCATTCCAAGAGTAATTCATTCCAAGGGTGAGATTGATACGGCACAACTGGCTGTGGCTGCCACCAGGGCAGAGATCTGCTCAGTACTGGCTGAAAAATCTGCCTCCAAGTGGGCTGCAGCACGAGAAAAATCATATGAGTATAGCTTAAAAATTGGCCACCAGTTGGCAATGAGAACCAGACTACAGACCTCTGCTAAGGAAATTCAAAAAATTAAAACATCTGCAGGAGTTACAACCAGCGACTCAAAAGAAATACGCACTGCCTTCTGCAGATTTTTCCGGGGCTTATATTCTGAGGGAGCTGAGGAAGAGGAGGTATCCCAATCGGCCGAGCAATCTGACTTTAACAATCATCTAGACATTTATCTTGATTCAATTGCATTGGCAACACTTAGCAGAGAAGAGCGGGAGCTACTTGAAATTACTCCATCACGGGAAGAAACGGCTAGAGCTCTGTTCAGCCTACCAGATGGGAAAGCTTCCGGGCCTGACTGTATCCCAGTCATTTTGTACAAAGGTTTTTCTCCCCCAAATCAAAGACATCTTCAATGCTGTAGTGATTTAAATCTTCCAGGGTGTTTCCCCTCCTCAATCATGGTCTATTGTCAAAATTATAGTTTTTCCCAAAAAAGATAAACCGCCAACTGAAATGGGCTCGTACCGTCCAATCACCTTTATCAACGGTAATTCGAAAGTATATTATAAAATCTTTGCCTCACTGCTTTCGACAAGAATTGAAGGTCTAGTTTCTAGGTGGCAGCATGGATTTATCCCCACTAAGGGCACCACGGAGCACATCCGGAGGGTCATTACTCTGCTTGACGCCGCACAGATCTCAGGAGACCCGGTTGCTGCAATATTCTTAGATGCCAAAAAAGCATTTGATCGGGTCTCCTGGAACTTTCTCTGGGGCGTCATGCAGTGAATGATTTTTGGGCCTAAAGCTATTCAGGCCATCAAGGCATTAAATATTACCCCCATGGCCAGGGTATCTATCAACGGGGGAATGACCGAACAAATTAAAATCAATCCGGGGACCCGTGAAGGATGTCCCTGTTCCTCACTACTTTTCGCTATCTATATCGACCCGCTCATCACAAAACTCAAAGGAAACCTGGCTAAACCGGCAGTGAGCAGATTCGGCCTAGAATCCAAAATCATGGCCTATGCCGATGATCTGGCCTTGGTTACACCGTATCCAAAGAAAGCCATCCCAGAAATTGAGGCTGAGGCTTATTTATTCGATTCCTTATCTGGATATACATTAAATAAAGGCAAAACCCAAATTATAATCAACAAAGTCACCTGGAACGATGGAAGAGTAGTGACCAAAGCTAAATACTTGGGTATTGACATCTTGGCTGATACCGACCTCATAGTTAACCAGAACACGGACCCTCTTATTCTTGAGACAAGGAAAGCCTTGAACCGTCTTCACAACCTACACCTTTCTATAGTTGGATGATGCAATCTGCTGAAAATGATTTTTTTTCCAAGAATATTATACCGGTTCAGGGCTATATCCTTAGAGTTTAATAAGACAACCCTTTCAAGGTTTGAAAGGCTACTCTCCCAATTTGTGTGGGCATTTTCCCAACCTAGAAGGTTATTTAAAATTTTGTCTTTACCCCGGGAAAGAGGAGGATGGGCCTTACCCAACTTTAAACTATATTACTGGGCTACTGTTCTTCAATCATGTCCTATACCGTTGCAAGACTCCCACCCCAATGCCGGTTGTCGGTCACCCTTTGAACTCTTGCTCGGCCCGACGCTTGGGGTTGTCTGTGGCGAAAGCTGAAATTTGGATACTACAGAAGAGTCAAATTCAAGATCCTTCTAGGTGTCTATAAAGTTTTCACAGCTGTACGCAAGAACTTAGGTATCGGCAGGTTGAACTTTTATACTACTACTAAAAACAATCGTAATTTACCGGATATCTTTTGTTCATCTTATTTCCAAACTTGGATAGATAAAGGAGTAAAGAAATTAGGAGATCTTTGGTCATCTGATGAGGTTCTGCCCTTTAATGATCTTCAATCCATCTATAATCTAGATAATAGGGACTCTCTTAAATATCTGGCAATCAAATCTTTTTATTTTGCGAAAGACAGGGTGTCCTTCAGGCTTTTCTAACTGTGAACTGATCGAGAAACTTTGCGGAACTACACCTCCATGCATTGAAATCATTTACAACTTTTTTATTAGCTTAATGCCCGACGATCTGTCTACAATATCTTTCAAGTGGCAACAGAAAGTGAAAATTTCTAATAACGCTTTCTGCTTTGCACTTAAGTCCGCCCAAAGTGATTTGTTATCTGCCAGTTTTCAAGAGCAGTCTGTTTTTTTTATACTGCACTCCCTGTAGGATTGCGAAATGAGGGTCCGGGAAAGGTACACACTGTCCTCGCTGTGCTGAATTTAAGGCCAACTCAATCGATATGTTTGCGCCAAATTCGGACCATTCAATTCAGCACTTTCTGGGTCAGGTGCTATCTCTCAACGTACTTTTAACACCCTCCACTATATTGCTGGGCACACTAGACTCAATAGAGAGAAAGAACGGAGGAGCCCTAATATTCATTGCTATGGCTATCCTCAGGCTGTGCATCACGTCTGCCTGGTTGGACCCTCATCCCCCATTGTTTACGCATTGGTTAGCCCGTTTTTATTCAATTCATTAGTTAGAAAAGGCAATATACGCTAAAAAGGGATACAGAACAACAAAAAAAAGGATTAATCATCTGGGGACATCTTTCTCACTGGCTTAATTCATCAACCTTTGAAGCAAGCGAGGATAGTGTTTAAGGTTATCCTTCTTTGTAAACATGCACAAGTCACTTTATTCTCTTATGCACTAGCCACTTTAGCCTATGTCTTTTTAGCAATATCTTATAATATTTAATCCGTTGGGGTGCTTTATCATTTTTAGTGATGTACTGTCGCAGTGGTCACTTTATTTTCTTATTTTAGTAAATTGATTAATTAATATCTCTCTCTCTAGCTGTTTGCTGTAGTGTGATACATTGTATCTTGATACTTTGGAGTTTGATATCTGTACTTTTACATATGATTCTATTACAGGTTTTTTCAAGATTCAGCACCTGTCACACACTCTCAGCTTCTGGGGGGGAGGGGGGACTGCTACACTTTGTATAAATGTCTCCTTTGTAATTTATTTTTTCTATCACTGCAATTGAAAAATAAAACATTTTTACAAAAAAGAAAAGGCTAAGCAAAGGATTAGTGAATGTTTTAAAAAGATATTGATTTGGGAAGAAACCCTGGAGTGACCACTTTAGTATAAAAGACCCTCACTCCCCCTTACAGAGAGAGAGAGAGAGAATTCCTTTCAGGCTGTACCAAGGCTCTGCAGGCTGATCCTTTGACAGGCAGAGATCTGACATCCCTTGGGGGGTGCCATTCCAATGCAGAGACGAGGTCCTTCATTCAGATCCATAAAGTGAGGGGTTAGCACTTCCCCGGGGGACTCTTGGCTCCATTAGGATATATCCAAGCCTTTACATACACATGCTTCACCTACATATCTAGGCTAGGTACATTTAGGTAGGCTACGCATCGTAGGAGTACGCCAATGCCATTGTTTTATATAATATAATTTTTTCATCTTAATAGCACTATGGTAGAAATGTATCTACGTTTTACGATATTGGTACTAGCGATTACACTTGTCTGCTCCGGTCTTTTGATTGTCGCTGCTCTTATGTTACATACTAGACTGATACTTCACCAATAAATAATTATCGAAACCGTTCCAATCGTCATTCTATGTGTATTCTGAGAAAAGTAAGCACGAGTGATCGAGCGAAAGATACTGTATTGTTTCCACGATAGCTGAGAAATCAGGGTTGTCATTTTCAGTGGTTGTCAGAAACTACCTACGCCGCTCTAGAATACAGGGGGGTGGTAGTGGCACCAAAGACCTAGCTGGTCTAACGGCTGACATCCTGTGGGGGTATCCAGTGTCTGTCTGCACACCAAGGGGCATATGTTCAAGCCCCTATCGCAACCACAACATCACTTTTATGGACGTTGTGGTGGCGATAGGGGCTGTGCCTTATGTACAAGGGAGCGTTAAGCCACTTAACGATGCCTTGTACATAAGGCACCCTTTCACGCTATGGTTAGAGCAGGAAAACCCTTGTCTTAAGATGGCAAAAGGAGAAATGCATTATTTCTACTAGTTTTTGCATCACAGATGGAAAAAAAGCAAAATGCCATGGTTTGTTTATGTGTAGGAAGGTTCACCTTCCTGTACATAAAAAACCTTTCCTAAAAATGCCATTTTGACACTTTCATGTGTGCTGCATGAAGCAGCACACATGAAAGTGACAGAATGGGATTTTAGGATTGTTTATGTGCAGGAAGGGACACCTTCCTACACATACACAATCCACCCAGGAAACAGCGTTTACTACACTGTAAAAACAACACAATGCTATTATAACACGGTCATTACAACAACACATTGTTACTACGCAATACCTTTACATCGCAAGTCATTACAATGTCTTGCTGTAGGGGGCGGTAAGGTATTGGATATGAAATCCAACACCTCCCCTGCTGTTGCACAAACTGAAGTAGGAATAGTAAATAAGACTATTCCTAAGTCCAGCGCACCCCCTACAGCAAGTCGATGTAATGACTTGCGATGTAAAGGTATTGCATACTAACAACGCGGTTGCTGTAACAACCGCGTTGTTCAAGTATGCGATGTAACAGCATGCGTTGTAACATGGTATATTCATCCACCCTTGCAAGCATACACCCTTGCACTCTGGTGCAAGGGTCCCTGAATTGCTAAACTTAACACCATTGCAGGGGGAAATACAAGGCTGCAACACATTCTTGTAAAGATGGTGCAGCCTTGCATTTCAGAAGTGGCGGAGCGTGTTGTTAAGCCAAGGAGGCTAACGACACGCTCCTTCACTTCCTTGTACATATTCCCCCAAGCCCTCAGTTTAGGTCATCCAAAACGTGCAGGTCCTGGAGGGTCCTAGGAACTTCACAACAGTAGAACAAACCTATGCTATTTCTTCTTTGACCATTTGTTTAGTATCCTATTCTAGCAAGTGAACTGGAACGTTTATGATTTGATGTATAATTTTAGAACACAAATCACATTTTTTATGATTTTGTTAAATGTATTGAATGAATGTGTGGGATTCTATTTTCATTCAACCATGGGGGACAGTGGGCTTTTTGAAAAGGTCCAATGTTTGTGCCCTGATACAGTCAAAGAAAGTAGGTATGTAGTTCCTTAATGGGTTGTGAACCACAATATGTAGGTTATGTGATATAATCAGACTACGTTGTTATAGTAGAAAGGAGGAGGGGAATTCCTCCTTTTGGAACTGGGGCCCTCACACACCCAGCAAGCTAGGTGTCATGCTTCATCATATGGGCCTGCTTCTCATTGGGCCGGGGCTGCAATATTCGACGGGCACACATAAGGGGCTCTTTATCAGAGATCTTTTGTTCCTCCCGTATAGATGCAGTGGGTGTGAGGGGCCTAGTGGGTGTAGATGTAATAGTGAATGTGGGATAAAACAGGGAGGGAGTCCTCCAAAATAGACTTTATTCTGGGAGGGTCCCAGCCTGATTAAAAATAGAAAAGGAGAGGCAACTATTTGGCTATAATGTGTCAAACTGCGCTCTACTCCTAGAAGGTCAACATGTTTCTACCCTTGTAGTCAAAAATGATCTGTAGCGATTCCTCAGGACCTTATAAACGCAAAAACTATCTACACAAAGTGGAAGGGTGAGAAGCTACTTACCACTTAATGGTCCTACGGGGTCGATTCCTGTAGGTGTTGATGCCAACCTAATCACTTGTATGGATGTGCCTCATCAGTTTGAGCAGAGTTCAAGACACAGAAAGTGTTGTGTCTGCTCTTAACGGAAGCCTCGTGGTAGACCTACCCTGGTCCACTGCAACCAGGATTTTATTTTCCCTTCTTTTTATTTATATGATTTAATATACATTTTTTAAATATGTATAGTTTCCTCTTAGTGATTGGGCGCCCTAAATGATTTTCCATTTAACCAGACATCTTTACTAAGTCCCGGGGATATTCTCAAGGACGTGTGTTAACCATCGCAAAAGTAACATAACGCAACACTCAACATCGCAGTCTATCGCGGGAAAATTATGCCATGTTAATCAAGTATTCACAACACTGTGGTACCATGTGATAGTCTCCAGACAACTGGTCAAATGACCGCGTTAAAATCAACGCCACGCCGCAGAAATGCGAAACACAAATGCAAAAAAAGCTGCGATGAGGCCAATCGTGATAGAAAAATCAACGCAAACCAGTGACTGGCCTGCAATTCACACGCGTCAGGCGTGAAAAATCACCATAAAAGTAGAAAAAAACAGACAAACAAATGCCAAACAACACCGAAGCACAGTGGACATTGACAGAGCAAGTACGGAGGAGAACCAAAACCCCACAAGCCCCCTGGAGGACCAGCCTGGGACCTCAGGGTCAGGGAAGGCCAAGGAGAAGAAGAGTAGGAAGAAGCGGTTCAGTCCGCAGGAAAACAGGATCCTGATAACAGAGGTGGTAGAACACCATCAACAACTGTGTCATTGGCAACACAAAATGGACTATGCCAGTCCATCGTGGACAAGGTGAATGAAGTCGGAGTGCTGAAGAGGGCAATGGAAGAGGTCAAGAGGCACTTAAATGATGTTATGCGCAAAACCAAGCTGAAACTCGCCAACAACCGGAAGGCAGCAGTGCAGACTGCAGGTGGGAGTCCTGCGCCACAGGAGGAGCTGGACGAGATGGAGGAAATGGTTTCCACAGTCATCAGTGGGGAGACGGTGGCAGGAATCGGGGGAACGGACACTGCTCAACTTGACCGGACACAACAGCACCAGGGTGAGGAACGACCAGGGACTGGGGGACAAGGGGAGGTGGGCACAATGGCACTCATGCACACTGAAGTAGAGCACATCTGCGGACAAACCATGCCCCAGACCACCAACTCCCACCAAGAGACCAATGTACCCAAATATGCCACATCTCAGCACTGTACAAGCACAGAAGTCTAAGGCATGCTGCATGAAAGGGATAAGGGGCAGCACAATCAGAGCTGCAGGGGCCACTCCCCCAAAATGCAGCACACACACATAACATGCAGAGTACACCAACACTGACAACAATGGTGTACAAACCTCAAAACACCTACAACAGAACACAGGACACAACTGGTGCCGCTTGGATGCAGACACTGGTCAAATACATTTGGTATTGCAGGGAAATGTGAGTTGATAATGTACAAGTACAAACACACACGTATGTTATCAAAATGTCCACTGTCCCCCATTAAATAGGCAGCTCCTCCCAAACAGCCACAATGTATCCAGTCATGCAGTCTGTACGAAAACACGTACAATGCGACAACATACATGTGGACACATTGTGAAACTGCATCTCCCCTTCACATTGCAGAGGGAGAATCAACACCTTCTGCAGAGCAGCCCGACCCTCAATTCTCTGATGACGAAGAGGACCACCACAGCTTTGACTCCGATGCCCTCCAACAGCTCGTGGACAGCCTAGGCAGCCCACTTCCAGGAGCTGGGCAGCCCAGCAGCTATGAGGAGACCCCATCCCCTGCACAGACCACACAGCAGGCAGCACCCACCACCACGGCTGCCTCCCAGGACCCCCACGAAAAACCCATGGCTTTCCAATACCGTCTGTTGGGGTGCCAGGAGAATCTGGCTGAACAGATGCGGGTGGGCTTCAACCGCATGACAGACAAACTAGATGCCATACGTGGATGTCTAAGTCACATCATGGACAACTCATGGTCCCTAACGGACACCCACAGTCTGCTTCATGCTCTCCATTGGACCATGGCTGACATCGCAGAAGCCCTGACTCAGAGAATAGAACAACTGTCCAGTCAGAGTGGCTCTAGCGGTGTCACACAGGAGTTGGGAAACATGCGGAGAATAATGGAGACCATGGAGCGGGTGAATGCAATACGAGCGGCTGCCATGGCTGCACACCAGCGAGTGGTAGCTGGGTTCCTCACTGACCTCAAGACCATCCTCATGGCATTGCTGCCACAAGGCCTGGCGCTGATACAAGCTGCTACTACCACTACATCCACATCTCCGCCCCCTGAAGTGTCAGTGTCACACAGTGCGGCAAACATTCCACCTTCCACCTCTGGCCCCTGAGATGTCACTGCCACACAGTGCAGGAGACAGAACACCACCACTCACTCGTGAGGCACATGTAACAGCAGAGGAAGAAGATGCGGAGGAATCTGCCATCATGGTTAGAAGGAAGCAGTAGCATGCATCTCCACCATAGGGACGGTTTCAGCTTGGTTCTGCCCTCTGCATCATCACCTTCCACTGTCCCCCGATGCACTCTGCGACAATCACCTTGGACCTCGACATGGACTGCCATATGCTGTTTGATCGCCAATGACACAGCAATCTGACTGCGGACTGAACTCTTCCTTTTCCTTTGGACTTGTCATTCCCTAAAGGACTCTGGCTGGCCCTCCACGGGCTAACATCGTAATGTGGGGTTTGCATGGCCCTGTACTGCTCCAGATGCAACTCTTCACTGAATGTTTTTTAAACATTCATAATCACACAGATGTGTCATGTCTATGGTCTTTTAAGTGTGGAAGGATAGATGAATGTAGGCTCACTGGACTCCTCTTACGTCCATGTGGCTCATGTTGTAGAATTGGGGTCACAGGGTGACACATTGCCGAATGCGGTCCGGGTGGCGCTGACACAACAACAGGGACAAACACATTAGTTACTTCCTTGTCCAGCTCAGTACAGAACCACGCCCAGGGCCAGCCCAGACCACTCTGCTTATGCTCACAGGGGGGATTGCAATGCTACATGTCCCAGGTCTTCACGGTAGTGATCTGCTGATCACAGGTCTAGTTGTCAGCATGCCACAGCCACTCCCTCATGGCTGGTTTACACCCACACCACACCCATTGAGCACACGCATCACAGGACATGTGACCCCGCCAATAAAAAGAGCTGGGCGCACGTGTTCGCTGCCAGTTCCACTCTCTATCTGGGTGCAGCCATGTGGTGTTGATGTAGGCATGAGAGCAGAGGGCCCTGCAACATTACATTCCCCAGGACCGGAGGTGACATGATGGCGCCCGCCACACGATACCCAATCATTCAGGGTCCTATGACTTTGGGGGCACAGACTTGGTGGCACCGGATACATTGCGGCCGGCACAGGCACACCGCCACGTGTTGGTGACTTTGGGTGCAGAGAGTTAGTGGCACCTCAAGGGCTGAGCGGGTGTGCAGCCTGCGATGATGCCGGGTGCAGTGGTATGTCCTCTGCCATGGCGAAATCAAGACACAGAATCAAATGTGAGACGTGGTGGCCTGCGGAGTGGGGCTGCATGATGTGGAGAGTGCCATGTTTGAGGGCCCCGGGTTTGGGGCTTGCACCTGCACGTCGTGGGCCCTCATTGCGGCACGCCAATGGCGCTAGGTGAGCAGTGAGGCCTGGGTGCACAATGGTGGGCATGCCCCACTGGGTGGAGGGAGGGGCTGGGGTGTAGCTGCCTGGGCGCGCAGGGGCGGGCATGCCACGCTGGGTGGCGGGAGGGGCTGGGGTGCACCTGCCTGGGTGTGCAGGGGCGGACAGGCGATGATGTTATGTGCAATTGTATGTACTCTGCCATTCATGTATCTGGACTCTGTTTCAGATAACGGATCCGTTTCAGATCTGGGACCTGGTGAACTGCACTACATACCGGCACATGGTTGGAGAGACACCGGCTTCAGCAGGTGAGCAGTGAGGCCTGGGTGCACAGTGTCGGCACTCTCTATCCCTGTCCTTCTCTTCTTTTCTCTGTGTCTCTCTCCCCCTCTCTGTACATCTATCTCTCTCTCTCCCTCTCTGTACGTCTATCTCACTCTCTCCCTCTCTGTACGTCTATCTCTTTCTACCCCTCTCTGTACATCTATCTCTCTCCCTCCCTCTCTGTCCATCTTTCTCTCTCCCCTCTCTCTGTACGTCTATGTCTCTCTCCCTCTCTTTCTCTCTCTCTGTATCTCTCTCTCTCCTTCGTGCTCTCTCTGTCCTTTGATGTGCCCAAGACACACCTTCTCATGATTTTTGTCTTGCAGGCTGTGACCTACAGATTGTCCCGAGGAGAGACTCCATGTGTCGTCATTTCTCTTCTGTGTTAATTTGAATACATTTTCATTTGTTAATTCGAAGATGAATGTGTGATGCTCATTTTTGTGACGACACATGCATGTTACAAAATGTGATTTGCGACATCAGGTGGATTATTTGGTACATGATTTTGTGTAGTTGATGTGGCATGTCTTTGACCGAGGGGTCCTGGGGGCGGTGGGTGTTGTGGCCCTGTTGGGGCTTCCAGCTGCATGATCAGTGGCTCCATGGCATCTAGTGTACTTCTGGTGTGGCTGTGGGCTGGGCTCCTTTTCTGGTGCAGGCTGTGGTCCTACTTTACACCAGGTCAGAACAGGTGTTAATTTCCTGCTGCTAATGTGCCTTATCGCATGTTTTGTGGTCTTATCGCCGATCTGGCTGGTTGTTGAGAATGTTGTGGAGTGTTGTTGCCGTGTTTTTTTTGCACGGGAACGCCTACTCTGCATCTCATTAGCGATAGTTGCGGGTGTCATCTGTGGTGATGTTATAGTCACTTTTTACTGAATAGAGAAATAACAAACTGACAGTCTTGTACAGTCACCAAATTACAAACTGTTTCAAAGGTTTAGCCTCACTATTTTCAAAGCTTTTCTGCATGTCCCTCAACTGTCCCACCCATCTCTGCTCAATTTGTTGTGAATTCTACTCCCCGCATTTCCAGAAGTCTATAAATATGAGCCTTACGATTCTAATTAGCCTCCATCATTTCTGGTCCAACCCCAATCTATCTCCTACTGTATTGCTGTAATTCTGCCTGTGAATTGCATTTGTTGTGTCTCGTTTCTTCTCTAAGCACACCACTATCTTTTAGTGACGTTTTTGCTATTGAAATCTATTACATCTATTAAATATGTAAATAAATATGCCTCAATGAACCCTGGCTTCTTCACTAATTGTCATAAATATGATGAAGAAAACAACCAAAAAGTCTATAGCACGGGTACTCAAACATTATCCCGGGGGTCGCAAAGTTTGGTCTATGATGTGACCGAGGGCCGCACTGATGCCAGCGGGGGTGTGAAGTGGTTGTAGGGACAGGAAAGCATGCAAATCTAGTGACTGTCTTTAAAAATGAAGGTGTTCCTAAAATTAAGGGCCTAATTACTTCCTGTCCCTAAATGCAATTAACCTTTAAATAAGTGGTTGCTGTATATTTAAAAAAAAAAATTCATGTTAGTGCTGAGTTGAGTAAACAGCAGCTCAATGCTGCTGTTTCCCAGGGGGTGGCAGGTAAAGGTCAGGAAGGCTGAATGCGCCCCCCGGGCTGCAATTTGCGTATCATTGGTCTATAGGTTAAAGATTAGACATCAACAGTATCTCAGTTGGCCCATGGCACCTTGACTCCACAGAACAAACAGGTCTTGAGCAATGGTAATTCAGGACATGACTGCCATACATTCCAACAGGACATAACGGCACTTATTATAACTTTAACTTGAGGCATGTAGTAGATCCCAATGGTATGGTCAATAGGAATATATTCTTCCCCCATCGCACAACGTGAGATTCATCAGTCAGAGTTCTGGCGAGCCACAGAGTTCTGGCGAGCCAGAACAACTGCTCTGAGATTTTAAGGAATGTCTAAGAAAATCTCCTAGACACATTTTATCTTGTCCACCCTAAATAAAGTAATTAGCCAGGCATTGTTTAAAAAGTTGAAAGTTGTTAAGCAGGCACGAAATCAGGACACATTCTCCAAATGATAAGACATTCTAATGTGTATGTTATGTAACCCAATGATGAGATATAGACAACATGATATGATATTGAGATATGGGGAACACATTGGTCCCTTGAAAAAGGTCTTAAATAATTTCTAATTCCTAAAAAGACAAATGAAACAGGCATAAATATTAGTGAAAATAAGGCATAAAAGAAACACTTAGGGCCTTGTTTAAAGTTTGGCAGAGAAGTATCTCTGCTGTAAGTCAGCTGTGCCTTCGCAGTGCAAAATTCATCGTTACCCTGCGCCATTTACAAGTGGGGTAGGCACCAGGTTTCCATTGGCAGAACCTCAGCTGGCTCCACCATCAGAATCCTTAGACTGGAGTGGCCTGCTCATCATGGGGGTTCCAGAACACTGTAGTTTTTACCAGACCCTATAAAGGACGAGGTCACAACCAAAGATTTTTCATCCCAGGGATGTTGAGTGAGCCATCACCTCCCTAGGCAGTGGCGTAGCAAGGTCATGTGGTACCCGGTGCGGAAAACTTCTTCTTGTCAAAATGGCAAAATGGCGAAAATATGCGTTTAAAACAAATATTTTTGCCATTTTGTCACCCCCCTCAGTGATGACACTTGTCGACCCCGGCTTGACAAAATAGCAATAATATGTGTTTAAAACACATATTTTTGCCATCTTGTCAGCTGTCCTTAGTGATGACATCAAGGGCAGCCCGCACCCACTGCACCCCCTTCCTACGCCACTGGCCCTAAGAAGGAGTGTACAAAAATGTCCTTGACTCTCTGTGAGACAATTCCCTGCACATCAAATATTTTTGGTCCCGATTTTTTGTATGTGCTGTTCACAATAAAAAACAGAATGCAAGGTGGGCTGCTTCAATATGGCGGCTCGCTCTGCAGACAGCACTGCCTTCCTCATCTCCCTCACTAGCAGAAATATTTGCACTAGTGAGATCTCTACCTCGCAGGCCGGATTTCAAAATATGAGGGCTGATCCTCTGCTGGTGGGGTAGACTCAACGCCTCCACCATCCCAGTGGGCTGGCGACCACACCCAAAGTCAAAATGAGGTCCTTAAAGAACACCAAGGGGCATATTCTCAAGCCCCTATCGCCACGGGAACGTCACTTTGTCTGACGTTCCAGGGGCGATAGGGTCAGCGCCTTATTCTCAAGGCAGTGTTAACCCACTTAACGTGGCTTTAAGCCATGTTAAGTGGCATAACGATGCCTTGATGCCTTGAGAATAAGGCCCCTTTCATGCTAAATTTAGCATGAGAGGGGCGTGCAGTGGCTGTTGCGGTAGGCGTTCCACAGCAACACTCATTGTGATCGACCCTGCCACCTATTATCAAGGGCGGCGATAATAGGTGGCAGAGCCAAACTTAAGACCAGTAAAATCCTGGTCTTAAGTTGGCGAAACAAGGAGAAGTGCTTTATTACGCCTCGTTTTTGCCATGGTTTGGTCATCTACAGGAAGGTTTCCCTTCCTGTACATGAACAAACCTTTTAAAAAATGCCATTGTGTAACTTTGATGTGTGCTGCACGAAGCAGCACACATGAAAGTTACAAAATTGTATTTTAGGATTATTTATGTGAAGGAAGGGGCACCTTCCTGTACGTAAACAACCATCCCCTGCACACAGACACCCTTGCACTCTGGTGCAAGGATGTCTGCATTGGCACTAAGTCGTGAAACTTAGCGCCATCGCAGGGGGAAACGCCAGGCTGCACCACATTCTTGAGAATAGGGTGCAGCCTCGCGCTTCTGAAACGGCAGTGAGAGGCGTTAAGCCAAGGAGGCTAACACCTCTCACCGCCACTTCCTTGAGAATATCCCCCCAAATCTTTTACAATATATTGTTCAGCATCCCCCACAGAGCCAAATTTGAGGCCAAGGTGAACCACTGGCATACATATATTTGAGTAACAATCCTGCTTGCTTTGTTTCAGATACAACTCTGTAACTTACATTTCATATTCAACCAGTAATGTCATCAAAGATTCAGTGTGGCCCTGTGAAGCTCTACCCAATTTCTTCAACTCTGTTGACAAGAATGGAACTATATATATTTTTATTGCAGAACTCAGTTTGTGAAATTACTGCAATGCAACCTTATCAATTCGTTGCACTCTGGCCAGTGTATTTTTATTGTTGATTCTCAACTATATTGCGTTTCTGAAATTCGGCCTAAAAAATATTCATGATGACACATTCTTACGAATCCTTACTACCAGCTGTGGATGCAGGGACTGTGGTCTTTAAGGGGCAGCTTCTATTGTGCAAATTATTTGCCAAGCAGTAACACTTGTAATTGCAAGGAAGGTGAGAACGACTTTTTCTTCTGTCGCTTTTCACAAACAATCACAATGTTGTTACCATAAGTCATGAAACATGGGCGTATTGAAATGTCATTTTAATACATATCAATGTATTTTTATCCTTGTTAAGCCTGCCTCTTTGCACAGCTCAGACTTGGGAGGGTGAACAGCATTTACTACATCTATTGGGGTAAAATGAGTCTACATTCCCCTTTTATGCCCATCAATCTCGAATGTTTTGTCTTACTTTTACTGGCAAGACTTGAGTGTAGCTGCTCTGGTAGATATGCACAATAATTACGAAAATTCGTGTACTGGGGTCTTCTCACCCTAAAGTGATTCGATATTCAGCAGAGTGGTTAGTTAGTATTTGTAGGGCCCACATTTGAATAGGATTTACATCTGTTGCACAACCTTTATCAGTTACTGATCACTGCCGCTTTTATTGAACTGTCCAGAAGCTTTGCCCATTGTAGACAAGAGTTCCCAAAAGTTTTGAAAGACACATCATTTGCATATCCTACAACGCTTCATTAGCTACTGCCCCTTGTTCGGCGCTTTGCCTGGGAGAATGGGCTGTCTTGGTTCTAGGCTCCAAGGCTTGGAAAACCTTGCTTTTAAATTGACTTTTAATGACTATCCACCTGAATTTCATGAACTATCTGAAAACGATGTTATTCTATTAAAGTTTCCTTTTGCGACTGATCCAGCGGGCTATAGAAAATATATCATAAACTACGCTACCCAATTTCATAACCTATAAACAAAATTCTAAACTATACATGGACCCATTTATGAACCTGATATATTTTGGGCCTACTGAATCAGGTGGTCAAATAAATCTATATACACATTATTTACAAACTATAAACAGTTTATACATTTGCAGAAAGAATATTGTCATTAGAATAAAACCCAACCATTTAAACGACCACCATAGGCGACGTGATCTAGCTAAAGGTAACCTATACTTCTAAATAACCAAGACCAGCTTGTTTGTCAAAAGTAAGATTTTATTTTCTAAATTATGGTATATAAGTTGTAAGTTTTATAAATGAAATTTATTTGCAATAAAGCAAGCATGATGGTAAGAAATAAGAAAAGTACAATTTAAGCAATTGAATCAATTTAAAGATATTATATGAAGTTTAGCATTTCTAAAACCTATTTCCCTAACTGAACTAAATAGACAGAAATTAAAGTAAAGTTCTTTGAGGATTCTTACGTGCTCCACGCAAAGTCCAGCAGCACATCACCCTCATCGGAAAGTCAGAAAGCAGCAGCCAGCCCAACCCTAAGGGCACGACTTTTTATACCTTTCTACGCTAACTAAACTAGCAAAGGAAAGTTTTCAGAAATACTCGACGTCCCATTGGCTGAGAGTGACAAGTGACATGTCACCCGATTCTTAAAAAGTTCCACAAAATCATGTCTTACAAAGACCATTGTCTCTTCCACGTGAAGCCAGAGGCTTCCTGCTATTGCAACTTTGTAACAGATCATCCTCGCAGCTTCCATAGCTTTTCAGAGCAACTTCCGCGGATGCCAAGTTAAGGACTGACAAAAAGTTCACTTTCGACCTTGGCCATGTCCGACAGAATGATGTCAGCTCATCAGTTTTTGCTTTGTGAATGCAGCTTCAATAAACGTTTTAATTCAGAATGGGCGTCTCGTGACTTTCTGCAGAAATATGGATTAGCTCTTTTTGTGCGGCTCAAATAGTTAGGCCTCAAAAGCAGGCAACTTATGATTTCTAGTATAAAACAAACACAAGAAAAGTATTAATGTAAGAAATAAAGTATATTCTGTATCCACCCCATGGTTTACTAAATAATTATCCCACCCGATTAATCAAAATGTTACCTAGCCATTGCAAACAAATAAAGCAGCGTTTATATTTACCAGTCTCCGTTTTTCTATGAGACCCATATGCACCTAGAATAGTAGAAATGACATCACACAGACGAGGAAAAGCAAAACAAGCACATGCTTATTTAAGTTTGCAGCAGTTAGTAATGACAAAAACGAAAACAATAAATTATTTTATTATTTTGCACGAACAAAAAGATGCAACATTTATGCACGTTTATGAGCACACATGTTAGTCCCCCCACGTGTAAAGCTTAATCTAGGTTGTATTAGCACGACATATCACAAATCATTAATAATTTTATTCATGTTATGGAAATGTGACTTTGCGAGTTTAAACAAAATTTTGTTTTCTATCTCGCTCCATCAACTCCCTCATCTGGTGATTAACAAATCACCACACCAGCACTCAAAATTTTGGTAAATTTAATTTATAAGAAATCGATTCAAATTCATTGTATTAGTAAACTTAAAAGTCTGTTTCAGCATAATCCTTGCAATTAACATGACGCTCTCTATGTAACTCCTGCAACTCAATCTCCCTTTCCTCTTCTTTTCTGAGTTTATAAATTCTTTTCTTTTCTCTCAAATGCTTCTTTCTTTTATGTAATAAACAACCTACTTTAGTCAAAATAAAAATGAATATAATTATAATCAAAGGTGCCAGAATCTTGCCAAGAATTGAACTTCCGATATTATGAAACCAGTTTTTAATTGCTTGAAACCTATTTGAAAGTTTCCCAGTAAAATCTTCTTCTTCTAAAGGAATTATTTCAGAATGCATTTGTGTAATATTCTTAATATACATTTCAATATTTTTACTTTCATCCGGTATATATGTACAGCAATGTTGGACATGTAAAATGCCACAGACTCCTCCCTCTTTTGCTAAGAGTATGTCTAAAGCAAGACGATCTTGAATTACCATAGATCTAATTGCAATAACTTCAACATTCACTAATTGAAATCCATCAGCAGTGTCAGTTGATAATCTATCAACTATAGTGGACAATTTTCTGATTCTCCCAGCATTTAAGGTTATACCAACAAAAGGTATTACAGCTTGAAAAATATCTCCCAGAACTTCAGTAAAAGTTTCTCTTTTAGCTCTATTTACATAATTATGGATTTTAAATAATCCTTCTGAATCTCTGTCAACATGAAACACTTTAGGAAAAACAATTCCCACATAACAAGTTCCATACCAATGGTCTGGAAGGTTGTAGTAGGCTTTGTCACCACAAACAAAATAAATTCCAGGAAAGATAGGATCTTTTCCACCTTTAAATCCCCAACCTCCCATAATCTGATAAGTATCTTCACAGTTGCTTGCACCTACAAAATAATTATCAAACAGTGTGTTATCTCTTCTAATGCAAAGCTTTCCACTAACAGGTTTGTCTATGTGAATTGCAATATTTTCAAGCATTTTGCCATTTAGTTTCTCATCCTCTTTTTGCCAGAATGATGACTTAGTCTGCTTGACTAATTCATTTCTCTTATAAATTGCTCTTCTCTCCTCAACCATATTCAGAAATTTCTTCCCTTCAGCACTTAATTTACATGTTAGATTATTCTTATAAGCATACTCATAAGTGAGTTCATTAGTAACAAGGAAATATTCTCTCAATTGTTTAGCTTTCTTATGCTTATTTAAAGCATTATCAATCTTGATATTAGCAAAAATCTCATCATAATTTGAATAGTAATATTCTAAACGACCAGTTTGATAAAATAAACTAGTTAATACACTACATGTAACAGCATAAGTGAGAGGAAGCATATTATATGTTACTCCCTCAGAAACAGAAGCCGGTAACTTAACGCACACATAACAATCCTTTGCATCCATTACCTTTACATATTCACTCAAAAGCTTTGTGAAAGTATTACTTGAAAAATCACCTATTGATTTATCTTGATGAATGTTAGGCTGATGATCAATTACTTTAGCAGATGCACTATGTTTAGTTTGGCTAACCAGAGCTTTGCTTGTTAAATTAACTTTGTGTAATTCTCTATTCATTTCTAAAGGTATGATCACAGCTAGTACCAACCAGAGCAGAACTAAAATGAGCAGACATACCAGAGTCATCTTACAGCATCTTTTAAAAACAGAGCATTTTGAAGTGCTCTTCTTAATGTAAGGCATTTTTAGGTTAGTTTTAGTTTCAAAAATAAAAATAAATTTTAAAATTTATATACACCCCCCTTTTAAAATATATTTTTCTTTTATAACCCTAAACAAGATTTCTTCGACCTCATGTCATACATAAGTTTTCTTTTACTAGACAGATTTTCTTCGACCTTGTGTCAACTAACAGGATTTCTTCAGCCTTATGCCAATTTAATAATTTTGTACTTCAATCATTGTCACTAATTTCTTGGATTTCGTTTTCTTCTTCACTACTATCATATATGTCTATAACAGGTGGAATTACTAAGTAAGTCCACTCAGGAGACTTGTATTTCTGGTTTGGTCTAATTATTCTCTTCCCTTTTCTTGATATCACTTCTATTTTCCTCCCAACTCCAACTTCTTTTCCAGGACTCTTTTGACTACTTATTTCTTCAACTTGTTCTATTGGCTTTTTGATTAATCTCACTCTCAACCTTCCACCAGGCCAGAAGTCTGCTTTTCTCACGTACTTTTTCTTTGGTTCAGAATTATTCGATTCTGATTTCTAAGTCCTTTTCTTTCTGTTTTCACTTCCACCTTCCACGTCACTTTCCTCAGTTTCGTAGTCTGAAATTTCAATTGACTCAGGAACTTCTCTATACGGCAATTTCACTCCTTCAGGAACTTCACTTTGTCTTCCATCACTGGTACTCGGTAATTCGTTCTCCTCCTCTTCCTCAATTACCTCTAGCTTCCCAGATTTCGGATTTTTGTTCCTTACTTCAGAGCTTGTTCTCTGCCTTTCGATACTCTCCTGGTCTGAAACTTCTTTTGGTTCAGCTTCTTTGTCTTCAATATAGACAACCGAATCCTCAGTTATCTTTCCTTTTAACAGATTCTCTTCACCTTCAGAATCTATTTCAATTATTTCTAAGTCTTTTCTTGTCAGATTTCCATTCACTGGCACAGCTTCCAGATGTCGACTTTCTTGTCGATCTTCAGAATCTGGAATTACTTCACCTTCTGTTCTGTCTTCTGCTTCAGAATCAGAGTCATCTGTGGTATCACTTTCAACATCAGAATTCTCAGGAGTTGGTATTGGAATAGTATGACTTGGATGAATCCAGCGCTTCAATCCTCTGCACTTTACAGCATTAGTAGTGATCAAGATTACCTGCCTAGGTTTCTGCCATCTAGGAGATAGACAATTCCTCCTCCGATGTACTTTCGTTCTGACCCAGTCTCCAGGTCTCAGATCATGTGTCAAAACTTTGTCATTTGATTGTGCTTCAGTTCCCACCTGATTAGATACAGAAGTTACCATATCAGATAACCTTTTACAGTAATCCAAAATTGCACTGTCATTTATGCTTAACAGTTTACCTACAGGTACAAAAGCTTGCCTCATAACTCTTCCCATCAAAATTTCATGAGGACTCAAACCTGTCTTTTTATCTGGTGTACTTCTTATTGACATCAAAACAAGTGGAAGAGCATCAGTCCACTTCACTCCTGTCTCTAGACACATTTTCCCAATTCTGTTTTTGATAGTTCCATTAATTTGTTCAACTACACCTGATGCCTCTGGTCTGTATGCACAGTGTATTTTCTGCTCAATACTCATAGCTTCGCAAATTAACTTCAACAGTTTGTTATCAAAATGACTTCCTCCATCACTCTCAATAGTAACTGGAAAACCGTACCTTGGGATGATTTCTCTAAGCATTAGTTTTGCTACTGTAATTGAATCACAATGTCTTGTAGGAAAAGCCTCTACCCACCTTGAGAACAAGCATACAATTACAAGTACATATTTCAAACAGTTGTGTAAGGGCATTTCAATGAAATCTATTTGTAACCTAGTAAAGGGACCACCCTCTCGACCAATTATTCCTGTCCCCACCACTGATTTTCTGTTTGGATTCATTTGTTGGCATGACAAACACCTTTGACAAAAAGATTCTGCAATTGTTCTGAATTTGGTATTGAACCATGTTTCTCTAAAAAGTCTGACCATGGAATCTCTTCCTAAATGTGCAGGACCATGATATAATCTGGCCATGTCAGAAATCAAACAATTTGGTAAAACTACTCTGCCATCTTTGTAAACCCACACTCCATCTTCATCACGTGGTCTACAATCTGATCTTAACCACAGGTCTTTTTCTTCATCATCTGCTTCGTTTTGTAAATCTCTAATCTCATTCCATGTTTCTACAACAGTTGTTAGCATTAATGAATTTGAATCAGTTTCTGTACTTCTATTCCGATTGTAAGAATAATTTTTCCTTGCGCAGTACTTTGCTGTTTCATCTGCGAAGGCATTTCCTTTGGAAATATAATCAGTCCCTCTAGTGTGTGCTGCACACTTGACTATGGCAATTTCTTTTGGCAATTGTATTGCTTCAATTAATCTTCTAATGAAAACTGCATTTTTAATTGGTGACCCTGTTGACGTCATGTATCCTCTCTGTGACCAGAGTTGTCCATAATCATGCACAACTCCGTACCCGTACTGACTATCAGTAATGATGGTAACTCTTATATCTTTTGATATTTCACATGCACGAATTAAAGCAATCAATTCAGCCACTTGTGCTGAACGAACTCCTTCAAGACATGATGCTTCTTCAACATCTTCGACTGTACAAACTGAGTATGAAGCTTTCAAGACACCACCTTCGGATCTTAAGCATGAGCCATCTACAAAGTAGACAAAATCCGATTCAGGCAAAGGTCTGTCTTTGATGTCTTTTCTTGGTTTTGTGCAGAATTCCATGACATCTAAACATTCATGTTCTGTCTCGATGTCATCAACAATTTCAGAATCAGGCAGTAATGTAGAAGGATTCAGATTCAAACATCTTGAAATCGAAACATTATCTGCTCCCAGTATGATTTTCTCATACTTTGTCAATCTGCTACTTGTTAAATGCTGAGTCTTACCTCTTGTCAGTAATATTTCAACTGAATGAGGCACAAAAACTTTTACAGGAAATCCCATAATGATTCCTTCACTTTGTTCAAGACTGATACTTGTAGCTGCAACTGCTTTTAAACAACCTGGTAATGCTTTTGCAATTGGATCAAGAACTGCAGAGAAATATGCAATAGGTTTCTTTAGGTTTCCATGTCTCTGAATTAACACAGATAATGCACATCCTTCTCTCTCACTGCAATACAGTTCAAAATCTTTTTCATAATTTGGCATACCCAAAGCAGGAGCTTGGCATAAGCTCTTTTTCAAGTTTTCAAAAGATTCCATCTCAACATCATTGAGAATAATTGGATCTTTTACATCTGATTTGGTCAGTCTTTGTAGTGGTTTCGCAATTACTGAAAATCCACTTATCCATTGTCGACAGTAACCTACCATTCCCAGGAACATTCTGACCTGTCTTTGTGTTCTTGGCGGTAACATTGCTTGAATCATTTTTATTCTCTCTATTGTTACTTGTCTTTTTCCTTTTGCAATTCTGTGACCAAGATATTTTACTTCTTGTTTGCAAAACTGTAGTTTTGCTGGGGACACTTTATGTCCTTCTTCTGCAAGGCGATTTAACAGAATTATTGTGTCTGTTACACAATTTTCTCTTGTCTTTGCAGCTATTAACAAATCATCAATATACTGCACCAACGTAGACCTACCTGGTAAGTCTAAATCTTCTAATGATCTTTTTAACAGTTCGTTAAAGATTGAAGGACTTTCTGTATAGCCCTGAGGGATTCTTGTCCATCCAAGGGTCTTACCTTGGAATCTGAAAGCAAAGATTTCATAACTGTCTGGGTGTAGAGGAACAGTAAAGAATGCATTGCAAAGGTCAATGACTGTGTACCATTCAGCATCATATGGAATCTGAAATAGAATTACTGCTGGATTTGGAACCACAGGACAACATGGAATAACAATTTGATTAACCTTTCTCAAATCTTGTACGATCCTAAATGTTCCGTTAGCCTTTTTAACTCCCATAATTGGTGAATTACAAGAGCTACTCTTCATTTCTTTCAATACACCTTGCTTGATTAATTTTTCAATTACAGGTGTAATACCTTCAATTGTCTCTGTTTTCATTTTATATTGTGGAGTGTTTGGAAATTCTATTCCCTGCTTCAATGCAATTTTAACAGGATCTACATTTTTCATCAGACCCATCTCATTCCCAGTAAAATCCCATATTTCAGATTTCACTGTTTCTTTTAGCTCTTCAGGTAAATCTTTTCCTTCAAATGCAGGAAACAATTTTGTTTCTTCTGCTTCCATCATCATCATTGTCATTCTGTACAAACCATCTTCTTCCATTGTTTGTAATTCAACTCCTTCAGGAGAACAATATATTCTGCAATTCATTTTACATAGGATGTCCCTACCTAATAGATTTACTGGACTACTATTACAAACCACAAATCTGTGTTTGTCTCTGTAATTTCCAATTTCAACTGGTACTGGATCAGTTAAGTCTGTTTTAATTTGCTGATTACTTACTCCGACAACTTGGATGGTATCCCCAGAGAGAGGTAGGTTTTCAATTTCCACTGATCTAACAGTAGAACGGGTAGCACCAGTGTCCACTAGAAAAGTGATGTCTACATCATTAACTTTCCCGTTTACATAAGGACCAGACTGGTCAACCTCAAGAGTGGCTCCAACAACACACTCTTCCTCCTCTCTCGGGCACCGTCAGCAATAATCATCAGAATCACTATCTTGGCTTTCTGTTAATAAAAATTGTTGTGAAGCATTTTGTGTTTGAACCCTTTGCTGTTTTTGCTGTTTTTGTGGTTTTATTACCTGTTCACATCCCTGAAATCCCACGTTTGGATTATATTTTTGAACTCCCCCACAATTCGGAAAAGGTGGTTGTGGCAACTGGTCCTGACGATTATTCACCTGTTGTTGTTGCTGTTGTTGTAATTGTCGCTGAATATTAAATTCATTTAACCCCTGTTGCATCTGTAGCTGTTGCTGCACGTTAACACCATTCTGCATCTGTGGATTCAATAAGGGATTCTTTAAGTTTCTAGGAGGATGAGGACACTCGTCCCTCCAATGTCCAATTTCGCCACAATTAAAACAAGGTAATCTTTGTTTCAGCTCTTCTATCTTTGGGCTAAATTTCTTTTGGAAATTATTACCTTTAAACTTTCCTTGTATCTGGTTCGTATTTCCAGTTTGAACAAAATTAGTGTTCTTATTTCCCATGCTGGCAATCTGTTGCTCAGCTACCTTTACCTGTGCCCACATGGCTTTCTCCTTCAGCTTCTTCTGTTTTACTTCTAATTCATCGCTACAGTATTTTGCTTTTCTCAGAATATCATCTATAGATAGTGCTTGCCATCCGACAATACTGGTTCTGATCATTTCTCCAATTTCAGGTTTTAGTCCATAAACAAATCTATAGATAAAATGACTCATGTCTTTCTCATCTAATTTTTCATAACCACTGTATTGTTTAAAGATTAACAGTAGTCTTTCATAAAAAGAATGAACTGATTCTTTTGTTTCTTGCTCTGTTCTTTCTATTTTAACCCAATCAACTTCTTTGGGTGGAATTTTGTTTTTCATCCAAACAATTACTTTCTCATAAAAATCCATTACAAGTGGATTTGGGGCACCTGTTTCTTTAATTCGCTCAGGTTCAGTTTTTGGCCAACTAATAGATATTTTACATTCTGTCCAAAGATCAGATGGAACAACAATGTCAAAAAATCCATCCAAATCAATCCACAGAACTTTTGACACTTTGATAAATCTATCGACTTGCCTATACCACTCAACAGGTTTCTCTCTTAATTTTGGAAAGTCATTTGTGAATAACAGAATGTCCTGTCTCGACCATGGGACATGAACATATCCTCCACCTGCAACTTCTCTCATTGGAAATTGTTTTGACATTCTTTCTAATCTTTCATCTTCCTTCCTTTTGGTCCATTTAACTCTCCATTTGTTCAGTTCTCCTAGCTTTTTGATATAGACAATCAAATCTTTAATGTGAACTATTCTTCCCATTGAGTTCAAACTCTCAATGTCGCTTTCTGAGAAATCTAATCTGTAATGTTTTGCAAAATTCCTTTGTTTACTCACATCGATTTCAAGTTCTGCAGCTAGATCCTCTAATTGATCATATTTATTTTTCGTTTTCCATTGAATACTTTTGCAAATGAATAATAGTTCATCATCCCGATAGTAATTTAAACTATCTGGGCCAATTGTTCCAATTATTAATTCTTCTATATTCGCTTTTAATTTGGCTACATCAAGCTTTGGTGTAGTTACCCTGACTTCAGGACTTCCTACATCTGACATAGCACCCATTGGTGTTTTTGGAGATAAATCCTCATTAAAGGTTAAATCAGGCATTCTCGATCTAGAAGTGTTTAATTCTGTCAATTCTGAATAAGATTTTTCAGCAGGCTTTTGAATTTCTGTATTTAAAGGAATAGTTAATCCAGTTTTGTTTGTATTTCTTTGATCAAATACAGGCTGAACAGGACCTATTGTTACTGGAACTGTAACAGCTTCCATGCCTTTTGTCATTCTTTTAATTAATTCTTCTTTAGACCTTAAATATTCATTATAATCATCATCCTCAACATTTCTTGTCTCTCTTGTATAATCTTTTGGAGGTTCCCTTGCTCTTGGAGTCATTGAAAAATGTCTACCCTCATTTCGAGCATTCTCAAATTCTGGTCTTCTAGGAGTTTCAGTGATTTCACAATTATTTGGATAAAGTTTAGGAGCTTCACTAATTGGAGGTGCACTCGGTGAAGTTTCGGTAGAAACCACCGGAGTAGACCATGATCTAGGAGGTCTCAAAGGCTGATTCGGCTGTTTATTTCTAGCAGTTGTATATATTTCTTCCATAATTGCATCCTCAGATTCACTTTCCATAGATTTCCCTGTAGGAGAACCCATTACCATTTCATGAATTAAATACAATCCTTCACTCATGTTTCCCTGTCTCCACATTCGTAATCTATCTTCATGAGTTTCTCTTTTCCATGATGGATTTTTTAGAAGGTCTTTTAATTCCACTAGCTTCTCTTTGTAACTGATACATCTCATCTTCCCACTCAACTAAAGCTTCAAATTGAGTTGGTCTCGGTTTTGGAACAAGAGCATTCATTTTCTCTCGTAAGTTTCTTAAAACTCTTACATTAAATGAACCATCATCAGGCCAAGCCAAAACACCATCGTTTTTAGTATAACGTTTCCAACTGTCGAACCATAAGACAGTATGATATCCGTATTCACCTTCCATGTACGCTGCAGGTGTTTTATACTTATGAAGTAGTTTACCACCTCGCGTTTCGATTTTCTTGTCAGGTGAAAATAAATTCTTAAATTTCTGAAATAATGTTGTCTTTTTCTCAACATGTTTAAAATGATAACTCATTTTCAAAAGTAAAATTTAATTCACAAAATCGTTCGTAAAATATTTCCGGGATGTTCCGCAAAACAACCAATCCGTGCGCGAAACACACCAACAAGCCAATGGCAGTTGAGCTGCGTCACTTTTCAGCTCGACCAATAATTTTGGAGATTTTCCTAAGGACCAATCAGCTCACAGGCCGTCAGAGACTCAGGAGCCAATCAGAATACAGCTTGTGACGTAGGTCACCCAATCCCAGCGCGGCTCTGTGACGTACACAGCAGCTGCGGTTTCTCGCTTCTCACTCCTGGCGCTTACCCCTCCTTCACAAAATCTTTTCACAGCGCCATTTTAAGAACACTTTTCAGTGTAAATTAATTCTTAACAATGACTTATAAAGACAACATCTGTTCGTTTCACTAATTAGGATAGTTTACATACATTCAAGTATCCACACTTCGGAATAGACGGCGCTATTCACACTAAGGATAATATTCAATTGTCAGTAGAGTAACCTTACCCCACCCTTCTAACACGTATAATTATGAACTCGCTTTGCTCTGAACCCACCGCGAAGTGAAAGTTCTAAGAGTTCCACTTGAACATAAAATACAACTCAAACTCGCACTTTTACACGGAAAATTCCCTAAATTCAAACACACACGAAATCCGTACAGGACTCTCACCTGTTTATAGAAATCATGCACCGTTAGCAAAATAACGACGTTATCCGTACAGGGCTCTCACCTGTTTATAGATATGAAACATGTACCCGTACAGGACTCTAACCTGTTTATAGATAATCATGCACCGACGTTAAATTTTACCCTTCATTCAAGCTCGGATATAACTAATACTCTCATCACAGTGAGTTTTATGGAAGGCGCTTTGTCCCTATTCTCATGCTGCTTTGATTTCTTAGAAAATCCTCACTATACAAGATTCAGTCCTAGCCCTAAAACTGTGCTGCTCGGCGACAACACTATAGTACACGGCGATACCTCTTGTGATACTCGGCGATATCACTACAAACGAACAGATGGCTTGCGTGACTAATTTCTCGCCACACAATCTATACCGGTATAGCTTACAGATAGGCACGAAAAACGAACTTAACAAGTGTTAAAACATTAATCCTATTTGCATACCATGACGCAATCCTTAGCAACCAACATGTTACCTTGGTTACCCCTTAGCAACCATCAATTTCTGCTACCAGATAATTGATCCAGCGGGCTATAGAAAATATATCATAAACTACGCTACCCAATTTCATAACCTATAAACAAAATTCTAAACTATACATGGACCCATTTATGAACCTGATATATTTTGGGCCTACTGAATCAGGTGGTCAAATAAATCTATATACACATTATTTACAAACTATAAACAGTTTATACATTTGCAGAAAGAATATTGTCATTAGAATAAAACCCAACCATTTAAACGACCACCATAGGCGACGTGATCTAGCTAAAGGTAACCTATACTTCTAAATAACCAAGACCAGCTTGTTTGTCAAAAGTAAGATTTTATTTTCTAAATTATGGTATATAAGTTGTAAGTTTTATAAATGAAATTTATTTGCAATAAAGCAAGCATGATGGTAAGAAATAAGAAAAGTACAATTTAAGCAATTGAATCAATTTAAAGATATTATATGAAGTTTAGCATTTCTAAAACCTATTTCCCTAACTGAACTAAATAGACAGAAATTAAAGTAAAGTTCTTTGAGGATTCTTACGTGCTCCACGCAAAGTCCAGCAGCACATCACCCTCATCGGAAAGTCAGAAAGCAGCAGCCAGCCCAACCCTAAGGGCACGACTTTTTATACCTTTCTACGCTAACTAAACTAGCAAAGGAAAGTTTTCAGAAATACTCGACGTCCCATTGGCTGAGAGTGACAAGTGACATGTCACCCGATTCTTAAAAAGTTCCACAAAATCATGTCTTACAAAGACCATTGTCTCTTCCACGTGAAGCCAGAGGCTTCCTGCTATTGCAACTTTGTAACAGATCATCCTCGCAGCTTCCATAGCTTTTCAGAGCAACTTCCGCGGATGCCAAGTTAAGGACTGACAAAAAGTTCACTTTCGACCTTGGCCATGTCCGACAGAATGATGTCAGCTCATCAGTTTTTGCTTTGTGAATGCAGCTTCAATAAACGTTTTAATTCAGAATGGGCGTCTCGTGACTTTCTGCAGAAATATGGATTAGCTCTTTTTGTGCGGCTCAAATAGTTAGGCCTCAAAAGCAGGCAACTTATGATTTCTAGTATAAAACAAACACAAGAAAAGTATTAATGTAAGAAATAAAGTATATTCTGTATCCACCCCATGGTTTACTAAATAATTATCCCACCCGATTAATCAAAATGTTACCTAGCCATTGCAAACAAATAAAGCAGCGTTTATATTTACCAGTCTCCGTTTTTCTATGAGACCCATATGCACCTAGAATAGTAGAAATGACATCACACAGACGAGGAAAAGCAAAACAAGCACATGCTTATTTAAGTTTGCAGCAGTTAGTAATGACAAAAACGAAAACAATAAATTATTTTATTATTTTGCACGAACAAAAAGATGCAACATTTATGCACGTTTATGAGCACACATGTTAGTCCCCCCACGTGTAAAGCTTAATCTAGGTTGTATTAGCACGACATATCACAAATCATTAATAATTTTATTCATGTTATGGAAATGTGACTTTGCGAGTTTAAACAAAATTTTGTTTTCTATCTCGCTCCATCACGACTAAATGTTGATCTTATTTTGCCTTATTTTGCTATGGAAGGCAAAGAAAACTCTGTCGGTGAATTAGCGTTGTACAATCAAGATGTTACAGTCGACAAAACTCAACATGCAGGCCTAACAATGGTACTAAGTTGAGATCAACATGCAATAGTTGCCCTTGCAAGGCTCCAAGGGGTAGATGTATCAAGCCTTTTGCGATTCGCAAAGGCCGAAATTCTGCGAATTTCGGCAGTTGCGAATCGTTTAAGGCTTTTTTGCATTTGTGGGAATGTATTAAAAAATCACAAAATAAGGATTCGCAATAATTTGCGATTCCTTATTTTTCTGAAGCATTTAAGGAATCGCAAATTTTGCGATTCCTTAAATGCGATGTATGTGGGGTTCTGAAATTGCGAATTTTAGTTAAGAAATCGCAAATTACCACCAACTTGTAGTTGGTGGTAATTTGCGATTTCATTTAAAAATGCCCTTTTTGGCATTTGTAAAGGTGGCATGTGACGCAGATACATGCCCATAGGGCATGTATGTGCGCCATATGCACACACATGTAAATTTCAGGGGTGCAGCAGGGTGTCTTTGAGACACCCCAGTACCCTTAAAATTATTCTCAATTGGCGAATTCGCAAAATGCGATTCGCAAATTGAGAAATATTTCACAATCATTCCTATGGGCCTCCTAGCCCATAGGAATGCATGGGAAATTATTCCTTATTTGCGAATTCGCAAATAAGAAATACTAAGAAATCGCTAAAAAAATAGCGATTTTTACATACATTCCATTTTGCGAATTCTAAATAGTGATTCCTTAAAAATCGCTATTAAGAAATCGCAAAATGGAATTTTGATACATCTACCCCCCAAGTCATTATTACATCGAATTTGACAAAACACTGTAGGTCTAGCACGTCTCGCAGATCTCGAGGGGACCTCAAGCATGCTACAACCTCACCTCATTGAGGCTGCATTGGTGAATTTCATACAAATTCCCATTGAACCTTTCAAGGCCAATTAGTGTTTTAAAAATACAAGCGATGGCTGACTGGCTGAAAAACCGAAGATGGTGGATGCACAGTAGTGCTCTGCTCTGTCTGATGCCCACAATCCTTCAGCATTCTGCACTTCCCCGCCTCAGTCTGATGTTCCATACGTGGGTCCACTGTTCATCATGACCTGGGGGCCAGTTTGGTACCTGTGTCTCATCTGGGGTGCCACTTCACCTATATTGAGAGACAGCTGCTAGACCCACGCTCATCAGAAGGACACAGTGGCAACAGACAGTTCCTTTCCAGATGGCCTTGAGTGATGAACCGAGCAGTTCCAGACCCTCACTTTGGCAGACTGCTGGATTGCTGGGGAGGCTTCCTGTATGATTGCAGACCAGCGGGTGAGGAAGTCCTCACATCATTTTTGGTAAGTCGAGACTGGGTCACCCAGCCACCCCAGCCGCACATGACAGTTCAGATTGGCGGAATCCTCTCAGGAGCAAGAGCAGAGTTGCTGGTCCAGAGGAGCCCTGGTCGGCATGAGTAGATGGCCAATGCCAATTCTCCTCCCCTCCACCCTTATCGGCCTACTGTACAATGGAAATAGAGCCCTGTGTGGGTGATGGCCAATCGTTTTAATATCTGTTGCCCCCACTCTATTAATTCTGTTGGGCACTCTCCTGGGAGAGAACGAGGGAAACATCCCCACCCCCACACATCCTCATCAGCATTGCTTGCCCACATACTGGTGCACTTCCTGGGCTTCGGGCTGCATAGGCTTGATGACGGTAACAATGCCTGGGTGTTATCCCTGTGCCTTACCCCAACATTGGGGCCCCCAGTGCCCACAGGGATTTATTCCAAACCAGGATGGCTAAGTGCAATCTTGTCGGATCCCCAAGTAGGGGAAAATCCATACATTTGCAGTCACTTTCCCTATCCTTCACATGGACACCTCCTAGAGGATCCATTAGAATGTTATGTACTTTTATGCATTGCAAATGATGCGAATACAGTTTGTGGAAAGTTCCACAAGGGTAACAGGCCACACTGTTGGCCACCATGGATGCAATACAAGACTTCAAACTGTCTTAGAGAAGAAAATTGGTGAAGTGGGTCTGGATGCAACATTACTGCATCAAGACTTGCTACGCCCCATAGTCATGGTAATTTAGGCCGAGGGCAGGCTCCCCAAATTGAAAGACACAACGCAAACCATTCAAACAACTGTTGCCTGCCTATCTACTTCGACCAAACTGCTGGCCAACAGGTGGATGAAGCAGATGTTGGGCAAGATAAAATAACCTGTTTGTCGTGTAATTCCCTGAGGGAATAGAGAGGTCACACCCTAGGACATTCCCTGAGTCCTGGCTTAGAGGGTTCATACCACCTGGCAAACAGTCACCCTGTTTTATCAAAGAAGGTGCACATCATGCTTTTGTCAAACACCCCGCCCAGAGCTCAACCAATGCCTGTAATTGCCAAGATATTAAATTTTAAAGACCGAGGTTGGATTTTGAGAACAGTGAGCTCTCATGGCAAGCTTAAACATGAATCACAGACTACAACATTTTGTTGGACTCTACGAGGTGCGCTCAAGGTCTACGGTAATCAGTTGAAGGGTTCAAGACTAAATTACATAATTGAACCTCACTTAAATGCCAATATATACCACCAAGCTGAAGGTCATATTCCTGCTAAAAACCTTTCTTTCTGAGATGCTGAAATCTGCCTAGGATGGTTGGTGGAATGCAAATAAGTTTTTCTACAGGACACCGCTTACCTGCCACAGAGGACTCCCTAATGAGAGGTCAATATGGCTGTATGAGGCATGGATAGGCTTCAAAGTGGATCACTGGTGGCACTGTAAAACTGCTTCTGTGAGAGCATCCACTCCCAAACGTTCATCCAATGCTTTTATTTTACTCTATATCCTTTCTCTGTTTATCTGCAATGATTGTTAATGTATGGATGCGTAAATGCCTATTTGCACCCGCTCAGTTTTTTCCACATTAACTTTAATACGTTTATTGGGTTTCAGTTTCAGTTCTGGGATAATACACAGCTCGTTAATATTCCTGTAACCCATGTTTCTCGACAGATACTTACGTTCTACAAGTATGAGGAGAGAGGGGTTTTTTCATTTGTTTTGGGGTCTTATTGTATAGTTCTGTCTCAGGTATCAGCAGTACTTCATATACAACATCACACATGCTCATTTAAAACTCCACTATGGCTGCCTCATTAGGATCTGAAATGCCTCTGACCTTCGCTGCCTATCCTGGAATGTTAACAGTCTCCTGGAGGCAAGGAATTTAGGAGCAATATTAAATTGTAATTGCATTTATATAGCACTATCCCTGACAAGGCGTTGAATCGTTTTTTTGATGAGTATTAAGCTGCTCCAGAACACAAAAAAGGGCTATTGGTGAATTAGTATAGTGAAATATGAAATTAATTTGAGCGGTGGGCATGTTACTTTGTGTTTTTGGATTGGAAAGAATAGTTTAGGAATAGAAGAGGAAAGGGTTTGTGTGGTAAATGAAGATACACAGTCCAGTTGTATAAGTAGATAATCCTTTATTGTAGCTTGGTTCCAGGATAGGTAAATAGGAGAAGATAGGAAGTACAGATGCAGCCCCACCCTGAGCAAGCTCCTAGCAGCTCAGCCTGAGTTGACCAACTGACACTATAAGCACAGAGAGACACCCAGGCATTCCATGATGTCATGGTACATTCTACAGAGCTACTCAGTGGAGAGCAGTAGAGACGTAATTTACTACACGTCCTCCTTCCTAAGGAAACGACAGCAGAAATAAAGAGAAAGATAAGTAAGATACCTCAAATATAACATTAACATGAAAGTACAACAATGAAATGCACATATCTAATAATGTATTACATGAGGTATCAGAAATACCCCTAGCATTAGCAGAAATGCATTAAGATGCAGCAATAACTGAATACCGTAAAACTGCAAATAACATTACTACTACACGCCCCATCCCCCTCCCTTAGGGAAAAACAAAGCATGGCTTAGATGAAAAAAAATGCAACAAATAAGGGAGGTCACCCCCACAACCTTCCCATACATGGGTACACCACAGGGTAGGCACCCTTATAAACAAAGGTGGGTGTAGGCACTGACCCTTGGGAGAAAAACAACATCCCCAATAAAAGTACAAAGGGGTAGAATTCACTCTAGATGACCGGAAGAGTGTAACCTGCACAACACAAATACACCAGAGAAAAGCGCTCTGGAAAGAAACCAAAAGTTCCCCAGGTTAGAAGGCATGCTGACACTCAACACCAAGATAAAGGTCCATTAAAATTAACGGAAGATGTTTAAACACTAGAGAAAGTCCTACCAACATGAAACCCTTGGCCACGAGTTCCAAGCAGGTGGACTTCGACCGGAGCATAGTGTCAACATGAAAAGATGCCCCATGGGTAATGACCCTAGGAAGTGACTGACCAACCTCCACCAAAAATAAGGACACCACAGTTTACTAACCCTGGAAAATAACACAACCTCCCCTAGGTAGGGTACACCGCAGGGTAGACATCCTTGAAAATCACATAACCTCCCCTAATAAGGGTGCACCACAGGGTACACACCCCGGAAACAACACAACCTCTCCAAAGAAGGGAACACTTCAGGGTAATCACCTTAAAAAAACTACAAAACCTGCCCTTAGTAGGGTACACCACAGGGTACTCACCATGAGAACTGATATGGGGCAATGACTACCCCGACAACCTCCCCAAAGAAATGGGTACACTCTACATACAAAGACTAAGTCGGGACACACACTGTCCAATGGTACTCACATTCGAAGGGAAAATTGACTTGGAGGAGTCTACGCACCCACAACGTCCCCAAAGAAACCACACATCCATAAAGAATAGAGATACATAAATGCAAACAAACCCTAACCCTTAAAACAACACTAAGTCTGAAATGGGCGCAAAACACCACCACAACCTCCCCAATTGAAAAGGGTACACTCCAAGTTTAGTCACACAACACACTGTTCTTCAAAACAAAGTTGGAGCACTGGGGGACTAAACGCCCGCTCAAGACACAGTGTTAAAACATGAATTGAGGTAAAGAGTCCCCCACCCCTTACACACCAATACAGGAAATGCTATATGAGTAAAGGCACTGTAACCCAGGAGGAATTGTTAGGCTCTGGTGATCGGTCTTTCACCCGAGGTCTTTAGCTAAACTTTCCAAAAGCTGCAAGTAGCTGTCATATTCCGATGAGCCGTTGCGGAGTGACTTCATCCCAGGAAAGTAAAACCCAGATGTGACATGACTTGCAGACAAGTTCAAAATGGTTGACGTGCCATTTTCCCACAAGGAACTGAAGTCTCCATTAAGAACCGGATGGCTGCCCCACAAGTGTCAAAGAACAAAACGTGGATAGAGGGTCTACAGGGGAAATAGTTTAATGACCTACATGCACCCTAACCCCTAATCAAACTTAGCTAAGTCTCCATAGTAAGATCTGTGCTTGTGTTTCTTTTATGAACTTTGCTGTTGACTCACTAACAAGTGGTGCATCAGTGCACTTATACTCTTTATTGAAAGGTGTGGTCGGGCTCTGGAGCGATACTAAGGCTGTTCGCTCATATGGCCTCTGTGTTGCCTAGTCGACCCGATACTGATCTTTGTTTAAGGTACAGCACCGTTTTATACTAGAAACGTTTCCAACAAGCGGTGATTCATCGATCTTTGTATACCGCGCTGCAGCGTGACGGAGCCGTCATGCATCTTGACGATTCTCGTTGGCCACCTTATTTACCAATAGAAAGCTTGCATTTGCTCGCCCTTTGAACCTCTCTAGTGCACTTTGGCAGGGGAAACTCTGGACGCCCTGACGGGGCCTGATTGAGCCGTTTGGCGAATACATGGCTCCTATTGGCTATCGGCGTAACCAATAGCGAGCCTGAGAACTCTATTTGTTCAGACCAATTAGATGCAGGCTTCCATTCCACTGCCTAGAACTACGAGTCTTTTACGGGGGCGGAAAAGTCTCTCTCTCTGGTCCCCCTGTTCCTAACAACGTTAGAACAGCACGACCCTCTGGAGGCTGTTACTATTTACTAGATGCTTTCTCTGGGGTCCGCAGAAGTTGTTTTTAAGCGGACCTTCCTGTCCGTCGTGTTACCTTCCCCTCAGCTCAGTAGGGGTCTGAGGTACCGACGGACAGGTGAGTGCAGCGGGGCAGAGCATACAGGAGGTCCATTTTACTCACTTTATTTCATTTAACTCCGTCTTTTGACGTTGTATGGCGACTCTTTAACTGTATTTCTCATTGGCTATACACTTCAGTTTAAGAACTTTAATCCAACTGTTGGCCATTAAGTTATGTACCTACACCTGGGGACCAAGTTAAGAGTTCTTCCCAGTTTTTCCCTTTTGTTGAGCTTTTTTCTTGTTTAGCTCAGCAGGTGTCCCGTACATCATGGTCATCCTATGATCAAAATAGACACCTGGGGATTTGCAAAACTATAACACCAAGTGGTAAATTTTTCGTGCGAATTTTTCATGCGCGTTTGATTTTAACAACTTGAATTATTTAATGGTTAACATTATTGATCATCAGCTGGCTAGGCTAGCCAGGACCGCCATTTTTTCTGCCCACTTTTACACTAGGAGATTTACTAAAGAAATGGATATGTACCAATACAAGATGTGATGCAATGGTATTTTTTTCCCATTTCCTCAGAGCGGGGCCTCATTACCTGAGTGAGTGCCAGGCGAGGTGAGGCCACTCCCAAGCAAATTTTGGGTGAGTGATTATATAACTAATGATAATTGAGCAGTGTCTCTTTAGCTGCTATATGTCTCATTACATATATGTTGTTTTCATATTTGACATGTGTGTTTGTATACACTGTGTGTTTCAGGAGAGGATTTTTCACAACCATGACTTCATATCCTACCATTAAGTATATCCACAGATGGTAGGTTAACTGCTCTTGCATGGTATTCAGTTTTCAATATACTTTGTCACAGTTGCAGTAGTGTTATAGTAATAGGTCCTGAAGAAAGCCATGTTTTGGCTGAAACATGTCGACCAGTTAATCCACCAATGGATAGTAGTATTTGTTGAAAACTATACACACTCTGCTTTTAACCTTGTCCTCATGGTGACCGTCTCAATAAATTTAGTTTTTAGGCACCATGTTAGCCAATTTTAAAACAACACTGCCTTTTTTCACTCTTTATCAGCACATACTTTTTGAGCACTGCAACTTATCATCACCCACAGCTCATAACATACTGCTGTCTGGCCTTCCATCCCTGGCGGATCCGACACTAGAGTTTCCTCACAATATTTTATAGTGAGGCACCTAGTGGATACCAGTCTGCATTCAAAAATCCCAGATGATGATGTTCCGCCAATGGGTGGGCTGATGGGTTTTCTTGTCTTTTCTTCTCTCCTTTGTCACCCTTATTAGTCTATGCACACACTCACTTATTAGAAAACAGACACTTGCTAGCCTTCTCAGACCAATAGCACCCCTTTTGTGTTTTTTGCCCCAAAAGTGTGCCAAAAGTTGAGTCAAGGTCCTTAGTAGATGGTACCTGTAGTGGCACCCGTGGGAAACAGGACCAGAGACGCAGACGATGTGGACGAAGCGACGCTCCCTTGCCGAGATTCCATTGCGAAACTGCAGGGTTCCCAAAACTTTATTTGTGAGAACAACATGGTTGGCAGAGGTTGTTGTATGGAGAAAGCTGCACCAGACTTGAAGGGACACACCAATTGTAAGATGGTGATGCGCTCAGGAGACACACGCCGAGTGGCTCCAGACTCGCTCTTGCTCCAAAACGTCTGGAGGCAGTAAAGAAGCAAACAACGAAGGTACACATCTTAGAGGGCTCGCCGGCTGATGTGTGTGAAGAGGTGAGAGGCGCACCCTGTATGAAGTTTTGAATGGCTGCATGGCGGTTTGCTCCTTAATCATAATGTAGGCAAGACCACTTACTTGTGATAACAAGGCCACTCCTACACCCAAAACCGCCATTCCACAGTCACAGTCGAGAGAAGACACGTTAAGCAAGTAGGCCCCAACTCACCGAACAACACTCGGTCACCGTAATAAAAACAGGGGTGCCTTTGGAAATGCGCGGGTGACATCACACCAACTGCCACTGACAATGAATGGTGGCTCTTATGAAATACGGGTCAGATCACCTTCCTGAGCACAGACACACAAAGCGCTCGCAGGAAAGAAACCGTGCCCACACTTTACAAAGTTTACACCTGTCCCACAGTTGATGTAGACAAAGCATGCCATCAAGGTCCAAACACAGCAGAGTTACACAGCAGGGTGATCAGGCCAGCTGAGTCTCTCTGAAGCTTGTGGCTGGAGACTGTGAACCTCCAGGTGACAGCAGGGTGGCAGTAGGTTCCTTGATGAAAAGCAAACGCCCAGGCTACAGGCTGTCCAGGTTGGAGAGGACACTGGTGGGGCTTACCGGAACGTTACTTTGATTTCTCTCATTTCTTTTTTTCTTTTATTTCGGGTGACTTGTTTCTTTTTTTTTTCTTTTTTTTTTATTCATCATCAAGAATTTTCACTTCATAATACCATTATTACACAGAATAAATATAATAGATAAAAAAAACAACAACAAAAGAAAAAAAAAGAATTAACATAGGAAGAGAATTTCCCTCTATGAAGAATGGCTGGATATGCGGTCCAGCATATTAAACATAGTATAAGATGGAAGCAGAAAAAGGAAAATTATAACAAGCAATTCTTCATAAAGACTAGAGGACGCTGTTTCTAATATATCCCTTTTTAGCCTTCTTCGAACCTCTGTTTCCATTCCGCTACTGGAGCCCATATTCGTTTACCCAATTGTTTTGCCTTCCATCCCTTTTTATCAGACAGTGCTTTCTCTAATGTATAAATAGCTAGCAATCATGACATCCACTGCTAGAACGTTGGTGGACTTGGATCTTTCCATAAAGTTGCAATACACAACCGACTTACAGTCATTACTAGGTACATAAATTCATAATAAGGGTTTTCTGCCCCATCCCTAATGACCCCATAAACCATAACTTTGTTTGCCAGGCTAATAGAGATCCCCAATGCTTTACCAAAAAATTGCTCTAATGATCGTTTGAATGGATCCAATACGGGGCATGAAGCAAACATATGCACCATGTCTGCCTGCATACTTTGACACCTCGGGCAAGTTATCCCACTCGTCCCGCTCCACCATGCAATTCTGTGTGGTGTGTAATAAAGCTCAAACATGATCTTGTATTGTTGTACTTGGAGATTAGCCACTCTTAGCACTGAGTTTGCTAATTTAAGCCATTTTTCAGCCTCATTCTCTGATAGACTTAGCTTAATTCTCCATTTCTCAAACACCTTCCCAGAGTCATCCTCCTTGATTTGAATCATTTCACCATATAATTGGGATATAGAGCAGCTCCCCTCGTCTCTCAAGTACTCCATAATTTCCTCTCTTTTAAAATTGATATCACCTCCCTGTTTTTTTAGTAAAACTGATCTTATCTGCAAGTACTTAAAAAAGTCTCTACGCTCTAGATTATGTAGCTGTTGTGCTTTATCAAATGTTATAAAACCTGTTGCGCCAGTGAGATCCCCGATAGTTTTAACCCCTAAGATGTCCCAACTCGTCATTACGTGATCATGGAATACCCCTCGTAACGCTGGATTCTTGAATAAAGGGGTATAATAATTCATCCTTCCTAGTTTAATTTTTCCAAACCAAACTGAGATTGCAGCCCCTAGGGTCTTGAATTTTACTTTTTTGTAGTAACTGGCTTCATTATACGACAGCAGCCACTTATTAGATTCCTTAACTAATAACTCATATGTGTCTGGAACAATCTCACTGGCCCTCCACCAATCGTTCATATTCCCACCCAAGAGCCCTCTGATATATTGCAGGACAGTCGCCCAATAATAAGCCTTAAAATCGGTGCCGCGAGGCCCCCTCGCTCTCTTGGTAATGACAGAAATTTTAGTGCTCTTCGTGTTTTCCCTTTTGCCCATATGAAATGGTTCGTGACTCCCTCTATTTCGCTAAACCAGCTATTATTAAATTTTAAAGGGATAGTCTGAAATAAATATAGCACCTTTGGCAAAAATAGCATTTTTATTGTATTGCAGCGGCTTATTGTTGTTAAGTGCAAATGATTTATTCTATCTAAATCTTTTTTCGCTTTTTTGATCACTGGACCCAAGTTCTTTTCCACTACCTTTGATAAGTCTGATGTTATAGTTATCCCCAGATAAACTGCTGTCTCTGTTATTCTCTGGTCCACCATCGTTATCTTTTGATTGATTACAATTTGTGTTTTGCTCAGATTTAGTTTATAACCTGATAGCGCTCCATATAACACTGCTTCCATTTCTATTTCCACTAGTGCTGAGACCGGTTCTGTTGACGTGATGGCAAGGTCATCAGCATACCCTAGGATTTTGGTTTCATGCACATTCAGGACTATTGGCAAAATGGTTCAGTTTAACTCCATTTTTCTTATAAAAGAATCTATATAAAAGGCAAAGAGTAGCGGGGAGCAGGGGCACCCTTGCCTACTTCCCCGTCCCATATTTATTGTCCCGCTCTGCTCTCCGATAACTCTGAGTCTTATCCTTGGATTCCTATATAACGTCTTCAAGGCCCCGATGCAACTATCCCCTATATTTACCTTCTCTAGTGCAGCCCAAAGGAAACCCCACGAGACTCTATCAAACGCTTTCTCAGCATCTAAAAGTATTAAAGCCATAGGGTCTTGTGAGGCTGCCGTTCCGTCAAATAGTGTATATACTCTTCTTATATGGTCTGCGGTGCCCCTCCCGGGGATAAGCCCGTGTTGTCGGGGAGAAATGATCTTGCCAATCACAGAACTTAACCGATTGGCCAAGCTCTTGGAATATATCTTTGTGTCGCTATTCATTAAACGTATTAGTCTATAAGACCCAGGATCCGTTGGGAGTTTGTTCTTTTTAAGGAATACCATCATAGTGGCCTACCCCCAAGACTCAGGAGGTATCACTCCTCTTTGTGTAGAGACCATGAGCTTATAAATATCCTCTTCTAAGATGGGGAATTTTTTTTTATAAAATTCTAGCGGGAATAAGATCAGGCTCCACTGCTTTCCCCACGGGTAAATCCTTAGTTGCTCTCTGTACTTCCTCTAATGTAAAGCTTGTTTCCAATGCCCTTTTATCCTCAGTTGTTACCTTCTCTACGAATGCACTCTCCAAATAACTCTCTATTTCACTGCTCCCCGCCCTTTTATCAGGATCATATAGTTTCTGGTAAAAAT
The DNA here is from genome assembly GCF_964261635.1 of Lissotriton helveticus. Lineage (NCBI taxonomy): Eukaryota > Metazoa > Chordata > Amphibia > Caudata > Salamandridae > Lissotriton > Lissotriton helveticus. The sequence continues at coordinate 323,954,606 of NC_136068.1, forward strand.
CCTGAAATAGTGCACAGATCTACCTTGGTGTTGCAGCGATGACCCCCGCTTCTGACCTAATCTCTAATATTTCCCCCTTAGTGGCCGCCTGCCGAGTTCTAATGGCTAATATACGGCCTATCTGCTCACTAAACTCATATTGATCTTGCTTCCAAGCCAAATATTTTCCTGCTGCCTTAGATGCGAATATTTCCCCTACAGCTGCCTTAGCTATAGCCAGACTCTGTACGATCCTTGCCACATCGTGTTTAGCCCTAATCGCCTCAGTAAGCTCTTCTTCGATTGTACCAACTGTTCCTAACTTCCCCTCTATCTCCTCTTTCTCCAGCTTATTTAGTTTTATAGAAAAACTAATTGCCCCCCCCCCTGATGCCAGCCTTCATGGCATCCCAAACAACCCCTGGTGAAGCAGGCCCTCTATTTACCTCAAGAAATTTTTTGAGCCAACCTTCCATCTGAGTAAGATATTTAGCATCTTGTAACAGCGCTCTCTCAAATGTCCAGTTAGATATCTCTTTTTGATGGTTTGAAATAGATATATCTAAAATCACGGGATTGTGGTCTGACATCACCTGCGGCATCTCTTTAACCTTAGGAACAGATATTAATGAAGGTGATATCAGGAATTAATCCAACCTTGCTATAGCTTTGTGCGGAGCAGAATAATATGTACTACCTCCACCACTTATATTTTGTTGTTCCCATATATCAATCAGCCCATTATCTTGCATCAGTTGTATCAGTGCCCTATGACTTTTCTTCTTCCAGCCAGAGAACCTGTCTGGGTCAAAGTTAAAACTATTCACTATCCAGCGCCCCAAAGCACTATGCGTTGTAAAGGTATTCGTTGTAAATACCGCGTTGTAAAGGCATGCGATGTAAAAGCATGCGTTGTGATGTCATACATCCGACCATAGGCGTCTGTCTTCTGTTTTTTCACTATCAACATCATACCCCGTGCCAGTATAGCCACCCCCCGTGTTCTGGTCCCTTGTGTTGTGCACGTTAATAGCTGATATCCCAGTTGTTCTAATAAAAATTTGCGAGAAACCTCACTGTGGGTTTCCATAAACCATATAAACCATTAATATTCAGGTCTCCGCACATAATGATTGGCATGGGCCAATTGGTCATTTGTACATTAATATGATTTAAAAGCTCCGGGTCATCCACGGTGGGAGCAAAAACGGAGCACAGAGTGAAGTTAAATCCCTGCACCTGGCATTCCACCATAGCCCATCGACCATAGGGGAAACATCTTTTACAACGCAACTTTTACCACGCAGTGCCTTTACGACGCAACTTTTACAACGCAAACCATTACAACGCATTGCGCTGGGGGGCGCTCTAGGATAGGGAATACATTTAATGTACTATCCAACACCTTCCCTACTATCCACGAGGACTGGAGTTGGAATAGTAAATTAAACTATTCACTATCCAGCGCCCCAAAGCACTATGCGTTGTAAAGGTATTCGTTGTAAATACCGCGTTGTAAAGGCATGCGATGTAAAAGCATGCGTTGTGATGTCATACATCCGACCATAGGCGTCTGTCTTCTGTTTTTTCACTATCAACATCATACCCCGTGCCAGTATAGCCACCCCCGTGTTCTGGTCCCTTGTGTTGTGCACGTTAATAGCTGATATCCCAGTTGTTCTAATAGAAATTTGCGAGAAACCTCAATGTGGGTTTCCTGCATACATATGATATCAGCATGCATTGTCCTTAAATATTCCTTCAAATCTCTCCGTTTTTTTGCATCATTTAATCAACATATGTTGATTGTAACTATCCGCATACATTTTTTCTATACTCGCCCTTCCTCTTCCTGTGTATACCACTCTGACCTTTTTTATTTCCTTATGATGATGTTTTTATCCCCTTTTTTACCCACGTGCTCCCCTTGTCCCCCCCTGTCCCACACCCTCTCCACAAACCCTCCACCCCCGTGCCCCCCTACCCCCCCACCTAGTGAAGCAAGCAGACCTAAAGTTTTTGTGATGGATTCTGGCCGCAAGCCTCCCTCTGCCATGCCTTATATGTCTAGTGCATTTTATAAAAATTAGTCCACCCCCATTTTCTTTTTCCCAGCAAAATGAACCCTAGAATTTTCCTATTCCTCTCCTATCCTTCTCTCCTCATATGTGCTTTTACACCCTCTGCCCTCTACACTACCCGCTCCGTTGCCCCCGATGTCCAATACCTATAATATATACATCCATGTGACCATACTAATAGAAACATCATGGGGCAGCACTGTCCGGTCCACCTGGTTTTAATGTATCCATATATGCCTTCGCTTGAATTTCTGAGGTGAAGACTCTAGTGGTATTTTTGTATATAATCTTCAACCTTGCTGGGTTCATCAAATATGCCTGCGGCATGGATCCAGCAATTCTCTTAGTCTCCACCGCCTTTCGACCGTCGTATGGCAATAATCTGGAGTTGTAAAGAAGGTCTGGTCCTCAAATGTGCATTTAGCATTAGGATGGGCTTTAGCATACACTTCCTCCCTCAACAAAAAATTTCCAAAGTATATCAGTATTGCTCTCGGCCTCTGCGTTCCTCCTTGAGCTCTTGACTGATTCCTCTTCAGAGTCATTGGGAATCGATGCACTCTTTGAACTTCCTTTTCCCACTCCCAGTGGCTTAGCTCTGGCAATGTTCCTTTCAGGAGCTTTAAGACGTAGGCTCTTATATCGTCCCCTTCCTTCCCTTCTTCGATGCCCAAGATCCTAAGATTATTTTGCCTTTGACGATTTTCTAGGTCTTCTAGTTTCCATTGGACAGCTACGAATTGCTTCTCATATCCATTTAGCTTAGCAGAGTCCATGGTTTGAAGATCTTCCAGGGCATTTGTGCGATCCTCCAAATGGGTCACCCTTGTATTGGTGTCTGTGCAGATCTTTGCAACTTTTCTGATCGCACCTTGTAAATTCTTGGTTGCGAGCCGATTTTTTTTCCCCTCAAATTTTGTGTCATCTTGCAATTGCTTTATCGAATCTAATATCAGCTATAGTGAAGGGGCCTCCGCCTCTGCTCCTCCCTGATAAGTTAGCTCCGGATAGGTGCCCCGCGTGGCTGAATAATCCCATTTCAAAGCTGCACCCGTATTAACTGCACTGGCCCGCCTTTGTCCGCTGGCTGTCTTTTCTTGGGATTGTGTATCTCTCTGACTCCTTGATAGCCTCTTTCTCCAGACAGCTGTATCCTTTTCTTTAGAAGAGGCTCTGCTACCCCCTTCTGGACTAAGAATTAGCCTGGTATCTGTGGAGTTCTCCCCTCCACTTGCTTCAATATCCGAGGGGGTACCTTCGGACCCATCCTTTACTGAGAAAAAAGTATCAGCTATATTCTGATTGTCCTCCGGGCCGCTAGGGCCACTACTTGCTGTGACCTCGTGGACTAGCATTCCAGTCGACAGCAACTCTGTGTCTATAGCACCCGTAAGGTTGGCAACCCCTAATCCCACCCCTGTTACATCCTGGGGACCTGTGGGAGCGCCTTGTTGTTCTTGCGATACATCTATTGAGTCAGGCTCTCTCCTGCCCTTGTCTTGTACCATTTCCTCTCTGTCCTCCAGAACATCCATGATCTCCCCCCATTGCGTTTCAGGTGGAGCTGCCAGGGGATTGGGAGCCATTCGTAAATCGTGCTGCGTGTTTCTCTTGCCCTTGGGGGTGGCCGTTTTTTTTCAGGGGTTAGTATATTCTTTTTAGCTAAATTAGCTTGGTTAGCTGGGGAAAAGTAGCCCGTAATATTCTTAGTGGCCCCAATATTTGCCCCAATGTTCACAGCCCCCATCTTCTTGCCCCTGGTATTATTCCACGCCCCTGCATCATTTTTTTTGCTTACTCCCCCATTCTCACCTGGGGTACAATCGGTGTCATGTCTTTCCCCATATCCTTCTGAGGTGCTGGGTGCTTAGAGGGCACAGTCGCTTGCAGTTCTGAATCTGGAGCTCTTCCTTTTCCCCCTCGAGTAATTTTCCGGGCCATTTTACAGGTTATAGAGTTGCTCTCTTCTTGGTAGATCCTGAACAAGGCTCTAATCTCGTCGCTCTGGACCCCAGCGCCCAAACAGCCTCCGTATCCTAATTTCGCCGCTCTGTTGGTTTCCCTGGCTCCGTTTGCTCCGCCGATCACGCTGCCTCCGCCGGCTCCGCCAGCTACACTGGCTCCGCAGGCTCCACCCGCTGAATCTCGCTGAACTCGCAACTCAGCTAACACCGCTGTCACAGTCGCTAGAAGACCCAAGATCAGCCTCTCTGCCACAGCCAAGAAATCACCGTCATTCAAGATCGCTTCCATGGAGGTATGTAGGTTTTAAAGCACCATTTTCAACAATTACACTACGCCGGCATCGGGAGTGTTCTCGAGTGCCGTCAGCCAGACGCCATCTTGCTTCACTGGGGACTTGTTTCAATGAGTTTCAGAACAGTCCTTGGTTTCTTCACTGCTGAGTTCCAGTCCTCCTTCCTTACTGCATAGGTTTGTTTAAAAAAAAAGTCGCCAAGTTGTGGTAAATGAAGATACACAGTCCAGTTGTATAAGTAGATAATCCTTTATAGTAGCTTGGTTCCAGGATAGGTAAATAGGAGAAGATAGGAAGTACAGATGCCGCCCCAGCAGGAGCAAGCTCCTAGCAGCTCAGCCTGAGTTGACCAACTGACACTATAAGCACAGAAGGACACCCAGGCATTCCATGATGTCATGGCACATTCTACAGAGCTATTCAGTGGAGAACAGTAGAGAAGTAATTTATTACAGTTTGCATTTATATAGCACTTGCTACACCTGATGAGGTGTTGAAGTGCTTTTCAGCGAGTAGCACGCCACTCCGGATCACAAAAGGAATTAGTGGTGAATTAGTGTGGGGAAATATGAAATTCGTTTGAGCGGTGGACATGTTAGTCTGTTATTTGGATTGAAAAGGATAGTGAAGGGATAGAAGAGGGAACAATTTTTATTTATATTGAGCTCGCTACCCCTGATGAGGTGTTGATGCGATTTGCGGCGAGCAGCATACTACTCTGGAACCCAAAAAGGTTTAGTGGTGAATTAGTATAGGGAAATATAAAATTAATTTGAGCAGTGGACATGTTAGTCTGTTATTTGGATTGAAAAATTATAGAGGAGGGATAGGTTTGCATTTATATAGTGCTTGCTACCCTTGATGAGGTGTTGAAGCATTTTTCGGTGGGTGGCAAATAACATAAGTATTTGTAAAGCGCACGTTCACCCAAAGGCATCTTGGTGCTGAATAACAGATGTTTGTTACCCAACGGTACTCATTTTATCGATCTCAGATGGACGAAAGGCTTAGTGGACCCACTGCACTATCATTATTACATAAGGGGCGGCACAAGCATCTGCAGTGCCTTCTGTAATACCAAAGTGCCCTGGGGCTACACAGAGGAGGCACAAACGCCCACTGCGCTCCCGGAGTACCTTGTGCCATACAGTGCCAGGAAGACTTTGACCTATCCTGCACCCAATCGCATAAGTATCAGGAATTTCAGCACACCTTGCTCCACTACTTGCAACAAACAGACTCAATCCCCGATTTCTATCCTTTAGAAGTTGAGATCATTACTGATGACCTTAGGCATAGATAAAAAATCCGCCATTTCTATAAGTCCATAGTGATGAATACACTTTTTCCAAACTTAGAGACTCTTTGGAAGCCAACATCGGCCCCTTGTAGACCAGTAACGGTTCAAGGCGTGGGTGGCCCCGAGAGTTATTTTGATTACTGCACTTACCTTGCAAGAGAGTAGTTGAAGTGTTTTCAGGCAGATTCATCCCTCACATACTTTCATTTCCAGGCTGGGGTGGGCGACTTGTACCAGACGGTGTGGAGCTCTACAGCTCTACACAATTTCTGGGAGGCAGTAGAAAGAACTTGCAATGAGGTGCTGTCCTTACATCCCTCCACTTAATTGAAGATATGGGCTTCTCCCGGTATCCCAAACTTTTCTTTGTTGCCTGATTGTTGTCAAGTCCGGCATTGCCCACATTTGACATGCTTAGAGGTCTATAGCGAAAGGAGGAATGGCCTTGATGAATGCATGGTATCGGAAACCCCCTTTATGACGCACGCGGCTGTCCTTACAAACATTCGAAGATCTGGGATGCCTGTGCCAAATATAGAGGGATGATTAAGATAAGATGATTAACTGACTGATCATGAGGTATGCCGAATTTCTTTACAATGCTGTAATGATGTTGTTTAATGTTTCATCCATTTGCGGCAACTGTGCGTGTGCCCTTATTTTGTATTCACTTTCTCTGATGTTTTAATTTTTTCACCCACCATTTACTGACAGTCCAAATGACGTTTCTGTGCTATGTTGTCAAGTAAAAATAAAATAAAATTACCAAAAAAACCACAGTAAATATTCTGCTTCCAGCTTTTAGTAGCGAGATAGACTAAAGCCTGAGGCCCAAATCACGAAAGACACCTAAAAGTACAGAGAATTACCACCTGAATGCACTTTTATGTGTTTTTACAGTACACAAACATTCACAGAAATAGTCACTTGTAAGATGTTAAACAAGTGTTGTTTTGCGCCTACTACTGGGAATTACAACCATGGGTTAGATAGCTTAGATTAAGTACAAAGGAAACGGAGCTTGCTTTTCTTGTTTTTCCCACGTGTGAGAAAACATTTTTCTCCGCAAATATTGGAACGTTTGTTCTGCTTCACATTTTCGAGGGGGAGAACATTCCGGACAATTTCGTGGTTGGGAAGGTGTCCAATCAGAGTTTGTGAATGCCCAGAAATGCCGCGATTACTTACCAATGATAGCATTACTCTGATTCCTTCCTTGATGTGAAGACTCCCTCATTGAGGTCCCTGTGCTTTCAATCACAATCCCTTCCCAGGGATAAAAGTCCCTCCCCCACTCCATACTTCCTGCCCTGCAACAAAGCCCAAAGCACCACACAATTGGACTGGCCGAAAAGGGGGGGGGATGAGTCATCACAGCGAGAGAAGGACTTAGGGGCAGATTTATGAAGCCCTTGCGCCGCCGGTGCGTCATTTTTAACATGGGAAAAAGTGACGCACCGGCGGCGCAAGGCCTTCATAATTCTGCCCCTTAGAGTAATGCTATTACCCAGGGCTTAAGTCCTAAAAGAAGAAGTGCAGAAGTTAGGCAGAATGGGTGTGACATCACCATATGTGGCAATACTGTGCATGACATCACAGGAAGTGACATCACCATGTGTGATAACAATCAATCAATCAGGACTTTGTATAGTGCGGCTATTCTCCCGTGAGGGCCGCTTGGCGCTGAGGGGGTGTGGGGGGGCTGCTGATCCAATCCATCGGTGTGTGGAGGTTCAGTCGAAGAGCCAGGTCTTGAGATCCTTCCTGAATTAAGTCAGTGAAGGGATTTGCCTGAAGTGGAGTGGCAGGGTGCTCCAGGTCTTGGTGGCGAGGTAGGAGAAGGGTCTTCCTCTGGTTCTGGTCTTGTGAATATGTGGGACGGTGGCAGGGGCAAGTTGGGCAGAGCGAAGTTGGCTGGTGGGTAAGTGGAATGTGCTTCAGATATGCTGGTCCTGCGTCATGGAGAGATTTGTAGGCATTTGTGAGGTGATTGAAGGTGATTTTCTTGTTGACTGGGAGCCAGTGGAGTTGTCAAAGGTGTTGTGTGATGTGGCTGGATGTGGGATGTCAAGGACCAACCTGGCTGTGACGTTTTGAACATTCTGTAGTTTCCAAAGCTGTTTCTGGGTGACACCAGAGTAGAGTGCATTGCCCTAGTTGAGTCTGCTGGTGATGAGTGCGTGGGAGACCATCTTTCTGGATTCCGTGGGGATCCATCTAAATGTCTTTCGAAGCAGGCAGAGCGTGTGGAAGTAGGACAATGATACAGCATTGTTCTGGTAGTCCATTGTGAGCGAGGAGTCCAGTATGATGCAAAGGTTACGTGCATGGTCCATGGGATGGGAGGGGTTCCCAGTGCGGTGGGCCACCAGGAGTTGTCCCAGGCTGAGGGGGTGGGTTCCAGGATGAGTACTTCAGTCTTGTCCGAGTTGAGCTTGAGGCAGCTATATTTCATCCAGGTGGCCACAGCCTTCATCCCGCAGTGGAAGTTGGTTCTGGCTGCTGTGGGTTCGTTGGTGGGGGAGAAGATCAGCTGGGTGTTGCCGGTGTAGGAGATGATGTTGAGGCTGTGGTTTCTGACGATGGTTGTGAGCGGAGACATATAGACATCAAAGAGGGTGGGGCTCAGGGAGGAAACCCTGGGGCACTCCGCAACTGATTTCTGTAGGTTCTGAGAGATATGGAGGTAATCTGACTCATTGTGTTAGGCTGGCAAGTAAGGGATGGATCCAGTCCAACACTTTCTTGTGGATGCTGGCACCATGGAGTCTCTTGATTAGGGTGTGGTGGTAGACAATATCAAAGGCGGCCACACTTTCCAGTAGGATGAGGGCTGCAGTTTCGCCGTAGTCGGCGAGGGAGCGGATGTCATTGGTGGCGGCGAGGAGTGCGTCTCTGTGCTGTGTTTACTTCAGAAGCCGGATTGACAGATGTTCAGGACATGGTTCTCTTCGATGAACTCTGAGAAGCTGGGCATTGATGGCTTTCTCGATGACCTTGACTGGGAAGGGGGGGAGGGAGATGGGGCTGAAGTTTTTGAGATCTGTCAGGCTAGCCAATGGCTTCTTCAGCAGGGGGTTGATCTCTGAATGTTTACAGTCATCGGGAAGGTTCCTGTTTCGATGGAGCAGTTGATGATGCTGCGAAGCACTTGGATGATGTAGTTGGCTGCTCTATGGAAGATGTGATACAGGCAACGGTCCGATGGGGCTCCACAGTGAATACACTTCATGGTCTTTAGTGGGTTGTCTGGGGTAAGCAGAGTCCAGTTGAGCAGGATCTGTTGGGGTGCTGCTTGGTTGAATGCAGTGGTAACAGGCATTGTGGCAGGGTCTTGAGTGTTGAACCTGTCATAGATTTGCATGATCTTGTGGTTGTAGAAAGAGCTTAGGGCCATATGTATGAAAGTACCGATTTGCGAATCTTTATTTGCGATTTTTACCGAATCGCACATTCAGATCCGCAAATCGGTATGTATGAAAGAAATCGGGAATACTTAGCGATTCCTTAGAAATCGCTGTTTATTTGCGATTTACCCTAGTGCGATTCCTTAACCTTAAGGAATCGCCAAATTTGCGAAATCGCACAGAAGAATTGCAATTTTAGCGAAAAATCGCAATTTTAGCGAAAAATCGCAATTTTGCGAATTCCGCAATGAAGCCAATCAGGGACTCTGGTGCAGCATGATGACATCACAACCAGGAAGTGATTGACTTCCCATGCTGCACCTGAGTTCCTGATTCAGAGGCAGAGTGAAGGTGTGTTTGGGAGAGTGTACTGTGTTCCTGGAGAAACATGGCTGAAAGTGGAGACACGCCCAGGCAGGAATCCCAGCAGCAGGAGAGTGAAAGCTCCAGGAAAAGAAAGCAAATATTTTCGGAGGCAGAACTTGAGGCTTTAATTCATGAAATGGTGTCAAACCATGAATTATTATTTGGTAAAAAATCCAGGGAGGTGCCAGAGAGCCACAAAAGGAGAATTTGGGAAGACATCCAGAATAAGGTGAATGCTGTGGGTGTGACACCCCGGAGTGTGGAGGACCTCAGAAAGTGCTGGTATGACCTGCGTCTGCGCTCCAAAGAAAAACTAGCTGCCAGGCTGGAGCAGTCCAGGATAACAGGTGGTGGGACCTCATCTGTTTTAGACTCCACACCCCTTGAGGAACTGGTGGAGGGGACCCTGCAACCAGAGAGTGTGGGAGGAGTGGCTGATCTTGACAGCTCTGACTGGCCAGCATCTGGAAAAGGTAAGAAGCATGCCCTCACACCCCTTACACCCCCCAACACCCCCCAGCAGTGACCGAGGGTCAGGAAACAAGATAGGTAGTCCAGAGCAGGCACGCAGACAGACATAGCAATGCATCATGGGAGATGTAGTCACATGTAAATCAAAGTGCATAAATTGCTGCTAAAATAGTCAAACATATATTCTGCAGGTCATGACAGGGAAACAATACACCAATGAAAATCAAATAGGTGTGACAAATGTATTTATACAGTGCAAGTTAGTACAGTCAATTAATGTGTGCTGTTCTGTCCACAGCACCATCTTCAACACAGCCCTCAGGCAGTGGGACAGTCGGTGAGAGTATTGACTCAGGAGATGCCGGCCAAGATGTGAACACTGATGGGGAGGACAGCCCCGTGACCACTCACAGGGAAAGGAGGAGGCACATTGTAAGACCACTTGCGCCAATACAGGATGATGCAGATGCAAGTGTTGAAAATGTTACCAATGATGACACACAGCCACAGCAAGAGTGACCTGCAACAGACCATCATGTCCCACGAAGTGCAGCCAGACGCAGACGGCGCACGACCAACAATGTTGACGGGTGAGGTGAGGACTCTGTTTTTGCCGGCCTGGAACTCAATATGTTGCAGGTGCAGCGCCTGCAAGCCAAAAACATTAAACTATTACAAAGGGTGGTGAGGGAAGGCTTCAGGGCACTTAGGAATGACCTGAGGGATGGCGCACAGGCGGTATGTGAGGAATTGCGCACAGAGGGTGCTGCTAGGCGCAGAGCTTTGCAACACCAAGATAGGTATTCCCGGGCCATCAACCGCTTGGCGGCTACAACAAGCATCCAGGCCAGGCGCAGCATTGAGATGCAGCGGCAATTCACACATGCTGCACAGGACATTGCAAATGCACTTTTGCAAGTAACAACTGCTGTGGATGAGTTGCGCCAAGTACGCACAACAGGGCCTGGAGTACTAACTCCAAGTGAAGAGGACATGCAGTCAGGTCGGAGCAGCACCACCCCACCACCCACCTTGGAGAGGCGCCGTAGTGGCAGGACCAATAGGCCTACACCTTCAAATTAGCATCAGGCTGTGCCTCATCTCACTCTAAAGTCACTCCTTTATTCTTCTGAGCACTGTGACTGAAACACGTGCCACACATATGTAGTATGACTACTGTGCCTGAATGTTTTCTGTTAATATATATCCTGCAAGTAAGGATTAAAAAACCACATTCACACTTACATGATTTGTCATTGTGTCATTTTTTCTTACCTAAAAATAGTTGCGCGTAATCTCATCACGCCTCTGGCGCCCAGCCGCTGCAACAGCTCTACCAGCAACCATACGTCCTGGTCCCGGCCCCTCAACGTCAGAGGATCCAGAGTCACTCAGGTCCACTGGTGTCCCTTTTCTTGTGGCAATATTATGCAGCATGGCACAAGCCACCACTATTTTGCAACACGTATTGGGGCTGTATTGGAGTGCACCTCCACTTTTATGGAGGCACCGAAATCTGCTTTTCAGGATCCCAAATGTCTGCTTGATGGTGCCTCTGGTTGCAATGTGTGCCCTGTTGTACCTGCGTTCACTGGCATTGGTGGGATTGAGGTAGGGAGTCAAGATGAAATCCCGTACTGCATATGCACTTTTACCTGTGGGTTTTAAATAAACGGTTAGTCTGTGAAATGCACATGGTAGTTGGTACTAATGACCCCTATGTCTGAAGGTATCCCTCGCCAAACTCCCCTCTTGAGAGTCTACGGTATATCCCACTGTGACGGAAGATGAATGTGTCATATGTGCTGCCAGGGTACTTTGCTAGAATGTCAGTAATGATGTGTTTGGCATCACACACCACCTGAATGTTCAGTGAGTGGTAGCATTTCCGGTTCCTAAAGATGTATTCATTGCTTGAGGGGAGGGGGGGGGATATACCAACATGTGTGCCATCTATGCATCCTATCACGTGTGGGAAATGCGAGATTTGATAAAAGTCCTGCTTTGTCTGTTCTATCGCCTGTGGTGTGCTGGGGAAGTAAATGTGATGTTGCATCCTCTGAACCATGGCATCTAGGAAGGCATGGAAGAATCGCGAAAGGGCACTTTGCGACACCCCTCCTGCTGAAGCTATCACCCCCTGAAAACTTCCAGAGGCCAACAGGTGTAATGAACACAGGACCTGTATTTCAGTGGAGATGGCATTTTTCCTGTGTGTGGGGTGTTCAAGGTAGGGTCTGAGTTCTGCAATTAAATCATTAATGCTATCTTCCTCCAGCCTGTAATGGGTGTAGAGCTCCTCCTCAAGGTGCTGGGAGATGCTGATGGGCAAACGGAATATCCTCTCCTGGCGTATTCTCCTCTGTGCAGCAGCTCTCAGACGCATCCTCCTAGCTATGAGGTAAAGCCCCGCCATTGTGGTAAACAGTTTGTGGATTTCTGTTGCTGCTTAAAAAGTTTGCACCTTGTTACCACCTGCTCCTACTTGGTGGTAATTGCGATTCTGTAATTTGCAAATTTTGGAAAATCGCTAATTGCGATTTTTTCATACATATCATTGTGATTCCTTATTTAGCGAAATTGGCCAAACTGCGATATTTCAGCGATTTCCTACATTTGCGATTATCCATTTGCGAATTTCGCAAAATGAAAACTCGCAAATGTAGGGAATCGCAGATTGCCCAATTTCGCAAGATAAGGAATCGCTTTTTTAGCGATTCCTTCAGTCCAATACATTTTGCTTTCATACATTCCATTTAGCAAATTCGCATTCGCAAAGGCCTAAATTCTGCCAATTTCGGCCTTTGCGAATGCGAATTTGCTTGATACATATGGCCCTTAGTTTGTTGCAGAGATCTTGGGAGGGTGGGGCGTCTATGGTCTCGCTGTTGGGCTTTGCAAACTCCTTGACAATGGCGAAGAGTTCTTTGCTGTTGTGTGAGTTGGCATTGATTCTGTCTTGGAGGGCTGTTTTCTTTGCGGTTTTGAGGAGGAGGTGGTGTGCGTTGACGGTGGTTTTAACGGTACATGGGATTCCGTTTCTTTTTTTGTTCCTCCATCTCTTCTCAAGTAGTCTGCATGTGCATCTGGACTTGTTGAACCAGCTGGCTTTCTTGGAGTGTTGCTTGCCTGGTGCCTTTTTGAGGGGTGCAAGAGTGTTGGCGCAGTTGGAGAGCCATCGGTGAAGGTTGCGTGCTGAGGTGTTGGCATCTGTTGATGTCTGTGGTGTGGTAGTGCTGAGGAAGGTGTGAGGTGTTTTCGGTGGCCTTGTTCCAGCTATGACAGGGGCAGTGAGGATGGTGGTGGACAGTGAAAGTGGAGAAGGCAAAGTGCTACAGTAGTGGTAGGTCCAGAGAAGTTCGGTGATGTGGCTGTAAGATTATGTTCCTGCTGGCAGTGAAGATTGGTTTGAGTGTGTGTCCAGATGCATGGGTCAGGTCGGTGACTAGCTGCTTGATTTCCATTGTTGGCAAGGTTCTCCAGAAGGGATGTGGTGTTATTGTCACTGGGTTTGTCCATGTGGAAGTTGAGATTGTCGAGGAGGATGTAATTGGTGGCTGCAAGATCCTGGGGTGTGATTGTGGTCTACAATGGTGTCTGTGAAGTGCGGGTGTGTCAAGGAGGCCTGTAAATAAGGGTGCTGCAGACGGTGGCATTGGGGTTGGTCTGGATCTGGAAATGGAGGTGTTTCATGGTTATTTTAGGGTCGTTCGAGTGAGTGGTCAGACGGAGGGTGTTCTTGTGGATGATGGTGATGCCTCCTCGTGGTTGGTCCCTTCGGTGCTTGCGGGAGATTTTGAAGCTATTGGGGATGGTGGTTGTGATGTCCAGGCCAGAGCAGGGGTTTGTCCAGGTTTCTGTGAAGAAGGCGATGTAAGGAGAAGCAGCGTCGGGGAGGTCCCAGATTTCTGTGCCATGTTTGTGGAGGGAGCTCACATTCAGGAGAATACAGCTGAGCCAAGTCTGTTCACTGTTGGTCGGCTGGGTGGTAAAAAGAGCTGGCTTGTTGGGGTGGGCGAGAGTGTGGCAGCAGTTCCGGGAATAGAAGGGTCCTTGGGTATCCTTTGGCGATGCGAGGTGGCAGGTGGCATTGTGTCCTCCGTTGAGGGGGAGAAGGGTGCTGGCGTTGTATCGGTGGAAGGTCCGAGAGCCAGGGGCCCTGGTGCCTTCAAATAGTGCATGGGGGCTGGACAGCTGGGAGGTGGGAAATGCGGGGAGCAGAAAGGGTCACTGGAGGGTGGGGGCCGTGGGGGTTCGCAGCAGCAAGGACAATGAAGAGTGCAAAAAAGTGAAGAGTGCTAAAACAGGAACATTTCAAAAAGGCAGAAACAGAAGAAAGGGAAAAGAGGCAAAGAAAAACAGAAATAGAGAGACAGAAGGGCTGTGAAGCAGCAGAGCAGTGACGCTCTACCACTGGACCACCAGGGATGAGACACGAGCTGGAACCTGCGGGTAGAGGTGGGCCTCGAACTCCTGACCAGAAGGTCAGCAGCAGCAATGGGGGCAGCAGCTACAGAGCTGTACAGTGAAGGGAGCAGTATACTATAAAGGTCACAGGATGTGACATCACAGCACATGTCATCGCAAATGGCATCACAACCTATGACCTCAAAGGAAGCAAGATCAGATCTTAAGACCTCACATATATTTAGCAGGACTATCCTGAGTACATTTGAGCACATTACAATATTGAACAAATTAGATTTTGCATTGGGACTGTGCAAAAATTTGACTCAATCCAGACACAAAATCTGGTCCTCAACTTATAAAAAACATTTTTCAACCCTGCCACAAAGACATTGGCAACAAGGAGAAATGTGGCAGTAAATCTGTCCTGCTAAATTGGTTACATTGTCTCTATTTTAAAATATCTTATGAGGTTAAGGCACCTCCTGCAGAGATCTTTGTGTGGTGGTTAAATCTCAGTGAATAATAAGAATGGTCAAATAACTCTGGAGGATAACATATTTGCTAGAGAGATCTATGTTTGACCGAGTCCTAGTTTTGAATCAAAGTAGCACAAAGGGTAAGTATTTCTCCTGCAAAGCACATTATGTAACACGCAGATGACACATTTTTATTTTATGCAATTGGGCAAGTGAGTTACTGCTTTTAAGAAATAGAGCCTTTTGTTACTTGCAGTTCCTACATTGTAATCCTTCTAAAATAGCAAAGTGAGGTATGAAGGGCATGTGACTCCTACATCTTGAAACCCTCACTGTCTTATGTAACACATCCTTTATATTGCTGTGCACACATTAGATTTATTGTAAATGTATTATCTATTCATGTGCTGTGAAGAGCTCTGACGCTGTGCATTGGGATGAGTAGTGGCACAACGCATACCAATGCAGGGTGTCATTGCGCTTTACATCACACATACACAAAAACATTAAATACCCCAGTTTTGTTTATTTCTTTTATAGCACTTTAATATTACTGTAGTACTAAAGCGCTATAATAGAAATAAAACAAAATAGTGGCCTTTAAATTATTATTTGTGTAAATACTGGGGAGACCAACACATCTGACATTCTTAACGTGTTTGCATATCTCTTATATACAGGGACTGAACAAAGTCAGAAGCATACCTCTGGTAAGAACCTGTGAAGTGTTAAGCTGTGTGCCTTTGTTTTCCCTCCATTGCATTTAGGTGTGAGGCTAGTGCTAGCTCCCAGCCAGGATACTTCAACCAAAAGAGATTCAATGGCCCCTTAACTTCAGCATTTGTTAAGGGTGAAGCTGTAATCTAGAAATCCCTCTCCCCACCTGCACGTTTCTGCTTGGAACAATGTGCAGGTGCTGCTCAAAGTGTCACGGTGTCAGAAAATTACACTGAGATGAGTTCAGCATATTTCTGTGGGGCCCAACCTCTTGGCAGGGTAGACAGTGTCTACTCTCTGAAAATAGTGGCAGACAGCGTCTACCCTCGACTCAAGCCCTACTATTACCGGTAAGTAATTGCAGTATCATACCTTCGTCCATCTCGCTGTGATGACTCATTCATTGAGTTGTAGCAAAGCCAAAAAGCTGCCAGGGCAACCACACAGAAAATGTAACACAAGGTCAAGCCACAGGCAAAACCAAGGAAAAGACGGCAGCCAGCACCACAGAATTTCACATACCACACCAGCCGGATGCGAAACCCCCCAAGAGGGAGAGCCAAAGGGAGAAACAAGCGACCCCCAATGGCAAGCCAACAGAGTGCCCGCAAGAAGCAGAAGAAAATGAAGGAGAAGAAGGCCCACCAGGAAAAAGCCCAGACCCCACCAAAGAACAAACCTGACACAAACACCTGTAACCCCCAAACAGACCGCCACACAAGGAGGTCACAAGGGCAACCAGCCAGGGACAGAGCCCAGCAGGCAACCAGGTCAACAAGAAACAGCACCCGGCCCACAAGAGCAGGGAGGGGAGCACCCCAAAACCAGCAAACCCCAAGAAAAAACACAGCCACAGAGCCAGAAATTGCGAGCAAGAGTTGGAAAGGAAACAAACACCCACAGTAGAGGAAGCGGCATGCGAGGAAAGCCTAAGAGCAAACCTGTTGCACAGCAAACGAGCGGCCAAGCATGGAACGAGGCATGCAGCCCTCCATACTGACCCCCACACACAGGGGCCAAACCCGGTCAACAAGCCTGTCAGACCACCACCCATGTAGGTGAGGAAAGGCCAGAAGTGCACACCACTGTGACCCCCCAGAACAAAGGCCAATGCCTGCAAGAACCGGGAAGGATGCCCACAGAGGCCCGCGAGAAACGCAACACACCTCGGCTAGAGAGAATGCACTGCAAACTACTGACCGGGCAGCCAACAGAGCCACACCAACCCCATCCGGAAGCAAGCATAGCAGGAAGCCAGCCGGACTCAGGCTATAGCTGGGCTACAATGGCCTAAGATGTCCGCCCGCACTCCTAGCGTCCGCCGTCACATGATAACGGAAACACTAGAGCGCAACACTACACATGGGGGCCTCAATGTGTGAGTCATCATGGTGAGAGGGATGAAAGGGTAATGTTTTTATTTGAAGGCATTCACAAACTTACAAGGCAAACCTTATTACATTTCACCATCTTCCGACCACATGTACAGGAGTTATTTCTGTGGTTCCTCCTCATTTGTGATGGAGAAATCAGCAGTATTAAATACATGTAAGTCAGCCACAATTACTTTTGCAAATTGCTGGCTGGTATACATGTAGGCATTTTTGGCCCTAAGCATAGGTTTAGGGCCAAAGCTTGTAAATCGGGTCTACTTTGTGTTTCCAGCAGGTAGAGTAGACTAGAGGATCCAAGCTAAGAGGCAGTCCTAATAGTTATATGTTTTTTCTACCTTTCAACCCCAAATGCGCTTGGAAAACTTACTTGTACCCTGTGCTCATGAAAAAACTCATCAGTGTGACTCCCTAATCACACTCACAAGCTAACTAGGTATCCTTCCTGTTTCCATACATGAACCATTGTCTATATAAGAAGCAAAGGTTTCTAAGTGTCTATCTCCAAAGCTCCTGGAATTCTCTTCTCATATCTGAGGCAATATGTCCTGCAAACTGCATCCCTGTCCCTTCTTCCGCAACACTATATCAGCTTCACCATGTCCCCCTGAAACACATTGACCTCTCTCTTATGGTGCAAAGGAAACCTTACATATTTGTATGGCTCCACTAGGGATCATTCACAAGGCAGTCTCGAAATTTCGGCCTCTGAGAAAGTATGTTCTGCCTACTTCTCAGTAAAATATTCTTTCTAATCAACGACTAAGAAACATGTCACTTAAAGCATGTTGTGAAAGGAATGTTACCTGTATGGTAAGCATAGATGTCCCCTGCCCTGAGTAACTGAATTAATGTGAATCTGGTCTCATGAATTGTTTTGGACTATACAATCAAACCATTATAACGTGTGTAGAGGCCTATGCCTATTGATGGTAACAAGAGATACAGGACCTATTCTGTGATTTGGAGGGTGCACCAAGCATGCTCTCTTGTATGACTTGAGGCCACTGTCCAATTCTCGAGCGAGTCAATTAAAGTGATGGAAGCAGAGTCCAGCATTTTTATGAGTTAATAGTATAAACAGACTTTTTCCAGTCAAAAAGGAGGGGGTGGAATACTTACATCTCTCTTGTAAAGCTCCTCTTGTATGTGAGCACTAGTTTCATGCTCTAGCATTACATGTGCATGTTGAGTGCACATATATCGGTGCAAATGTGTAGCACCTGCGCAGCAGTAAGACTCTGTGGGTCATGAAAGTCTGAGTGATAGATTGAATGGGATCCATTTTAAATGGCCCTGGTTTAGTTTGGCACAATATGGAGGGTAGATACTGCTCAATGTGGTGATGAAAGTGTACTGACTACAATCATATGACTGGAAGGTGGTGACCTAGGCACTGAAGTGAGGGAAGATGGAGACTAAGAGGTTACCCTGAGAAATTCAATGAGGTCCTTGTTAGCCGAGGGTTCCAAATTAGTTCTTAACAAGCACTTCCATTTGGTGGATGGCATGGTTGAGAGGTGGGATTGCAGTGTTTGTTGCTTAAGGTGAGGAAGTTTCTCAGCAGGGACTGCTCTTTTGTCTGGTACTCAATGTTACTTCAGAAAGGCTGATGACACCCAGATGCGGAGATCTCACTCTTTCATTGTGCCCTTGTTTTGGGGTTTCCTGCTTGGGGTTGGTCTCACTGCTATCTGTTGTGAGCCATCTCTTTGCACAAAGACTCTCCGTGAGAGACAGCAAGAAATGTACATTTGAAAGAGAATCAAAACAAACAGTTCTAAAACCATAGCCCATCATTCCACATCCCCTGTCTGAAAAAATGAATGTAAATGTGAAATGAAATGAAATAAAAAGGGAATTTATAAAGCGCTAACTGCTACTCCTAACGGAGTCTCCTTGGGCTATCAACAACAGGTCGGGTGGGTGACAAAAGTCTAAATAAGCTTTTGGCAACAAGCCAGTGGTAGACCAAAGATCCACGTCTTTAGCTGTTTTCTGAACTGCCCCTCATGTTCCATGGTTCTGAGCTCATTGGGCATGCTGTTCCAGGCTTTAGCTCCCAAAACGGTCACTGATCTTCCGCCTCTGGTAACTAGCCGAAATGTTGGAACACTGAGCAGGTTGGCCGTGGTTGACCTTATCGTTCTTGCCGTGATATAAGGCCTAAATCTTGCTGAAAGATATCCTGCGCCTAGGTGACGATGGGCTCTAAAAGTTGTCAATAGGAGTTTGAACAGGACCCTTTTACAGACCGGGAGCCAGTGAAGGGTCTCCAGTGTGGTATACAAAACACCCCACACTATTACACTTCCAAATTGTTTATGGCCAAAGAAGGAATTGATCCACAGAGTACTGCTACGTGACCAGTAACCCTGGGCGAAGTACTTCGCTATGCCCAAGGAGTGGGCGTAGTGTTGCCTACTTCGCCCTTTGTGAAGTAGGCGTAGCAGGCAACACTATAGCCACTCTATGGGCGTAGCGAAGTTGGCCGCCACCTGGCTTCATCCCGCCCTCCCCTACATACCTTATTTATGTTAAATAGCCTTAGAAAAGGAAATAAAAAGCACTTACTTTGTCCGCTGCGTCCCGGGGCTTCCTCTTCTAATCATGCCACCATCTTGGATAACAGTGCGCATGCGCGGCCGCCCGCGCATGCGCGTTTCTTGCGAGAAATGCGCGGGCGGGCGTGCATGCGCATTGTTATCCAAGATGGCAGCGCGATTAGAAGAGGGAGCCCCGAACGCAGCGGACATGGTAAGTGCTTTTTATTTACTTTTGTAAGGCTATTTAACAAAAATATAGTATGTAGGGGAGGGGGCAGGCGGCGTGTTGTGGGGCTACGTGAAGTGCATAGGTGGGCGCCGTTTCTCGCCCACTACGCGTAGCTTACGAAGCCCCACTGCGCCTACTACGCCCACCGTTAGTGACCAGTGCTGTTGTCTGCATAACAACCAGTCTCCCAGAGGGGAGGAAACCTCACCTAAAGCTGGCACTTCTTACTGGAAGAGCTGAAGTCTTCCTAGAAACCAGATGCCTGCCAGTATGCCTGCTGAGAGAAGGAATGAAAGTGCCATATGAAACTTACAGGGACAGATGGCAGGAGTAAGCCTTGTTGTGAGAGTTCTTAATGGACTCCCAAATGGTTCCCATTGTGACCTACACTAAGACTTTTAAGCGCAAAGCCAGGATTGACCATTGCTGTAAGGGCTCCTTCGGTCTCTCGAGTGATTTCAACAATGAAATACACAAAGCCTTTCAAGCACAAAGCTCCAGTGTTTCTGGAATCCCACAAGGTGCCCAAGAGTCAGGTTCTGCCGTTGTCCATGCTGGAAAGGAAAATTCCTTGTTGCCGCTGATGTATGAGCCCTAATTGGCTCTGACGCTGCATCTGCTGAAGCTGCACATCCACTCATGACCCAAACCAGAGGATGGAACTGCTGTGACTGAGTGCCCATATGCATCTGGCCTGGGAGACCACTACATCCAAAGACAAGACCTGACATGCAAGCCTGCCATGTTGATGCAATCCAGGGCTCAAGTTTTGAGAGCTGCCACTAAAAGAAACAAGCCTTGGCATAGCCAATAGGTCTCGCCTTTGGGACCTTATAAGTGTTTAGTTATCTTGCACAATATCCTTGGTGCAACAACATTACCCGGTGCATTGCTGAACACTTATAAGGTCCCATAGGCGAGACCTATTCGCTATGCCAATGCTTGTTTACTAGTTTAAAACCGATGGAGGAAAATCTGAGCTTTGACTACAAATTTTACCTAGACGTGTGTTTGTGTACAGTTGAAACGAATCATTAATCATACTGTCAGTTTGGTAACATAATTATTTTGATCGTTTACTCATTCTCATGCTAATCATATGACAACATGGCAAACAGAAACACAAACCCATCATAATCTTTACTAATTATTTAGGCTTTGTTTTTATACAAACACACACCAAGGTGCACATGGAATTAACGAACATATTTATACACACGCCCACACCTCTTATAAATGGGAAGATATATATAAATAATTTGGCATGTGTAATATGTTATATGCGTATATCTTTTACACATGTATATATAAAATGTGTATCTGTCATATATGTACTGATATGTGCATACATTATAGACAAATAAACATTTTAACGTTTATAGTTAGAGCTATAGTTATCTTTCGACACACCCAAAAAACAACACTCTCCCACACATATATCTTATTGTTTGATTGTGTCTAGTGATATAGCAAAATGTCACACACATCTACTGGTAAGGTACCTATTTATTTCTGTAACTATTTCAATTGGTTTGATGAAACAAATGAGCTGGGGCAGTGGGGGGAGGCGGACCCCACGCCTCGGCCTTTCCAGGGGGCTCCAGGCTCTCCAAAGTCAGCATGAACCTGCGCAACAAACCTCTGTGCCTCTCTGCGCTGCCTGGAGCCGTTTGGCGGGCATCTCAGTATGCTCCCGGGAGCAAAACCGACACGTAGAGGTGTTGAAAACGCAGAAAGCAACCAGTATTTTTTCTGGGGTATTTTTGGGCAGTTTTATATAGCATGAACTCCCCTCGAAAATATTGGAAATCTTTGGGTGAGCACAGGTAAAATTACACAAGGACACATTCAGTGTGCTGTTTGTTTTTGGGCAAGGGGAGATAAAGTGATTTTCCCAGAATCACAGGGTGGTGAGCCGACGCCGAGACTTCAACCCAGTTCCTCATTTTCAAAGCCCTTCTTTCACGTTTACAATGATCACGGTCTTGCCGACGTGTGAGAAATGTCCAAAATAACCAAAGGGAGGCGGGTGATGAAAAGGGACATCTGTTTACGTTGGCGGGGAGAAACAACCTCATAAGGTTTGGTTGTGCAAAGGAGAGTTAATTAAAGAAATGGGCAGCGAGTGAAGAGAAATCTGGGAGTTCGGCTACATTAGACAAGCAGGGCCCAAAGGGGGAAGAGGGGGTTTAAGGGCAACGGGTCAGTTAAATTCAACAGTTATCTACAGCTGCTACTTCAATGCTAGGCATGAATGTAAACAAAAACCAACGAAAAAGATACAAAGTTCAAGGATTCACTGTTACATATTACCACCACGGTCATTAAATGTTGCACAATGACCACCTTCCAGAAGCTTAGGAGGTGGTCGAGGGAAAGGAGTGACAGAGGGAGGGCATTGGAGGTAATGAAAACAAGCGCGCGCGAGCATTTAAAAAAACAAGAAACAAAAAGACGCGCGGCCCCGAGATGCGCTCTACGGTGGGGGAGAGGGAGAAGCATTGAAGCACAAGATGGTGAGGCGCGTGCGCTTGTGCGCGTAACCGCACGCTCTATGCCTCACAAAAAGCTGTGGTCGGCTTTTTGAAGCCCACTAACTAAAAGACTTGCTAGGGCAGCACATGTGCTGGCTCAGGCGAGACCTAAAAATGCCAACACAGGAGAGGATAACCAGAACCTCACCAAACTGCCAGTGCCACCAAAGCTGGATCTTCACTGAGCTGGTCTAACAATGAGCAAACAAGAGACTGTCCATGTAAAGAAGTCTAGCGTATGGATTTAAAGAGTTTGCCTCAAACTCGCCTCAGCAAAAGTCACAGCATTGAATTACTGGTCTTGCCATCGGGGTATTCCTGAGTGAATTCCAACTGTGGCAAACTAATGCTTATATCCATTTCGCATATCGGTGACTGTAGCCGTCAGTGACCACCTAAAACAGGGACTTGTGATCAGAAAGGATTTAGGACCTCACTGAGGAACATAGATTTGGTACAATCCTGTACCTGAAACCTCTACTGACCTTTGTAGTAATTTGCTCTGCTGTAAGATTAAAGTAATTCCTTTAACTAAAAGATATACACTGGACTCAGCAATAGGTTCTTGTGCCTGTTGGATGTGATTAGCTCTTGTTTCTCCCCCACACACCCTCAATCAGAAGTCTGTGACTTCTCACTCTCACTATCCTGAGAGTCAAATAAAGAAGGGCTATACTTAGCCCAGTTAGCAGAGACATAGTCAGATGAATCCCAGGGCACCACTGGCAAGTGACCTCAACCACCATGGTGCCAGCATAAGCTAGTCAATGTTAACATCCATTCAGGGGTCGTCCATGGTATCTGTGGTTTACAGGTATCCACCATACTGACATTGGCAAGAACTTAACATCATTCAGCCTATCCCTGCAATGGTATGCTCTCACACCAGGGAGAAAGTACTGTTGCTCACCCACTCTTCCTATCACCCATAAGTAAGTATGGCTTACAAACGAGTAATAATTTCAACAATGGGGCAGATTTACAAGAAACTGACGCATCTGTAGAGATGCATCAGCTTCCCTGCACCAGCCTGCGAAACCCTTGTGCCACCATGGAAGTGCCATATTTACAATACGGCGCACCATGGAGCAAGGATTGACAAACGCGTCAGAAATCCTGACCCATCTGTTGGCACAAAAGTCACACATTGCTGTAGTCGTGTTGCAAGCACGACGCAACTCCAGCAATGCATGTTGAGGCTTATTCTCACTACACTGCATCACTCCTTACGCCTGCATCAGGCAGGCAAAAGGTTTTGACTCAGTGGCATCCTAGAAGTGGCGCAGTGAAATCTTGTAGATTTCACTGCGTTACTTTTACAAGGTCTTCCTGTGTGGGAACGCCCACCCTGCATACATTATTCCTGACGCGGATATAATGTGATGCAGGGCTTTACAACGTTACACATCTCCCTAGATGTATCACGTTGTAAAATGGCTGCATTTTTTTACGCCACCGCCGCGTCACAAAAACGACTCAGCGGCAGTGCAAAAGTGTTGGAAGGGGCCAACAGTTAGTTATGCCAAGATGACCCTACCAAATTTTGATAGGTAAGAGCCCATTGGATTTATTTATCAGTAAGCACTACACGTTTCTATCTAATTTCTCTTACTGATCCTCTGTTTATGTCTATACCTTTATTATATTGCCTTAATTTTCATTCAGTGCCTTTGAGATCTCACTTTAATATGTTTGCATATTATATGGCATAGTATGGACTTGCTTGACAGTGGATATATAATGCTCTCCTTTAAAAACTTTGGGGCATATGTACAAGCCCCTATCGCCACCGGAGTATCACGTTTTCTTGACGCTCCGGTGGCATACCGACATTTTCAATATTTACAAGTTGGTGCTAATCCCCTTAGCGTAGCCTAATGTCAGCTTGTAAATAGGCCCCTTTCCGCCAGAGTCCTCTGCGGAAAAAGGACTGCAGTGGGTGTTGCTGTGGGCGTTCCACTGCAACACCCATTGCTTTTTGATGCTGCCCCAGATTTACAAGGAGATGGGAATCTGTGGCAGCACCAAAAACTAATGCCATGCAAGAGCAGGTGCTAGAATGGCACATGAGGAGAAATGCTTTTATTTCTCCTCATTTTTGCTCTTTCCTAGTGTGCTGCATTCTACAGCGCACATAGAAAGAGCAAAAAGCCATTAATGATTGTTTATGCACAATCATTAAATAATGATGATTTGCTACTTCTATGTGTCCTGCAGAATACAGCACATATAGAAGTAACAAATACCCATTATGGATTGTTTATCTGCAGGAAGGTGTAGATAAACAATCATTCCCTGCAATGCAGGCACCCTTGCACTATGGTCCAAAGGCACTTGCATTGGCAATAAGCAGCTAATTTTAGCACCAGCACGAGGAAAAACACAGGGGTGCTCTGTATTGTACTAAATATGGCGCATCCTTTCGTTTTGAAGATGTCGGACCACGGCGCTGCTAGATTTGGCGTAGCTCCCCACTCCGACATTTCCAAGTATATATGCCCCTTTGTTCTCCATTTTGCACACTTTTAATTGTGTGACGTATAGTGCTGTTCCCTCCATAAACACAATCCAAGAATGACGTAGATCCCAATGTGGCTGTATTGGTATTGGCACAGATAAGCCAATGACTCCCAAATTGAAAACCTAGGACCATATGTAAGAACACTCACTCCCCTACCACCCTCAGCCCAAGACTGGGACGCCCCCTCCTTCCACACTTCACCAGACTTGTGCAGAGGAATTTCTGTAGTTCTGAAACCACAATTTTCTGGCTTTTCTTTGCACCAAACTGTGGCCAGGACACTTGGCCTTAGGTGCCAGGACTAGTGGTGCCCAGGGGCATCACTGAAGCCCATGCAGCCCCTACAGCCATAGCAGCTCACAGAAATACTGCTGGGAGAGTAAGGCGCCATCAGTGCACTGAGGCCCTTAGCCATGTGTGTGCCTATGATGTTAAATAGAAATTCGACCCAGCAAAGGAAAAAAATAAACAGGTACAATAAAGTGAAGCTGTGCAAGTAAAATAGCACTCAGTTAAAATATGTTTAAAGTGCCGAAATACAACTAATCCTGCGCGTGTGTGGGTGGGGTAAGTTTTCCCGCTGAACTACAAAGTGGAGCATTACTGCTGAGTCCTGTGGCTATAGACATTAACTCTATACAGTGCGTCTAATGGGCAGATGAGAGCTGCTCTTAAGTGTCACTTAATGGGGAAGCACGGAGCGCACAGAGAAAGAGCAGCTCTAGAGGGGGAGAAATGTAGAGTGTCACTAAATTAGCAGAGGCCGCGGAGGTCCACTTATGCCAATTATGTTGAGAGTGGGTTCCCCTGGAGTCCTCCATTAGCTCTCACCACGGCCCTTTGCTGAATACAGATGGAAATGTGTTCAAAGCTGGAAAGGTTGAACAACCTATAGGCTAATGACGACTGGGTGGTCTTTAGCGTGAATTAGAAAAGGAAAGAAATACAAAAATACTTTCTTAAAATAAGCCTTTACCGGGCCAATTTACTGTGCGCGGCGCCATGGGCGAAATTCTACAAACTTTCAATGTTGTGGAAAAAGTAATTTTTTCTCTTGTTGACTTATTTCAGGACAAGGTAAGACTGGGTGACCAAGGAAATAGATGAGAACACGTCTATCAACTTCACACTGCTGGTTTGAGAGCACGCAGGTGCGTGATTTACAATCGCTCATTTAAGTTGACTGAGAGGCCAAGAGAGTTAGTAATAATAAAACAGTTCAACTTTCCTGAAGCCCATTTGGCAGTTCAATAGGGACCGGGAATCAGAGGTTGAAGTTAAGTAGTTTTATTACCAATGAATAATCAGTTCGGTATATATGCATATCAAGAGAATATGAAAAAGATACAGAATTACTGCACGCAAGGTTCAGTAGTAGTAGGATATGATATAAAATAGTCACAGCCACAGCAATACAGAAACTGAGGATTAGAAATAGGTGTTTGTAGTGTCTTGTGAGTTAAAGATGATGGGACCCTTTTGGTTCCTGACGGACTCCGTAGAACAGTGACGTAAGTGTGTGCGTGATAGAATTCTTAATGTAGAATGTTAAGTTCACGGTTACATGCTGAGTATAAAGACGTGTAATAGAAAGCTCCGTGTGTGTCATGGTCCTTTGCATGTACCCGGTTTGGGGTAGGATGCTACAACTGGCAACAAGTTAGGGGATTACGTAAACTCTGTCTCAAGCACAGCAATGAGGTTGGGAGCTGCACTTCTACACAGACCTTAGCCTTAAACAAAGTCCGTAATAAGGGTCTTTGGGCCAGATGCATAAAAAAATCTTTTGCGATTCCCTAATTGCGAATCTTTGTGATTCACAATTAGGGAATCGCAAAACGGCATGCATGAAAGTGTGCAGTGCACTTTCTGCGATTCCTAAGGGGTCGCAAATTGCCTACCTCATGAATATTAATGAGGTAAGACAAATTTGCGACCCCCTAGGAATCGCAAAAATCACAGGGATGGTGGTCTGCTGAGATCAGCAGACCACCATGTCTGTGATTGCTTTTAAATAAAGCAATCTTTATTTTTATAAAGCAGCCCGTTTTCCTTAAAGGAAAACAAGATGCTTTGCAAAAAGAAAAATGAAAAGTTTTCTTTTCATTTGTAAAGAGCAGGCAGTGGTCCGTGGAACCACTGCCTGCTCTCAGAAATGTTTTTACAAACATTCATAAAGGGGAAGGGGTCCCTTAGGGACCCTTTTCTATTTGCGAATGTCTTACCACCTTCTTGAAGTAGGTGGTAAAATGTGATTGTTTTGTTACCGCATTCACGGTCACAAAACATTCATGCATACTGTTAGGATTCAATATTTGGAAGGGACGCCATAAACATGCCCCTTCCAAATAGCGAATCACAAACCCATTTTGCGATTTGGTAGCAGGTTACTGAATCGCAAAATTGGGTTTGATGCATCACAAAAGCCTTATTTGCGATCTCAAACGGCCCAAATCTGCGAATTGACCTGTTTGCGAGGAGAAAAATGCTTGATGCATCTGGCCCTTAGAGTCATTCAGCAGAATTCAGGGGCTGCAAAGTTAAGCATTGCTCACAAAATAGCTAAAACGAATGACAGCTAGGCATGTCGCAGAGAAATTAAATCATTTTCAGCAGTTCTGGCACATTCTTTTTTGCACAAGTAAACACCCTAACTCAAGAAATGTATGAGCTCAGGTGAACAGGTAAATGAATGAAAACCATGGAAGGGGTAGTGCAGACATTACAGAGCCAGAATGGACCACGTTCCATACCAGTCCCTTTCATGCAAGGGACAGAAAAGACCATCCACGAACTATACCGCAACATGCCCATCAGCAATACTCAGGGAGCACCTGCCTCATATTCAAGATCACCCAATACAAAATAATGGGGTGACCCATACTAGTCCAAGGATCTGGGTCCTAGACTAATTGCCTTAGGAAGGTATTCATTAAGTCGAAATCTATGAACATGATACACATAGAACTCAATTTACATAGAGGTATTCATTAAGTCAAAATCGATGAACATGATACACATAGAACTCAAGTTACATCAAAAGTGTACCCCAGTAGTTTCTCAATTCAATTAAATATATCCTCAAAAAGACACACAAGCATCCTAAATAGCTTCAATAGTGACAGTTTAATCTTACAGTTATTATAACAGAACACTGTAGGGAACGTTTCAAAACAGAAAAGAGGGTTGCTCCAGGGGGAGTGTGGAAAAAGGATTGTGCTCTTGAGAATAGTACAGATGTATAGGGAGGGAAATCAGAGAGTAGTTAAAACTATCAATTACACATAGTAATGTCCTTAGTAAACTGGTTGTGGTTTACAGTAGCACCAGTTTTACAATGGGGCCTGTCTCTCATGGATTCTAAAGTACTTTTCTGGTTCTTGATGTTGTATAGAGTATAATCTTCTGTAAAGGGTTGGGGATGGGGTGAAGTAGGGTACAGGCCCACTAGGGGAAAGTGTCGACGTTTCGACCCTGGCGCATAGAGGGTGGTTTGTATCCTCTGCAGGCGAGTCTTCCTCAGTGTTCTGGTATAATAACTGTGAGATTAAACAGTCCCTATTGAAGCTATTTATGGTGCTTGTGTGTCTTTTTGAGGATATACTTATTTGAATTGAGAAACTACTCGGGTACACTTATAATGTAACTTGAGTTCTATGTGTATCTTGTTCATAGAGTTTGACTTAATAACTCATATTCAAGATCATCAGCTCTCTTTCAATGTAGAAACCTACCCTGTATCTTACAGGCTGATCAAAATAATGGCAAGGGCAGGTGGAGCTCCAGGTCCCAATTATCTGCTACAGGCCCTCTTTGAATGTAATCCTCCATTGTGGGCCAGTCAGTTAACAAGTCTCTTCGATTACTGTTTTCAGAGCTCAAACATACCGGACCCATGATGTAGGGCAATGATTCACCCCATTTACAAGGGAGGCACCCAATCTGACTCCAGTAACTACAGACTGATTGCATTATTTGATAAAGAGGCCAAGTACTTTGCCAGCCTTCTTTTGGACGACCTGAGACAGTGAGTGGTGCTGAACGGGCTTGTCCCAAGAAATCAAACAGGGTTTTGTAGTGAAGTGAGGCACACTCACTAACCTCTTAGCCTTATCAATTTTGAACGACAAATCAAAGACCTCTTTTCAATTACTACATTGCTGCTTTTTGGACTGCAAGGCAGTATTAGACTGCTGCAAGAGGGAGGCACTTTGGGCTAAGTAAAAAAAATCGGGCATCCCCCGTAATTTTTTCAAACCAATAATCCAGTTGCAAAACAACCTTTTTTTTGCGCCCTCTCTTGGCTCCTTATGTCCCGCAACGCAATCTACGCTCCCTTGGTCAGCACCATGCAATTATCCCCAGGAGCAGGCTCTGCCGTATGGGTGGATGCTCTTTTCGGGTGCTGGGAGCCAGGCTCTGGAATTCTTTTCCGGTTGCCATCCGCGGTATTGAGAATCTGCTTGCTTTTCGGAAAGCTGTGAAGACCTTCCTGTTCTCCTCTTCTTAGGGCTTCGTGCACTGTTTGGCCTGCTCCACCCATACCACCTTTATTGATCGCTAGCGCCGGGACGCCTCTTTGCTGGGGCAGCTGTCGCGCTCATACAAATTATTAACATAACATAACATAACATTCAAGTTAAGTGGAGGATGGCTCACGGTAAACAACCTTTACAACGCAACATTTACCACGCAGTGCCTTTACGACGCAACTTTTACAATGCAAACCATTACAACGCATCGCGCTGGGGGGGGTTCTAGGATAGGGAATGTGTTTAATGTACTATCCAACACCTTCCCTACTATCCACGGGGACTGGAGTTGGAATAGTAAATTAAACAATTCACTATCCAGCGCCTAAAAGCACTATGCGTTGTAATGGTATGCGTTGTAAAAACCGCGCTGTAAAAGCATGCGATGTAAAAGCATGCGTTCTAATGTCATACATCCATGGCTCACACCTGTCTAGGAAAATCCCTATGTAATGGAGAGTCAAACAGGGATGTGGGCTAGCTCCCCTGCTTTTTAATCTATTCATAGCGCATCTCTCTCGGGTACTGGACACAGTTAATTGTCATCCACCAAAGATCGGCAAAGCTTTGATTTGTAACCTCTTAAGCGCCGATGACCTTGCCCTTTTTAGCTTCACGATGGAAGGATTGCAAGGGTTGCTCAATCAATTGCACACCTATATATCTACCAACAATCTAGAGCTGATTTTGAAGAAGACAAAAGTAATCACATTCGGCAGAAAAAGGCATCGGGGCGGCTTGACATACAACAACCATCAGATTGTAGGAAACACAATATTACTAGTATCTGGGGGTGTACACCCATGCCAAAAGTGCTCTTTTATTAAGAACTGGAAGAAAATTGCAGGGAAGGCCATGTCACTCCAAGTAAGCTTATCCAAACTTTCAAAAACATTGCTAGGTTCAAGCCTAGCCCCAATGTTGGAAGTTAAGCAACCCAAGATTGTCCCTACTTTATCTTATGGCTCACATGTGCCAATACAGTGTCATGGCACTACTTCTAAATCGGCTAATGTTTATATTAACTTCACGGAGAAGTCCAGTACCCCTGCTGCCACAAGTACTGGCAGGGATTTGCTGATACTCAACGGCATTATTATACACCAATCGTGGCGAAAACATAATCAACCTTATACATGATGACAATGAATACCATGAATTCAAAAATGTGCAGGAATAACTTTCAGTTACCCCATATGGCATCATCACTATGAGGGTCAAGAATTGCCAAACCCGGGAGTCTGAGGGAACAGGTTATTGAACTGGCTCATGAGGGACACTGTGGAGTTCCTGCTATGAAGCAAGCTCTACAAGATTGAGTGTGGTTCCCTTGTCTTGATGGAAGTGTTGAAAATGTGTTAAAGGCATGTAATTTGTGCAACTGTTTGTCTTCCAAGACAACCACACATCTGTTAACCATGTATGATCTTCCAAAACTTATATGAAAGAAGATTGCAATTGATTTCTTTAGACCCTTTAAAAATGGACATTATTTTCTTGTAGTTATTGAGGAATGTTCCTGTTCTCCCCTTGTGGAAGATCTGTCATTATCTACTCATGACAGAGTCATTGAGAGATTAGAAAGTATCTTTGCAACATGGGGTGTTCCTTAAGTTTTGAAATCTCCGAATGGCCTGCCTTTCAATAGTCGAAAGATTTCCTCACTCATATAATGTCAAGCCTCAGAAAAACACACCCATCTGTCACAGGCGAAAGCTGTGGTCGAGAGATTTATGTGCACCCTCAAGAAGCACGTTCAGCGTGTCGTGCTGGAAAAGATTGAACTCAAATCAGTTCTTTAGTCTATGATTTATGCATAGAGGTTGACTCTGCATTCTAACACAGGTGAAAACCCTGCCAACTTCATTTTTGGGAGAGCCACGTACACCAAGTTGCCACAATGGAACCATGAGAATCTATTGATACTGACTTGTCTCATAAATGCCAATTGAAGATTTATGTAGATAGGCGCTGCAGTGCTTGAGCACTGTGTTCAACCGAGGAGACCACGTTATCGTCATCATCAGGCTGAAACAGAAACGCAAGTCTAATGCTCCTTTTGATGTTGACCCACTGATGGTTTTGAGTAGTAAGGGACACATCATGACTGCTCACAGTCCTGGACAGTCCATTACGCAAGATTCTTCACATTTCAAGCACCTGGCTTGACCTTCACCAGCTCCAGTAGTGAGATCTGCACGTCCAGAGTGCCAAATGACTGTACAAGTATCTATGCAATCAATGCCAGTCATGGTCACTACTCCAGTATCTGCTCAACATCACATGACCAGATCTGGGTGAGTAATTTGAGCAACAACACAACTTATTGAAGTGTTGTAATGTATTTATTTATTATTGGTACTTTTTATTTAACAAAGTGGGTCATATAGGCCCTTATATACGGGAATTCGGCGTGGGGCAGGAATACCGCGTATTTATGCAATACAGTGCATTCCTATCCTTTCTGCCTGTGCTGGCACCAATTCAGCAGCCTTGCACCAATGCAGGCACCCTTGCACCATGGTACAAGGGTGCCTCTGTTGTACCCAGGATTGTTTTTGTGCAAGCCGGGGGACCTTCCTGCACAGAAACAATACTAAGAGGGGATTTCTCTTTCTAGGTGTGCTGAATGCAGCACACCTAGAAAGAGGAAATAACGAGGAGAAATAAAGATATTTCCCTTTGTTATGTCTCGATTTGGGAGGCGTAAGGATTTTGCGCTTCCCCAGGTTTATATAATTTTGTAAATCTGGTGCAGCATCAAATCCATAGGTGTTGCATGGAAACAACTGCTGTAACACACATGGAACGACTCCCGAGCGCAGAGTAAGGTGGCTCAGCGATTTGTGATGCATCGCCTTACTCAAGGTTTACGAGGCCACTCAATACCATGCAGGGTGGCTTTGCGGGGCTACATAAATCTGATTCAGAGCCCTGCATCATGCATATACTACTTTACGTTGTGCAAAAGTATAGCACGACTCTCATAAATAATCCCCGTAGTGTCTTGTGAGTTAAACATGACTGGACCCTTTTGGTTTCTGATGGACTCCGTAGAACAGTGACGTAAGTAGGTCGGTGTTAGAGTTCTTAATGCAGAATATTCAGTTCCCAGTTACACGCTGAGGAATAAAGACATGTAATACCAAGCACCAAATGTGACAGGAGCATTTGCATGTACACGGGCTGGGGTAGGACGGTACAGTGTTCTCTAAAGAAACTCTGATTCTCTCTCCTAAACATGAATACGTTCTGAAGTTGTCTAATCAAGGTTCTAAGTCTGGAATAAGACTGGACTAAAGAGTGGGGATTTAAGGAAACTTGGAAATGAGGCAAGGTGTCAGCATAGTAAAGACTCCAGTAGAAGTATTTCAGATTTGGAGTAAGTATTTAGCATGAAGCTTCACACCTTGCAAGAATAAAGGAATTAGAGAGGTCTGCACCCTCTATGTCTAAGGAAATGTGCTCTCTTCTGATAGAGTGTACACCAATTAAAACCAATAAAACTTCAACAACAGTAATATCTCGTTCTACCCCACCAGGAACCAATTATTTCACTTCTTCTAGTATGCATTTGGAAAATCACTGAATTTTCCATCCCACTGAACTTGGACAGGTACTGCAACCTTGAGCATTCTCTGTTCCTGGTAAGTGATGAATAGGAGGCTTCATCTGCTCATTAGGTCTTCACATCGCTTGTCAAGATTTCTCTTTTCAGGCCTTACTATCAATATCAATGCAACAATACTCCTTTTCTCTAGTTAAATAAATCAAGAGAACACACCTGCAAAAGAAAGAACATGCTAAACAAGCAAAATACATTTAAAAATCAAGGCCTTCAGTCAGGCTAACTTTAACTAAACATTTAAACATGAGCTTCAAATAGATGATTATACTTGTTCAAATGTAACTCAAGAACAAGACAAACATGAGTAAAAGCATACATGATTATACTTTCAAATATGACTTTCATAATATATGCGAATGTGACTTAAAGTATAAATGCAAAAGTGAATACAAAATTCATCTTCATGTTTAAACTGAACATTAGTGCATACTTACAATTCATTAATGCATTTCAATGTTCACATATGTTAATATTGTTAAAGGCACACAGTAAATATGTTATCAAAATAAATGCAAAATTGCACAAGGATCATGTATAAAGGATGGAGTCTATATTGCGGGACTCCAGTTTGCTGAGTTCTAGAAGTTGAAGGATAGTTTTAAATCCAAGAATAGCATTTACCATTTTCTGAATGGTTCGGGAAAATAAGTTTCATCCTTTGAGAAGAGGATTTGGGCAGAAAATACCAATTGCACTTTTAAAGCACCCCATACAGTTACACCACCTCTCTGCATCAGTTGTTTAGTTAAATGCTGTCTTTGATGTGATCCGAGTAGGAATCTGTGGGACTGCAACAGCCCTTTGCATGTTTTACTGTTGTTTGGGAAGTGGGGCATGGGAAGATGTGCAGCCTCTTGCTTTACGGAGGAGGATAAAGCAGAAGATCTTAGCATCTTACCAAACAATAATTTGAACTGCCACATGGAAACTATTGCATAGTTTTCATGTGGAAGCAACAGTTTTCATGTGGAAGTTCAAGTTATTTTTTGTGTAGGTAATCATAAGTGGAAATTTCAGGGAGAATTTGCTTTTATTTCATAAATGTAGCTTCAGTTTATCTGTGGTGTCCATATGTCCTACCTGTGATATGTATATTTGCTTCCCTTTCCTTTTTAATAAGAGTCAAGGGTGACCATGTAAAGAACATAATGTCAAATCTGGTATTCAAGCATGTGATCTCCAGGTTGGAAATTTCCAGCCAAAGGACTCAAACCCTCTAAACTATGTAAATGGCATTGAAATCAGAAACCCTACAGGTCAGTGGTCGATCTTTGCGATTGAAACCCAACCTCCAGAGCTAACGTAGACCTTCATTCCCAGAATCTCAATAATTCTGAATGGGCCTGAAAAAGAGCTACTGGCCCGATCAGAATTATAATTTTGTTGTGAATAATGCAGTTCTGTGGTCCCTCATCTTTTAATTTCACCTACTGCAAGCAGGGGAAGTCTGTAGGTGAATTTTCTGGTAAAATAAATACAGGAATTGGCATGATAAATCACATTTTAATGTTATTCCCTAAAAACATGTAATTCCCCCCCTTTCAAAATACCGGGACCTCTGGTAACAGTAATCCTAGGTAATGGAAATAACGGGCAAATTCTAGGGCGTGTATAATGACTATCTTAATAGCATTTGAACCTGAGGCTGGTTGGTTGCGCAAAATAATTCAGCACATGCTCATACTAAGGGGGATATTTACAATGAAATTTCGGAGTGTGGTATTACGCCAAAATTGGTAAGGCAGTGCTCTGACATTTTTCAAATGCTGGGATACGCCGGTTTTACAAAATTACAGTGTACCCCTGCGTTTTCCCTAGTACTGGCACTAAAAAAGCTGCTTAGAGCCCTTGCAGAAACCCTTGCACCATGCTGCAAGGGTGCCTGCACTACATGGGCGATTGCTCATGTGCAGGAAGGCTCACCTTTCTGCATATAAACAATGTTGAAAGGCGATTTGCCATTTCTCTGCGTACTGCAGAATGCAGCACATGTAGAAAAAGTAAAATACGAGGGGAAATTAATGATTTCACCTCCTCTCATCATCCTAAGACCATGTTTTTCCTGGCCTTAGTTTTTGGGGCTGCCCCATCCTTGTAAATATGGGGCAGGGTAAAAAAGCAATGTATACTGGGTTAGAACACCCACTGCAACACCATTGAGTACCCCTTTCACGCTAAGTGAAGCGTGAAAAGGTGCCTTTTTTACAAGGCAACGTTAAGCCAAGTTCAGTGCCTTAACACCACTTTGTAATTAAGGAGTCGGGGATATCGCCACCAGATACTCCCTTAAAGAGTCTTCTGGTGGCGATATCCCCTTGTAAATAGGACCCTCAGTGAGCAAACGAACCAACACTTTTTAGGCTCTGTTTCATAGAGTAAGGAGACCACAAAATATTTCACTAGGCCTGAGTAGCTTCTTTATAACCAACTCTGTGGAGTGCATTATAAGCATTTGGTGTATGCAGCATAGATATAATGTGTATTCCATATTTAAGCTAAATTAGGTGATAAATATGAAGTGATGCCTTTTACCAGCTATGACACCAGATTTACCATCCCCAGAAGCAGGTGATATAAGTACCAACCACAATGTAGTGCAAGTGGGGTAAAAGGATCAAGTTCATCCCACTGAAGAATCTACCTGCTTGAGTCCATGTCCACATGAGTAGCTGCTGGTGGAGGTTCACTTTAGCGAGTGCCACAGTGGCACCATTCAAGGCGATCGTCACTGTGGATAGTTTCTATTTTATCCCCAAAGAGCCAGTGCTCAGTGGAGTTAGCGGTCAATGTGGGCAGTCGCTGCTGCCGCAGAGTGTCGCGTATTATAAACAAAAATGGTCCTAGACATTGATTCAGAATATGCACTGTCAAGTTATATCAAACATTCATTTTACTTCTGATCACCATACGATTAAATTCTGTAATGGTTGATTCAAATCAAAACAGAAAACGCATATTAGCCCAAAATATTCGTTGTTACAACAAACCACACCTGAAGCAAAAAACTGTCTCTCACCAAGGTCAGAGAGACTCTCTTATTTAATATACACTTTAGAAAAAAGACATAATATGCTTCCATACAGTAAAAAACACAGTTATTTACACAAGGGGTTCACTATCAAGTAACGTGCAAAGAAAAGAGTGTCGCGGCTGACACGAAGATCAGTCGGTGCAGGCGACTTGCGCTGGAGGACATCGCGGACTGTCATTGATCTGTGCTAGTAGTCCACTGTGCAGTCACGAAGAGTGGATGCTTCTGGATTTTTACCTACAGTTCAGGAGGAGCACCCTTATGCCAGCCAAGGATCCAAGACTTGGGAGGGGGTGCTCGTCTTAGGGATCAGGAAACACTCAAGCAGAGGCCAGCAACAGGGCACAGGCAGGCCCAGGCAGGTCCAATTGGTGCTGGGCAGTTGCAGGGAGGCCTCTGAAAGCATGTTATGTCCCTGTAGCTCAGACAGAAAGTCAGCCAACTGACCCTTTGAGTCACTTCTGGGTTCAAGGCAAGCAGGTCCAGTATCCTTCTTCAAACAGCAGGGCAGTCCTTCTTCTTACTCTTCAACAGGCCCAGGAGGGTTCAGATGAGAGGTTCTGAAGGCGACACTTGCATACCTGGTGCCAACATTTGTGAGGGGGGATTCTCTGGTATACCCTCAAAACTGGTTTTGGTCAATTCTTCCCCTTCCTCTGGTCCTGGCTCTAAACTGTCGAGGGTGACAACGGTAAGGGCAGGCCTGGTGGCAGGTTCCTTATTGTGTGCTGAAGGTATAACATATGAAGTGCAACCAGGGCAGGGTACAACTCCTCTCTAGCCATTCTGTCAGGAAGGCCCATTCCCCTCACACCTAGGTGTCTTTTGTCTCCGTGCCTGGAATACAAATCGCACCCCAGGAGAGCCATTCACAAATCATATGACCCACGACAGTGGCCAAAAGAATGGTTGGTTTGGGCAGAAAAATGCCAACTTTTATAATTGTAACTGAAAATCGAACATTACAATAAAAGGGAATATTAAAATGCAATTCACTTGAGTGAAAGAGCATTTCTCTATCTGGCTCCAAACTGAAGTTATCACATATTAGTTTATGGAAGAGATACCCTCTCAACAGTGAAAAACGATTTTAGGGGTTTTTCACCACCAGGATATGTAAAATATATGACTGCATTTCCAACATTTTAAATACCATGCACCCTGGCCTGTGAGCCTATATTTATTTTGTCCTTTTGGCAAATAATCTTTCCCTGCATCTTCCGTATGAATGGGGTTGATTGGAGGATCTGTTGTCCCCTAATTGCACTCTAAGGGTCCAATTTACAATGCCATTTGTCAATTGAAAACTCTGTGATTGGTAAAATCGCATGGTTTGCAACCACAAAATGTATTTGTTTTGTATTTACTAAATGAAAGGCCACTATTCACTACAAGCTGCAATTAGAAAAAGCGTGTAAGGGGCACCACTTCTAACTGTGAATCACAATAGTATTTATCAATTATTTGCAACTGCAAAATGCAGTCACAAACTATTAATTGGTTATCAACACATCAAAGGCATTTGGCAAAGGGGATTTCCCTTTGTGAATCCATTCAGTTGACCTCGGGAGGGGCAGCCACTGGTTTAGGAGACCATTGTATGCCCCTCCTAAACTATTCCCAAAATAAGAATTTGTATTTTAAAGCAGCACTGATTCCTTTTAGGGACAAGGGCTGGAATAAAACATATATTTCCCATTTGCGAATGAAAATACAACCATGGAGATCTGCTGTTCCTTGCTGGACAGTATCACTGTGTTTGTAACCAATTTCAGGCATCATAAATAACACCGTACCTAATTATTAGTTAGTAGGCTGCAGGTCGGAATACAAGTGGATTGTGAGAGATTAATGGGTTTTTCATCCACACACGGATGGCACAGGCCTACTTAAAGTTAAACTCTAGCAAGAATTGAGGTGGCTTCATCACCAGAAGCAGGAGACAAGCTCAAGTCCCATATAGTGTCTATAAAAACCATGTGAAAGGCTACATCAATTGATCCAACTCAAACATAATCGGGTACATGCATCAAAAACTAATTTAGCAATTCCTAAGTAGCGATTAATAAGGAATCGCTATTTAGAAATCGCTATCTGCAATGCATGAATCCCCTAGTGCAAAATCACCAAATCTGTAATATTGGCAATCGCGAACAGCGATTCCTCAAATGCGACGCGCAAATCCCGGGAAAAGTCAATTTGCGATTTTGCATTTTGCAATCTCACAAATTGCGAATCCACAAAATGTATGTCACATTGGAAGCATCCTGATGACATCTTAACCAGAAAGTCATCCAGCCCATGCTTCAGCCAGTGCCTAGAGAAAGTGAGAGGAGGAAGCAGTTGAGCAGATTCACAATCCAACTTTGTGTGCAGTGACTTTCTGTGCACCAGAATGGATCCAACAACATCAGGGGAGAGTGCCACGCCCAGGTTAGCGCAAGTTAAAATTCAGTGAGAGGGAACTTGAAAACGTCATGGAGGAGGTGTCCAAGAGCCATGATAAGCTCTTTGAGAAACACTCACTAAAAGTGCCAGAGGCAGAAAAACGTAGGATATGGCTACGTATCAAGAGCAAGGTGAATGCTGTGGGGGTCACACACCACCTCATAGATGACCTCAAGAAGATATCGTACGACCTTTGCAGCCGTGCCAAGGAGCGAATAGTAGAAATGCTGAAGGAGGCCAGGAGTACTGGAGGGGCCCATCTACAGTCCCCGAAAATACAGCTCTGGAAGACCTGGTGGAGACCATAATCCAGCCAGAAGCAGTGGTGGGAGTGACCCAGTTGGACACATCTGGAGCGACCAGTATCACACAAGGTAAGATGCATGCAACCATACACTTCAAAGTACTGTTCAATCGAGTATATCCCCTCAGTCCAACCCCAGCGTACAGGTCAAACTCCAGTCCACGTTTTACCTCATACGCAAAATGCATTATGAGAGTTGTAGGCATGTCAGTCAAGTGGGTAGTCAAACACAACAATGGCAAGTTAAACATGCCAACAATGCATGGCAGTTAGTGACTTAATGTGAGCCAAGTATGCTGAATGCCACACAACAATAACCGTAACACAAATTAACATAGCACTGTTTCACATCACAGATGCAGCAAAGGGAGACTCATAAGACAGTGATTGTCTGCACATCTCGGAAACTCCTGCAGAGACTGATATGGAGACACCGGTTGCCCCCGCAAGCACCCCCACACACAAACCAAACGCAGGGCCCAAGTTCCATCACTGCAGCCCTTGGAATCTGAGCTGCCTCCTGCACCCGCTCCTGTGACTAGCCAGCCACCTGTGAACACAACATCTACACCCCAGGCACAGGTCCGATAAGGACGGAGGCGCAGTCAAGGACCCGCATTGCTGCTCCGGATGACCAGGCTCCAAATGTGTGAGGTAACATGGAGTACCAGATGTTGAGGGTGCAGCACCTGCAAGCAAGACATATAGGGTCACTTCGGCTGCAACTAACCAAATTGGCCAGGAACATCACGCTCATGACAGATAGTGTGTGGGAACTAACCACAGCAGTGGTGGAGGGAAATAGGCAGACCAACGCAAGCATGCTGGAGCTGATGAGGGTAATGAAACACAGAGGAGGAGGAGGCATCAGCAATTCTCCCTCTGCTTCTGGCCTGCTGCATGGATCCTCCTCCACCTCACCATCACGTAGAGTGCTGCCATTGTGAAAAGCTTTAGGGGCCTACTGGGTCAGTTAAAATAGGTTTCTGAGTGGTTGCACCTGTGTGATTGTTTTCACAACTATACCACCTGATTGTGATTCCCCTTATTCTGCACTTGCAAAATTGCGATTTTCAAGTGAATTGCTATTTGCCAGTTTACATGCTTTGGTTTGTGACTTTTTATTAGCGATTCACAATTCACTATCACTGTTAAGGAAATCGCAAATAAGGATTCTCATATTTGCTTCTAGCAATATGTGCGACTCCTTATTTTTGCGATTTTATTTTGATTTTCGGTAGTTGGGTTCCTGCCATGGGAAGGGCTGAATTGTGCTCGCAAACAGCCTTTTTTTGCGATTCGTTATATTTGCGAGGCTTTTTTTGCTTGATGCATGTGCCTGCTAGTCCCTTGCCTTTTTCATTGACTTAGCCCGCATGGTAAAGAAAATGCAAGTAGCATGGTACAAACCCTCTTATAAGAGCAAACCTTATCTTCTCAAAGAAGAGATTACAACCATTGCCAAGGTCTTCAAACATTTCAAAGGCAGATGGAAGCAATGACCTATGTATGGTGTCCATGTCATGTCTATGAGGACGACCATGCTCTGTAATGATGCATCCATCATCATGGGACTCAAGACATTCGATCAGTTATTAGTCCATACCCTAAAAGACCTACCATCCAGTGTCCCAACACAATCACATCAAATGTGTCAATGATCAACAAAGTATTCATCAGATTGTAGTCCAAGAAATGCAAAGTAAAAAGAACCTAGAAGCAAGACTTCTATCTAGGCATCTATCATGTGGATTAAAGCCTATCAACACATCAGGTGTCTGTCATTATACTGGTCGTACAAAGACAATCTACAAACAAACCTCTTCAACAAAAACATAAGTCACTTATACTACTGTACAGTGCTCTGCTGCTCTCCAATAGGCTTGTGCTATAATAAATAAATATATTACACACCACCACATAAATTAAAATGAATAATTAATCCTAATGCATTTGTCTGACGTGATTAATATGGTATGTTTCCACTACAATCAGTCTCACAACAAGCCCACATTATTTGCCCTGCCGCCATCTTGGCTAGTTAAAAATGGGTGTCAGAATGAAAAGGAGCCCAGGAATCAAAGGATAGATATAGAAAAACTGATTCTGAGAAAAAGGTAAATATTTTTATTGAAAACACAAGTTAAAACAAGGTGCACTGCATATGGAGAACATACAGTCAGTAAAAAGAAGTACGTCATATGAACACCCTAATAGTGAAAAATGTTAGAAACAAAGACATTTTATTTATAAAAGGGAGGTAATAAAGATAATGGAGAAGACAAAATAAGAGGAGAAGAAAGAAAAAGAGACGACAGGAAAGATATCCAAATCGATTAACACTATAAAGATATATCAAGTAACCATAATAGTGATAATACTGTATGATATTCACATGCCATATGGGTTGAGTAATATATAAACATTAATCATAGCAATGAAAATAAATATAAACAGAGTTCGTAAATAATAGGCAAACCTAGAAAAACTGTTTTAGATCGGTGGTGATGGGAGACGATAACATGTTACTTTTCATTGCTAAAGAAGTTTCATGAAGATAATACATAACGAATCTATGATTATAACACACTAAAATCCATCGTTGTTGTATTGATATAAACACAAAATATTATGCTTTAATTCTGTATTGAAAGTATTGGTAACGCGTGAGATTTTTTATCTGTTATCTGCTTGTTATGTATTTTTCTGTATAAATCTGAATAAAGTTTTGAATTTGTATTGGTATATCTTCCTTTGTTTTAAAATTACATGCAAGTACCTGCAGAGCTATAGCAATGGGCAAACCAAAGAATTTGCCAAGAAAGTGATCATGAGACCAATTATTATGTAAACCTCCTAAAAACTATTTTCGGAATGAAAAAGTTGAAACAACATTAGTAATATCACATATTTTTTACCACACTGATTTCCAAAATTACATAACTTTGGGGCAAAGAAAAAAAAATGCATAAGTGAACCATCTGAATCATTACATCTTCAACATGTGTGTAGGCCAGCAATCAAAAATGAAATTATGAAATACTGGTGAATAGTATAATATTATTATAGAAAACAAAGTTCGATGCTAGGCAAGTGACAGGAAACCCTATTTAGCATACATTTTTTTAGATGCTGAAAAAGCATTTGATAGGGTCTCCTAGCAGTTTACATGGGCCTGTATGCATAGGAAAGGGATAGAGAATCATTTTATCGGTGCAGTGAAAGCACTGTATAAAGAATGCAAGGCTAGAGTTTTTTTATAAATGGGGAACTGATGGATGCTGTCAAAGTAACTATAGGAACGCGACAAGGGTGTCCCAGCTCACTGCTCCTTTTTGCATTACACATTGATCATTTCCTGAAACAGTTAGGGTTGGCGGCAGATATTCCCCCGTTATTTAAGCTGAAACAGGCTGATAATTTGTTGGCTTATGCCGATGATATAGCCAATAACTACTTCCCACCCCAAAAAGGCCACAAGGGCAATTGAAGAAGAGGTCTAGAGATATTGTGCTCTGTCTGGATATGCACTGAATAGGGATACAACAAAAATAGTTATTAACAAATTTGGATCTTTTGCGGATTACAGGGTAGTTAAAAAAGCAACATATCTAGGGGTAATCATAACTACTGTTCTGGATGAGGTGGTAAAGGAACATTTAGTGCCATGTGCTGCAGATGTTAAAAAAACACTAAAAAGTTGGATAACTTGCATCTAACACTGATCGGTAGTGTGAATTTAATCAAAATGGTAATTTTTCCTAAAATATTGTATTTTCTAAGTGCAATACCCCTTTTTTCTCAAACCTCTGGCTAAAGAAGCTTAAAAGTATATTTGCACAATCTATCTGGGCATATTCTAGACCTAAAAGGTGGTTCAAATATTTGTCTTTACCCAGGGAATGTGGCGTTTGGCTCTTCCAAACCTCAAATGTGTCTTTATCCAGGGAACGTGATGGTTTAGCTCTTTCAAACCTCA
Organism: Lissotriton helveticus; assembly: GCF_964261635.1. Lineage (NCBI taxonomy): Eukaryota > Metazoa > Chordata > Amphibia > Caudata > Salamandridae > Lissotriton > Lissotriton helveticus. The sequence continues at coordinate 323,997,213 of NC_136068.1, forward strand.
AATTATATCGGTGGGCGGCCTCAATAGTGCAAAATCCAAATCTGATACCCATAGAAGTTCAAGTGTGCTTTTAGTTCAAATTAAAGATGATAAACCAAGTATTTTAAATACACTAGATGTTTGCTGTAATATGTGTCTATCCATTTGCCAGTGGCATTAGCCATGTCTAAGGGAGAAAAAATAATTAACAAAGAGATTCGTTCATGTAAAATATGAAATTTGTTAAGTTGTTTGGTTGATATGTTGAATTTAGAAGCTATGTCAGAGAAGAAAAGTAGACTATCGCTATGAAATAACTGCAAAATCATGATTATTCCCTTAGCAATCCAATGTTTCCAATAAATCACATGCCCCTTCTGTGTAAAATGTTTGTTATACCATATGGGGGTATAACTAAATTGATATGAGGAAAGAGGATCAGGAATCATGACGGGTTTAAATTAGGAGCAGGGGTGTGAACTAACAGGAGGTAATCAAGATCTTGAGGGGAAGACATAAATAAAATATGTGAATATCTGAACGTATGTATAAATGCAGTTTCCAGATCCATCCATAATTTCTGTGGGATAGGGTTGGAGGACATGAAACATTCTAGTGATTGTTTAATACCAAATGCTTTATGATAACAAATGAAGTCAGGAAAGTTAACACCAGCATTCAATTTTGGGAGTTTAAGCTGGGCAAGGGAAATGCAAGATTTTTTATCATTCCATAAACATTTTTTAATTATATTATCAAAATGTGAGAAGACACTGTTTTTTCGATCCTAACTGGAAACACCATAAGGAAAACATTTTTAAGGGGAAAAAGCCTAATTTTAATTGTGTCCAGACTACCCCATCATGAAAGATACAACGGGGACTATTTTTGCTTATATTCATTGAGTTAATCCAGTAAAATATTAACATTTATCTTAAGAGAATCTTGGAGTGTATTAGAATACCAGTTGCCCAAGACTTTAATTTTAGAAGAATTCCACATCAATCCAGAGTGTTCAAATGGAGTCCTTACACAATATTTATTAAAGGGCAAAACCTCTGACTTGTTGACATTCAATTTATATTCCCAGACTAATGAGTTGGCTTTTGATTCGTAAGACTGGGAGAGAGGAGCTTGGGGGATTAGAGGAACAATAAAATGCTGTCTGCATAAGCAGTAAATGTATTATATTGATAATTAAACTGAAAACCAGAAAAACATATGGACTTAATCTGACATACGAAATGGTTGAGGGCTAAAATTAAGAGATGGGGAGAGAGTGCGCAGCCCTGCCTAGTTCCCCGTTTGAGAGGAAAATAAGAAGATTGCAATCCATTAACATATACCAGAGGATTGGGGAGAGGAGTACAAAAAGAAGGTGAGATCTATGAATTTAGGGCCAAAGCATTGCCACTGTAACACTTGTTTTAAGAATCGCCAGTTGACCCTCTCTAATGAATTCCCAGTACATAGGGATAATGCTACCAAAGAATGGTAACATTTATTTGCTTTATTTATGATATGAAGAAAGGTGCGAGAACTGTCAGAGATATTACGTCCTTTCACAAAACCAGGTTGTTCAGGACCAATAATATCTGGTATGAATGTTTCTAGACAAATAGCCAGGGCTTTGGCAAACATTTAGCAATCAGTGTTTATCAAATAAATTGGCCTATCAATTTGGCATAGTGTATGGACTTTCACATGTTTAGGAAAAGGCAAACCATTGCCTCAGTAAAAGATCAATGAGAAGAATTAGAAGTGGAAAAAGAAGAAAGCAATTAAAATAATATAGGCAGCAACAAATTTGAGAAGTGCAAATAGAATTCTACTGTAAATCCATCAGGTCCTGGTGATATACCAATAGACAATTTCTTTAGTGCAGACAAAAGTTCTTAAGTGGTTAAAGTTTGTTCTAAACCGGAAAAATCTGGAAGGTGAAAAGTCTCTTAAATTAAATTAGAAAACTACTAGTCTAATAAAGTGCATAAGGGAGGGTTATCAGACCTATATAAGTTGGTGTAATACTGGTCAAAATATTTTAAAATCTCTGGATCCATGTAGACTGCAGAGCCTTGGGAATTAATGATCGATTTTATATGAGTCTTTTCTTTTTAAAATTTGAGGTAATTTGATAAATGAATAACTGACCTGTTCCTGCCATCATATACAACCTCCATTCACGCAATTAAAAACTTAGCGGAACAATACGCCCACTGTTCGGGCTATAAGCTTAATGCACAGAAGACTCAGGTGGTCCAAACAGCGGCCATGGGACCGTCTGATGCACCAGTAGTTGCAAGTACAATGTACTTAGGGATTAGAATTACCGTTGCAGTGGACAAGATACCTGACATGAACATCCTGATTCTACCTTATAAAGATTAGACAATCTGCATTTATCTCTGTTTGGAAGGCGGAATGTGTTAAAGATGTTGATTTTACCAAACTTTTTTTATATTTTCGGGACCATTCCGCTTGAGTTTGCTCAGTCTAGCCTTGCCCGCGCAGAAAGATCTTGCAGTAGGTGTTTATGGGGTTACCATCAGCCCAGGAGGGCGGCAAAATGGATGCAATTGCCGCTGGATAGGGGAGGGTGGTCAGTCCCCAACCTTCTGCTTTATAGCTGGACAGCCTTGCTCCAACACTTTGCAGTACCACTTTTTGGTGAGAGAGCAGTACTACCAGTATGCTGCAGACCCTCCATTTATGAGATCGGCCTTGGAGAGGATGCTAAGGGTATTCTGCTGTCGGTCTTAGAACCCAGCTATTATAAAAAAACAACATTTATAGTTATCCTCTCCATGTACTTAGTCTGGAGGAAGGTGCTGCGGAAAGGGTTAATTCCCAACATTAATTTCTATACCCCTCTCACGGCAGCTAGACTGTTACCTTCCATTTTCCAAGATGATATCGCAATTTGCTGGAGACTTCGTGGTATTACTGTCCTAGGGGATTTAACTCATGAGGGGAGTATGGCCTCCATTCTTTTTTTAAGAGACAAGTTTGCCCTAGATATGCATGAATTTTTTAAATATCTACAGACCCGATGCTACTTAGATAAATTGTTACGTAAAATTCCAACTTTGTTTGATAAGCATATACTAATGGACTTGATTTGGAAGCGGGCACGTATCGGACCACTCTATCTGCATTTACTCTCAGGCTTCCCTGATGACTTATCCCTCCATAATACTAATTGGGTGAATAAGCTAGGTTAGGCAGGCATAGACATTTCCCATGCATTAGAGCTATCGAATTTGGTGTTAATCTCAGGGAGTTTACGTTCCCAAAGCTATATGGCTGTATATGACCTTTATTATACTCCTGCTAAAATTTCCAAATGGGGTGGCAGGGGTGGGCACATTTGCCCGCGCTGTGGGTTATTGGCAGCGAATGCTGTCCACATGTTCTTTACCTGCCCCAAACTTGACGTATTCCTTCGAGATATTCAAGTATTTATTAATTCAAGTCTTAACATTACGGTGGTTTTAACTCCTGAATTAGTAATATTGGGTTGTAAGCCCGATGCTCCGCTGGTTAGAACAAGTTATACCTCGGCTGTAATATATATTGCAATGTCATTAGTACGTACATGTATCACATCCGAATGGATTAATCCTGTTGCCCCCACTTTTGTGAATTGGAGAGCAAGGATTTTAGCGCTTCACAATTTAGAATCAACTGTGTTTCTGAGGGGGGCGGGGGTTACAGATATGGGCTCCATTCACGCAATGGTTGAATAACTGAGATTGAAGAATTGTTTGGGATAAAGGTGTATTGTAGTCTTTCGTTTTTTTCTTTGATGCATTAAGCTATATATGATTCTTCAAAGTTTCTTCTTTTTTTTTTCCTTTCTTTTCATAGCTACATCAATGAAAATGTAAATGTTAATTTTTATTTTGCTGAGTTTTCAAGCTGAATAAAAATAATTTAAAAAAAAGATTTTTTAGCAAAAATTCTGTGGCATTCTATGTTGAAGTTCTTTGAAATTTTATTTTTGTTTTAATTAATTCCTCAAGATTGTCTTTTATCATTTTTGTTGTGTAAAATTTATGTTTTAATGTTTAATTTTGGACAAGAGTTTTTGTACTCCTTTTTCTGCTTTCTTTTTTTTGTTGTTGATAAAAACATAGTTGATAATAAAACACCTAGACACCTTATTGAAGGCATCCCAGACAGTGTGGATTTCAACAATGTCATTTATATTTAGTTACATACAATCTTGGGTGAATTGCTTGTATTGTGACAGGAATGAGCAATCACATGATAAGTTGTTATTGACCCTCCAACAAAAAGATTTTGGTTTATTGTGTAAAATATCAAAATCATACCAAATCTGGGGCATGGTCTGAAATGAATATAGAGCCAATCTCTGAATTAGGTAAGTCATGTTTTTAATAATGAATAAATAGTTAATGCTTGATTTGGAATGATGCATTACACAATGAAAAGTATATTTCCTAAGACTTGGATTAACTAACCGCCACACATTTCTTTGACCTCTATGCAATATTGCTCTCAGAAAAGATTTATGTGAGGCATTAGGGATATATCTGACTGTTGAATGTCTATTTAAAAAGGGGTCAAGCATCTGATTACATCACCACCTAAAATCAAATTGTTAATGGGGTTCTTTAGGAGTGTCTGTGACAAGGTGCCACAAAACTGTGGATCTGAGTTTCTGGTGCCATATACATTGAGAACAATATCTTTGAGTTTAAGATAAACAACCACCCATCTACCCTCAAGATCTCTTTTCTCCGAAATCAATTCCACTGTTAAAGCTTTTGTGACATGAAATTTCAACCCAAGGCAGGAGAAAAGAAAACATTTCCAACCCACTGAGTGCGGAGTTTACCAATGTCATTATCCGATAAGTGAGCTTCTTGCAATAAAACCTTTTGCCCCTTCAGATTTGAAAGGTGAGATTAAACTCTTTGCCTCTTGATGGGATTTGTTAGGCCCTTAAGATTCCAAATAATAACTCTTAAGACTCATTTTATGTGTTTATTTTACAGATAAACACAATCACTATTGAGGTGAACAGAATGAATCAGAGAAAAAGAAGTGAAAAGAAAAGGGAGGTGACAGAAGAAAGATATATAAAAGGGCAAAGAAAAAGACAAACAATTCATAGAAGAGCGGAAAAACCATTCCCAGGAAGAGAAACAAAGGTCACACATAAATGCCTTTTAATCATGTAAACACATACCGTGTCAGGTGTAGGGGAGTGGGGACAATCTCAAGAAGACACACAGAACCCAGCTCCATCTTGATTCAAACCACTACCGGCAACTTGCGAGAGAATAATCAAAACAAAAGAGAAATCATACAAAAAGGACTATTATATCATAAAAAGGCAGCACAAAGAAAGTGATTAAACTTACCTACACAAAGGACATATAATCCGAACATGAAATAAACAACACTGGAGCAATGAGAATCGAATAAACACAACAACTGGACAACATGCAGATAACTGGGGAGGTAAACATGTAACTGTAGGAGAAGAAATAGATAGAAATATGTTGGAAACATTCAAAAACAAGAACACCAAAAGGAGAAAAACAGTGCATTAATAAAAATATTCAGATAGTTCTGTCTTTATAAGTCAGTTTGAAAAAACAAGGATGTACCAATCCATATCTGGTGTTTATAGCCCTAAGTTGAGGTCTAAGTTCGAAGTTGAGGTCTAAATTTGAGAAATTGCTTTCGCCTGGATGCAGTTGTATTGGAGACATCTTATGACAGATATACCATGCTACCAGACCATTGAAATTTTGCAGCTTTGATAATATCTATTTGGTCTGTATGTTGAAGAAAATGGTTTATTTATTTATTTATTTATTTATTTATTAACAGCTTTTATAAAGCGCGAACGAAGGCCCAAGGGCATCTCGGCGCTAAGATATCTGCATTGTCTAGCCAAAGAAGAGGAAGACAAATTTGGGCCCAATCAATGTGCTCTTTGTATGCCTAAAGGCTGAATAGTCTTTAGTTGAAGAATCTTTCTTAGAATGGACTGTAAAAAGGCAATCATGTTCAGGGCCGGACTGACTACCGGGCGTTTTTGAATTCTGCCGAGCTGGGGGCAGAGTTCACTGCAGTGGGGGCTGATTTTGTTCTTGGAGACCTGCGTGTACTTCGAAATATTTAAAGCAAAACAAATTTCGTTCAGTACACGCAGGTCCCCATCAACGAAATCTGCCCTCAGGTCAGCAGCACTCCATAACGCCCGGTAGCCAGTCAGGCCCTGATCATGTTGGATCCTCTTACGGCATACCATACAGCCTTCGATTGTTTCTCCTGTTTCTACCCTCCAAATCTTCAGTAACCCTCTTGAGCATTTCAACAACATTTTTTAGCTGTGAAACATCGGTACTGTGTCCTATGCATCTCTAATGCTTTGCTCTAAATTGAAAATCAGTTGATTGGTGAACACCACCTTTCTTCCAATCTTCGCAGCGTGGCATTGGTATCCTGAACAAATGTTCGTAAAGATGTCATCTCATTGGTTACATCATCTAATGTTAATGACGATGGCGATATAGGAGTGGAGATCACATCCTTTAAAGGCCTTTTGACTGAAGATGAGGTGCTAATCTTTTTAGCAATGGCGCCAGGTCCCAGAGAGGGCGATGCAATATCATGACCTTCTGAAGGAAGGTAATCTTTCCCCCTCTAGATTTGACGATGGTCTGAAAATGTATCACTTTGGATATGGTTGACTACAAGCAACTATGCACTTTCTTGTTTCTGCCCGTATACCAGTATATTATTAATACAAAGATAATCAAGAACTGAAGTAGTATGAGACACATATTTTCATGTGGGAAAGCCTCATAGTCAATAGTTCCTTTTTGAAAAATATACGTATAACTGTAACAGCAATCCGCACCTAAAGACAATTTAGCATCATGAAAGTGCCCTCGAAATTCATAAAACATTATACCTTGAGGCAGATATAGAGGTGTTAAGCTCCTATTGCAGGACACAAAATGGCAGCAGGAACCTCTCCACAGAAATCATTAGTAGAGAAATTTCCATTTGAAGAATCCAGGCGAAAGGTAAAATTCAGAGAAGAGAAAAGATGTTGCAGAAGTAATGATCTGTCTGGCACTACAGGAATAAACCGGCCAAAGCAAAGCATTAAAATATGCTGACACTCTCCTGACATGAGGAAATAACAAAATGGCAGACAGAATGGACAATAAGAAATTCACACATTTGCCTACATAAAACAGGCACACATATCATCCGCCTCCATGTTAACTGTAAAGCAAAATCCCTTCAGTGCTACCCCGTTCGTCTCATGTAAGCTGCTTAAAAGATCCCGGTTGCCAGAGGTGCAACAAAGTCTCACATGGGAGTAGCCATCTTCTTGGGTGCCGAGACCACCCCCCCCCCACCTGTGAACAATTTTCAGATACTTTGTTAATGACCCTGGCAAACTCTTGCCCTCTGGAATGCTTCTCAAGACCCAGACCCAGATTTACTAATGTTTGATGCGAGGCAATATCGTACCAAAGTTGCTGCACTGCCTTGCGAAAAAAAGGAGAGAGGAAAAAAGGCAATTTTTTTCTCTCCCCTAGAGCTAGCTAATTTTTGGCACTCATGCGCCAATGCACACACCCTAGTGCATTAGTACATCAGTGTGTGTGTTCTCTGAGTCATCCCTTCTAGTCCAAATCCTTGCTTTAATACATTTTCACACTTTGGGGCATATTTACAAGCGGATATCACCACCAGAACGCCACTTTTAGTGACGTTCTGGTGGCGCTATCTCCTTCTTCTCATTTACGGGGCAGCGTTAAGCAACTTAATGATCTTTATGCCGCCTTTTAAATAAGGCCCCTTTCACTTAGCGTGAAGGGGGTGTGCAATGGGTGTTGCAGTGGGCGTTCCGCCGCAAATCCCATTGCTTTTTGACACTGCCCCATATTTACAAGGATGCGGCAGCGCCAAAAACTAAGACCAGGTAAAACTTTGTCTTAGGATGGCGATACGGGAAGAAATTATTAGTTTCTCTTTGTATTTTGTCCTTTTTATGTGTGGTGCAGAAAACAGCAAATCGCCTTCATGGATTGTTTATGTTCATGAAGGTGTCCCTTCCTACACATAAACAATCACCAAGGGTGCCTACGCTGTCTCTAAGCAGCTGTTTTAGCGCCAGCACTACGGGATACACAGGGGTGCCCCGAAAGTTTGTAAATACGGTGTATCTCTGCATTTAAAAAATGTCAGAGTGCAGCGTTACTAATTTTGCAGTAACACAGCACGCCGACATTTTATTGTAAATATCCCTCTCTTTATGTAAATTGATACTTGTATAGCGCACTACTCACCCGCAAGGGTCTCAAGGCGCTTGTACGAATACCGCTGTGGAACCCATCCTGGCTTTCCTGTGAGGTGTCCACTCCTGGGCACCCCCAAGGTGGAAGCCAGGCATCCATAGCGTTGTGGGGGCCGTTGTGGAGATTAAGTAAGCTATTGCCCAGAGTTGCAGAGTGGGACTCCATGATTGGAATAGGCACCGAGGCGAGAATTATCAGGTCCATGGAATTTTTGAGCTCAAGACCCGCCGAGGCGGGGAATTGAACCCTGGTCCCGGGCTAGACCTCTGCATCAGGGTCTGCCGCTCTAACCATTGAGCCACACTTCTCCACTCTGAATTTATGTACGCTGTCCATGCAGACTTGGAAAAACAAGGTGAAATGTGCCTGCCTCGAGGAGGTGAAGATTTTGGCACAGATACTTGTCTGCCAAATTTTGGATATTGGGGTTTGAAGCAAAACGCATAGGTGGTTGCATGGGAATCCCCATACACCACCCATGGCGCAAAGTAATTTAATTCAGGGAATAGTGCAACATTGCATTACTTTTGAATACTATCCAATGTGAATCCTGATTTTCATTGCATAGTAAATCACACCCTAAAATTTTGCTCATGGTTTGCATCACATAAGTGACGTAAACACGTCACAAAGTATTACATCTGGGCCCCAGTGTGTAAATATGTATACATGGAGGGCATTTGTAAAAAAACAAGAGTAGTTGGAAAGCAGCAGAGTGATACTATCACGTTTATTTATTTATTTATTTTTTCCATTTGTAAGGCGCACAGCTACCCAGAAAGGGTTTCCCGGCGCCGATGACAGATCAGACAAAGCATGAGAAAATTGATGAATGAAAGGATTTTTATTTGTGGAAGAGCCAGGTCTTTAGGTTCTTTCTAAATCTGGCATAGTTATCTTCCTTGCGGATGTGAGGCGGGAGCTTGTTTCTTCACGTTTCTTACTCCTTCAGCATTTACTTGCCTTCCTGCCTGTGGCTTCAGAGTGTACGAAGAAGATGATCAAGGTTGACATTTAAGCACTATAATAAATCTTCATAACACAGCATAGGACTTTTGCCATTAAAAGCAATTATACGTCTCAGTGTGCTAAAGAGCACATAGATATTAATAGGCTTAAGCTAGAATTCACATTGAACTTGGCAGTTGAATATTTTCTTAACGTTATGGTAATTTTTCCACATAGTAACACAGATTGCTGTCCTTGACAACTGCCACTGGTTTATTGCAGCTTGAATATAACATTATAGCTGTACTTTTCATCTGAACTATGACACAATTTTGCATAAAATATGCGTAAATCGAAAGCACGTGTATGGGGTCCAATTACCTTGAAACAGTGGTTTACAGAAATTCTGCCCTGTAGATATTTGTGCTGCTGCATTCATTTCACAAACCTTTGGAACCGGGTGAGAATGCAGAGATATGGGGCCTGCAAGGGACAAGAGAATTCGATCTCTAATCTGTTTTTGCAATGTGCCAGCATTGCAAACAATGATAGCAATCCCTACAAATCATAGTAATGATAAAAGGAGATATCTGTGCATGGCGTTGGCGCTGTCGATTGTTTATTGTTAAATATTTAGCCTTCAAGTGACCTTAACACATAGACATGCAAATGTTCTCTACTGTGTTTATTCGCGTTTAGATTAATGAAGGCCTGCATTTTAAAATGGCTACCGTAGTCCGCCATCTTTGAATGATACCACATGGACATTTTATTTCTAGGTGAAGCTGGAATCCTAATTGTTGACCTTAAAGTTATTTTGTTTTCTTTGCTAGTTGAAGAATTTTTTTTTCTTTGTGATAATCATTGAGAGGCATATATATAAATGTGGTTTTCCTTTCGGCACGCAAGGGGGTGCAAGGGCGACGCAACACTAAAGTAAGATTTATCAAGCCACGCAAGGCCACCTTGTGTGGCCCTGTATGGCTTGGCAAATCAGGGGTACCGCAATGCAGTGCAAATCGCTGTGTTGCATTACTGTGCCCCAGGGAGGTGTTCCATGGGTGAAGCGTTGGTGTTCCCGCGATCCCCCCATGGATTTTGGCCAGTAGTAAAGTTACCAACGCTGGCAAACTTGGGAATGCATCAAAATAATACACCAACCCAGAGGAGGCACAACAAGGAGAATATCTTTACATCTACTCCTTGTTTTGCAGCACTCTAAGAAAGAGAAAAATGCCTATGAGGAATTTTTGTGCCGGAAGGTGCTCCTTCCTGCAAAAGAACAATCCTGCCAACAAACCAGGCACCAGTGCACCGCGGCACTACTGCAGTGTAGATAAGAGCTCAGACTGGTCTTAAATGAAGCTTAGAGCAGCACAGAGTAGGATGTTCTAGAGCACTCTCATACTGAAAGAATTGATTTCGCTTGCTGGTTCATATATATATATATATATATATATATATATATATATATATATATATATATATATTACCTACTGGCGGTCGCCAGTAGGTATATATAGTTAGGATTTTTTCTCTATGGGTTTTTTGAAAATTCTATGTCTAATAACTTTGGCGTTTGTGGACGGAATCGGCTGAAATTTTCAGGAAAATGGCACATTTTGTTTCTGAGCAGCCCTTGAAAATTTGGGGGGGGTTCGTCCAGTGGGGGCCGAGAAAAAAGGGGGGTCCCAAAACGTGTTTTTAACATTGAGTTTTCCATAGGGCGGTTGGCCTCACTTTTAGCCCGAACGGCTGAATGGATTTGCACGAAACTTGGCAAAATTGTAGGGACTGGTAGCCCGATGTGCCTTTTGTAGGTCTCAATATATGTGCTCCAGTGGATTTTGAGAAATTAACGTTTAAAAAAAGATATATATCTGTAACAGCGGACCGGTTAGCGCTCTGGTTCGCGGACTTTTCGCGCAACGGAGCTTTGTGAAGCGAAGCTGATTGGTTCTCCGGCGTCTGTCAACATTCCAAACAGTCCGTAGCGGCCGCCATCTTGTCTCTCGGTAGGATCGAGAGACAAGAGGAGGTCAAAACAAAGGGGGAAATAACTATAAGGGGGCATAGTAGATCCTCGCTGACCCCCTAGGTTTGATGTGGAGGTTTTAAAAGGGACCCGCGGGGCTAAAAAAAATAATAAAAATAATAATTGAACGGCTGAATGGATTTGCACGAAACTTGGCAAAATATTAGGGACTGGTAGCCCGATGTGCCTTTGCTAGGTCTCAATATATGTGCTCCAGTGGATTTTGAGAAATTAACGTTCAAAAAAAGATATATATCTGTAACAGCGCTCCGCTTCGCGTAACGGAGGTTTGCGAAGCTGATTGGTCATTCTGTCACTGGGCTATAGTTGGGCTACATCTGGCTGATATTTGGGCTACATTTGTTTTTTTGTGTGTCTGGCGGCCATCTTTGGGCTACATTGGGCTACATTGGGCTTCATTGGGCTACATTCGGCTAATTAGCAAATAGCTCATCGCAAACTAGGAATGGTAAAGAATCGCTATTTATTCCTTAAAGTTCGCTATTTAGGAAATGCAAATAACTTTTATGATACATATGGCGGTTCATCTCTAACAAGATAAGAAGCATAGGGATAGATTTATGATGACTGGCGCATCACCAGGGATGTGTTAGTCATTCTGTGCCGCTGTTCCGTCACCTATGGTGTGCTGCATTTACAATGCGGCGCATCATGGGGCAAAAACAGCACAGATGCGTGATGTATCTGTGCCGTAAAGGTGGCGCATTGCTGGAGTTGTATCGCAAGTGTGATGAAGCTCCAGCAAGGGTCGGGGGTGCCCCTGTCGCAGGGTTTCTGTTCTCACACAGAACTGTGGACAGAGGATTGGAACCTCGGCGAATTAGGGTGTCCCAAAACTCACGTTAGTAATCAAAAACTATTTAGCAAGCTAGGTACAGTGTCACATTGGATATAACAAACTCTCAATGTTTAGACAATCCAGAATATGAACTTATAGTACCTCAGGATACGTGGAACTCATGAACAGTCGGTCGTTATATATTTCTTAGAAACCAGAACATGGAGTTAAGAAGAACACATGTGTATTTGAAATGTTTATTTACTAATGCCGTCTTCTCAGGCGTAGTACCTTAGATAATAAAAGTACACATATTATCAGTAGCAAAATTACCAGCATAGTTACTAGTACATAAAAAGTGAATGGTGATAGTATGTTAACATGCTGTAAATGAATAAGAGTTAGCAACACTTATAAGCAGCCGCGGGCCGTGGAGGGAGTTACGGTGAGGCAGGGAGGCGGGGAGGGGGAGAAGCAGGGTGGAGAATACAAGTACACATATTATCAGTAGCAAAATTACCAGCATAGTTACTAGTACATAAAAAGCGAATGGTGACAGTATGTTAACATGCTGTAAATGAATAAGAGTTAGCAACACTTATAAGCAGCCGCGGGCCGTGGAGGGAGTTACGGTGGGGCAGGGAGGCGGGGAGGGGGAGGGGCAAGGTAGAGAGGGCTCCACCCTGCTTCTCCCCCTCCCCGCCTCCCTGCCCCATCGTAACTCCCTCCACGGCCCGCGGCTGCTTATATCTCACCCTCCCTAATACACATATTATATTATTTGCTAAGAAGGTCTCTTTGTGTTGGTTTAGGGCGTGTCCATACTTTAGTGTCTTAGATTTGAAGGAATCACATCAGCATACACCAGCTCTCTCTTCATGTGAACCGCATCAACTGTTGTGTATGTGTGTTCGGCAAAGCAATATAAAACCCGCCTCATGCCCAGAATTGGCAGAAGTTGCACTTATGTTATGAGTATGAAGTCGTGGAGATCAGACCTCATAACAATTCTGTATTGTGTTGTTCTTGAAACTTTAGCACTCGCTGTACAGATATAGTTTAACAAGTAAAGCAGATAGTAGACCAATAACATATTATTCTCATGTAAACCACGATGAACTACTAGGTGGAAAGCTAAAGCAACAACTAAGTGTCGTGTGCAGAAGTTGCAAAAAAGGAAAAATGGCGTTTAAACCGGTAATGAGCCCATGCTAACTTAACACGGTGTAAAGATATCCAGGACCTAGATGACACCTCCTCATGATCCGGAAACGAACTGAATAAGATAATAGAAGTGCCATCTCATGAGAGCAGATTGCAAGTTTATATGTGGACGGTCCGCAAGGTAAAGCATTAAAAACTAGGAAAATTCAATGCTAAAGAAAAATAAAACAGCCAAGTACTTTATCGAGTCTTAAGCCAATAGGCAAGGTAAATAATAAAAACTTGACAAATAAGTCAATGAATTGTCAATGAAATGCTAGTACTCAGCATATCAAACATGAAAAAGGTCTATGACATAACTGTGTATGCAAAATAAGCTGCAACAGCCTCCAATAGGAAGTCACCGTCTTCATCCGAAAACAGTTCAGCCATCCAATTTAAAAGCGGAAAAGAACATACGTGCTCTCCCAGCACCGGATCCTCTATCACCATCAGAGGACAGCTCGGTGGGTTTTCAAGAAAGCTGTGTTCCAAGAAAGACTGTGCTGCCGCCAGTAAATTCCAGGGACCAAGTAGTCCATGCATCAATGCCACAGCCATAATCCTTTCGCCAGGACAAATCAACTCGTGAGTAATGATAGGAGTCATCAGCTGATTAAAGTCGACGTCAGGAGAAACCGGTCCGCAGAGACACAAATCAATGGCCCAATCGAAATCACAGGTCAGGCAGTGAAATACAGGCTGGACACAGGTGAAGTAGGAGAACCGAAAAGATAATCCATATGCCGTGCTTAATATCGCCAACGGCATTGTGCCATAATATTCTAGCATGCGATTGCGGAACAGTGTCAGCAGCTGCAGGGTCGGAGGTTGCATAGGAGGGACATCCATATTTAAAAATGTAAAAAAGCACAAGAGCGTCCGCTGGTAATGCAAGTAAAAATGCAATCCACGAACCAGAGTGGAGAAAATGGAATGAAAGGGAGCAGGGATGACTCCAAAGATTTTCTCAAATGAAGTCACGAGACCACTGGTAACAACTTTAAAAAAGTGTGTCAGGGATTTTGTGGAGGATGCGTTAAAGATAGTCGGAAACATGTTGCTGAAATTGAAAGGCAAACCTGTGTACGGGTGTTCGCTATGTGAAGTACGAAAGTTTCACGGGCCGAACTCAAGGCCACCTCTCTCTGAGACAAAAGAGCTCTTATTCTTGTCATGCCGTTGAAACGTGTCCCAAGGTTGGTATTTGTGGCCAGATTGAAAACTCCCTATGTTCATGTGTGGGAGGAAATAGAACATTTCTGCAGCAAATAACCCGTTCACTTACTGTTACGATAAAAGGAATACTTTTTAATTAACTCAGAACAATCTTCATTATTGAGCATCAAATAACTACCATTTTCCAACAACTTGAACGTGGGGATGATAGCAGGAACTGGCGTGCCTTGCAACACGCAAGCCATATTTGGTCGGTGTTTGTTGCATGAATCGTGTAACTGTATGTGCCTACACATTAGTGAATGATCTGGCGTCTCAGTGCATTCCTCTCCATTCAGATAAACTTCTTGATCATCTTTGAAACATCTGTATGTGTATGGAAGCGACCAGACCTCATGAACAAAAGCACTACCTAAAGGTTCATAAAGACCTATTGGTATATATTTCATACAATTTGAAAACTTATATAAAGCAAAAGGCAGCGTTATTAAACCGTGGATAAGGCATGTTGCCAAAAAACCCGCAATCCTCTGCTGATGATGTCACTGAGCATGTCATGAATGATGTAATATGTGACATCATCAGTAGTGGATTATGGGTAATAGTATCTCTAGTTTACTCCCCTATAGCTGTCTTTCTTTTAACATAAGTGTGTGTTTCCTTCCCTTATACTTACTGTTTTTGGTTCGCTTCCAGTTCGCGTACCAGCGAGCGAACTAGGAAGCGAACTAAGAGAAATAGAGGTTGGCACAGTTCCAAATATTGTACCAATTTTTTAATAACGGGGAGGTAGTTCTGAAAAGAACTTTTTTTTTTATTTTTCTGAACATTTTTTTACTGTTTTTGAATTTTTCGGAACAGTTTTATATTTTTTTGGGTTTTTCTTGGAGGGGGCAATGAAAACGATTCATTGTAAAGGGCTCAACAGGAGCAACAAAACAAAAAAAAGAAGTATTTATTATTTTGGGCGTTTCGGACAAACTTGCATATGATAGTCAATAGCTCTGTTGATCAGAGTGATGCTTCTTTCTCCGTAGGAAATGAATCCATCGCAAAATACGCAGGTGTGTTTTACTTCACCAAATCTCATTTGTATATTTGGCACCATCTCCCTGCCCTCTGGTCCCGTTACTTCCGGTACAACAGATCTTCTGGCCATAATAGGGAGATTATCTAGGTCGTTCCGAAACTGTGCAGCACTGTAGTTGTTAGGATGCCACCTAGTCATATGGCGATGCATTGTGTAGTTTCCGAAACTGTATTTTTTGTCGGTCCCTCTGGACAGTCTATCTTGACATATAAGGCAAGTTACGTATCTTGCATTTACTTTTTTCTGACCTTTGGGAATTTTAAAAAATTGCCAAATGAAGTTTTCTTTCCGGTGAGACGTCTTGGGCTGCTCAGGCAAAAACTGCCTCTCTTCGTGCTCGTCCTCCTGTTCCTCTTCTTCTTCTTCTTGTTGAATTACAACTTGAGCAGGTGGTCCACTCTTCCTTGGATGTGGTGGAGGTGGTGGGGAAGCACCAGCTGAAGCTACTAAAGAAGCCATTGCTCAGTGATCACAAAGGGTCTTTCTCTCACAATGATGAAAGTCAGAGTGAGGAAAGAAGGAGGGATTTTCATCATTTGGGAAAAACAAGAGTTCTCAACCAATCAAAAGTGTTCATTTTAGATTATATGACCTAGTCTTACATCATTAGGAAACCAAAAGTGAAATGAACCAATGAAAAGTGTTATTACCAAGTCACATGACTTGCTGTGTTTACGTTAAGCGCTTTGCAGGGCCTCCCGGTTTGCTTCCAGAAACCTGCGCTTTGGCACTCGCTTCGCGTACCAGTTTGCTAACGTAGCACGTCATATGACGTATCAAGCGACAACGTGGAACGTCATGCGGACGGGAGGCGTCACGATGTTGTTTTCTAACGCGGCACTTGCGGTAAAGAAACGTTTACCGGCTCGCGGTCTATTTCGCGGCATCAAGGTCAGCTAACGGGAAGCTTCCCGATTCGCGAAGCGGGAACGAAGAAAAAAAAATATTTAAAAAAAAAATTATTCATAAACATATAAAATATATTTTTGGATTTAAAGAAGAATACATTTTACAGCTACAGATATTAGCTGTTAAAAAACCAATGAAATTCACAGAAAAAACCATAGGTTATAGACCATATATAGTTAGGAATTAGCATTTACAAAACCTTGAAAATTCACTGAAAAAACCATAGGTTATAGACCATATATAGTTAGGAAATAGCATTTAGAAAACCTTATTTTACTCACACAAAACCATTGAAATTCCATATATAGTTAGTTGCACTAACTATATATCGCGCACCTGCAATCCACTGCTGATGATGTCACATATTACATCATTCATGACATGGTCAGTGACATCACTGATGACATCACTGATGACATCTCAAATGACATCACTGATGACATCACTGATGACAACATCCAGTGACTGTATGCTTCTGTAAAGTTCAAATATGTCTTACATATTGAAGAATGAGTGGATGTATAAGTGTCTGGATGAAGGATTTAGTAGGTGCATGACTGACTGTATAAGTGAGTGATTAAATGTGTCTCACTGAGTGCATGGGTTAGTGACTAAACTGTTTTAAATTGTGCATCATTGTGTCTGTTGTTTTGTAATCTGATGCATGTGTTGATCATTAGCTATATGACTAACTATATGGGTTATTGATTAGTTGCCCAAGTATTTGTATGGGAGACTGAGTGTGTGTGTGGGTGTCTGGGAGGTGTATGACTCTGTGCATAGATGTGTGAGCAGTTGATTCACTAGATGTATGGGTTCAAAAGTGCATGTGGAAACATCTGTATGGGCGGTTGACTGTGTGCATGAGTGTATTGGTGAGTGAATGGATATCTCAGTGCTACATGTCAAAGTAAGTACATATGTACAACACAGTACATGTGATAGTTGACATATATAAATAACTGTGCATAAGAGCCAGTGAATGTGTGAGTGGCTGTATGGATTATTGTGAACTTGTATCAGGGATTGTATAACAGAGTAAATATGTGTTATTATATGTTCCAATAAGTAAGGTGTGTATAACTATATAGTTGAGGAAATCGAGGTGTGATTGATTCTTTGCAAGACTGACTAGGTGTGTGAGTAACTCCATGGATGAGTGACAGTCTGTGAGTGTCTGTTTACACTGAGTGTATCTAAGGTTATATTAGAGTCTGAAGAGGTTCATTGTATCATCACATGAATGATGTCATCAGTGATGTGATCAGTAATGTCAAATGAGATGTCATCAGTGATGTCATCAGTGATGTCATTTGAGATGTCATCAGTGATGTCATCAGTGATGTCACTGACCATGTCATGAATGATGTAATATGTGACATCATCAGCAGTGGATTGCAGGTGCGCGATATATAGTTAGTGCAACTAACTATATATGGAATTTCAATGGTTTTGTGTGAGTAAAATAAGGTTTTCTAAATGCTATTTCCTAACTATATATGGTCTATAACCTATGGTTTTTTCAGTGAATTTTCAAGGTTTTGTAAATGCTAATTCCTAACTATATATGGTCTATAACCTATGGTTTTTTCTGTGAATATATATATATATATATTACCTACTGGCGGTCGCCAGTAGGTATATATAGTTAGGATTTTTTCTCTATGGGTTTTTTGAAAATTCTATGTCTAATAACTTTGGCGTTTGTGGACGGAATCGGCTGAAATTTTCAGGAAAATGGCACATTTTGTTTCTGAGCAGCCCTTGAAAATTTGGGGGGGGTTCGTCCAGTGGGGGCCGAGAAAAAAGGGGGGTCCCAAAACGTGTTTTTAACATTGAGTTTTCCATAGGGCGGTTGGCCTCACTTTTAGCCCGAACGGCTGAATGGATTTGCACGAAACTTGGCAAAATTGTAGGGACTGGTAGCCCGATGTGCCTTTTGTAGGTCTCAATATATGTGCTCCAGTGGATTTTGAGAAATTAACGTTTAAAAAAAGATATATATCTGTAACAGCGGACCGGTTAGCGCTCTGGTTCGCGGACTTTTCGCGCAACGGAGCTTTGTGAAGCGAAGCTGATTGGTTCTCCGGCGTCTGTCAACATTCCAAACAGTCCGTAGCGGCCGCCATCTTGTCTCTCGGTAGGATCGAGAGACAAGAGGAGGTCAAAACAAAGGGGGAAATAACTATAAGGGGGCATAGTAGATCCTCGCTGACCCCCTAGGTTTGATGTGGAGGTTTTAAAAGGGCCCCGCGGGGCAAAAAAAAATAATAATAATAATAATTGAACGGCTGAATGGATTTGCACGAAACTTGGCAAAATATTAGGGACTGGTAGCCCGATGTGCCTTTGCTAGGTCTCAATATATGTGCTCCAGTGGATTTTGAGAAATTAACGTTCAAAAAAAGATATATATCTGTAACAGCGCTCCGCTTCGCGTAACGGAGGTTTGCGAAGCTGATTGGTCATTCTGTCACTGGGCTATAGTTGGGCTACATCTGGCTGATATTTGGGCTACATTTGTTTTTTTGTGTGTCTGGCGGCCATCTTTGGGCTACATTGGGCTTCATTGGGCTACATTCAGCTAATTAGCAAATAGCTCATCGCAAACTAGGAATGGTAAAGAATCGCTATTTATTCCTTAAAGTTCGCTATTTAGGAAATGCAAAAAACTTTGATGATACATATGGCGGTTCATCTCTAACAAGATAAGAAGCATAGGGATACATTTATGATGACTGGCGCATCACCAGGGATGTGTTAGTCATTCTGTGCCGCTGTTCCGTCACCTATGGTGTGCTGCATTTACAATGCGGCGCATCATGGGGCAAAAACAGCACAGATGCGTGATGTATCTGTGCCGTAAAGGTGGCGCATTGCTGGAGTTGTATCGCAAGTGTGATGAAGCTCCAGCAAGGGTCGGGGGTGCCCCTGTCGCAGGGTTTCTGTTCTCACACAGAACTGTGGACAGAGGATTGGAACCTCGGCGAATTAGGGTGTCCCAAAACTCACGTTAGTAATCAAAAACTCCTTAGCAAGCTAGGTACAGTGTCACATTGGATATAACAAACTCTCAATGTTTAGACAATCCAGAATATGAACTTATAGTACCTCAGGATACGTGGAACTCATGAACAGTCGGTCGTTATATATTTCTTAGAAACCAGAACATGGAGTTAAGAAGAACACATGTGTATTTGAAATGTTTATTTACTAATGCCGTCTTCTCAGGCGTAGTACCTTAGATAATAAAAGTACACATATTATCAGTAGCAAAATTACCAGCATAGTTACTAGTACATAAAAAGTGAATGGTGATAGTATGTTAACATGCTGTAAATGAATAAGAGTTAGCAACACTTATAAGCAGCCGCGGGCCGTGGAGGGAGTTACGGTGAGGCAGGGAGGCGGGGAGGGGGAGAAGCAGGGTGGAGAATACAAGTACACATATTATCAGTAGCAAAATTACCAGCATAGTTACTAGTACATAAAAAGCGAATGGTGACAGTATGTTAACATGCTGTAAATGAATAAGAGTTAGCAACACTTATAAGCAGCCGCGGGCCGTGGAGGGAGTTACGGTGGGGCAGGGAGGCGGGGAGGGGGAGGGGCAAGGTAGAGAGGGCTCCACCCTGCTTCTCCCCCTCCCCGCCTCCCTGCCTCACCGTAACTCCCTCCACGGCCCGCGGCTGCTTATATCTCACCCTCCCTAATACACATATTATATTATTTGCTAAGAAGG
The DNA here is from genome assembly GCF_964261635.1 of Lissotriton helveticus. NCBI lineage: Eukaryota > Metazoa > Chordata > Amphibia > Caudata > Salamandridae > Lissotriton > Lissotriton helveticus. Next base: position 324,017,454 of record NC_136068.1, read on the forward strand.
TCTCTTTGTGTTGGTTTAGGGCGTGCCCATACTTTAGTGTCTTAGATTTGAAGGAATCACATCAGCATACACCAGCTCTCTCTTCATGTGAACCGCATCAACTGTTGTGTATGTGTGTTCGGCAAAGCAATATAAAACCCGCCTCATGCCCAGAATTGGCAGAAGTTGCACTTATGTTATGAGTATGAAGTCGTGGAGATCAGACCTCATAACAATTCTGTATCGTGTTGTTCTTGAAACTTTAGCACTCGCTGTACAGATATAGTTTAACAAGTAAAGCAGATAGTAGACCAATAACATATTATTCTCATGTAAACCACGATGAACTACTAGGTGGAAAGCTAAAGCAACAACTAAATGTCGTGTGCAGAAGTTGCAAAAAAGGAAAAATGGCGTTTAAACCGGTAATGAGCCCATGCTAACTTAACACGGTGTAAAGATATCCAGGACCTAGATGACACCTCCTCATGATCCGGAAACGAACTGAATAAGATAATAGAAGTGCCATCTCATGAGAGCAGATTGCAAGTTTATATGTGGACGGTCCGCAAGGTAAAGCATTAAAAACTAGGAAAATTCAATGCTAAAGAAAAATAAAACAGCCAAGTACTTTATCGAGTCTTAAGCCAATAGGCAAGGTAAATAATAAAAACTTGACAATTAAGTCAATGAATTGTCAATGAAATGCTAGTACTCAGCATATGAAACATGAAAAAGGTCTATGACATAACTGTGTATGCAAAATAAGCTGCAACAGCCTCCAACAGGAAGTCACCGTCTTCATCCGAAAACAGTTCAGCCATCCAATTTAAAAGCGGAAAAGAACATACGTGCTCTCCCAGCACCGGATCCTCTATCACCATCAGAGGACAGCTCGGTGGGTTTTCAAGAAAGCTGTGTTCCAAGAAAGACTGTGCTGCCGCCAGTAAATTCCAGGGACCAAGTAGTCCATGCATCAATGCCACAGCCATAATCCTTTCGCCAGGACAAATCAACTCGTGAGTAATGATAGGAGTCATCAGCTGATTAAAGTCGACGTCAGGAGAAACCGGTCCGCAGAGACACAAATCAATGGCCCAATCGAAATCACAGGTCAGGCAGTGAAATACAGGCTGGACACAGGTGAAGTAGGAGAACCGAAAAGATAATCCATATGCCGTGCTTAATATCGCCAACGGCATTGTGCCATAATATTCTAGCATGCGATTGCGGAACAGTGTCAGCAGCTGCAGGGTCGGAGGTTGCATAGGAGGGACATCCATATTTAAAAATGTAAAAAAGCACAAGAGCGTCCGCTGGTAATGCAAGTAAAAATGCAATCCACGAACCAGAGTGGAGAAAATGGAATGAAAGGGAGCAGGGATGACTCCAAAGATTTTCTCAAATGAAGTCACGAGACCACTGGTAACAACTTTAAAAAAGTGTGCCAGGGATTTTGTGGAGGATGCGTTAAAGATAGTCGGAAACATGTTGCTGAAATTGAAAGGCAAACCTGTGTACGGGTGTTCGCTATGTGAAGTACGAAAGTTTCACGGGCCGAACTCAAGGCCACCTCTCTGTGAGACAAAAGAGCTCTTATTCTTGTCATGCCGTTGAAACGTGTCCCAAGGTTGGTATTTGTGGCCAGATTGAAAACTCCCTATGTTCATGTGTGGGAGGAAATAGAACATTTCTGCAGCAAATAACCCGTTCACTTACTGTTACGATAAAAGGAATACTTTTAATTAACTCAGAACAATCTTCATTATTGAGCATCAAATAACTACCATTTTCCAACAACTTGAACGTGGGGATGATAGCAGGAACTGGCGTGCCTTGCAACACGCAAGCCATATTTGGTCGGTGTTTGTTGCATGAATCGTGTAACTGTATGTGCCTACACATTAGTGAATGATCTGGCGTCTCAGTGCATTCCTCTCCATTCAGATAAACTTCTTGATCATCTTTGAAACATCTGTATGTGTATGGAAGCGACCAGACCTCATGAACAAAAGCACTACCTAAAGGTTCATAAAGACCTATTGGTATATATTTCATACAATTTGAAAACTTATATAAAGCAAAAGGCAGCGTTATTAAACCGTGGATAAGGCATGTTGCCAAAAAACCCGCAATCCTCTGCTGATGATGTCACTGAGCATGTCATGAATGATGTAATATGTGACATCATCAGTAGTGGATTATGGGTAATAGTATCTCTAGTTTACTCCCCTATAGCTGTCTTTCTTTTAACATAAGTGTGTGTTTCCTTCCCTTATACTTACTGTTTTTGGTTCGCTTCCAGTTCGCGTACCAGCGAGCGAACTAGGAAGCGAACTAAGAGAAATAGAGGTTGGCACAGTTCCAAATATTGTACCAATTTTTTAATAACGGGGAGGTAGTTCTGAAAAGAACTTTTTTTTTTATTTTTCTGAACATTTTTTTACTGTAAGGTTCCCGATTCGCGAAGCGGGAACGAAGAAAAAAAAATATTTAAAAAAATAATTATTCATAAACATATAAAATATATTTTTGGATTTAAAGAAGAATAAATTTTACAGCTACAGATATTAGCTGTTAAAAAACCAATGAAATTCACTGAAAAAACCATAGGTTATAGACCATATATAGTTAGGAATTAGCATTTACAAAACCTTGAAAATTCACTGAAAAAACCATAGGTTATAGACCATATATAGTTAGGAATTAGCATTTACAAAACCTTATTTTACTCACACAAAACCATTGAAATTCCATATATAGTTAGTTGCACTAACTATATATCGCGCACCCGCAATCCACTGCTGATGATGTCACATATTACATCATTCATGACATGGTCAGTGACATCACTGATGACATCACTGATGACATCTCAAATGACATCACTGATGACATCACTGATGACATCTCATTTGACATCAATGACCACATCACTGATGATATCATTCATGTGACAATACAATGCATCTCCTCACATTTTAATATAACCTCTGTTTCACCCAGTGTTAAAAAGAGAGTATAATTTTTGAAACCATTGACACACCAATACTAGTTACTACATACGCACTCACTGATTGCTACGTCTACACACACCTTCACTCATTCACCCATACAATCATTCATACATACAATCACTCATCTTTACAACACTATCATATGCACTCATACACCTATACAGACACTCACAGTCTGCCACTCATCCATGGAGTTACTCACACACCTAGTCAGTCCTGTAAAGAATCAATGACACTTCCATTTTCTTGTCTATACAGTTAAACATAGAGCACCTTACATTTTCAAACATATACTAACACATACTTACCTTCTTATACAATCATTGATACAAGTACAGATTGATCTGCACAGAGTCACACACCTCCCAGCTAGCCACACACACACTCAGTCTCCCATACAAATACTTGGGCAATCAATCAATAACCCATATAGTTACTCATATAGCTACTGATCAACACATGCAGCAGTTTACAGAACAACAGACATAATGATGCACAAATTAAGACAGTTTAGTCACTAACCCATGCAGTCAGTGAGACACATTTAATCACTCACTCATACAGTCAGTCATGCACCTACTAAATCCTTCGTCCAGACACTTACACATCCACTCATTCTTCAATATGTAAGACATATTTAAACTTTATAGAAACAAAAAATCACTGGATGTTGTTATCAGTGATGTCATCAGTGATGTCATTTGAGATGTCATCAGTGATGTCATCAGTGATGTCACTGACCATGTCATGAATGATGTAATATGTGACATCATCAGCAGTGGATTGCGGGTGCGCGATATATAGTTAGTGCAACTAACTATATATGGAATTTCAATGGTTTTGTGTGAGTAAAATAAGGTTTTGTAAATGCTAATTCCTAACTATATATGGTCTATAACCTATGGTTTTTTCAGTGAATTTTCAAGGTTTTGTAAATGCTAATTCCTAACTATATATGGTCTATAACCTATGGTTTTTTCAGTGAATATATATATATATATATATATATATATATATATATATATATATATATATATATATATATAACTTTTCACATTTGTCCAAGACGAGGCTCACTCACATCAGATAAAATAACTTTGCAATCCACCAGAATCTGCGCATCACTTCATTTTTATTCTTTTGCCCAACGCGTTTCAGATACTTCAATCCTTGTTCACGGGCTGACGATAAATGAACAAAAAGGTCAATCTTAGGGATTCTCTTTAAATAACAGAGAATTTCACTATTAAGCTCAAGTGAGCACATGATCGTTTATATTGCAGCATGGGAATAGTAGTCCATCACCAATTCATATTATATCGTCATTATTTACAGTCATTATTTTTCTCCATATCAACCCTGATAAGTTGTGAAGGTACACAGAGTACCTGGTGAATTAAATCCGCAATCTGATGTCCTGCCGGGCTCCGTATTCAAAGGGCCCCAGGTCCGCCATTACAGTCCCGGCGGAGGTGCGCCTCCACGGCTGGACTGCCGTGGTTACATAGCTTTTCACATTTGTCCAAGACGAGGCTCACTCACATCAGATAAAATAACTTTGCAATCCACCAGAATCTGCGCATCACTTCATTTTTATTCTTTTGCCCAACGCGTTTCAGATACTTCAATCCTTGTTCACGGGCTGACGATAAATTAACAAAAAGGTCAATCTTAGGGACTCTCTTTAAATAACAGAGAATTTCACTATTAAGCTCAAGTGAGCACATGATCGTTTATATTGCAGCATGGGAATAGTAGTCCATCACCAATTCATATTATATCGTCATTATTTACAGTCATTATTTTTCTCCATATCAACCCTGATAAGTTGTAAAGGTACACAGAGTACCTGGTGAATTAAATCCGCAATCTGATGTCCTGCCGGGCTCCGTATTCAAAGGGCCCCAGGTCCGCCATTACAGTCCCGGCGGAGGTGCGCCTCCACGGCTGGACTGCCGTGGTTACATAACTTTTCACAGGTCAATCTTAGGGACTCTCTTTAAATAACAGAGAATTTCACTATTAAGCTCAAATGACTGTAAATAATGACGATATAATATGAATTGGTGATGGACTACTATTCCCATGCTGCAATATAAACGATCATGTGCTCACTTCAGCTTAATAGTGAAATTCTCTGTTATTTAAAGAGAGTCCCTAAGATTGACCTTTTTGTTCATTTATCGTCAGCCCGTGAACAAGGATTGAAGTATCTGAAACGCGTTGGGCAAAAGAATAAAAATGAAGTGATGCGCAGATTCTGGTGGATTGCAAAGTTATTTTATCTGATGTGAGTGAGCCTCGTCTTGGACAAATGTGAAAAGTTATATATATATATATATATATATATATATATATATATATATATATTCGCTCAAAAAACACTCCTACTAATCAGGAATAGACTCGGACATCCAGAGCTCCATGCACAGAATTTATTCGGCAAGTGGAAAAGCGACGCGTTTCACCATTACGGCTTGGTCAGTATATATATATATATATATATATATATACTTACATACATATATATGTATATATGTATGTATGTATGTTTTAGAGATGTTAAGTGAAATCTACAATTGTATATATAGGGACGCAGATTCTCCGAGGATCTCGCAGACACCGTGCTCAAATCTGTTTGGCCTCCAACACTTCAAACCAGGAAGTGTTGGTGGCCATCTTGAGACTCGGCTTGAGTTGAGTCCCACAAAATACAATAAAAAACAAGAGAAGAGGGCAGGGTATGAATACCCTAAACCTCTAGGCCACTTGGGGGTCCCAAAGGGACACTGCCAGGTAAAAAAAAATTGGCAATAGTTTTGAAAACATTTTTAAAAAAAGAAGTGCGGTCTCCTGAGCATCTTGATTTCTTATCCCCCAGATGGCCTAGGTCCCAGGGGCATGCTGTAAAACTGACACAGAGACCTATAAGGCCTGATGTGTTGATGCTTAATCTTTTTTTTATTATTTAGATAGGCTCAGCGTGTTATAATCTGTTGGTGTTCCAATTCAGTTCAGTGTTAAATTTACATGTGTGGTCTGCTGGTTACTCTATGTTGTAAAATATGCCACATTTGGAATATCCGAATAGATGTCCATTAAATAGTAAAAATGGTAAGCACCTAAGTATAATGTAATGAGCGCTTGCAAAATCGAGATAGCAATGGTACACTGTACTGTAGCCATCCCTCAGATATTTCTAAACGTGAGATGTTTTTAGGGTTACTGATCAGAGTCCTACCATCCTAGATACCTTTGTTGCCTTTCCAGGTGCTCACATCCAGGTCTGGAGGCTTTCTGGCAAGTTCCCAACAAGAATCTAGGGGCATATTACCAACAACTAGCGATAATTATCGCTAAGTTAGCTTAGCGGGAATATTTCTATCTCTGCCCTTCTCCTGTTTTTATCGCAGAGATACCTTGCTATTAGCAAGGTTTATCTCAGGAGCAATAAAAAACAGGTGAAATGCGTCAATATCGCTGTCAATACAGCGATATTCAGGCATTACCGTGACAAAGCTCTTAGCCATGTTATGCACCTCTCATTGGATAACATGGCTAAGAACTGGTCAGGGCAGGCGTTAGCTTTTGGAGATATTCGCGCTTAGCGCGAATATTTCCAAAACTACGCCTGTGTTGATCATAGGCGATAGCGATTGACATTTTGGCACGCCCACTTTGCATGTCATTAGCGATAATTACCGCTGACATGCAAAGTGGGCCCCTAAATGCCCGCTATTGCCTACAAGCTGTCGCTAACTGGTGTTAGCGACAGCTTGGTAATAGGGCGATAAAATTATTGCCGCATTAGCGGGAAAATGTCCCGCTAAAGCGGCGATAATGGCCCTTGGTAATATGCCCCCTAATTTTCAATCTTCATACTAAGAGCTGAAGCCCATGTGTCATCCAATCCACTTTTATGTCTAGCAGGAATGATCTCAGCTTTGGCTGTATAAAAGCTTGGCCTTAGCAGATTTGTTTTCTGCACAAGCAGGGCTGGCTTTAGCGCTGGTGGCACCCAGTACGACAATCTTTTTTGGTGCCCCTGCCCCATGACCTCCTCCTCGGATTCCCTCACTACCACCTGGCAAAAGTGCCCCTCATCTCTTCATAGCCCTTCTCTCACATACATTTCATTTGTTTTAAAGCGCTGGTAAACGCTGGCCTAACTAATCCACGCAGCCCTCTACATCAAATACAGATCTGTCTTTTGCAGCAACCCTCTGTGCTACTTTATAGTGAGTCAAAACGGTTATTAGACAAAACTCCGATCACCCTGAAAGGAACATTAATCACCAAAGGTATCTTGAAATTTTTATTGCTGCCTGAAAGCTAAAAGCACAAGTAACTCAGCAGGATGTGATTTTAAATCTTAAGTTATTGCTATACACCCTCCCCCCCAGGTCAATACCCCTTGCCACCTCACCAGTCGCAACGCCCTAAAGCCAGTCCTGCGCACAAGTGTTATCCCTGTTGGCAGCCAGAACAATGAACAGCGTAACATTTGCTGCAAAAATACAAGTGGCTGTGCAGCTCACTACTGTGTTGAAAATCTGGGTTGCGATGGGGCGTAAGAGCTTCATAAACACAACAAAATGGAAAAAATTAAATGAACATTTGATCATAAAAAAAGAAGCTGATTGATTAAAACGTACACTCTTCCACAGGACATTACACTTTTAAAGCCTGTCTTTGGGAACAGGTGTCGAATGACATCAGTATATCTGACCTCATTTTGTGGTGGACATGCCAGCCATTACGTCATTGATGATATATCACAGAGAACATGGGGGCATATTACCAAGCCCCAGCGATAATTATCGCTAAGCGCACTTAGCGCTAGGATAATTATTGCCGGGTAGAGTGGATTTTTATCACTGAGATAGCGTGCTATCAGCAACGCTTATCTCAGAAGTGATAACAATCCTCGCGCTAACTGCCAAATGAGAGATTATCGCTGGAAAACCAACAATAATCTCTCGAAGTTTGGCGTTAGCTTGATGATAGGGGCTCGCAAACTTAGCCATGATATCCACCTTCCACAGGATATCATGGCTAAGTCAGGAAAATACCAGGTGTAAAAAAAGCAGCGGTTAGCGCTGCTTTTTTAATCACTAACAGGGTTAGCGACATCCTTGATAATAGGAGAAATGTCGCTTAACAACATTTCTCCTATTATTTTTCTCTGGAACGCCCCCTTTGCATCTCATGAGAGATGCAAGGGGAAGCGTAGAGAAAAAGGGTGCTAAAATGCAAATTTGCGTGTTAGCACCCTGTTGCTGATAGGGAGATAATTTTATCTCCGCTTTCTTGGCTTTTAAAGCCTAAAGAGCGGAGATAAATCCCTTGATAATATGCCCCATGGCGTCAGGCTACCTGTGAACCTTTGCTCCAAGGTAGGCGGTCTAAGGTTGAGATATGGATAATATTTCACGGCAAGGGCGGGGAGTCATGTTTGAGGCTGGTGGAGGCTATAGTCGCCAAAGCCTGCGACGTTAAGTGCTGTCTGACGTGTGCTCAAAGCTGCATGAAGGTGATACTCAGCCCCTTGACGACAAATTAGCTTGTTCTTTCGGAATCTCGCGCCTCGACATTGTGTAATGGCAGCAAAGCGATACACACAGCAAGGAATAGTGTCTGTAAAGCTAAAAGCATTTATTGCACCAGGGACACTTTGAAGCATGGTAATTGCTGTCTACAGTAATTTCATCCAGGGGATTGCAAATGATATGCTATTCCCTTGAAGGGTGTGAGATTCCCTCGCTGTAGAGTGCGAGGGATAGAATCCATGCCTTGAAATGAGAACTTCTGGTAACACGGTTGTTAATGGAGATAACTAATATTGATGGACATTAAGTGGCTGGTCCCTGGGGGAGAAAGGTAATAAGTCTTTTCTCTTCGAAAAGGAGATACCGCTGTCTTTCCTATACATAGAGAGATAATTGAGTTGACTCTAACTCAATGCAGAGGGATAAGTGAGACCCATGCAGGATCCTCCAGAGGGGTTGAGGAGCTAATGTTTCAACTTCAGATGAGCAGCAATAGGTAGCAGAAAAGAGAGCCTAGTAAGTCTTCTCAGGAAACATAGGTTGGCAAAGTAAAGATGGAGGGTCCCAGCTTTAGCCGGGCATGCTAGAAATACAAATGTTTTTGGATTACTTGTGCTACTCTACACGTGCCAATACACAACCTTTTTTAACTTGCCAATAAGCACTTGTGTACTAAGGAGTTCTATGCTAAATTTCAGTAGATCACCTTTTATTTCCCTGCCTCGCCCCATCCGTCAGGAAGTCAACCATCTATCATTTCGCAGACTCCTGAAGACATGACTTTACCCATAATTCCATCTGCTCCCCACTGCTTGTCCGCAGCGCTTGGATGCCTCCGGGTAGCCATGCGCTATATAAAAACATTCTCATTCATTCATTCATTTCATTTAGTTCGAGTTATGATTTATATGGGACATTCCCAAATGTATATAATTTTGCTTTGTGGAGACGGATCCCGGCAGAGCGGGGGAGAGCATCGCAACGCCGACACCGCCGAGAGTCTTTACCTGGCCATTTGAAATCTGTAAAAGCCCCAGCCGCCACCGCCAAGAGTCACGAGGGCATCAGACTCCGCGCCGCCGCTCCGGGGGACCACAACACCCGGCAGGCCTCGCGGCGGCGCGTGCAGGTGACGCAACAAGCGCCAGAGAGCGCCAGAGAGCGCCAACAGCCAGGACAAAAGCAGACGGATCCCGGCAGAGCGGGGGAGAGCATCGCAACGCCGACACCGCCGAGAGTCTTTACCTGACCATTTGAAATCTGTAAAAGCCCCAGCCACCACCGCCAAGAGTCACGAGGGCATCAGACTCCGCGCCGCCGCTCCGGGGGACCACAACACCCGGCAGGCCTCGCGGCGGCGCGTGCAGGTGACGCAACAAGCGCCAGAGAGCGCCAGAGAGCGCCAACAGCCAGGACAAAAGCAGACGGATCCCGGCAGAGCGGGGGAGAGCATCGCAACGCCGACACCGCCGAGAGTCTTTACCTGGCCATTTGAAATCTGTAAAAGCCCCAGCCGCCACCGCCAAGAGTCACGAGGGCATCAGACTCCGCGCCGCCGCTCCGGGGGACCACAACACCCGGCAGGCCTCGCGGCGGCGCGTGCAGGTGACGCAACAAGCGCCAGAGAGCGCCAGAGAGCGCCAACAGCCAGGACAAAAGCAGACGGATCCCCGCGTCACGGGAGCGCCCGGGGCGAAGCCCGGGCAAAGGGCGGGCCCTCTGTGGCCCTCAGAGGCACGAGAAGGCCAGGCAAGGCCACCCCCCTGACACCCATTGCTTGGAGACAATAAGGTACTGTTTTTAGCTTTGACATCATAACATATAACACTGTGCTGATGACATTGGCCCGTCAAATCACCGTAGCTGATTGAGATTCATACCCCATAGTATCGCCACTATTGAACTCATCCGAGTTAAGCTCTGAAAACTTGTCCAGCCCCAGATAGCCTTTAACAGTTTGTTGCAAATATGGGGAAGAAACTGGTACCTGCTCCCACTGAGCCATTGAACACTTTAGACTCTTACCTAGTACAAGTGGTTAGCAACATTAACAATAAGAGAAGGCAATCTCTTGGCTTGAGCCAATCGCCTATTTTGCCTCCAGAAAGCCCCTCTACAAGTGTACTGAGCACAGCCACATCGGACATACTGCAAGAAAATCCCCTTACAAACCTAGTAGACCCTACTACTCAAGATAATGGCAGTGAGGCTGATGACTCGGGCCCATTAATAGATCTAATAGATTTATCAGATAACACTGCTGCTGATCCCAACCACCAGATAGCCACAACAGATGAAGCCCAATTACCCCTGCAGCCTGCAACACGGGCTGTTAGAGCCTGCAGAAAATTCCAAGCTAAGCGGGGAGGGAAACAACAACAAAGTAGGAAAAAGCCCGCCACCCCACCCCCAAGACGTGAAGGGAAATATGCGGAGCTTGACATTGATGTAGAGTCAAGACGCATTATCGATGATGACCTATTTAACAGGATTCAAGACATGATAGACATTAAAATCAGGACTATAATTAAGCCTCTGATCGGGAAACTGGACAAATTAACATCTGAGGTTAAAAAGTTGGGTGGGGTACACGGCAAGTTGGCCGAAGAGGTAGAGAATCTATCCTCCCTTGTCACAAACTTAGCGGTCACGGATGTGGAGGTTACCCCAACCGAAAGCAATCCACAGCCAATCCATCAAGGGCCGCTGCCATTGCCACCATCTCCATCACTACCAGTATTTAGACAGGAAGCAGAAGCTGGAGACCCCCACATCAGCACAACTGCTGTTATAGTGGAACCACAACAGGAGGATGTCTCAGCCCAATTTATTTTGGAAGCCTCTCCAGTAGTACTGGTATTGGCAAACGTCCCTGTTCTATCACATGACAAAATTGAGTCCAACCAGGGTCTGAAAGATAAAGCACTACATTGGCTCACTAACAACATGCACATGGCACATCAAGGGTTTGATAAACTGGCAGGAGATATCGTTATGACTAGGAGGGTATCTTGGATTGGGACCAAGCCAAAAAAGTTTAAAGGGGATTGTGTAATTTTAAATTTTGGCAATGCGGAGGTTCTCCCAGATATTTTGACCAATATTTTCCCACCCCAACGTCGTAGTGGTTCCATAATTCCCCTTACCCTTAAATTCTTTTATAATGAGACTCAGCTTCCCACCTTCCCCAATATCCCTAGATATAAGAGACATACCAACTTCAGTAGCTGGGGAGGGGGCATCAGACCCCGATATTCTAACGATCGTTTTCAGCCCATAACGAACTTTGAGTCAGGAAGATTTAACCACCTAAATGAGCCAAACATCAGGCCTGCCTTGGCACAGGAGACAAGAACACATGGTTGGGGTTCTGGCCTCCTGGGTTACGGTCATAGTGGTCAGGGCAATAGGTATACTAACTGGTTTAGAAACGATCAGCTTTTGACACGTCCAAATACTCCACAACCCATGTGGAATTCAGCGCTCTACGGACAGGGTCAGGTAGCCACTCCCTTTGAGTGGGGATTTGGAACAGGAAATAGGTTTGGTACCTTATCTGACTTAAATACATGTGATTGACTTAAAGGTGGAGTCGATCAGGAAAGGCTAGGGTTGAATAATCCAACTCTACAAAGTGGCCAATTAAACATTATCGAACACTTTAGTGATCTTACTCACATGGAAGCATTAGAGCCCCAAGAGCCCTCAAATCCCGACTATCCTCCGGTTTTACATCGGTTGGAGGCTTGTGTTAAGCCGAGTACGATTAGTGAGGATACACAGACCTTTTCCCAAGTGGAACCTAATGAGGGATCATTAACGCAGCACATAGTTGAAGGGGATGCGGAGGGGGCAAACAAGACTAGGACACCCACTGACTCCTGTAAGATCCTAAGCTGGAATGTAGCAGGCTTAAATGCAAAACGTCAGGACAATGCTTGGTTGAGCTTTGTCTCAAACCATCACATTATTGCCCTGCAAGAAACTTGGGACACATCAGCCAATCTTTGGTGGGATGGGTTCACTAGTTTCACTAAACCTGCAGTCCCTAGCAGAGCGGGGAGAGCTAAAGGTGGCCTAGTAATTTTGTTTTCCCTGGAATTAAAAGGAAGCTACAGGCAGATTAGTACTGACTCTGACAATATCTTAATCGTTGAAAGGGTGATTAATAATATTAGCAGGACCTTATTTGTCAATTTTTATAATTCTGGGAATAGCGAGTATAGAGGCTGTAATATCGCTAACCTAGACAGTATTTTAAACACAGTATCTCAGAATATCAAGTTTGTTTTTGAGTTTATCTTATTAGGCGATTTTAACATCCATTTATGTAACTTAGCCTGTAAGGGAAATAGTGATAATGAGGTTGACGAGGCAGCCTTACAGGGACCTCACTTTGAACATTCCGCACAGGGGCAGGAGCTTGAAGAACTACTCGCTAATTATGACCTGTACGAACCTGAATGTGGCCTGAGAATGCCAACTTTTACTGGCACTCAACACGGGACAGTGATTGATTACATTTTTGTTTCACTAGGCATTCTAAATCGGACCATGGACTATCGTACAGTTCTAACACATTATAGCGACCATAACCCCGTATTACTTGAAGTGGCCTGGGGAGCTCAGATGGCGGTATCACCACTAACTGTAAAACTTGCACACCCCCTGAGGACCACTGATCAAGACAGACGAGTGAAGTGGGCTAAAGTGATCCCGGAAAACTTCTATGATAAAAACTTCCCAAAAATTAAAGACAATGTAGAGATTTGTAAAATATCTGGCGCCCAAGGGAAAAGAATAGTAGCAGCATATGAGGCTATATGTGACCAGGTGTCAAAGGATCTTCTAGCCAAACCTATAAAGGGAGCCCCAGGACAAAAGCGTTGGTTTGACTCTGCATGTTCGAAGGCTCACAGAGAACTGCTGGTTGCCCTAAAAAATTTGCCTAGGGTTAAAGATGATATTTCCAGACTAAGGAAAACTTATAAGGCAGCCATAAAGAATCGCAAGGACACCATCAAACACGAAACATGGGAAAATCTCCTTTTAGCGGCAGTGCTGAAGGACAGTAGGAGATTTTGGGAGATCATCAAACAGCCCCTATTCTCTGAAGACAAAAATGCACCCATGGATTGCGTGATTTCCGATGAAAAGTGGCTGTCCCATTTCCAAAACGTCTATGGGGGCGATGAAGAAGGAACCAAAAAGGCCCCACTACCCTTCGCAGTTGTTCATCCTATCATCTTTAATCCCCAAGAAGTGGAAAAAGCGCTTTTGGCAACCACAAAACACAAGGCTCCTGGCCCCGATGGAGTCCCTGCTGACTTTTTTATGTATTCACCTAAACTGTGGGCGGAGGTCATGTCAAATGTGTTTAATGCAGTCAATGGTAATCCAGTCCCCACCTCGTGGGCCACATCCACCATTGTCCCGATTTTCAAAAACAAAGGTCAGCGGGACGACCCTGCGTTTTATAGGCCCATATCCCTACTGGACTCAACTATAAAAATCTTGGGGAGAGTACTCTTAGCCAGATTGAGGGAGAACGTTGAGGGTTGCGGTGGGCTGTCTGAACTGCAATATGGTTTTAGAGAGAGAAAAGGGACCATTGAACAATGTATCAATCTGCATTTACTCATCTCTAAATACACTGTGGCCAAGGAGGGTTCCGTGTTTCTTGCATTTATGGACCTCTCCTCGGCTTTTGACCTGGTCAATAGGTCAAAACTATGGTTGATCCTGTTGGAGATGGGTATTGATGAAGCTTTGGTCGCGTTCATGGCCACTTTGCATCAGGAGCTTTTTGCAGCCGTTCGAGTGTCAAATAATGGCAGATGTACCCCACTGTTTAAATCCCTAAAGGGGGTACGGCAAGGTTGTATTTTAGCCCCCTCGCTTTTTACCATCTACATTAATGGCCTGGGGGCACACCTGCGAGGCCAGGAAGCGGACGTCCCCCGCGCAGGAGGTGCCCAAATCCCGGCACTCCTGTACGCGGATGACGCCGTCTTGATTGCTCGTACCGGCGTTGGCCTCCAGCTCCTCCTAGACGCTTTCGGTTCTTTTATGGAAAATTTGGACCTTAAGGTCAATGTCTCTAAGTCACACACGATGGTAATGGGGCGTGAGTGTACTAAAAAAAGGCATAAATCATTCTCCTGCAGTGGGGTCCCTGTCTCTAAGGTAACTACATTCCCCTACTTGGGCGTACTGTTCGACCAAAAAGGATCATGGGGCCCACAGATAAGAGCAAAGAGGCTGGCCGTAATTAGATCATCCTCCGCGCTCTTGGGTTTTGCTGGTAAGTTAGGAGCTAGGCCCATGGAAGCCCTCTTAAAAATCTATAAGTGCAAGCCTGTGGCTATCACACTATATGGGTCCCCTTTGTGGGGGTATGTAAATCTTGACCCTATTCAGAGAGCTGAAAATAGATTTATTAGATCTCTTCTCTCCGTACCGCAGTCAACCCCAACCTATTCTATTCACAAAGAGGTGGGCTTACCCTATATATCAGATACATTGAGTCTAGCTCCCCTGACTCTGTGGCTGAAAATGTGGTTGAATGAAGATCTCCCTTTGAACCATAACATTTTATACGATGTTTTATCACTTGACAAATACAGCAGTATTCCATGGTTGGCCTATTTAGCTAAATCATTTACAGATTTGGGCCGTCCGGAACTTTTTTCATGCCCAGAGAAAATTAGGGCCCAGGACTTGGACTACATAAAAAAGTCATTCAGGGAAAGGAAGGAAATGAGCCGTGAGGAACAAGAACTGTTGAAACCAGCAGTAAGGGCTCATAGCCTCTTGGTTAGCGCACCTTCACTCGCACCTTATTTAAGCTTCGTCACATTCCCTTATCATAGGTTTTTATTAACTAAGTTTAGGTTTAACCTGTTACATTTTTATTTAGGTTCCTTTAAGTGCTGGCAGAAGCCAGACCTAGCCCCTCCTTGCAGCTGCGACCATTTTTCCGTGCAGGATACAATGCATTTTGTCATGTTTTGTAGTTTGTATCATGAGCAGAGGAAAAAATATTTGCTCCCCATCCTGAAAGAAGCGGGTTTCACACAGGTGCGCCCGGCGTTGCTCTTTCTACAACTCCTGTCAAATCCTCGCATTGCTTTCTGCACTGCTAACTTTTTGGTGGCCGCCGCTAGGGCGAAAGCTGCTGGCCAAATTTCGCCTTAAAATTAATGGTTTTATCATGTCCTTTTACAAATGAAATGTAAATCTGTTTTTTAATTATGTATATAGCTTTTAAATGTGTATTTAGATTGTTGCTTTTTAGGAAATTGTATGAATATGTATTGCATGTCATGTTTTTTAGTGTTTTTTTTTATTGTTTTTCGTTTCTTTGTATGACTTGGAATAAGTCGAATAAAGATATTCTGACTGACTGACTGGCTTTGTGGAATAAGTATGCTGTGTTTGAGGACAAACAAGTTTAGCGCAGGAGCACAAGGAGCAATGCAAATGGTCAGAACACAATCAGGTGTTGCCCTTTTTTTAGCGCAAAATGTGCCCTCGCATTAAAAATGTATATAAGTATGGATCTCATGCGTACAAGACCCTCCACAATGCCAGACCAGCATACCTGAACGGCTGCCTCTCATTCCACGCAAACAACAGACCCCTCTGCTCCGCATAATTGTCACTGGCCACCGTCCCCTGGATACGCAGGACCAGAACCGGAGGAAGATACTTCTCCTAGGTCTCTGCTAAGACCTGGAACATCATGCCCCTCCTCAGGCAATCCCCATCGCTCTCCCAATTCAGGAAGGACCTCAAGACCTGGCCCATTGAATGAACCCAGAGCCCAAACAGATCTGCAACCCCACCCCTCGGCACCTTGAGACCCTAACGGTGAGTAGTCATGTTTTACCAACCCCTGACTGATTGATTGATGCTAAAATATGAGTCTCAATAAAGTTCATTTTACAGAATTACGTGTAATTACATTCATTTCTACTCACGTGAACTCTGTTGATCAGCATGAAGTGAATATATTTTCTGAATTTTGACCATTTTCCAATACATAATAGAAATACAGGGGACAAGAGCTGTCAAAGAACTTTGAGTTCATAGATTCATGTACTGTGAGTGAGTTACATCAAAATGCAGAAGCCCTGTACGTGGCTACGACCAGGGCCGGACTGGCCTTTGCGGGCACCTGGCAATCCCCCGGTCGGCCGCAAGGGTGTGGGACGGTTTTGGGCCCCTTAGGGCCGATTTTGTTACAGGGCAGTTTTTGCAGCATAGCTGCAAAATCGGCCGTGTAACAAAATCGGCCGAAAACCGGCCCTAGCAAAGAGCCCGGTCGCACCCCCAACCTCCGGCCCGGCTGAGCACTTTGCCAGGGCCGGTTTTGGTTCCCAGTCCGGCCCTGGCTACGACAAAAGCTGGAAGAGCGAATACTATCCTATTCAATGAAAAATCTACATATAATGGTTTCTCAAGAACAGCACAGAGGCATTGTGGCCAAGGATGAGGTGCTTAAGTTCACGCATGAGCCAATGATGAATTAGGACTGAATAAAAAAGTGTTTCTGAAAAACATTGGGTGAGTTATCGCTCATCTAGAATAGGCACTGAAATGAATATACAGGGTTTGGCTGCTCACAACAATAGAACCCTCAATTCATAATAATTAATTAACAATTTCCCCTGTTAAATTATGGCAGTTTTATTCTGTTGAAATGTATCTTGGGATGAGGACTTTAAGAGACCCAGGGGAGTCGTAAGGGAGGCACAACGAGGAGACATACCTTTATTTCTCCTTGTTTTTCCTTTTTCTATGTGTGCTGCATTCTGCAGCACACATAGCAAGAAGAAAAAGCCTATTGTGATTATTTTTGTACAGAAAGGTTTCCCTTCCTGTACAAAAATAATCATCCCGCAACGCAGGCACCCTTGCACCATGGTGCAAAGGTGCCTGCGTTGGCGCATGGCAGCCCATTGTAAGCCGGCGCAGGGGAAAAGGATAGGAATGCGCCGTATCTTATACATATGGCAAATTTCTGCCCTTTTCTTTTGCTGAAGGAAAGCACAGCAGGAAGGCCTGCTGCGCTGCCCTACGGCAAAACCTCCGAAATGAGGCCCAAAATATATAAAAGAGACTGCTATCTCTCTCCAGCCAATTGACTAATTTGCATTGAGAGGCTGCTAGGCATGTTGCGTCTACCCAGGGCTTCTGCTGAGAGTTAACTCCCGAGGGTTAACTAGGGGGCAATCTCCATTAAGATTACAGAGTGCTAAACCTATTTCGGATCTTCCCTCTCAGGGTACACCTAAGACATGTGCCTAAAGGGCCAAAATTTGCAGTTTGAGGGGACCTCAGACTCAGTGGCCCCGCAAACTGTTTCCATGAAGGAAAAATACATGAGAACTTTCAGGGACATAGCTTCCATTTCCTGTTCCTTGATGGTTTTCAGGTTTGTCAGGCAGCAAGATTGCTTGTAATTCGTGGATACATTTCCTACAATGCTTACTGGATTTTCAAATTTTCTGTAGATTGCCTTGTTACATACACTAGATTTGGTTCAGGGGACTTAGCCCTTCATGCAAAGATATTTATGTAATCTGGAAGGCCTGTGTTTAAAGGCACCATTTCCTACAGCCACATCTTAACTGTGACGCATGTCACGCACTGCATATTTTCTGCACTTTCATCTTTTCCAGCATTCAATTCTCATCTTTCAACGAGAGGATATGCTAATGTGGAAAGGTGTTGCCTATGATATCTCGAGGGTTCCATGATGCTCTCCTCGTGATACATCAATTTTTGTAGACCTGATGAACTCTGGTGTGTGCCACTGAGGGTGGCTGGAGAGCGACACTTATCCAGACATGTTTTCTGGGAGTTAGCATGCCTGCCCTGTGCTTTTTAGGTTTCTCGTTATCAATACATGGTGTCTTGTGGGGTTCTCCTTGGCTCAAGAGTGTTATCCACTATAACGTTAGTGGTGTTTCTGTGGTTCAAGAAGACCCAATTTCAGGGGATGTGCAAGGCTGTATCTGGATTTATCTCAAAATCACATCTGTGTCATACATGGTCCATGCACACCTACTGTGGTAAACTACAAAGGCCCTACCAAAGGGTGTCCTGTTCAGTATTTTGCTCCCTTATGGGAAGTTGTCTGTCCTGTGCTTGGTGGTTTGTTTCCTAGAGCTTAGTGCAATAGTTACACTTGTTAGAGACCGTTTGCAGATATTGCTCCCTCCGCTCAAATGTTTTCCACTCGAGTCATGGCTGTGGCATATGATTTGCTTAGATAGGTCTTATCTTATCTGCTACAGTGACACTGGAACGGGGGTTTGTGGTTCCTTTATACCCTTTGCCCTGCATGGCCAGGACTGCAGTGTTGTGCTGACTCTAATATAGCCAGGGCTCCCAGCTATGTCTAGGCTTATGCAGCCAGGGTCCTAGTTTAGTCCTGGGCCTCTATAACATTCAGCGTTCCTTATGTGCCCTGGCAAAGCATTCCTGACTTCTGTATGGCCAGTGCTCTAAGTGGGCTCTGGCAAAGCCCAGTTATGGACATTGAACCCTCTATTTGAGTCATTCGTGGGTTGAATTAAATAAAACAGTACCTTCCTGCCTGTCACATGCGCGTGCTGTCTCTCAATGCCCCCGTAAGTTCCTTTTGTGACACAGGGACTAAGTGATAGGTGCCCACAGTGGTTTCCATTGGTGTTCCAGGGCTTGAATAGAAGCATTATTTAATTTCAAATGAGTAACGAACGTATTGTTCTTTTAAACTAACCTTATCGAGTTGTTTTTATTACCTTTTATGCTGGATAAATGCGCTATTAAAACTTAAATAAAATATCCTACTGATTTTGATTATGCTTTGTCCAGCGAGACCATGGGGCTTATTTACAAACATTTTGCGCAGCTTGAACGTCACCATATTTATAGTGACGCACCGGTGGCGCAAGGGGCTTGCAAATAAGCCCCCAGATATCTGAATCTGTCAAACACAGGATGTTATTTCACCTGTGTTAACTACATAGGCTATGACTCATGTGAAGGCTTCTCAAGCAACGGATGTATGACGTTACAACGCATGCTATTACAAGGCATGCCTTTACGACGCAAGTTTTACAACGCAAGTCGTTACAGCGACTTGCGTTGGGGGGCGCTGGATAGTGAATAGTAAGTATAATTTGCTATTCCAACTCCAGTCCCCGTGGATAGTAGGGAAGGTGTTGGAAACTATTCCCTATCCTAGAGCGCCCCCCAGCGCAAGTCGTGGTAAAAGTTGCATTGTAATGGTTGCATCGTAAAGGCACTTCGTTGTAAAAGTTGCGTTGTAAAGGATGTGCCCCTCAAGCAACACCTGTTTTAATTTTGCACCACCGTTTTCAACCCACTTAAAGCACTGCAAATGCCAAGGCCAATAGCGAGGCTGTCTTATTTTCTCCACGGTGATTGCTAAGGGGCAAATTTGCGAACATTTGATGCAGCACAACCTAGCAAGACAACTTGCTGCACTGCGCTGCGTTGAATGGAGACGGCAGGAATCTGCCATATCTGTGCAGATATGGTGCATTCCTTCTCTATCTTTGCGCTGGTCTACTAGTGACTGCCAAGTGCCAACATAGGCAACCTTGCACCATTGTGCAAAGGCGCCTGCGGTGCACCTTCCTGGACAAAAACAACCCTCTGAGGCTTTTTCCTATTTCTGTGCGTGCTTCAGAATGCAGCATAGTGGAAAGGAGACATCATTTCTCCTCATTTTGCCTCACCTCGGAAGGCGTAGCATTTTGAAGCATTCACAGTTTTACTATTAGTAGATCTGGGAATGTGCCAAAAACCGTGGGCAGATGCGTTGGAACACTCACCCTCCACCCTTGCAATTCTTTTCCAGGGCAGAGTAACACAAGGTGGCAACTTGTGCTGCCATGCGTTACTCCAGATTTACTATGCCATGCAGAGTCATTGAAGGTGGCACTGTGTGGCAGAGTAAATTTCATTTAAGGGCGTGCACGGTCTTTGTGTCACTTTGCATGAGGCAAGGGCAATGCAAGCCCTTAGAGAATCTGGCCCTTAGTGTACAGTTACTGCTTGGAGAATCTTTAGTAGTGTAAATGATGACCCAGAGGAGATGGACGAAGTAGTAGTATCATCATTAGGTACCAGCAGTTTTGTAGGCCCTTCTTCCTCCTTGGACTTCCTCTCTTTTCCTAGAGGCGTTGGTGGGCCTCACTCGTTGAAGGTACTACTTGCTAGTAATAAAGGCTTGTTCAGTTAGTCTATAACATTCAACTAGGCAGCGGAAGAGAAGAGGAGAAGCATAACCTATAGGATGGTGATTGGCAAAACTACGATGTCAGTGGAAATGTCTTTTGTCAGAAATCTAACATGTAGGTAGCCAGCCTTCAGAGGGTTTACTCGCTTCACTACTGTAAGAACTGTAGCTTAAATCAATTGGCTCACAGTAATGAAGATTAACTGTACATAATCAGTACATTAATGCTTTCAGGAGGGGAAGGGATTTTTAAATAACAAGCATAGTCCAAGCCAATAGGTCATGCCTATATGAGAGCTGTTGACTTTGCCAATGTGTTTTAGCCATGTTATGCTCTAGGTTGCTGCATTTCAGCTTTCCTAAAAGTTAGTGGTGTTGAGGAGAGTAGCGTAGGCTGGAGTGTCATAGGGTGGAGTGGTGAAGAGTGGAGTGTTGTGGCGAAGAGTTGAGGAGAGTGGGAAAGACGGTTGTGTCGTGTCATGGACTGGCGTATCATGGAGTGTCAAGTAGTGGAGCAGAGTTGAGACGCCTAAAGTGGAGGAGCATGGTGTGGAATAAAGTGCTGCTGAGTGGAGTCTCATAGAGAACCATAAAGTAGAGTGTCATGGAGTGGTGTAGCGTGTAGTCGGGTTGTAGAGTGGAGTGGCGTGGAGTGGAGTAGAGTCATAGAGTGGAGTGGCGTAGAGTGGAGTGATGTAGCATGAACTAGAGTCGCCTAGAGTTAAGTATTGTAGAGTGGAGTGGGGTATAGTGGCAGTGAGTGGAAAAGAGTGTAGTAGTGTGGCGTAGAGTGTCATAGAGTGGAGTGAAGTGGAGTAAAGTAGAGTGTCAGAGAGTGGAGGGATCGTAGAGTGGAGGGGTATAGAGCTGAGGGGTGTACACTGGCGTGTAGTGCCATAGAGTGGATTGGCACAAAGTGTCATAGAGTGGAGTGGTGTGGAGTGGAGTGGCGTACCGTAGAATGGAGTAAAGAACAATAGAGCGGAGTGCCTTAGTGTGGAATGGTGTAGATTGGAGTAAATTGGTATGGAGTGTCATAGAAAGGAGTAGAGTGGCATAGTGTGTCATAAAGTGTCATGGAATAGAGTGTCGCGGAGTAAAATACTGTGACCTACAGTGAAGTGACATAGAGTGGTGTAGAGTGGAATCTGATAGAGTGGAGTGGAGTGGCGTGTCATGTCGTGGAGGAGAGTAGAGTGTCAAAAAGTGGGTTAGAGTGTCGTAGAGTGGTGTGGCGTAGAGCACAGCGGCATAGTGTCAAGTATGTATGGTGTGGTAGCACATTACGATTACATGCAACATATTTTCAATTGAAATTACCATTACATTTGCACATCAGTTTTACTGATAATACTATGCAGAGCACAAAAGATAATGTGTACAAATGGCTTCACTTAGAGTACTGATTTGTTTTGATTATGTTAAAATATTTGTTTCCACCACACTTCCAAATTACAAAAAAAGGCTTTATTTGTGCTTTCCTAATTCTGATATGTTCTGAAATATTTGCACAGTTACTTTACAGACGCGTATATTTTGTTGTGTACTAGGAAAAAAAAACTTTTCTTTCCCAGTACAGGCAATATTATCACTTAAATCCTCTCACTTTGAAGTCAGAGAAAGAAAAGTAAACAGTAAGCTCCCTCTGGAAGACAGATCCTGACATTTGACCTCTATCTTTGAATGCACAGCAAATGGGCCAAAATAAGAAGAAAATGTAAAGGACTGTTTACAGAAAGAGAGAACTCATAGAAGAATACAAGAAGCAATTGTGAACAAACAGGCTTTGCTCCGTCAGAGTGAATAAGACATACCGCACAGCCTAAAACAAAACAAAAACCAGCAAATAGAAAGCCAGAAAATGTGAAATTCAAACCACAAAGTCACTGATAAGCAATGGGTGGAATACATTCTCAGCAAAGTTTTCTGAATCCCCACAAGACGTTTTTTCGAAGGTTTCAACCTAAAAAAAGGACAAAGGAACATAACTCTATAAAGAGTGCAGAATGAGAAAAGGAATATGGAAATAAATGCTAAAACATTGAAAAACTACCAGCAGGTAGCAAAATACACTTGACCGTATTTGTGTTGGTTTGAAAAATAAGGAACTTGAGAATATTCTATTTTTCGAGCCTGGGGTTGATGTTTTGATTGCTACTAATGCTTTTTTCAGGCCTTTTTTATATGGTTGTCCAAATGCACTTACTTTTTGTCGTAGTTCGGCTAGTACTAAGCAGTGTAAAATTATTCAGCTGCACGATTACTCTTTTGACAATATAAGAGAGGTATTGACATGGTTGTTAAAAGCAAATCGAGCTATCGCCAGATATACAAATCTGTCATAAAAAACATTGATGTCAAAATTGCAAAGTACAAAACATAATGGGCATCTCTTGGGTTAAAGGCATGGCTGGCCTCTTATTATACTATTATCTGGCCAAAACAAACCCCGGAACATTAATACATTGAATACACAGCTAGAAGGAACACTGGAGCAGCCAAGTTTCTTGATCATTCTCACATTGGTAGATAATCAGTGCACTGTTCAATTCTGTTACGTTTGCAAAAGGCCTCTTTACTGGCAGCAAGGTGGGCAGTTGTACATTCCTTAGCCAAGCCGCACATACGAAAATGTCCAGATCAACTCTTGAACAACTTCTAACACAACCCACCACCTTTAAACTATTCCCTCCACAACTCTTCCCTCCCTCGTTCTTCAAGCAATGACAACATCTCTAACTTTATGCCTAAATAATCTAATATGTTCTCTTTAATTACAAACCATTTCATTATTTAATGGACCTGTTCACCCTTGGAGCAGGCCCCACCTCATTGATCTCTCATATCTTCCTACCTCTTCCCATACTTCCTATGTCTCCTCTTTCTCCCACTTAAACATCTCCTCAAACCGCCACCACAAAAACCCTCCTCTGCGGTGCTATTTCTGTGCCCGTTTAGCCTCTTCATGCATGAAATCATTCACCGAAGCACCTTCTGGCGATGATAAGTAATGCAGCAGGTGAAATTCACCAGCCTCCAGCATTCTCCTGGTACATTTGCTCTGCCTAACACCAAAATCCCTGTCAAGGTAGTAAAGAACCTGTTCTGTGCTCACCACCAGTCTCACCACCCACTGCACAAAGGATTTAACCCGTGCAAGCCACAGAACATCTCATGGACATGAACTTATCAAAATAGCAATGTCCTTGGAATTGCATCCCAAGAAGCTGAAATTCATCTGGATGTGCTGGCAATAGCTGGAGGTCTAATATCTGCCTTGCCCATCACAGCACCATGACCACAGTGGGGGTATTGTGGTGCTGAGCAGATTTGTGTCACTAGCCATATCTATGGTAGGATGGTTAATTGAAAAGCCATGTTTGTCAGCTTCTTGCTGAATTAAAGAAGCTAGGAGGAGGCTCAGACATTTAGTGGGGGGCCATTCCATGTTTTAGGTGTGATGTAAGAGAATGCCGGTCCTTTCTGATCTGGAGTTCATTTGTACAGTGTAGTCCAGTGTACTATTGATAATTATTCTGAGTTTCATAGCATGGGTGGTTGGTGTAGGTCCTGGTTTGGCCAGCCACCACCTGGAGTCCCATGGTGATGTGTTTTTGTTGAAGATCACTACTTCTTTCTTGTCATGTTGAGTTTGAGACAGTTGGCTTTCATTGAATTAGAAACTACAGTCATGCAGGCTGTGAACTTGTTTCTTGTATTGGTGGTCTTTTCCGAGAGGAAGAGTATGAGTTGTGGGTCATTGGCACAGGAGAGGATGATGATGTTTTGTACACGGATGACATTGGCCAGGGGGATCATGTATTTGAAGATGGTGGGCTGAGCGAGAAACCTTGCGACACTCTGCAGATGAGCTAAAGGGCTTCTGAGGAGTAAACTGCAAGGCTAACAGCTTGTGTTCTATTTGTTAGGAAGCAGCAGATCTGGGAGAGAGAAGGTCCTTGGATACCAAACTTGTGCAGGCACCTGATGAGGGCAGAGAGGGTGAGACTGTTCCAAATGACAGAGAGAGGTCCAGGAGAATAAGGGCTGTTGTATCTCCTCTGTCAAGGGTAATAGAGATGTCGTCTGTGGTGGTGATGAGTGCTGTTTCTGTACTCTGGTTGTGCCTTATTCCAGAGTGCATGACATTGAGGAGCTGGTGGTTGCTGAGGTGGTTGGTGAGGCCTCAATCAAATCATTTCACTAAGACATTTGCCGGATATGGAAGGAGGGAGATGGGTCTGTAGTTGGAAAGCGTAGCAGGGTCAGCAGATGGGTTCTTGAACAGAGGCATGAAGATAGCATGTTTCCAGGTGTACTAAAATGTGGCCAAGTGAATGAAGGCTTTGAGGATGGGTGTTAATGCTTCCCTGATCAGTAGGAGTGCTTGGGTGTAGGTTTTTGGGGGCAAATTTCAGATGGATCAGTGGATGTTCTTCATTGTAGCAGAGATTTCAATGATGCTGGTGGTGGGCCATGAGGTCAGAATTCATTCTTCGGCCGTAATGGGAAGTTGAGTTGTGATGGTGACAAGGTGCGGTTGAGGGTCAAAATTGCTGTATATGGAGGTTATTTTGTTACAGACTGGGGTGATTTTGGTCTTGTGAGGGGGTAATGTTGGTGAAGGCGGTAGAAGTGTGGTGACATTTTTGACAATGGCGAAGATTTCCTTCCTGCTGTTAGTGCCGGCATTGATGTGATCTGCTAGAATTCTGAGCCTGGAGTTTCATATCTGCTGGTGCTAGCATCTGTGGGCTGATTTGAAATTGTCTAAATTTGTGGTGTCTTGACCTGTTTGCCTTTTGTGCGTCATTTCTTGCAGTGGTATTTTTGTTAGACTAAGTTCGCCTGTGTGCCAAGTGATTTGTGGTCAAGCTCTTGCTGTTGGCCTGTGCTTGAAGGCAGCCAGTGTGTCCGTGCATGTGGTGATCCAGCTGTTGATGTTTGGAATTAAATTTAGCAAGTTACTGGGGTGCTTGGGCCAGTGCACAGAGAGGGCAGAAGCATATCCTCTTCTGTGATGCTTTTGTGGCTGCAAGAATGGTTCCTGTGGTGGTAGGGCTGTAATGGTTCGGTATCGGCAAGCTGAAGCTCATGAGGGCGTTAACTGTCCAGGTCATGGTTGCTGGTTTGTCGACTGAGATGTTGCTTATTGAGTAGAAAATTAGGTCCAATAGGTGTCCAGCGATGGTGGTGGGTTTAGTATAGTGCTGAGTGAGGCCAAAGTTTCTGAATTTTTCGGGAAAAGGTCAATGAATTATAGTCAGTGCCGTCTTCTAGGGGAAAGTTAAGGTCTCCAAGGAAAATGAAGGTGCTGGTGCTGACAATGTTGGATAGGACGCAGTCCTTGATGTTGCTGATGAAATTGGTGCATGGTCTTGGTGATCTGTATACAATGGTTCCAACGAAGGAGAAGTTGGCTTGGATACATATTTTGAGCATGATATGTTCCCTGTAGCTGGTGGAGTGTCCATGCAGGTGGTACAGCTGATGATACCTTTGAATATGATGATGTAGGAAACTGGCTTTATATGTGCTATACCAAAGTAAGGTATAGTGTGCACAGAGTCCAGTGGATCCCCAAAGGTAGGCAGAGGTTAAAGTAGACAGTACCTTACTCTCTTTTTTGTGGTAGTGTGGGCGAGCGGTAAGGCCATATCAGAGGGTAGGCCCTAGCATTTATTGTACAACCTAGGCAAGAGATGATTTCACACACTCAATGACTGAATTCTGACCAATTGGTTGGTATACGAGTATTATTTTGTTATATTTATGTGCTAGAACCAAGCCAGGCATGGTACAGGTCACTATAGAAATACTTTGCAAGAATATGCAGTTTAAAAACAGATCAAATGCAATGAATTAGTTACAGTATAAATACTTTATATTCGCAGACAGTCAGTTACTTAGCATTTACTTTTCTTATGTAGCCAGGTATCTCTAGATACTAGGCTGGTGCATTTCCTGAGGGGAAAAAAAGGATTCAATGTGTGTTACAAACTTAATACAGGTTAACAACATTACTCACAAGCCACATTTAGTCTTGTGACGGCGGAATTGAGTTTACGGGTCCATGGGTAAGATTCAGTCAAATGGGCACCCAAGTCACACCGCCAGCGACACAGAGGCAGCCAGGTGCAGAGTGCAGGGACCACACAGCCAACGAGCTAAGCACAGTTGCGGGCGGGGGGGCTGCATCAAGCAGGCCACTAGGCTGGGGAACAAACCGCTCCAGTGGTCGAGGTCAATGCTAAAGTCCCAATGACCAACACAAGAACTACACCTCCAGCAGCACAGGGGTAGCCAGGTGTAGGATGAGTTCTTGGCTGATGCTGCAGGTTTGGTCGCGGTTCCTTCGGAGTCGGTCAGCTGCTGTGAGGGAAATGGGGGCTCTGGGAGTGGTCGTCCTGTGACCGCAGTCGTTCAGGTACGGAGTAGGTTGGACGGTCGTGATTACTCTTTCCGGACCACTTCGGTTACGGAGTCAGTCTAGAGGTCGCCTTCGGTCGCGGTTGAGGGGACCTTCCAGTTGTTGGCAGCAGGTTTTGATTTAGGAACTGATAGAGGTTCAGGGGTCACTGGGATCCAGGCTAGGATCACTGTCAAGACCTCCTTAGGGTATTGGGTCACTCCGGCTCAGGCACCGGGAGCGGAGTGGTTAAGACTCACAGAGTCAGCCAGAGTCAGAGTCGGTTACTTTTGAGCATGTCTGGTACTCATGAGAGATAGAGTGCTTTTTAGTCACAAGGACAGGGCAGGTTCTGTGGGTTTTCAAGGACTACTGACTGCTGGACACACCATGGTTCTGTTGGAAGAGTCTGAAGTTTGGAGAGTCCGGTAGGACTGGGGCCAAGTGAGTTGGTGTCCTCCTCAAGAGGTGTGGCGCCGCGGCCAGGGCGACTGACGCTGGAATCTGGGGATCAGGGTTCGATCCCCGGCTCCGGCGGCAGGTTAGCCCAGCACCATGTGACTCTGGGCAATAGCTCGCTTAATCTTCCCGACGGCCCCCCAGCGCCTAGAGACCCTTACGGGTGATTGTGCGCTTTACAAATGTGGACTTTACTTTACTTTACTCTTCTTCTCTCAGCGTGGCTGTTCGGTCCTTGTTCTTCTTTTCTACTTTGGTCTGAGGAGACAAGGTTCAGGGTTTCCCCTAAATACTAAATCTAGGGGCATATACAGGTAGGTACAGGTCAGGACCAATGGGTCCCTTCCTTGTGGTGGGTACACCCCCTATTATACCACCTTCCAGTGGGAGGGGGGCATGAGCCTTACTTCGGTTGGTTGGGTCCCCTAATCTGCAAGATGGCGGGGACTGAGAGTTGTGCTTCATCTCGCCTCCCCCACCTGAGGGGTGAGCACACCTCTCTTCCTGTCTTGGTTTTCCCATCAATTCACCTGACCAAAGTGGGGGAGCAGCAAATGGATGGGGTAGTTCTCAAAGTTGACAGGCCTTTGAAGCATCCCCTTCATGGACCCTGCCCATCCTGGGGGAGGTAGCTTAGAACCTTGTCCCAGGATGTGCTTTGTTTCAGGACCACAAGAGCGGCAAGCCCTTGACCTAGGGGGCCAGAAACATGTCTGGTGGTGGCAGTTGGCGAGAAGCCACTCAGCCAGGACACTAGAATTAGGTTGTTTTTCAGGGGCAGCTCTAAGACGCCCTCTGAGTGCATTTTCAGTAAATTCCACACTGGCATCAGTGTGGATTTAATGTACTAAGAAGTTTGATACCAAACTTCCCAGTTTTCATAAAGCCAATATGGTGCTGTGGAGTTCCCAATGACAAACTCTCCTATCATATACTCTTTATTGCATTACTGCACTTACAATAACTAAGAATATTGCACCTGTGCCCTCACCACTGTTATAGTGCACCTAGCTAGAGCAGTGACCTACCTATGTCACGGCAGTGGGTTATAGGCATGGCACACAGGGTGTGTGCCATGTCAACTCTGCACTTTGTCCTGCACCAAAATATGCAGCTGCAATGGCAGTGTGTGTGTGTGTAAAGGTACAGGGCCTCTAAGGGTGGCACGATAAGTGTTGCAGCCCTTAGAGGTCTTCCCTGGTCACAGTGCCCTTGGTACCTATGGTACCTTTTACAAGGGACTTACGTGCGGCCAGAGAGTTGACAATTGGGTTTTGCAACAGTACAGTTTAGGGAAAGAACATAGGCCCTGGATACCTGGTTGGCAGGAACCCAGGGCACACTCAGTCAAAGTACATCAACACTAGGCAAAAAGTTGGGGGCAACCATGCAAAAAGGGGCACTTTCCTACAGATGGCAACTCCTTCTCCAAGCATTTTCTGATAGTATCGCCTGGTGATCTTGTAGCTGACAGCGATGACGGTAGTGATGTCCGGTGCATAGATAGGGTATAGCTATGTTTCCAAGAGCAAGAGGAATCTGAAGTATGGTCGTGCAGTAGGTCCCATATCTCCATGGAGAGTTTGGAGTGCATGCATGTGAGTGTGGCATGATGTGTGGATGTTGTTCGGTCTCTGTGAATGGGTGGCTAGATTGTGGGCAAGTTGGGTGTTGGGTGTTGCTGGGTGTCGAGTGTGGGAGAGTGCATGAGAACTTGCAGGAGGTGCATGTGAATGTGCCTGCCATTGTTATGTAGTGTGGTGTGGCAGCAGTACTGCGAAGAATGGCTGGGGTTTAGAGCACAGAGTGTGGCAGGAATGAAGTGGGTAAGGGGAGAACCATTGTTACTGGTGCTGGGCGCAATCCAGACACGGATGAGCACAGAAGGGTTTGCCTCTGGCCCACCTTTGGCATGCGAGTGGTGCACCTGGTGTGTGTCCTTGCTGCAGCTATTATTAGAACGAACAGGAAGGAACCAGTCTGACTCCATTTCAAGTTGCACAGCCATTTCCAGCCAATGAATCCAATAAATCAAATTTGTATTCAACTTTTCATTTCGTCCACTTTTACTCTCTTAGTTTAATCCTTTTTATCCTTTGTTTTCCTTCAATTTATTTTACTCATTCTTTTATGCACTCACGTTTTTCACACAAACACAGGAGAGTCAAAGTGTTTCCACAAGTCACAATTTATTTAAAACACCCAATGCATTTCAGGACAACCCTTCGTCAGGGGTATCGTGACTGGTGCTTCTTTATTTCTTCCAAACATTTCTAAATGCCACTCCTTTCTAGGCTTGCCAGTGCCATCCCATAGTTTTTCCATGGTATGCCCTCCACACACCTCTCAAATGAAATGCACACAAGGCCATGGCATACTTGTTTGACCTGGCATTCTGAGGGGAAGATTTACCAAATCTCCATGTAATGCAGTACAGCCCCCCGTCAAGCTGTGCTGCGTTGCGTGACAGTGAGGGAGCAGGAGAACAACATATTTTCAAAGATATGGCTCTCTCCTCCCCTTTCCCTTGTGCCACTACTGATTACAGCTGCTGTGTGCCACCCACACACCTTAATGCAATAGAGCCAGGGTCCGTGTGTGAGTCCAGCATAGGTCTTGTGCAGGAAGGCTACTGTTCTTGTACAAAATGCTATGCCTAGACATGAGGGAAATCTTTTCCCATTTTGTATGCATGCTGCACAGTGCAGTAAATCTCACCCTCAGTGTGGTATTTCCCCAGACATTTTGTCTTCATTCCCTGATTTTTGTTGAACTCTTTTTTGTTGGCATTATTCTGTGCACTTTCCTCCTGCTAACTAGTGGCAAAGTGCTTCTGCTCTCATCCTACACCTTGGCAAAACTGCCCAACATCTGAATGGAGTAGAATGAGAAAATCCCTTTGGGAATAATGTACTGTACTGGAGATAAAATCAAACACTTACTCACACCACTCAATCAGTTCACCCCTCATCCAGTTAAGGCCCTGCTGTTTTTAATTTATAACACCAAGCAAGACATGTACATAAAGGTTTAACATTATAAAATTCACATATAAATGCCCAACCTTTCATTTCATGATCTCATGGTACTTATAAATATACATATAGCATAGAAATGTGTCAATATAAACAATATCATCAGTTTAAAACTAATACTTTCTTAAAAAGACCCCCCCCCCCACAATATCTGCACAATAGATTACAGAAAAACAAATTAATATGCTCTTATATATACTACTGATCTCTAAACTGGACTATGACAGTGCAACCCTTTGTGGATTTCTGAGATCTGAGGTGGCTCCACTAAAGGCCTCTCTCAATGCCGCTGCAAGGCTCATTACAGGCTCCAAAGGCTATCATCACATCTCGCCCGAGTTTAAAGCTCTATACTGGCTCCCTAATGAAGCAAGGATGCATCTAAAAATTGCTTGTATGACCTAAAAAGCTCTACCCTTCAAACTGTTATACCTTGCACAAAAAAATTGAGCTCTCTGTAGGCTCCAGATCCTCTAGGGTATCCAGCTCCTTACTACTTAAACCTTAGAAATTCCATAAAAAATAGACTTACAATCGAGCATTCTCAGGTATTGCACACCGAGGGGCAGATTTACAAGCCCCTTGAGACACTTTCGCGCCACCGTTGCGTCACTTTTGTGACGCAGAGGTGGGGTAAACAATGTAGCCAATTTACAATGTGATGCATCTAGGGAGATGCGTCACGTTTAAAAGCCCTGCGTCAGGTATAATGTATGCAGGGAGTTCCCAAGCAGGAAAGCCTCGTAAAAGTCATGCAGTGAAATCTACAAGATTTCACTGCACCATTTCTAGGACACCACTTCCTCAAAACCTTACGCCTGCTTGAAGCAGGCGTAAGAAGTGACGCAGTACAATAAATATAGGCCTCAACATGCACTGCTGGAGTTGCGTTGTGCTTGCGACACAACTCCAACAATGCGTGACATTTGGGCCAACATATGCGTCAGAATTTCTGACGCATTTGTCAACCTTTGTGCCATGGTGCGTGGTATTGTAAATACGGTGCATCCATAGTGGCGCAAGGGTATCACAGGCTGGCGCAGGGAAACTGACGCATCTCTACAGATGCGTCAGTTTCTTGTAAATCTGCCCCAGAATTTGGAACTCCTTACCTCCTCAAACAAGACTGAATAATTCCACAGCCTCATTCAAAAGGGAAGTCAAACATGTTCTGATGAATAATTTCCTGGGTTAGTCCCCTAGCCGACCTGAGCTCACGCCATCTCACTCTTGTCTCTAGTGTTTCTACTAAGATTGTTATTATTGGTTTTTAGCAATGTTCTGTTCACTTATGGTATGATCTTCGGATTCCTTTCCAAGAAAGTCCAAGTATTTCTGCTGAAGAAATCATGGGTTAGACCTTCAGTTTCACCCCAGGATTTGCATTACCAATCCTGCCTTTATTGAAATGTTTGATCATTTGGACTGATGTTGGCCTTTCCTGGGCCGTCCCTGTGCTAATGCCGTTGTTTCTTGCACCATCATAACTATCCATATGTAAAGTGCTCTGATATCCCCTGTGGTCTTGTTCGCGCTATAGAAAACTCTTTAAATAAAAAAAAAATCATTTTTCATAAGTCATACGTTTATTGAAAAAAGGAAAATGTGAGTTTCGCTCCACACCTCCGCTTGAAGTTTCCTCTTACTCAACATGTCAAGTGTTAAACATAAAACGGTGCAGAAACAAGGCCTTACAGAGATGCATTATGCTATGAATAAATTATGTAAACAAGTCAATTACTCCCCCCAATTACTCCATGTCGAGCTAGGCTCAGTAGCACCTTGCTTCTCCTCTCCTTCGAACCCCTCCCCCGGTACCCTTTGTCTGTTTTTCAGCGCCAACTGCAGATCCCTTTTAATCCCCGGATTTGCAGCATTTGTTGATGAGATTGGCAAACACTGCTGTGAATAAGCCCCGGCTTTTCCAAAGAGAGATGAGGCTAATTTAAATATTTAGCCGCACTTTATCAGCATCAGGAGGAGCCCGCAGCATGGCGAATTGCGATGTTTCCCACAGCGCGCGCCTCCTCAATTTGAGGCCCGCACTTTCCGTGACTGTTCTCCTCGGCGCAAAGACAGCCGGGAATTCTAATTGCCTCTGCTGCTCAGGATCACGCTCCTGGGAACGGCTCAGAAATTGGGCTGTGACATTATATTACATGATGCCGGACGGCGCTGTGGCCCACGCGAACTCATCAGTGATGCGCTCTCGTAGTGGAAGGGCGCGCTAAGTAGTGGAAGGGCGCGCTAAGGCGCACTAAGCAGAGGCACTATACAACAGCTCCAATTGTGATCTGGCTACCTTTATCACATGAACAGTTGAAAACAGCCAAGCGAAGTGCAAATAAAGAAAATAATGCAAGCACACAAATAAACAAAATAAATAAATAAATAAAGATACGTTGATGATATGATTTGCTCCAATTATCCTTCCCTTTCCCCGTGAGATGTCTCTTCTGAAATTGCCAATTATAGATAATGGGGTAACCCAAAAAGTCAACTGGACCTGGGTACAATGCGGGAATGAACAAATGGTCTGTGACCAATGCTTTAATCCAGAAATAAATTCAATGTTCACAATGTCGGTTTGTATGCAAATTACCAACAATAGTACCATATACTCTCAGGT
Organism: Lissotriton helveticus; assembly: GCF_964261635.1. Lineage (NCBI taxonomy): Eukaryota > Metazoa > Chordata > Amphibia > Caudata > Salamandridae > Lissotriton > Lissotriton helveticus. The sequence goes on from NC_136068.1 coordinate 324,050,790, forward strand.
TGCTTGATGCATGCATTAAATACTCATTTTATGCATAAACATTTCTAAAAAACACACAGACAAAAATAATTATTTAAAGCCCATATTGTTTCAGTAATATATCCACATTTATTCTGAATATATATATATATATCAAACAAAATGTTTTTAAAATTTCTCAATGAACATAGGTTGAGCTCAGAAGGGGAAAAAAGAAAAGTAGGGTAGTTGTGGTGGGTAGTGAAAAGTGCGAATCATATGTTAAAGAGGAAAGAGGAACAGATAGATATTTTAGATACACTGGTAATTCAAGTCTTCATCAGGATGTGGCAACCTCAACCTTGTGCTCTGCCAGCGTTCTTGCCGAGCAGGATGGATTGAGACGCGTTCCTAATCTAAGAAAGTGGGTGACTCGCCCCCCCCCTCCATTCATCACGATCCACGGATGAGGAGGAGATTAACTGTGTAATTGACTGCACACCTGGACTCAACTCCTACCTTGGCGACTTTGGGCCAAGCTCTCACCAATGGTTCCATCACCTATGTAGCCAGGCCTGGCACAAGGTTGAGGTTGCCACGTCCTGATGAAGACTCGCAGCGGAGGTTACAGCCACCCCTCTTTGCCTCAGTCGAGTCGTAACGTCGACGCCCTTTCCCAGTAGACCTGTACCTTTTATTCACCTGTCACACCTGTATAATGCATTGATTGTCTATGTCAATTTACAGATTACATGTAAACGAAAGTCCATTGGACAGGTCATATTGTCCGGTCTTGAATTACCAGTGTATCTAAAGTATCTATCTGTTCCTCTTTAACCTATGATTTGCACTTTTCACTACCTGCCACAACTACCCTACTTTTCTTTTTTCCCCCTTCTGCGCGCAACCTATGTTCATTGAGAAATGTTGAAAATTTTTTGTTTGATATATATATATATATTCAGAATAAATGTGGATATATTACTGAAACAATATGGGCTTTAAATAATTCTTTTTGTCTGTGTGTTTTTTAGAAATATTTATGCATAAAAAGGGTATTTAATGCATGCATCAAGCAACCTGAGAGTATATGGTACTATTGTTGGTAATTTGCATACAAACCGACATTGTGAACATTGAATTTATTTCTTCTGAAATTGTGCCTCCTTTCCCCAGCAAACTGAAATCTGGCATCAAACTGCTAACTTCAACTACTTCTGCATTTTTTTTCCTTATAACGCTACTTTTTTATTTGAATGTCACCCTATACTCAATGAGATAATAATGTCTGGAGTCTTCCCTCAAAGATGGAAAAAGGCCTGCATAAGACCCATCCTGAAAAAGGAATCTCTGGACTCATTGGAGACCAAGCACTATCGTCCAATATCCTGCCTTCCTTTACCATCTAAGATACTTGAAAAGCAATGAACCAGGAATTAATGGAATTTGTGGACCTTAATAACATCTTAGACCCCACCCAGCATGGCTTTAGGTCATGTCATTCTACGGAATCCGCTTTAATAATGGCCACTGAGGAAATCCGCAGGACCATGGACAAAGGAGGTAGAGCTGTCCTAATACTGCTGGACTTGACGGCAGCTTTCGAAACCGTCAATCACGGAGTCCTACTAGATAGGCTTAGAGCTGTAGGTATCACAGATACTGCTTTAACCCTACTTAGGCCCTTCTTAGAAACCCGAGTACAGCAAATCCACTGAGAGGGATTTCAGTCTGGAGAGTTTTTTCTCCAATGTGGTGTCCCCCAGGGATCAGCGCTCTCTCCTACCCTGTTTCATCTGTACGTGACCCCACTGGCAAAACTTATAAAATCCCATGGCCTGCGATTAGTGTCTTACGCTGATGACACTCAGTTAGTGGTGTCACTCTCCCAGACGGTGGAAGTCACAGTGGAGCGTTTTCGTAACTGTCTCCTAAGTGTAAAGAGCTGGATGAATAGGAACTTTTTGAAGCGCAACACTGAAAAAACTGAGGTGATTGAGTTTAGACAAAAACCCTCTATCTGGAGTGATCTATGGTGGCCTCCAGAAGCTGGCACCTGCCCTGTCCCGGCACAAAAAGTTAAGAACTTAGGATTCATGATCGATAAAGAACTAACATGTACCTCACAAATCAATCAACTTGCATCGGCCTGCTTCTTCATAATCAAGGTCCTTAGAAAAATCCTACCATTTATACCTTTCACACTGAGAAAAACAGTAGTTGGAGCCCTGGTACTGTCCCGCATTGACTACTGTAACGCTATGTAATTAGGAATTGGTGAAAAACAGCTCGCAAAACTCCATTCATTGCAAAATACGGCAGCCAGAGTACTGCTAGATCTCCCCAAACGTCACCCGACATCTAACGCTATTCGACAACTCCATTGGCTTCCTGTTAGGCGAAGAGTGCAATTTAAGGCCCTCTGTCTAGTCCACATAACCCTCAATGGAGGGGGGGCAGAGGACATGATCAACCTCTTTCCTCGCTATGTGCCGTCCCGCACATTAAGATCGGGTAGTCTGGGCCTGATTTGCCTGCCTAGAACTAAGAAAGTCCGCTGGGGTGGCAAGTCTTTTTCCTACCAGGCAGCAAAACTATGGAACACCCTGCCCATTGAGCTACGCCTTGATACAAACAAGACCCGATTTAGAAAAGCTTTAAAAACCTGGCTCTTCTCTACGGTCTAATTGGTAGTTCCATCACAATCCTCCTACAGCGCCAAGTCGCCTCGGCATAAGTGCGCTCAATAAATAATTCAGTCAGTCAATCAGTCATATATTGAAATATTATTTAGCTTGTTAAGCTTGTGTGATCCTCCAAGTCACGTGGTCTATATAGTGATTTGCGACTACAAATATGCAATTCCCTCTTCAAACTACTCTACCATCCACAAAGGTACATCATCATTACCATAGAGACATCATCAGTGATTTAATCTGAGACAGCATTAAAGGAATCTCACGGTTCTCTTGATATTAAGGGTTTCGTTGTTTTTGATTTGTTTATTTCTGTTTACAATGCAAGTCTCAAATAATCTCTAAACAAAGAACTTTTAGGAAGACTAGGGAACCAAGGGGTTTATTTACAGTGTGGTGGACAGGGGTACGCTTCCACAAAGGTTGCAGTTACTTAGAACCCCTGACTAGGGACTGTGCCCACATATGCCAGCACCCTCAATTTTGTTAGAGGTGGGGGCATGTTATCAAGAAACGGAGTTAAAATTATCGCCGCTTTGGTGGCAGGAAACTGCCCCTAAAGCGGCGAAAATGGGCTTGATAATATGCCCTTGTGAATTCCCATAGAAGCCCATGTTCTGGTATGAACATAGGCTTCTATTGGAATTCTGCCACTAAAGCCACGATAATTTTAACCGTTCTTGATAATATGCCCGTGAAATCTGAAGGAACATTTGAGAAGCAGAATTGGTAAATATTGTGGATTTGGCCATTGCCTGTGTGGCGCCATATCCCTAATTGGCCTTCCCCTAATCCACCACTAACCAATGCTAGGAACTAGGGGGCAGATTTATAATAAGGGACGAATCCCTGCATATTGGCAGGGATGAGCCAGTTATTTTGCGTGATGTTAAAAAACCCTTGCATTTACAATGCGGCGTACCTTGGCACAAGGATAGACAGATGCGTCACGCATCTGTGGGCATAAAGGTGACACAGAGCTGGAGTCGTGTCGCAAGTTCAACGCAACTCCAGGACTGCACAGGGGCCGCCTATACTTGCTGTGCTACATCACTCCTTATGCCTGCTACAAGCAAGCTTAAGGTTTTGACGCAGTGGGGTCGTAAAAGTGACTCAGTGAAATCTTGTAGGTTTCACAGCATCACTTTTTTGAGCCTTCCATGCGACGGAACGCCCACCCTGCAAATATTATACCTGACGCAGGCATAATGTAGTGCAGGGCTTTAAAATGGGACAGCCACGATATAAATATGTTGCATAGTGGCGCATCATTTACGACTCCTCTGCGTCACTGAAGTGACGCAAGGTGTCGTAAAGATGTCGCAAGGGGATTGTAAATTTGCCCCTAGCTTTTTAGTTCAACACTATTTCAAATCCCTAAAAAACATAGTGAAAAACTGAGATGGCTGAGTAGCGGAAATGTGGGAATCCAAAATTATGAATATTTGATACCTAAACAAATAGTTATTCCTCACCTACAAATATTTCCACATACTTTGGTGCAGGATGAAAGAAAGCCAACCTTACTTTTGAAATCTCCTTTGCAAGGGTAGTGCGAAAGAAATGCGTTTGAAATTAATAAATAGATGTGATTTGTCTGCCAAAGGAATGGTGTATTTTTATGGTGACTTTTAAAATGTGCCTTTTCAATGCCATGACAGCACTCACGTAAAATAAGCCCCCGAAGCTGTTCCTGAAAGATTGGTTTAATTTTAAGTTTAGCAGAGGATTTTGTCGGATCAAGTGGGGCTTCCGTCTGTAGAAATGGTTTAACTATAGGAACAGCAAAGTAAAGACAGGGCGGGCTTGTATGTGTCAGAAATAATTCGTAGCTTCCTGCAAAAGGAGGAAACCTCTCCTTGACATAGTTCAACATAGGATTGCAAGAGGAAATTCGTTTGACACTTCTGTCATTTTTGGGTTATATCTGGAGATGAGTGAACATTGTAATTCACATTACTTTCCTGCAGGTCTTGGCGGCGCATGTGGATGACGGCTTTTCCAAAAGACACCCTGAGATATTTTTTTTATAAACTGAGGGGTATATTATCAAGGGGTTTTATCTCCGCTTTTTTGGCTTCAAAAGCCAAGAAAGCGGAGATAAAATTATCTCCCTATTACCAAGCTGTCGCTAACACCAGTTAGCGACAGCTAATAGGAGATAGCGACCATCATGGGCCCCACTTTGCATGTCAGTGATATTTATCACTAATGACATGCAAAGTGGGCGTGCCAAGATGTTAGCCACTGGAAACAGTCGCTAACATCGCTATCTCCTATTACCAACTTTTGGAGATATTCGCGCTAAGCGCGAATATCTCCAAAAGCTAACACCTGCCCTGAGCAGTTCTTAGCCATGTTATCCAATGGGAGGTGGATAACATGGCTAAGAGCATTTGCTCGATAATGCATGAATATCGCTGACTTTTCAGCGATATTCATGCATTGCGGGCGTTTTTTATCGCATTTGCGATAAACCTTGCTAATAGCAAGGTTTATCTGCGATAAAAATTGCCGATTTGCGGCGATAATTTTTGTCTCTAAACAAGTTAGAGACAAAAATTATCGCTAGTTGTTGGTAATATACCCCTGAGATTCTAGTAAAGTAGATATTGGTACTAAATTATATCAAACCTCGCAAACTGTATTTACAATTCATCTTCATAGAGTCTGGCTTCTGCTGAATATCAGTGGAGTGCTGCAAAGCTGACCTGTGAGTACATTAAACTTCATCGAAAAACCAGAACAACTCAGTCAAGAAGGTGATTATATAGTTTTCTTCTGCATGAGTTCTTAAACAAGTGATTAGGCAGAAAACGCATTTCATTCGGGTGCATTATACTCACACATGTAGAACACACCCGCGCATCATACCTTTGTTGTGTTAGCATAAGGTGTTAGGATCTTGAACTGTGATTACATAAAATGTGATGTATTTAGGCCATTAAATAGAAAACATGCTGCGTTAATGTGGAAAGCAAATGTGATTAATAGAAAACACTAACATGAAGAAATCGTGTTGTGCCACTGACGATTATTCATGTATCTCATGTACTTACGAATGTGTTAATTTATATATAGGTAACAATATTAATTGAATATATTTATTTCTTATGCAAACTGGCAAGGCTCATGTGCCATTTTCTTATGTTAGCTGAAATTGTGGGCCTGAAATGCATTTCCCTGGAAGCTCTCACTTTAGAATTAACAGTTTAGATTTCATGTGTGCTGTGATTTTTGTTCTTTCTCACATTTATGTTGCAGGTGAAAGAAGCACCCTTGTTAGTTAGAATAATGTCCTTGTTTTAGGAGTCATGCAAGGAGAGAGGAGGATACATCGTGAGCTAAGGTTGATAAGCAGAACTGTTGTGTTTTCACACCTAAGAAGACCTAGCAATCAAGGTCACCATGTTACTGTTCAGGAGCATTGCTGTCATGAGGAAAAGTACCTATGAGAACGTGGTCGTAGTGGATGGCGTGACCCGCAAGGAATCTTGGGAAGATACCTGTAATATTGGGACGTTGTAAGTAGGGAATGCAGCCCACTTATTCTCTGATTTGGAGAGAGAGCATCTCAGAACGAGCTCTGTCTCGATAGCTTTATGCTATCCAACCTACTAATGGTGGAGAGACTTCTAGGAAGACTCTTTATGCTGACACCCTTTCTTTTTCCTTCTCTGAAGAATGCTTAAGTAGGGATGTCATGCTAGCGTTAGTGTAGGGATAGATTAATGCTCTATATTCATCAACTCTTGATGCAGGGAAATTTGGGCTCATGCTTTTTGTTCCTCTGCATCCCATTCCATGAGTTACTTGTCCTTTGCATGTTGCACCGACTCAACTTTATCCACGGATTTGGCTTCATGTTGATTCAAATGTATTACTACTCTCTCATTTTTTAGGTGTCTCTTTGTCCAGTTATTTTTGGCTTTGTAATAAATTAACCAACCCTACTTAGTGGACTGTGGTTACTATGTGTACAGAGAAATTGCTTTTGAACTGATTGACATTGTTAACTATTCCCCCCCTCCATGCTTTCATGCTCGATTAAAAAAAACATCAGATCTGAGTTTTAGAGCAGATCTAGCACTTATTGGCCTGGCCCTTTCAGTTGTTAGCCGTGTAGGATTGCTTTCACATGTAGCGAGAGGAGAAACCAGAACTAATATGGAAAAGTAGAACCAAGGACCCCAGAGCCCCAAGATAGAGTCCAATGATCAAGAACGGAGAGCGACGGAATTTGGGGGAAAATGACGGAGTTTGATGGTGCGGTGAGATCAGCAACAAACGGAGGTGTGAGTATCAATAGGGTGTATGGCGTGTGTTACATTGTGGGAATTAATTTATTGTGTGATGTCTGGTGGAGTAGGTGTGAGAGTCGAATGAATGTGATTACGGGCCAGACATGGCCAAAGGATTGAGATTTGACTTTCAGGTCCAGAAGTGGCCTAAGATCCCAGGATATTTTAAATGGTGTGGAAGACACAGAGATTTATAGTGATTGAGCGAGGAATTGAGGAGTTATTGTGAGACATCATCAACAGTTCCACTTAATACCGGGAAATTTGTTGAATGGGACGTGTGAGAATCATTTAGTAAATCCTGTGTAGAGATTTGAACTATCCTGATTCAGGTGACCAGCGCAGGTCGAGGGTTGCCGTGCATGAATGTTCTTGGATGACTGAGTTCTATCCATTCTTTAGATGGCAGACAATTACAGAGTTTAAGACGATTGTGTGAGTGAATGTGTAAGGAGAAATTGTGACAGAGTGTGAGCTGCTGCAAGGAGAAAAGGTGACTTCAGAGTGTGCCACGCTGCGATAGGTCAGTTGGTGTAACGCTGCACTGGGATTGGCTGGTAGTCATTGGGACGTCGGGGTTGAAGAAATTGCTCACCGTTGAAACTTGAACAACTTGTAATTAAACTATGCAATGTTTTAGGGCGTTGCGGGATATTTTCAGAGGTGATCAAGGCATTGTTACTGAAGTGGGCAAAGAAGTGCTACAGGAGTATACTCCAGCACACAATACGACGATGAAAGTAGGGCACCATACCATAATTTGGCTTCAAAATTGGCACAAAGTTACTGAAAAAGAGAGGGAACTGTCATTTCCTCGTTTTGGGTCTTTTCGGTTGGATGTATTACATCAGTTGAGGGGAGTGATGTTTGCGCTGTGACCTTTACCTAGACCAACAAAGTTTAAGGTGTTAGACGCATGGATATGAGCAGCACATGCAAAGAAAAGAGCGATATATCAAGGGAAGATTAAGGAAAGCTTTAAGGGCATATCAGGAAGCGCAGTGGGATGCACAGCTTAAGAAATGGAGAGTGGATACTATTGAAGGAGAAAGGCTGTACCCAATGCTGGTAGGAGAGGGAGTTTCTCAGAACAAGAACAGAACGGACAATGGAAATGATGGGAGTGATACGAACGACAGCTTGTTGGATAGGCTGTTATCCGAGGATCCTCCACCCTATAATCAACATTCAGAGGAGGGGAGAGGAGAGTTGACGAATGTAGGAAACGCGGAAATCATACCAGCACCACACATGTGTCCTAGCACAGGAGTTGTGGGAAGAATATCAGCAGGAGGAGCAGGAATGTCCGCTGTAGGAGGGACAGAACAGAATGGAGTCAGTGCGGTTTCACGGTTACCAGAAGCTCTTACAGTACCGTTCACCATTGGTCCTATTGTTATTCTGTAGGGCCCAAATTCAGGGGGAAATGTTAGTCAGTGACAGTCCGTTTAGATAGCAGGAACTGGATTGGGAGGGCCACCGAACATGAGTGGAAATTGCCCATCCCGACTGCCTAAGGAGTCTAGTACTCCTTTACCAAACACTGCTGATCCTTCTGGAATATGTATTGGTTCTGGTACTATATGATCCGTACCCATGGCAAGCACTAGTTCAAACTTAAGGATGTGGGAAATACCACTGAGAGGACCTGTGGGTTCACGGTCAGAGACGATTGCAAGTCAGGGAATTGCTGGAAACCAATATGGTACAAATGTTTCAGACTTAGAGACTTGGTTGAGGGATCACAACAACAACACGGAAGGTCAGAGTAGCACATCAAGCCACTGAACGATCAAGGCTGCATTGAAGGCGTTGAATGTTGTGAGGTTGAAGGCTGAGGTAGTAAAGATCATCCAGGGGAGCAACTAGAACAAAGCTTCGGGGGTGGCTAACACTTTGAAAAGTGTGGACGAAACCATCTTTAGAGACTAGTCAGAATTTTTTTGGGGGGGGGTCCTTTTACTACACAAGAACAATACTAGTATTGAATGTCCGTTTATCTGGAAAAAATGTGCAAACTATTGTATTTTAAAACACATGGCCACTGGTCATGCCTAACAAGACATTACATCTTGATGTTCAAGCAAATTTCTTTGGTTAATGCTCTGTTTATACTGCATTTATCAACACATAATACAACTATGGTAGCTGAAAAAAATGTTAGTGCAGGAGACAACTCTTTTGCAGCCAAGCGGGGGTGACTCAAGTCCAAACTATCTAACACTTAGAATGTTGAAACTGTGCTCCATGATTCTACATAGTGAATCTGGGTTTCAATTGCCATCAGGTATTCTTGGTAATCATATGCTTGGGTAATCTCACAGAAATATAACCCACATTTGGAAAGATATTTGCGGTCTGACCCCAACAGACAATGGTCCATCCACCAGCAATTTAATGTGATGGTCGGACCAAAGGGCTGTCTGTGGGTAGAACCTCCACCGAAGGCCTGTCGGTGATCGTCCCACCGACATAATGAGGCCCTTAGTCTCTCTGGGCCTTACAATTTCTCTCTTGGTCTTTCTCTCTGCAGGTCTCTCTTTCTAAAGTAATAGAGTTGCGGAAGAGAACTTGTAGAAGTGGCAACAATCAATGAGAATAGGATGCCCTTGCACATTTGAATGGGGCAAAAATCTAATAGTGAGCCAGTTGAATTATGCACATAGACCATTTCCTTGAACTGGGGTTTTGAGAGTTGATTGCAGAAGCTGGGTTCCAAAGGCTGCCCAAATCATGCCATTAATGTACCTATCTCCCCAAAACATGTCCCTGCAACCTGTAGAAAGTCCTGTGGAACAAAGAAAGTCATCTTGGAAGGATTGGCATTTTAATGAATGCAATGCTGTCAATCATTGGTGAAAAAAGCCAAGCTCAGAAGGGCAGTGAATTAAAACCCCAAGCCAGAACTTTACTTACATTTGGCTCTACATATATATCCTGCACATGTATCACCATAAATTCTGTCTTTCTTCCATTTTCCTCCCAGTCTGCAGATAGACTGTTTTTTGTCATCAGGGTCATTACAATACAAGGGAGCTGGGGGATTTGGTTAGCTCTTGCATGTTGTAATTGGGGTGTGGATGATAAAAAAAAAATGTTGAAGTTGTTTGAAAGGGTATTTGGTGTTGAACGTGGGGTTGATAAAGTGACAAATGGGTTGAAGCATTAGATTGTTCATGGAGAAGTCTCTGAAGGATATGAAGGTTTGGTCTTCTCTTTTCTGTTGGCCATGGTTTCTTGGTAGCACACTGAGCAGGGAGATAGGGGTAGCAAAGTGCCCAGTTTAGTCCAATGGTATGTGTGGTTTCCATTGGATTGTCAATGATGTAGAGAAGACAAGAATTAGACTGTGGCCTTTTGAGTGCATTGGTTGCATGACATGCTGTACCACACCAACTGTATTGATTGGTTGAAAAGAGTTTTTCTTGCTTTGCTTTGAGCTTGCATGATGAACATCGATGAAGGTTGACCTGACATGAAATCTTACCAGGCTGAGGGGTTACTGAAATCATCACCTCTTTTAGAAAATGAGGGAGTCTGTTGTAAGACAATTACTCCCCAAACACCACCAGTGATCCAGGTAGAACTAGGAAGCAAGAGTAACAAACATGAAACTCAATGAGGAGTCAAGCACTCTTCGGGGGTTTCCTATACTGCATTTTTGGCAGGGGAGGCAGAGAGGCGATGTGAGGCAACCCCAAACTCTCCCTCATTGTCCAACCAGGAAAAAAGTATGAAGGAACAACTGCTTTAAAAAGAGTACTAGTTTGACATACATTGACTGACTGCAGGATGGGCTCTTGGTCAAAGATTTCTGCTGGTGCTGCCCCATCTTTAAAGAAAGTGGTGGATTCAAACTTTTGGGGACTGAACATTTGTCCCTTTTAGCAGGTGGTCCCCATCTGGCAAACTGTAAATGAGGCCCATAGTCATGTAAGTACAGCATATTTTATCAATCTTAGAAGGATGACATGATGAGAAGCCTCTGCAGGAATTCATACCATACCCTACAAATTGCACATACTTGCCTGCACAAGGTGCAATACAGGCCCATATACCTATATATATGTATATGTATGGCATGTGCATTAGGCAGATTTAACAGTGAATTGAGGCCAAATGAATGAAAAGATTCTGGGTTGTAAACTTAGCAATTTGCGAAATCATCAGGGTTACAACCACAAAATCACTTTTTGTAACCTACAAAACTCATTTTGTAATTTGGAAAACTTTTTGCAACTCGTAAAATGGGTTCTGTGACCTTGACCAAATTGTAATTTGAAAGTGGCATGAAAGGGGCCTTTCTTCCAAATATCAATTTAGCTTGGAATGTTTCATATGATGTGCAACCGCAATTCTAGTCACAAACCATTGGAAAGATACTAATTTCTTAAAAGAGATGGTAAATGATTTGCAAAGTGGAAGGGATCTCCTTAGGACCCCTTCCTCATTGGGAAGTGGGGTGGCAGCCTCAGGGAGAGCAGACTGTTGGTCATTAGAACCCCTGACTGGTCACAATGAAGTTCTTCTAAACGGAAAACTTTTTTAAATTAAAGATTCTCCAGTTCCTTTGAGGAAAATGGGCTACTTTAAAAAAACAAAACAGTTTCCATTTTGGAATGTAATCACTAGGATGGTGGTGTGCTATACGACACAGGCCCTACCCCTATAATTGCAGCCAATTGCAGTGGGTCACAAACTGCGACCTACCTAATAAATATGAATTAGGTATCTCATGATGTGACCCCATGATTAGTTATTTTGTGAACCAACCTATGAGTACATAAGTTGGTTTTCAAAATCCGAATCCATTTACAAAAAGTTGGTGCTCAATTTGCAACCCCATTTTGCAAATTGAATAATAGTACATCTGTCCCTAAATGCTCACCGCGGAAAACATCAAGGGGCAGATTTACAAGCCCCTTGCGACGCCGGTGCATCACGTTACGTGACGCACCGATGGCGCAGCCTGCTGATTGATATTTACCAGCACAGGTAAAGTCACCCTGCGTGACTTAACCCGTGCTTGTAAATTTCTCCCCTGTTCACGCAACATTTTGCGTGTTAGGGGCGTGACATGGGTGTTGCTGTAGGTGTTCCCATGCAACACCCATGTCCACTGATGCATTTCAAGATTTACGAGAAATTGTAAATCTGGAAATGTGTCAGAATGCTACTCCACGCTAGGGGTGGCGTGGTGAAGTGCAATGAGGAGAAATGTTTTCATTTCTCCTCATTTGTTTCTTCTTTCAATGCATGCTGCATTCCAAGGCACACATTGGAAGAGGAAATCACCTTAATTGAAGGTGCGCCTTCCTGCGCAAAAACACTCTCCCCACAACGCAGGCATCCTTGCACCATGGTGCAAAGGTGCCTGCGCCGGGGCATGGCAGCGTTTTGTGCGCCAGCACAGGGGGAAGCACAGAGATGCAACATATTGTTGTAAATATGTCGCATCCCTGTGCTTCGAAACTAACGCAAAAAGCACAAAAGGTTTTATGCTCCAATCAGTAAGGCTGAACCCTATTCAAACAAAAAACACCAAAATGCAAATACCAATACTCTATTCTCTAGTTTCTTAAGGCGCATAGGGTTGAATCAATGTCCCTGTGAACAATCTGTTTCAATATGATTTAATCAAAATTTATTCAAAAGATCACATATTTTACTCAAGTGAAGAACATTTTTGATCCATTTAAAAATTTTACCAAACACCAAACTACCTTGTCTAATCAAAATGCAAATCCACTGCATATTTTGACATACTTAGATCGAAACAACCTCTCTTTCAACATCAATCACCCATATCACATCCACCTTTCGTCTCAACCAACCGCTATCAACAATCCCTACCCATTCCAGCAAACCCACACCACAAAACACCTTTCAATATTTCATATTTATACACATATAAGGACAAACGAAAAAAGGAAAGCCTTCCTGACCCACCGGTGGTCAGACATCTTGAACCGGGAGCAGGACCTGCTGGACCTGCTAGGTGTTCAGGTTGCGGGGCTTGGTGAGTAGCTATTTACAGTAGTATTGTGTGTTCTGTTCTGTGTTACTGTTATTACGATTTTGTTTTCCCACATAGCAAGAATGCTGCTGTTTACATGCAGGTAAGTTACGTTTAAAAATCTTCTGTGATTGTTACTCTTCTAGACACTAGACAGGCGCTCGGCGCTACTAATCTTACTTGTTTGCAACTGTGCGCTCGCTTGGGCTGATTATGGAAGAGAATTAAGGGGCATATTATCAAGGGGGTTTATCTCCGCTTTTTTGGCTTTAAAAGCCAAGAAAGCGGAGATAACATTATCTCCCTATTACCTAGCTGTCGCTAACACCAGTTAGCGACAGCTAGTAGGAGATAGCGACCATCTTGGGCCCCGCTTTGCATGTCAGTGAAATTTATCACTAATGACATGCAAAGTGGGCGTGCCAAGATGTTAGCGACTGGAAACAGTCGCTAACATCGCTATCTCCTATTACCAACTTTTGGAGATATTCGCGCTAAGCGCGAATATCTCTAAAAGCTAACACCTGCCCCTGAGCAGTTCTTAGCCATGTTATCCAATGGTAGGTGGATAACATGGCTAAGAGCATTAGCTCGGTAATGCATGAATATCGCGGACTTTTCAGTGATATTCATGCATTTCGAACGATTTTTATCGCTTAGGAGATTAACCTTGATAAAGCAAGGTTCCTAAGCGATAAAAATCGCCGCAGCTCGGCGATAAAAGTATTGCCGCTAAGCCAACATAGCGATAATTATCGCTAGTTGTTGGTAATATGCCCCAATGTTAGGTAATGCTAGAGAGAGTTTAGTTCTTTCCTTAGTCCTCCAGTCACTAAGATAGTGGTGGATTGATAGGTAGTTTCTTTAGTTCCTTAGTATTAGTTGGTCATTTTTTAGCAGTCTGCGTGACGCATTCTCCGTCACTTCACGTGCTGCTGAGTGCTGACTCCAGTCCTTAGTATAACCTTTTGTAGTTTGTTAGTGAGTGAGTAATATAGCAACTAAGACATCAGCAGCACATCGGCAGCAACCAACCAACAATTTGGTTTATCAAATTTATGCATGCGTTCATCTAGGCATTTTTGAGAACTAAAATAAAGGAAAATGCAGACTTAGTGAACAATTGTCCCTTCAAAGGAGGTTGATTCATTGATAGAAACTTAGAAGCAGCAAATATATTTTTGGCAATTCATTTCCAATGTCTTTGAAATAGGTGGGCTAGGTCAGGTGGTACTTAGGTTTAGGATTCTTGAATCAGAATGGAACCCTGGATTAGTTAATAAATAATAACTAGCCGGTCCGCGAATCCCGTAATACTACTAGTCTATCAGATTAGATAGGTCAAATTTATTGCAATTGTTGTTTCCAGAAATGTGTTTTCGAGCATTTTTTAAAATATTTTATTTGTTTTACACCAATCATCAATATTTGTCTCTTTATTGATTATGTCTTACATGATCAGCACCCAGGGGCAAGAAGACCAGGCCTGAGGCGGGAGCTGGAGAAGATGCCTTCCAGGGCCAGGACCGCCGCTCTGCCAAAGGCTCTGCTGCTGGCCCCAGGAAGTCCTCCTGTTGTATTAATAATTATATTTCCCTAACTTTTCCTACACCTGATTTTTTCCGAACTATTATTTCTGTTTCCTAATTCTATTTTTTACCAAATCTTCTTCGATCTATCTGTTTCTAAATTGTTGTTATCCCTGCCTCTAACTGCCTCTGCTCTGACTCTGTACTACTACTATTAGTCTGTCTGTAGTTAAGCTTGCCCAGTTAGCCACTCTTTATTTTTAAAAAGTTTTAAAACTGAGAGTCACCAATAGGTCTAGCCACTGTGTCCAGTACTTTGGGTTGTCCTCTTCTAGTCTTCTTAATCTTGTTGAGAGGCTTTTCGACAATTGCCACCACAAAATGCCCAACCAGATATTTTACTATTTTTGATAGGATAGGACATACTACTACTGTCTACTCTACTCTAGTACCTGATTTGCACTAGTGATCTATGTGGTGTATGTATGTATTTTAACTATTTTTTCAATCTTGAGAGTGAAAAAGAATAAATGGGGGAGGCGTATATGGCATCTAAAAAATTTGTAATGGTTTTTCTAGGTGTACTGAC
Source organism: Lissotriton helveticus (assembly GCF_964261635.1). NCBI lineage: Eukaryota > Metazoa > Chordata > Amphibia > Caudata > Salamandridae > Lissotriton > Lissotriton helveticus. Next base: position 324,065,879 of record NC_136068.1, read on the forward strand.
CACCAGTGCCGGGGCCAGCGGCGGGGCAGGTGACACCAGCCAGGTGGGAGCAGCGGATGCGGCAGCTGCTGCAAGGGTTGGTGTGCTAGCAGCAGTGGCAGGCGGTGGTACTTATATTCCTTACTTATTGATAATAGTTACATACTCGCTGCAAGGGTGTACACTGTATGTTGAGAGAGACTAAGTTGTTGTGAACAATGGTTGAAGAAGAAGACACCGGTTACTTAGCATTAGAGCAATATCATTAGCGGCAGGAGTTGAGTAACTAATGGCCTCTTCTATTTGACTTCAAGTCAGCTGGGAAAGTTTTATGGAGAAGACTAAAAGTCAGGCGACATTGATGGATGGGTTGAACGAAAAGGGAACGAAGGATGGAAGGAGGAAGGACTGGCAAGATGTAATATATTACTGGCAGATGGGATGCATAGGGGGCTGATAGGAATCAGATGCATGGGTGGTTGAAGGATGGGTGGAAGGTGAAAGAAAAGATGCCTGTCTGGGTGGGTGAAACTGTATGGGTGATAGGAAGAATCATCCGGGGTGTTTCATGGGTCAAACTCAAAGGAAAGCAAGAAAAGAAGGACGCATGGGTGGTGGTTTAAAAAAAATAACAAATGTATGTTGTTGGAGAAACTAAGGTTTGTTGAGAGATCAAGAAGAATGATAGACATGTTTACTTTGAATGGATGGATGCCTCAATGGTATTCAATCATCATAGCTTAGGTGGAGACTGTCACTGGATGAAGAGTCTTTGAAGAGAATGTAAAAGAAAAATAAACCGCACCAGAGTAGCAAAGCCAAGGAGAATAATAGAAGATTTAAATTGAAAAAATATGAGGCTAGAAGAGCAATGCAATGATTGATAAATGGAAAAATCGCTGGGAAGAGAAACAACAGGACTGTTTTTTATACAATGTTTTTGATTCAAGGTTGTATTTTCAGAATACTCCCTTGACTCACAGTAGTTTGCAAGCACAGCATATATATTGTGTATGTATTTTATCAAGCGCATCCCTTCGACTCTGAGGCCCACTCCCTACCTATGTCATTTATTTTTGACTGTGCCAGCCTCCATGAGTGACAAATCAAAAGTACCTCATGTGTCGTCCCATATATAATCAATAATCATTTGGATTAGATATCATCTGCTTTGATGTAGTATTCAGGGTGAAAGTGAAATTGAGCAGTTGACCTTGATGTAACAGAGTATGGCATCCCATAATTCAAAAATAAGATGATTATGTAGTTGTAGACTACAGCTTCCCCACTGGCGGACAGTAGTAAATAAAGATAATGTGAGTCAAAGACATAGGTATGTTTGTCTAGTGAACAAAATGACTGAGCTGGCATGCCGGCTACAAAAAGGTTAATTTGGATAAACAAGAGAGAGAAGAAGAAGACTGGTGTACTCAATAGTGCCTAGTAGTAGTAATGGCTGAAACTCCCACAAATGTTAGAGGATGAGGAAGTGGGAGGATACCACAAATGGTATGTACTGTGCTTGCTATTGCTACTGTGCCAATATGTGTGGAATTAATTTTGTGTTGCTGTTTTGCTAAGAGTATTGGTTACAATAGTCTTTTTTCTTTCTTGATATAGCTACTCCTTCCAACCAGACAGGAAGGAGTTGGCATCCATGGCCCAGAGTCGGAAGCTGGAGGCCATCTGCAAGGAATATTGGCGGTTGGTGGTTCTGGCGAAGGAGGATGCGGCAGCAGCTGCAGCCTCCACCAATGCCCGGGGCCCCAGCCAGGCCCCCCAGTGGTACGGTACAGCGGTCTGGCAGCAACCCGCTGTACTTCCTTCAATACTGCTGCCCCCCCTGTGGATGCAATTGTAAATCTTTCAAGTGCTGCATGGTCCTCCGGGTGGCGGGCCTAGAGGAGTGGATAAAGGTCCTGGAGGGTAACAAGCGACGAGCCCGCTGCTAGAGAACTCCGTCGTATTGCCCCATTTTTAATCTTTTTTTTGCTGGGTGAGAATTGGGCGTTGGTGTTGGGGAAAAGTTGGTGTTTAGATTTATTATTTATTATGGACAATTGACTAGACATTGGTTGCACTCTTTCTTTTTCTTTGGACATTGGTTGGGGTTAGGGAGAGGGGTGGGTCAGGTGTTGTGGGATTTTTACATTAGTTTATTTTGTATGGGGAATAAACTATATTTATACTTAAACTTTACATACAATGTAAATGTTTTGTGGGTGGTTACTCTTTTACTTCACACAGTTTCCTTTGCTGCTGCAGGGCTGCAGCCAGTTTTTGATTTAAATAATCTGCTGACAGTATAACACACAAACAGATAGATGTGGTACCCTCACCTGTAAGTGACTTGTCCTACTAGTACTGTCAGTCTCTCCTCCTAGTCTATGCAGTCTACAACTCGACTCGGAAGGGTGTGGGTGTGTGAATTAATGAATTAATTTCCATAAAAATAATTATGCCTCCCTCAAACTTCTTCACTTACATGTGATTGATGTTTATTTAAACTAAGGCAAATCGATGGCTGCATGGTGATGATGGTTTCATCTCCCAATATGCCATTGTGGTGGTGGTAGTAGTAGTAGACACTGGCAGTAGCATTTGCAAAAAATAGAAAATGAGACAGTCAGTCGCCTGGGGGAGACGTGGGAAGGAAGAATGGGAAAGAAGACTGACAAACAAGAAGCCATATGATTAGCAATGCTAAAGTAAAATAAAACATAATGGTCTCATGTAACAAAACTGGTGCTATGTAAAGCGCTCTGCTACCCATATCTTTGGGTCTAGTTTGCGCTATATAAAACTCTAAAAAAAATGGTGGCTGGGATAGCCTAGTACAGTCACAAATTGTAGTTGACTCGACCTATGAAGTGGACAAGCGTAACCTTTAGTGATGTAAAGATGATGAATCAATGCCGGTTATTAATTATGATGCATTATGTTCCTCTGGAAAAAACAATGACTTACAAATACACTGAGCATGGGTGGGCAAGCAAAAGAAGATCCTCGCTCCTGCCTTGAGTTAGTGTTGCTTTCACCACATCCGCTCCAGCAAGTGTGTGACCAATTATTGGTGTAAATTAATTCAATTTAGTCACACCTCAATATAAATCACACAGCCCGGGGGAAGAGGATTAGGGTTTGATGAATGATTGGGAAGGGGTATTTGAGGGAAAGGTTTGACAAAGACAAACACTACACATAGACAACACACAATCTTGGCAGACGACCATCATATTCACAAGTCTGTTAAGGGAGAAAAAGTAAATGCATGCATGATGATGACTTGATGGTTAATGATAAGTAGTACTAGCTAGACCAGTAGACAGTACAGGGCAGCAGTATATTATTAATTATTATTATTCAATTGCCTTGCCTGTCTGCCCTCAGAGAGACCCAAATTACATACATTTTGGAGCCGATTCCGATTCGGTAAAATCAAGTCCGAATTGCCGTACGGAGCGTTTTTCCCATACGATTCGTACACAGAACCATACCCGTACATACGTACGATGTAATACGATGTGTACTCAATGCAGTTCTCCGTACGAATCGTACAAAAGACCATACGATTCAAGAAACCGTACGGATTGCACTCGGAACACGCAGTACACGATGTTCGTACGGATCAAGGCAGCTTTTTACGAACCAGCAAGTATGATTCGTCAGTACGACACTCTGTACGACTATTTCTCCACGGGACTTTAAAACATCTGTAAAAGCACATTTTGACTCTAAACGCGTGTGAAACGGACTCCCCCGGGTACACGAGTTCACCCTATGATTGCAGGGGTACGGTGCGAACTGGTACGGTGCGTCGGAGTATGGAGCGTAGGGGTAAGGTACATCGGGGTATGGTACATCGGGGTATGGTACATCGGGGTACGGTGCATGGGTGCACGTAGCATAGGTGTACGGTGTGTAGGTGTACGGTGCGTAGGGGTGCAGAGCATAGGGGTACGCTGCGTACCCCCATGATCGCAGGGGTATGGTGCGGAAGAGGGAAATCCCGGCCCCAAGCTTACTCTGCCGCTGCAACAAAGACCACAGAGACACCAAGTGGCAAGAATGCATCAAACATAAGCGGCAAAGCAAACAAGGGGGAGTGTGCTACCAGCACCATTACCAGCGCAGGCCAGGAGCGTGTATTAAATGGAAGAGATACCACTAACAGCTCCGGTAAGCAAACTATTTTCTGTGGGAAAAGGCAGGAAAAAAGATGCCCAGACCCGCCAAATGGCTCCCTCTGTGACATGGGGATGAGGATGACTGTTTGAGGGGGCAGGTGGCAGTGGAGGAGGGTCCTGGTACATCCCTGCTAGCCCAATCTATTACTGTGAGTGATTTTAGCCCAAACCAGGCAATAATAATGATATGGGCAATGGCAATGGCGAGGCACAACCTGCAGAAGGAGCGCCAGACAGGACAGTATTGAGTAATGGTGTGCTGGGGCTTGAGATGCCTTTGAGGTCTGATATAACTCCTAACGCAAGTACTGATATTCAGGAAAGAGTCGACACTGGTTATGCTGGTATTGTTAAAGGTGCAGAACAGCAGAGTGGTGAGCCTATTATGAAGAAGGCAGAATTGGTGGACTTGGTAGAAACGTTTTTTTCGCTGTCTGACCATTCAGATGTATCCAGTGATGAGGCATTAGAAAATGGGAGGACACAGATGAATCGGCAAAAGGATGAGAATAGTAAGCATATCAGCACAGCCCCAGAGGGCTCAGGAGGAAACTCATCGGAGGGCAGCCCTCGGACAATGCATAAGAATAGGGTGCTGACAGAGGATTTGAGGCACCCAGTTAATAGCAATTGAAGCAATGCGGAGCAACGGGACTACTCTCTTTCTCCAGAATTAAATATAGGGACTAGGCCCCCTGATGAGACATACAGGACAGATTCTTTGGCACAGAGAATGGCAGAACCAACAGAAGATGTATCTTTGGCTCTCATATATCAAATGATAATGGCCCATAGAGAGGAAACACAGGCAGAGAGCCAGAGGACACAAAATGCTTGTCGCAAAATGCAAAACTTGTTTGATGCATAGCAAAAATGTGCACCGAGTTTACTACAAGGATTACTGAGATAGAAGCACGCATTTCTTGTCTGGAGGATGAGCTGGCAGCACAAACAACGCTGACTGAGACCCTGCAAACAGGGAAGGATGACTCACTGTGGAAACTCACTGATTTAGAAAATCGGGCTTGGCGAAATAATTTGAGAGTCCTTCAAATTCCGGAGGGTCTGGCAGGACCGGACCCATGCAAAGTAATCATTGAACTATTTACGCAGGCGTTCCCTGAACTCTCCCAATGGGACTGGCAGAGAGAGATGCAGAGGGCACATTGTTTCCCCTTTACCATTCGGGCCCGGCCTGGTCAAACTGCAGCTGCGACTAAGCCTATGGCTATATTGATTTCGCTTAATAACTTTTTGCCACATGAAGCTGTTTTTGATTTGACAAGGCCTGCAGAAAAAGAGCTGGGAATGGAGTGGAGTTTTTCGTCAAACCTGACTACTGTTATCAGACGGTAGAGAAGAGCTGGCAACTTTGCCAATTTACTGCACAGTTTCAATCTAAAGGGGCCCAATCCTTTCTACTTAACCCAGCCAAGCTGAAAATAGTATAGAAAGAAAATACCAGGTTTTTTACATCTGAGATTTTAGCAAAATGATATTTTCAGTCTCTTAAAGAGTCAAAGTAGATAGTCTGGTCAAAGGGGACATTGGGCTTGCACAGTAGGGCTAATAGCTTTATCTATCTGAGTCTTTACGGAGCCTATCTGTTTATGTTTTCTATCGTTCTCTGCTTATGATGCATTATACCCCATGAGCATTACTATTTCATATGTGCATACGGGGAAAAGAATAAGTAAGGAATTTTTGAATATTTTTGAGTATGCATTGTGGTTTTTTTCTTTTTTCTTCTTTTGTGCTTAATTAGAGAAGTTGCGGACTGGCTACTACACATGGGGTATCACACGGGTGTGGGAGGCACTTTTTGGGTGGTGGGAGTATGTCATCGCTAGGACTAGTAGTTCTAAAGCCTTGTTAAAGGGGTAGGGTGGGGGTGGGTTGTGGGGGTGGGGGCTAGTGGGAGGAAGGGCAGTGGTGGGAGGAAGGGGATCGTGGGGGTAAAAAAAGGAAAATGATCCATAGCAGCAAAGAAAGATGTAGAGGCATGATAACATTTATGAATGGTCCTGAATAGGCGATATTACTAATGTGGAATACATGGCTAAGATAGGCCTTCGAATATGTACCCTGAATGTGTGTGGGTTAAATAACCATTATAAGGGGCAGGGGGTGGCTACAGAGCTACGGGTGATTCAGCCAGACATAGTGTGCCTGCAGGAGATGCACATTCCGCGGGGGAAACTGAAGATTCTGTCTCAATTAGGCTATGTAGTATTGGCACCCTCTCTGCAGTCAAATATGATCGAGGGGTGGCAATTTTAGCGAGACCCTCCATCCAAACAACTGGACGTATATAGGTTGATGCGCATGGATGGTGGGCCATTGTGGAATGCAGGGTAGGGGAAGTAACATTTACCCTATGTACAGTATATTGCTCTTAACTTTGACGAAGCCCCAATATTGGAATATTTAAATGGCGAGCTTGCTACATGGCCCACTCTGTTATTGCTCTGTAGTGATTTTAATATAAATATGACTTATGGGGATCTCCAATTCTGTGGACAGAACTATAAAGGCAGGAAGCCCAGGGTATGTAAGGCCCTATGTCAACTTTTAGCTGACCACGGGTTGATGGATGCCTGGAGTAATTTGCATAGGCAAGACCCAGGATATACGTTCTATTTACACCCACACAATAGGCTTGTACGTCTTGATTTTTTTTTTATCCTCGCTATTATTTACAGGGCTTACAATTTGTGTGTATCCAAGGGTTACATCAGATCATGCGCCAGTGGTAGTAGAAATTCCGGCACTTGGGGAGTGTGTAGCCCCTAGAGCTTTCACTTTTGACAGAAAACATTTGCTGGATGATATTTTTATTGAGCATATGAAGGTTTGGATAAAGGAGTTCTTTCACTCTGCGTCCTGGGGGGTTATTTGGGAGACATTCAAAGCCGGGTTCAGAGGGGAAACTCAGAGCTATGGGTTTTATAAACAAAAACTAGCTAAGCTGGCAGTGCAGGTATTGTTTAATGAACTTAAGACTGCTGAAGAGGAACTGGCTAACGGACTAGCTGCAGGACATAATACTGCAGCATTACAGACTACCTTAGGTAGATGTAAGGCAAAAATTAATCTGGAATGGAGTGAAGAAATTGCCATAAAATATCAAACCTATAAAAAAGAGTGCCATGAATATGAGGAGGCCACTGGATGTTGTTTAGCCCAGAGGTTACGTATAAAGGAGGCTGAACAATGAATAACTGGGATTAAAAATGTGGCAGGGGTTATGGTGTTTGATCCTCAGGAAATACTCAAGGTTACTTTTGATTTTTATACAGAATTGTACACAGGGCAAGATAATTGGTGTTCTTTGATGGGTCTAGGACTCCCAGCCTCATTGTCTGGCCATTTGGAACAGGCGGACGCCGAGATGCTAGATGAGCCTATTACGTTAAATGAAATAGAACAAGCCATTAATACTCGTACAATAGGGAAAGCTGCAGGACCAGATAAACTTCCGCTGGAAATGTATAAGATCTTTTTACAAGACGTTAAATTCGATATGCTTAAAGTGTTTCAAACAGCACAAAAAGGGGAGATACCGGGATCCTGGGCTGAGGCCAATATCTGTATTTTTAAGAAAAAGGGGAAGCCGTTTGAATTACCTGGGTCCTACTGTCCAATTTCTCTACTTAACTGTGTTGGCAAAATGTATGCAAAAATGTTGGCTACACGGTTGGCAAAAATTAAAACACCCTTAGTATCTTTAAAACAACATGGTTTTATACCAGGAAGGAGGAGGGCAGACCATATGAGCAGAGTAGCGACCCTTTTTGATATAGCAAAGGTAGAATCTAGAGAATTAGGGCTGGTCGCAGGGCTCCACAATTTATTTATAAAATATGGTGTAGTCCTGTCTTTCTAAAGTGACAAAGCGTTGTTAGCCTTCTTGGCTTAATGACATGCTTCGCCACTTTATTGTAAATATGGCCGTTTAATTTAGGCTGTACTTTCTGTATTGCTTCCCAAATTTTCCCATGGGATCTCTGTCCAGTGACCGAAACTCACATTGTAAAATTTAAGTCACAACCCTGTTGGCCTTCTTTTCAACAGGTGCACAGTTTCTGTGCTAACTAAACACCTGATAAATAATGATAGAGCATGTTATGGTATGTACTGGGTGCACATTGTGAACTTCTTTCAGCAATTCCCTCCTTCCAAGATGTGCATGCTTCGATTTCGTTCAAATTTCGAGACAATTTGTGAACTAATTTTAGATGAAGGGTGGAGTCCTCGCAATAAACGCAAATAGAAGTTTAGGCCAGAATCAAGATCTGCGCAACCATTGTAATGAGGCCAAAGTGTGCTAGCTTTGATAGCACAAGTGAACACTCTGCAATCGTACAGCTCTATTGCGCATGAACCTGTTTGCTAACGCTACACAAAACAACTACTAAATAAACAAAACAAAATTGCATTCAGCTTACAGGCCCAGCTCCTGAAGTGAACATTTTGTTCCAAATTAGGTTCTGCACGCTAATGCAGCCTGGCTGCAAATTTCCATTTGATACAGTTAAATGGTACATAATGAAAAATGTCTGAAGCGGCTATTCGATGGCATGGCCATAAGTCTGTTGTACAGGTTCTGATTGTATTAGTGTCACCCCAAATTAGCATGTGTTTCTTTTTTGATGCAGCCCGGTGGCCTGTGCAGCCAGCAACTGCATTTCATTAGCTCTGGGTGCCTTTTTCTCCACCATGCAAGCTATCTATTTTGAGTGAAGAAATGCCACCTCCTCCCCCCTATAAGCGGGACATAGAGAGCAAGCCGCAAAAACAAATAAAAACATAAAACTGAAAATGTATATAGGGACCTTTCTATAGTGACATACAACATGGGTGGTGCCACACGCTTTATAACGAAAGCCATTAAAGTGTATGCTGTCACCACAGTGGGTTTACTTTACACATGGAGCAGTTAATGGAGGATGTTGGTTCAGGAGTTTTTTTGTCATGGCCAAAGCTGAGATTTTTAGTGAATTGAGTGGGTTCAGATGTGTTTGGAAGGACCTTTGGAGGTGGGATTGAGATGGGCCTCAAAGGTGATACAGTAAGAAAGGAGTGCAGGGTTAATGTAATTTGTGGTGTGGGAGGAGGGGTGGATTGCTTCTGGGTTCTCATTGGTGGGTACCTTAGAAGAAGGCGGGAATCTTTAGTGGGTTTCTGATGGACTAGAGGTCAGCTGCGGCTCCAAGGTGCTGACGTAGGGTCCAGAAGGACACAAATATTCTGGACAAACAATAACAACTGTTGTTTGAAAGATAGCAGTGGGTGTTAAGGAAAGAAGGATGATCTGGACACCTTTCTGTGTGAAAGAGAGAGGGCATGAATGCACCATATCTATCAAGATATGGCACATTCCTGCTCTATGCCTGTGCTGGAGCACAAACTGTCACCTAGTGCTAACTCAAGCACTCTTGCACCATGGTGCAAGAGTGTCTTTGTTACAGTCAGGATTATTTTTGTGCTGGAAGGGACATCTTCCTACACAAAAGCATCCCCTGAGGGGTTTTCCTCTTTCTACCTGCACTGCAGCACAGGTAGAAAGTGGGAAAAGCGAGGAAAAATGAAGATATTTCTCCTCATTATGCCTCCCCTGAGAAGGCGTAGCATTCTGACACACTCCCAGTACTGTTGGTAAATGAGGGAATGCTTCTAAATCCATAGGTGGATGAGTGAAAACACCCAAGCTCCATTTATTGAATGCCTCCCTGGGGTAGACTAACGCTAGGCAGCAACTTGCACTGCCTTATATTTCTCCAGATTTACCAAGCCACACAAGGCTATGCAAGGTAGCCATGATGGCTTGGCAAATCTCATTAAATGATCTGTATCGCCCACACTCTCTTGCGTGGGGCAAGGGTGACTCAAAGCTCTCAGTGAATATGCTCCTAAGGACGTTGGTCACGAGCATATTATTTACAAAAAGTGAACTTTCAATTGTAAAACATACCTCAGTCAATCTGGTTTTGTTGTTTAATACTTGAGCCATCTCCACTGGCTGCTGCAGACCTTCCAAGTCACATGGGGCCACCATGTATCACAAGATTTTTATTTCATTCACACAGTCACCTGGTGAGGTGCCAAAATCATCTTGTGGCAGGGAATAGAAAACCCCGGACATCAGCAACAGCCTCAATGACCTCATATATTACCTACTGGCGGTCGCCAGTAGGTATATATAGTTAGGATTTTTTCTCTATGGGATTTTTGAAAATTCTATGTCTAATAACTTTGGCGTTTGTGGACGGAATTGGCTGAAATTTTCAGGAAAATGGCACATTTTGTTTCTGAGCAGCCCTTGAAAATTTGGGGGGGGTTCGTCAAGGGGGGGTCGAGAAAAAAGGGGGGTCCCAAAACGTGTTTTTAACATTGAGTTTTCCATAGGGCGGTTGGCCTCACTTTTAGCCCGAACGGCTGAATGGATTTGCACGAAACTTGGCAAAATTGTAGGGACTGGTAGCCCGATGTGCCTTTTGTAGGTCTCAAAATATGTGCTTCAGTGGATTTTGAGAAATTAACGTTCAAAAAAAGATATATATCTGTAACAGCGGACCGGGAAGCGCTCCGGTTCGCGGACTTTTCGCGCAACGGAGCTTTGTGAAGCGAAGCTGATTGGTTCTCCGGCGTCTGTAAACATTCCAAACAGTCCGTAGCGGCCGCCATCTTGTCTCTCGGTAGGATCGAGAGACAAGAGGAGGCCAAAGCGAAGGGGCAAATGACCATAAGGGGGCATAGTAGATCCTCGCTGACCCCCTAGGTTTGATGTGGAGGTTTTAAAAGGGCCCCGCGGGGCAAAAAAAATAATAATAATAATAATCGAACGGCTGAATGGATTTGCACGAAACTTGGTAAAATATTAGGGACTGGTAGCCCAATGTGCCTTTGCTAGGTCTCAATATATGTGCTCCAGTGGATTTTGAGAAATTAACGTTCAAAAAAAGATATATATCTGTAACAGCGCTCCGCTTCGCGTAACGGAGGTTTGCGAAGCTGATTGATCATTCTGTCACTGGGCTATAGTTGGGCTACATCTGGCTGATATTTGGGCTACATTTGTTTTTTTTGTCTCTGGCGGCCATCTTTGGGCTACATTGGGCTACATTGGGCTTCATTGGGCTTCATTGGGCTACATTGGGCTACATTTGGGCTCCAACATATATATAGGCCAATGTAGCCCAATATATATTTTTCAAAGTTAATTTTCGTAAAAACCACTGGAGCATATATCTTGAGACATAGCAAAGGCACATCGGGCTACCAGTCCCTACAATTTTGCCAAGTTTTGTGGAAATCCATTCAGCCGTTCGAGCTAAAAGTGAGTCCAACCGCCCTATGGAAATGAAGGAAATGAATGGGTAATTTGTAATTAGCAAATAGCTCATCGCAAACTAGGAATGGTAAAGAATCGCTATTTATTCCTTAAAGTTCGCTATTTAGGAAATGCAAAAAACTTTGATGATACATATGGCGGTTCATCTCGAACAAGATAAGAAGCATAGGGATAGATTTATGATGACTGGCGCATCACCAGGGATGTGTTAGTCATTCTGTGCCGCTGTTCCGTCACCTATGGTGTGCTGCATTTACAATGCGGCGCATCATGGGGCAAAAACAGCACAGATGCGTGATGTAACTGTGCCGTAAAGGTGGCGCATTGCTGGAGTTGTATCGCAAGTGTGATGAAGCTCCAGGAAGGGTCGGGGGTGCCCCTGTCGCAGGGTTTCTGTTCTCACACAGAACTGTGGACAGAGGATTGGAACCTCGGCGAATTAGGGTGCCCCAAAACTCACCTTAGTACTCAAAAACCCCTTAGCAAGCTAGGTACAGTGTCACATTGGATATAACAAACTCTCAATGTTTAGACAATCCAGAATATGAACTTATAGTACCTCAGGATACGTGGAACTCATGAACAGTCGGTCGTTATATATTTCTTAGAAACCAGAACATGGAGTTAAGAAGAACACATGTGTATTTGAAATGTTTATTTACTAATGCCGTCTTCTCAGGCGTAGTATCTTAGATAATACAAGTACACATATTATCAGTAGCAAAATTACCAGCATAGTTACTAGTACATGAAAAGCGAATGGTGACAGTATGTTAACATGCTGTAAATGAATAAGAGTTATCAACACTTATAAGCAGCCACGGGCCGTGGAGGGAGTTACGGTGGGGCAGGGAGGCGGGGAGGGGGAGGGGCAGGGTGGAGAGGGCTCCACCCTGCCCCTCCCCCTCCCCGCCTCCCTGCCCCACCGTAACTCCCTCCACGGCCCGCGGCTGCTTATATCTCACCCTCCCTAATACACATATTATATGATTTGCTAAGAAGGTCTGTTTGTGTTGGTTTAGGGCGTGCCCATACTTTAGTGTCTTAGATTTGAAGGAATCACATCAGCATACACCAGCTCTCTCTTCATGTGAACCGCATCAACTGTTGTGTATGTGTGTTCGGCAAAGCAATATAAAACCCGCCTCATGCCCAGAATTGGCAGAAGCTGCACTTATGTTATGAGTATGAAGTCGTGCAGATCAGACCTCATAACAATTCTGTATCGTGTTGTTCTTGAAACTTCAGCACTCGCTGTACAGATATAGTTTAACAAGCAAAGCAGATAGTAGAGCAATAACATATTATTCTCATGTAAACCACGATGAACTACTAGGTTGAAAGCTAAAGCAACAACTAAGTGTCGTGTGCAGAAGTTGCAAAAAAGGAAAAATGGCGTTTAAACCGGTAATGAGCCCATGCTAACTTAACACGGTGTAAAGATATCCAGGACCTAGATGACACCTCCCCATGATCCGGAAACGAACTGAATAAGATAATAGAAGTGCCATCTCATGAGAGCAGATTGCAACTTTATATGTGGACGGTCCGCAAGGTAAAACATTAAAAACTAGGAAAATTTAATGCTAAAGAAAAATAAAACAGCCAAGTACTTTATCGAGTCTTAAGCCAATAGGCAAGCTAAATAATAAAAACTTGACAAATAAGTCAATGAATTGTCAATGAAATGCTAGTACTCAGCATATCAAACATGAAAAAGGTCTATGACATAACTGTGTATGCAAAATAAGCTGCAACAGCCTCCAATAGGAAGTCACCGTCTTCATCCGAAAAGAGTTCAGCCATCCAATTTAAAAGCGGAAAAGAACATACGTGCTCTCCCAGCACCGGATCCTCTATCACCATCAGAGGACAGCTCGGTGGGTTTTCAAGAAAGCTCTGTTCCAAGAAAAACTGTGTTGCCGCCAGTAAATTCCAGGGACCAATTAGTACATGCATCAATGCCACAGCCATAATCCTTTCGCCAGGACAAACCAACTCGTGAGTAATGATAGGAGTCATCAGCTGATTAAAGTCGACGTCAGGAGAAACCGGTCCGCAGAGACACAAATCAATGGCCCAATCGAAATCACAGGTCAGGCAGTGAAATACAGGCTGGACACAGGTGAAGTAGGAGAATCGAAAAGATAATCCATATGCCGTGCTTAATATCGCCAACGGCATTGTGCCATAATATTCTAGCATGCGATTGCGGAACAGTGTCAGCAGCTGCAGGGCGGGAGCTTGCACAGGAGGGACATCCATATTTAAAAATGTAAAAAAGCACAAGAGCGTCCGCTGGTAATGCAAGTAAAAATGGCAATCCACGAAGCAGAGTGGAAAAAATAGAATGAAAGAAAGCAGGGATGACTCCAAAGATTTTCTCAAATGAAGTCACAAGACCACTGGTAACAACTTTAAAAAAGTGCGCCAGGGCCTTTGTGGAGGATGCGTTAAAGATAGTCCGAACCATCTTTCTGAAATGGAAAGGCAAATCTGTATTGAAAAGGGTCTGCACCTCTGTACGGGTGTTCGCTATGTGAAGCACGAAAGTTTCACGGGCCGAACTCAAGGCCACCTCTCTCTGAGACAAAAGAGCTCTTATTCTTGCCATGCCGTTGAAATCTGCTCCCAAGGTTGGTATTTGTGGCGAGATTGAAAACTCCCTATGTTCATGTGTGGGAGGAAATAGAACATTTCTGCAGCAAATAACCCGTTCACTTACTGTTACGATAAAAGGAATACTTTTAATTAACCCAGAACAATCTTCATTATTGAGCATCAAATAACTACCATTTTCCAACAACTTGAACGTGGGGATGATAGCAGGAACTGGCGTGCCACACGCAAGCCATATTTGGTCGGTGTTTGTTGCATGAACCGTGTAACTGTATGTGCCTAGTGAATGATCTGGCGTCTCAGTGCATTCCTCTCCATTCAGATAAACTTCTTGATCATCTTTGAAACATCTGTATGTGTATGGAAGCGACCAGACCTCATGAAGAAAAGCACTACCTAAAGGTTCATAACGACCTATTGGTATATATTTTATACAATTTGAAAACTTATATAAAGCAAAAGGCAGCGTTATTAAACCGTGGATAAGGCACGTTGCCAAAAAACCCGCAATCCTCTGCTGATGATGTCACTGAGCATGTCATGAATGATGTAATATGTGACATCATCAGCAGTGGATTACGGGTAATAGTATCTCTAGTTTACTCCCCTATAGCTGTCTTTCTTTTAACATAAGTGTCTGTTTCCTTCCCTTATACTTACTGTTCTTTTTTTTTTTTTTTAAATTTTTGGTTCACTTCCGGTTCGCGTACCGGCGAGCGAACTGGGAAGCGAACTACGAGAAATAGAGGTTGGCACAGTTCCAAATATTGTACCAATTTTTTAATAACGGGGAGGTAGTTCTGAAAAGAACTTTTTTTTTTATTGTTTTTGTTGTTTTATATTTTTTTTATTATTTTTCTGAACATTTTTTTACTTTTTTTGAATTTTTCTGAACAGTTTTATATTTTTTGGGGTTTTTCTTGGAGGGGGCAATGAAAACGATTCATTGTAAAGGGCTCAACAGGAGCAACAAAACAAAAAAAAGTATTTATTATTTGGGGCGTTTCGTACAAACTTGCATATGATTGTCAATAGCTCTGTTGATCAGAGTGATGCTACTTTCTCTGTAGCAAATGAATCCATTGCAATGTACGCAGACTTGTTTTACTTCACCAAATCTCATTTGTATATTTGGCACCATCTCCCTGCCCTCTGGTCCCGTTACTTCCGGTACAACAGTTCTTCTGGCCATAATAGGGAGATTATCTAGGTCGTTCCGAAACTGTGCAGCACTGTAGTTGTTAGGATGCCACCTAGTCATATGGCGATGCATTGTGTAGTTTCCGAAGCTGTATTTTTTGTCGGTCCCTCTGGACAGTCTATCTTGACATATAAGGCAAGTTACGTATCTTGCATTTACTTTTTTCTGACCTTTGGGAATTTTAAAAAATTGCCAAATGAAGTTTTCTTTCCGGTGAGACGTCCTGGGCTCCTCAGGCAAAAACTGCCTCTCTTCGTGCTCGTTGTCCTGTTCTTCTTCTTCCTCTTCTTGTTGAATTATAACTTGAGCAGGTGGTCCACTCTTCCTTGGATGTGGTGGAGGTGGTGGGGAAGCACCAGCTGAAGCTACTAAAGAAGCCATTGCTCACTGGTAACAAAGGGTCTTTCTCTCACAATGATGAAAGTCAGAGTGAGGAAAGAAGGAGGGATTTTCATCATTTGGGAAAAACAAGAGTTCTCAACCAATGAAAAGTGTTCATTTTAGATTATATGACCTAGTCTTACATCATTAGGAAACCAAAAGTGAAATGAACCAATGAAAAGTGTTATTACCAAGTCACATGACCTGCTGTGTTTACGTTAAGCGCTTTGCAGGGCCTCCCGGTTTGCTTCCAGAAACCTGCGCGTTGCGACTCGCTTCGCGTACCAGTTCGCTAACGTAGCACGTCATATGACGTATCACGCGACAACGTGAAACGTCATGCGGACGGGAGGCGTCACGATGTTGTTTTCTAACGCGGCAGTTGCGGTAAAGAAACGTTTACCGGCTCGCGGTCTATTTCGCGGCATCAAGGTCAGCTAACGGGAAGCTTCCCGATTCGCGAAGCGGGAACGAAGAAAAAAAAATATAAAAAAAAAAAATTATTCATAAACATATAAAATATATTTTTGGATTGAAAGAAGAATACATTTTACAGCTACAGATATTAGCTGTTAAAAAACCAATGAAATTCACTGAAAAAACCATAGGTTATAGACCATATATAGTTAGGAATTAGCATTTACAAAACCTTGAAAATTCACTGAAAAAACCATAGGTTATAGACCATATATAGTTAGGAATTACCATTTACAAAACCTTATTTTACTCACACAAAACCATTGAAATTCCATATATAGTTAGTTGCACTAACTATATATCGCGCACCCGCAATCCACTGCTGATGATGTCACATATTACATCATTCATGACATGGTCAGTGACATCACTGATGACATCACTGATGACATCTCAAATGACATCACTGATGACATCACTGATGACATCTCATTTGACATCAATGACCACATCAATGATGATATCATTCATGTGACAATACAATGCATCTCCTCACATTTTAATATAACCTCTGTTTCACCCAGTGTTAAATACAGAGTATAATTTTTGAAACCATTGACACACCAATACTAGTTACTACATACGCACTCACTGATTCCTATGTCTACACACACATTCACTCATTCACCCATACAATCATTCATACATACAATCACTCATCTTTACAACACTATCATATGCACTCATACACCTATACAGACACTCACAGTCTGCCACTCATCCATGGAGTTACTCACACACCTAGTCAGTCCTGTAAAGAATCAATGACACTTCCATTTTCTTGTCTATACAGTTAAACATAGAGCACCTTACATTTTCAAACATATACTAACACATACTTACCTTCTTATACAATCATTGATACAAGTACACATTGATCTGCACAGAGTCACACACCTCCCAGCCAGCCACACACACACTCAGTCTCCCATACAAATACTTGGACAATCAATCAGTAACCCATATAGTTAATCATATAGCTACTGATCAACACATGCAGCAGTTTACAGAACAACAGACATAATGATGCACAAATTAAGACAGTTTAGTCACTAACCCATGCACTCAGTGAGACACATTTAATCACTCACTCATACATTCAGTCATGCACCTACTAAATCCTTTGTCCAGACACTTATACTTCCACTCATTCTTCAATATGTAAGACACATTTTAACTTTACAGAAACATACAGTCACTGGATGTTGTCATCAGTGATGTCATCAGTGATGTCATCAGTGATGTCATTTGAGATGTCATCAGTGATGTCATCAGTGATGTCACTGACCATGTCATGAATGATGTAATATGTGACATCATCAGCAGTGGATTGCGGGTGCGCGATATATAGTTAGTGCAACTAACTATATATGGAATTTCAATGGTTTTGTGTGAGTAAAATAAGGTTTTGTAAATGGTAATTCCTAACTATATATGGTCTATAACCTATGGTTTTTTCAGTGAATTTTCAAGGTTTTGTAAATGCTAATTCCTAACTATATATGGTCTATAACCTATGGTTTTTTCAGTGAATATATATATATATAACTCCAAACACCACCTCCAATCCCGGCTCGGATCGGTGAAGCAAGCATGAGACGGACCACCAAGATAAATTACAGGTTTTCTTTATTGCATTTTCAGCTGGGTTGAAGGGCAAGACGCGTTTCGGGCAGGAACAGCCCTTGTTCACATGCAAAAGACCCAATGTAACTTTTTTCTTTTTATAATGCCAGTGACCCTCCTGCAACCCGCCTCTAAAATGGTCATGTGACCATAGAGATGGAAAACATACTGTGCATAAATTGTCTTATGTGCAAAATACGCCGAAAGAAATACTTCATGAAAATAAAACATGTATTAACACTATAGTCAAAAGCATAATTATTAAATCATGACAATTTGTAATAACAGGTTAAATCCTTACTTTTCTAATCTAAGTGATAAGGTGTTGTATTGTTGTATAGTGTGCAGAACCCGCGCGGCCTTTTACGCCTTGCAATTCAGCACCAGTACCAACCCTCCAAAACTATTTTTAAGGCCCTGAAAGACCTTACTGCTAAAAAGGTGGCTGTGATCCATCAGAGTTCTACCGCACATTGTGAAATCTTGGCGGATTTCTTTCTGGAAAAGGTTCATGCCATCTACAGAGCCTTTCCCTCGACTGTGCCCTTGGTCGGTAGTCCTCTTAAGCCCATAGCTCTGGATGTTTTACATTCCTTCCCGAGTTTAACACCAGAAAGGTTTAGTACACTGGCCCAGCAGGTGAAGTCAGGGTCACCGGCTGATCCTCTACGGCCAGCTTTGTTCAAAGACCTAGTATCCTCCGGTCTCTCACCGGTTTGCTCCTTGATCAATTTGTCTCTAACATCTGGCGTAGTTCCACTGAAGTGGAAACAGGCAGTGGTCATGCCTATTCTTAAGAAACCATCCTTGGACATCGGCAAGCCCGAGAATTATCGTCCAATCTCACTTCTCCCGTGGCCTGCCAAAGTAGCAGAGGCGTATGTCAACTCTGTCCTCTCGGACCATCTTCTTCAGGCAAATATCCTAGACAGCACGCAGAATGGATTTCGGGCCGGGCATAGCACGGAGACTGCTCTACTGTATATGGTGGAGCATCTCCGCTCCGTGCTAGATGCGGGGCAAACGGCGGCGCTGATATTATTAGACCTAAGCGCCGCCTTTTACACCGTGTCCCACCCGATCCTTCTGCTTCGTCTGGAGGAGGCTGTTGTTACTGGCCTTGCTCTCCAGTGGTTCCGTTCCTTTCTTGCCAACCGTTCTTTCTGCGTGGCCGTCCCGCCGCATCAGTCCAAATCTCATCTTCTGGATCTGGGGGTTCCCCAGGGCTCCTCGCTGAGTCCCACGTTATTCAATCTTTACGTGAGACCGCTGGCTGAGGTGGTTAGGCATTGGGGTATGACCATGGTGTCATACGCCGATGACACCCAGCTAGCGGTCACGATCAGCGGGGATGCGGATGTGGATGCCCCCAGATTTCAGAATGGACTTCGGGCGGTCGCCAGCTGGATGACTTCCAACTGTCTCCAGCTGAACGCAAGTAAGACGGAGGTCATGATCTTTGGCAAACAAACGGAACTCTGGGGAGACAGGTGGTGGCCGTCGGATCTGGGTTCTACGCCAACTCCGGTCACTGAGTTAAAAAACCTTGGGGTATGGCTTGACCCAACTCTCACCTTTGTCTGCCATACTAAGCGCACGGCAGCGTGCTGCTTTGGCATTTTGCGCGGGCTACGGCCTGTGCTTAAATTTTTCGATGCTGCCACTAGGCAACTCGTGATTCAAGCAACTGTGATTTCGAGGCTTGATTACGCCAGTTCCTTGTTAGTGGGATTAAACCAATCGGAAATCACTCGCCTGCAGCGCATTCAGAATGCCGCAGCGAGAGCTGTTGTGGGATTGCCTAGATTCTGTCCCACTGCTAACACCCTGCGTACGCTGCATTGGCTTCCGATTGCGCAAAGGATCCGGTTTAAGGCCCTTTGCGTAGCCTATAAAATTCTTAAGGGATCTTCTGCCACCATCCTTTCCAATCTTTTGTCCTGCTATGTTCCGGTCCGGGCTTTAAGATCCTCTGACCTAGAACTTGCAGTCGTCCCTCGCTTCAAGCGTAGTAGGGCAGGTGGCCGCTCTTTTCAAGTCCGTGCCGCAGTGCTGTGGAACTCCCTCCCCCCGGCGATGCGTGCCCACAGGGACCTGCTTTCTTTCCGTCGAGCAGTAAAAACTTTTCTGTTCCCTTAAATTCTTCCTGTTTTTTCCTGTTCAGTCGTGTTGTGTTGCTACCTTGTCGGGCGCCAGGACGCTCCTTTGCTGGAGCATCTGTGCGCCAAATAAATGAGTATAACATAACATAACATAACATAATATACAAAGAGAATGTTCATTAATTATGTCAACAGTACAATATAATGATTGGGCAGGGCAGGAGAACTTATAATGCTATTAATAGTGACACCTGGTCAATGCCTAAAGTGCGAGAAGTTATATTTAAATGTGCAAACAAAGTGGGATAAAGTGCTGTAGTGCATGATAAAATCAACCTGTAATTGTAATGCATAAATGCCATCTTAACAATTGGGGTCAAGCAGAACCTCATTTTGTTAGATTATAAAATAGTTTTAAAACATTACAAAAGATGGTTAAATAAGTTATCATGATTAAGAGTGAATAAAACACCTTGTGTATAAAACAGATATAGCCAAAATCTGATTAAAGACAGAATAATGAATGTATATACACACAAGAGGAAAATATAGAACTGTTGGAAATATTCTAGTGACTAACAGGGAACCTGACAGGCCGATGAGATACAGGAATATCACCAGTAAGGATCAACAGATCAATCTCTGACAAAAAGTCCCCACAGGCAACAGGGAACCTGACTACCTGGGGGCTATGGGCACATGCTAAGAAACTGAGAAATAGGGTCCAGACAATATAAATCACAAGAAATTATGCAAGTCCTCTGTGTTATTAAGACCATTTGGCCACTTTCGAGGATCATGCTGGATTCTAATTGTCTCAATTTCAACTCTCTGTTACCTCCTCTTAATAGTTTAGGCACCGTAGCCATCACATAATAGGTAAGACAATTCACATCCTTATTATGTTTGCTTTGAAAGTGGCGGGCCACCGGATAGGCAGGATCACTGTGTAGGATGGCTCGGAGGTGCTATAAAATCCTGACGTGCACCTGTTGTTTAGTACTGCCTATATAATTTAGGCCACAGGTGCACGTCAGGACATAAACATCAAACTCCGTTTTGCAGGTATGATTGCCTAAGATGGGAATTTCAGTACAGTTGAAAGGGGTACGGTAGTGAGTTTTGTTTATGCCGAACTTGCAGGCCCGACAGCTGTAGCATTTGCGAAACCCGGCTGCAGGTTGCAGCCAGTTCGCCTTATGTTTGAGTTCCAGACTACTAAGATCCAAACTTGCTCCCATGCTGCGGGCTCTGCGAAAAGTTACTAATGGTTTATTAGGTAGCATGTGCCCTAATATGTTGTCTGTAAGGACGATAGACCAGTTCTTATTAATGATCTGTCTGATCTTGGATTCTTGGTCACTGAAGGCCGTTATAAATCTAGGACAATCATTTTGTAAATTAACTGTATCAGGGGTAGATGTAATGACCTCACTGCTTAGAGTGTCAGACGGAAAGAGACTGGCCCTTGTTCTTAAATTGGCTTTATCCAAAGCCTGCTCAAACATAATGTCCGAGTAGCCTCGATTTTTTAACCTGATTCATAGTTCCTTGACACATCTATCAAAGTCATCAGTGGAACTGCATATTCTTTTGAGTTTTAGAATTTCACCTAGAGGAATGCTGTTGATAGTGTGTTTTGGGTGAAGACTCAAGGCGTGCAGCGTAGTATTACCCGCTGTGGGCTTTCTGTGCAGAGTAGTCTGCACTCTGTTAAACTCGTCAATATAGATTTTGACATCAAGAAACTCAGCTTAGCACTAATGTAAGATGTAAATTTCAAATTGAGGGAATTATTGTTAATGTCCTCAATGAAAGCAGTTGCTTCTTTTACGTCTCCCTGCCCCACTATAAAGATGTCGTCTATATAGCGGAGGTATTTAATGATCTTTTCTTTCACCCACACTTGATGCGTTACGTTGAGAACCCGCTCCTCCCACCAGCCCACGTGTAAATACGCGTAGCTGGGGGAGAAGCAGGCTCCCATCGCAACACCTCTCAATTATAATACTTATTGTACATAATAATTATTGTACAGACACCATTCCATCAGACTCAGTAATGCCTTATTGTGTTCATAAAATTCCACTGGTCTACGACTTAAAAAATATCCTGCTGCTGTGAGGCCATGATTGTGAGCTATACAAGTGTAAAGGGACTCAACGTCCAAAGTTATAAGCAGCATATCATCCTGCCACTCAAGATCTTCTATTTTTTTCAAAAAGTCACTTGTGTCGCGTACAAAGCTAGGCAGGTTGCTTACCAGGTCTTGAAGGAAAAAGTCAATGTATTGCCCAACTTTTTCTCCTATGCTGTTAATCGCTGAGATGATCGGTCTCCCGGGTATGGGCAAAATTCCTTTATGGACCTTCGGTATTAGGTAAAAGGCTGGCAGGACTGGGAATTCATTATACATGTACTTGTATTCATCTCCAGAAATGAGGCCCTCTCTGCGCCATCTTGATAAGAGCTTATTGAAGTTATCATTGGCCTTCAAATATTCCTTATTGCTCGATTTGATGTAACAGGCATTGTCATTTAGTTGTCTATGAGCTTCAGTAGTATAGTCCTTTTTGGGCCATATAACGATATTGCCGCCCTTGTCTGCCATTTTAACCACAATATCAGGATTGTTGCCTAACTTTTTCATTAATGCAAGATAGTTGGCCCGCTTTTGATTAAATTTGTGCCTCTTATAATTGTTGGGTTTTCTATATAGCTGTTTGATTTCCATCGTGATACAGTCATGAAAAGTGCCAATGTATCCTTGATCATGAGTGGGACAAATTTAGATTTTCCTTTAAAAGGAGTCGCGCCCGCTCCTTTTTGTGTCATGTTAATTTTGTGCAGTCTTCTCTGAGTACTTAGGTCAAAATCCGACCCCATAGGTTGCGAGTTGGTTGCCTGATTAAGATCATGCATCTCCAAGAGAACAGGAATATCCGACGCCAATATATTAATATATATATATTCATGGAAATGCACTGAAAAAACCATAGGTTTCACACATGTTATAGTTAGCTGGACATTTCACTCATACAAAACCATTGAAATTCCCCCGTTATAGTTAGTTTAGCTAACTATAACTCGCGTGCCCGCAATGCACTGCTGATGACGTATGTGTATGTAGATGGTGGAATTACTGAACAGGTTGTTGTAACTGGTATTGGTATCTCCATTCTTTTCAAAATTGTAGTTTCTATTTTTGAATGTATGTATCAAAGGTTATATTATGGTGAGAGGAGGTCTGCCACTCTTTCACAAGGATGATGTCATCAGTGATGTCATCAGTGATATCATTTGAGATGTCATCAGTGATGTCTTGAGTGATGTCACTGACCATGTCATGAGTGATGTAATATGTGACATCATCAGCAGTGCATTGCGGGCATGTGAGTTATAGTTAGCTGAACTAACTATAACGGGGGAATTTCAATGGTTTTGTATGAGTGAAATGTCCAGCTAACTATAACATGTGTGAAACCTATGGTTTTTTTCAGTGAATTTCCAAGGTTCTTTAAATGCTAATTCCTAACTATAACGTGTGTGAAACCTATGTTTTTTTCAGTGAATTTGCAAGGTTTTTTAAATGCTAATTCCTAACTATAACATGGCTGAAACCTATGTTTTTTCAGTGAATATATATATAAGTGACTACATTTTAGAAGGTTCTAGTCAACTGAGCAATCATGATTGCTATGAACCAGTTCCGAAAACTCGTATCGAAGAATCCAATAACATCTACTATAGCATGCTAAAGGAATGGCAGAAAAATGGACTATTGGAGTATGATGAATATGCCTTCCTTTTGAATAGGAATCCCAGAATTGCAATACTGTACTTGCTACCCAAGCTGCATAAGAATCCGACTAGACCACCAGGGAGACCGATTGTCTCCTCGATGAACTCGCTATTAGAGAATAGCTCTAAATATATTGACTTCTTTTTACGCCAATATGTTGAAACATTGCCTTCATACGTGAAGGACAGTCGTGATTTCCTTAAGAAAATTGAGGGTATAGTTTGGAAGGAGAGTTTTCTCCTAATAACCTTAGACGTATCTAGTCTATACACCTCTATCAAGCACGAAGACGGTGTCAAAGCGTGTGAACATTACCTGAAATCCAGATCCATCTCATTTTTGCAACACACTAAGATGATTGTACAAATGATCTATTTCTGTCTAGAGAACAACTTTTTCCTCTTTGATGGGAACTTTTATAGACAGAAACAGGGTACTGCCATGGGCACTTGCTTTGCTTCTAGTTTTGCCAATCTATTTATGGGCAGATGGGAGCAGGCAGTGCCCATGAGACATCATCTGTATCTCAGCCATGTAGTACTATGGCTGAGATATATTGATGATTTAATCGTAATTTGGAATGGCAGTGTGGAACAGGCAGAATCGTTTGTGAGCAACCTAAACAATAATGAATGGAACTTAAAGTTTGAGAGTTCAATCAGCAAAACCAATGCTAAATTCTTAGATCTTGAGATTATGGTATGCGAAGACAAACTGGTATCCACCTTATACACAAAAGAAACCACAGGCAACACTCTGCTGCATGCAGAAAGTAGCCATCCTCTAACACTGATTCGAAGTATCCCTTACGGGGAGTTCCTTCGGGCTCGAAGGAACTGCGGAGCAGATGCAGACTTTGAAAAAGAGTGCGATTTGATGACCGACAGATTCATCGAACGTGGGTACAACAGGGATGTGGTGAGACTTTCCAGACTTAAGGCCAGTCAGTTCTCTCAGAGCGAATTACTGGACTCTTCAAGTACCAAACAAGACACCACCAAGATCAGGTACATCTCCACCTATAACTCTGGATCTGTCAGGGTTAGAAAATGCTTAGCCAAGCACTGGAAAGTGTTAAGAACTGAGACAACTTTGGAAGATGCGATAACAGATTTTCCCAGTATCACTTTCAGAAAGGGTCTATCCCTTAAAGATAAGATGTGCAGTAATGACATTGCAAGAAAAAAAGACTCCACTTTGGACATCAAGGGATTCTATACATGCATGGCTTGCAAGGCCTGCAAATTCAGCTGCAACATCAAGAAAGTTTTCTATCCTGTGGAAAATGTGGAAAAACTGATCGACAAACATCTAACCTGTGTCTCAGATCACTGCATCTATGTATTGACTTGTCCATGCTCTAAAAAATATGTGGGCAGCACCATGTTTGCTGCCAAAAAACGTGTGCTGGAACACATGAGGGCGATTCAGAACAAGGACAAACTATCACCACTTGCCCGCCATTTTGAAGAATTCCATTACAGCAACCGTGACCTGCTACGCTTCTTTGTTGTTGATAGAATATCATTCAACAACAGAGGAGGTGACAGAATTCGCAAATTAAGACAATTAGAATCCCAATATATTCTAAACTTGGATTCCAAGATCCCTAAAGGGTTAAATTCGGAAGAGGAAATGGCTTGGTTTCCCGGGAGAATAATCAATTTTCATACCATATCACATAGTCATCGAATTGACAGCGAACATTGCCTCAGGTGTAAGAACCCTCACTGACAAGATCCTTGGCTGTTTTATTTGCTTTGTCTTGGTTTGGGATAATATGAAGAATACTGAGTCCAACTATCCCCAAAAAAGTTTTTTTAACTTCACTTATTGTGCACTTGTTTTTAATGAATGAAGAACAATAGTCGCATCTAGTTTTATGGTTGAGGGTGAACTTTTTGCATAATTATTAATGAGCCTTGGGCATTTTCTTTGCAGATTGGGATAAAACAAACCCTGTGAAATATATAATTGAATAATGGGCCAAGGAACCTATCTCAGGAAAATAAGAACATTGAAAGACACTTATGTGGACTTTACGTGAAAATTTGGTTGGAATCGGAAACATAGAAACTCCCGTGACAGTAACCCACTTGGGCATGATTTCCAATTTGTTGGAGTTGAATTTAATATTTTTGTAATTAACTTTAGAAATAATTTTTCCTATTTTTCTATGCACGATGAGTTTTCTTTTTATAAATTTACCCATTTATTATGGTTGATGAGTTTCCAGCCTAATGATTGATTGACTAGTGCATCTGTGCTATTGTAGCCCACAGTATTGTGATTGAAGTGTTGATGTCACCATAGCATATAAGTTAAAGTAAGATAGGTCCCACCCGCACAAACTTTGTCTAGAAGTAACCCACTTGGGATTATCAAATTTGCATTATGCCCAAACTGCGAATAGCAGCTCATGAATTTGTTTATATGTGCGCAGACTAAGATCCATTTATTAATGCATGGCTTACCACATATAATTAGAAACGAATCTTGCTATGCGAGGGCTAATCAGAATTTGCGTAAGGGGTGAATGTAACGATGTCTATAATTCGTTGACAGCATCATGCCCAAACTGCGAATAGCAGCTCATGAATTTGTTTATATGTGCGCAGACTAAGATCCATTTATTAATGCATGGTTTACCGCATATAATTAGAAACGAATCTTGCGATGCGAGGGCTAATCAGAATTTGCGTAAGGGGTGAATGTAACAATGTCTATAATTCGTTGACAGCATCAAACAAATCTTTCCCCTATGATGTTAAAATTGATTATTTGTCATGTATAACACAAACTACTTAATTCATTAGTCTGCGAGAGAGCTACACTGTTTTGATTGCTATTATTTTTTGCAGTGTATAACTTGGTGTTTAAGAATTGCCACTCACCCCAACCTGTTCCAAGATGGCTGACTCTCAAAAGAAACTTTGTTAGTCCACTGTTTATGTTTTGTGTTGTTGTGTGTAATCACGTGCACTCATTATAACCTATGGCCACACAACTAGGCTTTACCCGTGAGCAAGGCGGTTATCCGCCGAAACGCGTAGGGTTCGTAATTTTTTGGCTTATGGTTGAATAACATTAAAAAACCATGCTACGAAGACAGACGAAGTATTGAGCTTTATTGCCTGTGTGGAGTGCGAGGTACTGGTAAAGTACGAGAACGTGCATATATATATATATATATATATATATATATATATATATATATATATATATATATATATATGCGCACTGGAAAACTAAACACCCACTTCCTTTACAAAGAAATGGAAAGTTTGCATCTCTGCAACCTCTCTATTTTTTCCCCTTAGTCATATTCCGCTCAATCAACACAACAACCACAATTACACACACATACTTGCTACCATTCTTGGCTGAGCTTATCAATTATTCTTCTTTATTTCAAATTCAAAGTGCAGGCCCTTTATTCAGCCTTCTTGGTATCTACTACCCGTGAACAGCAGTGGGTAATTTGCACACTTCCGTCCTTTCTTGCGTCTTTTCTACCACACACTGGGGCAGGTTTACAAGCCCCTTGCGCCACTTTTGCATAATTTTTCCCACGAGCTTGTAAATCTGTCCAATTGTGTGTACTTTATGCACTAGCTTTCTTCCTTAGATGTGGTACTAGTTTCTCTTGCTCCCACTGCGGAATCCAACACCCTATCTGTGTAATGATCTGGAAATTCAAAGATCCACTTCACTGACAATGCAGTGGGTAGTTTGCGTCTCTCCAGCCTTTCTTATTTTTCACGTTTTTCTTCTTCCACTCAATCTACACATCATCCTCACATACACACATCTAATTGCTGCATTCCTTAGCTGTGATTATCAACTATTCTTCTATTTTATATTCCTATTCAAAGTGCTCATACACAGAACTGTGCATAAAGACTTAGGACCTCAGTGAATTAAGGTGTACCAAAACCCACCTTACTACACAAACCCCCTACCAGACTACCAATCAGTGACTCATTGGTTCTTCACCCTAGAGCAAAAGCACCAATGACTAGTCAACCCAGAACATGCGACTTAGATTACATGAAGTAAAGTGGATAACAAGAGCACTCTTTCATTATAGTCTTACACCAGTCCAAAACAAGATGTAAATAAAGACACGTGCAACTTAGTAATGTTTATTTCTAACGCCATAATCTCATGCACAGTACCTTAGATAATACAACCAAACATATTATCAGAAACAAGGTTGTCAGCATTGTTACTATTCTATGAAATACAAACAGAAAAAGCATCCTATAATGTTAAAGGTAAACAAATTTAAAATATACCTACATTTCACCCTCCCTACCTAGCAGATTAGTTTATAACTACAGAAAGTCTCATAGGATTACATGGGCAGACCCATACCTCTGGTACTCAGCAATAGTGGATCACATTCAGTGCTCTACAAACTGTCAAGATACGAATGTTCTCCAACTGTGTGTAACTTTGCCTCCACAATGCATTATGAAACGCGCAAGTATCAGAGGTGGCCACAGCTGCATATGTGTTATGGCTCGAACGTGCGAGGATCATTCTGAATAACAGACACAGTATTCAAGATAACCTTGATGTTCCATGCTCGTACTATAAACACATAACTAGCAAGGCAGTTTACAAATCTAGCATACCAAATTATTCTCATATAAAGCAAAATACTCACCGTTCTCTAAACAATATCACAAGTACGTGCCGTGTGCAAAGCAGAGCAGGAAAGCAAAAATAGCGTGTAAGCTTCTAATAAGCCCATGATAACTTAACAGGGTGTGAGTGCAAGGCTCAGCCCACGACACCCTTCCTTGATCGATATAAACGTGGGCGAATTAGGAACGCAGAGTCCAAGCTTAAAAAGCAGAGTCAGGTTCACAGTTTCAAAAAAAGTTATTCGCTCTTTGATAGAAAGCAGTAGCTACATAATAAAGAATACGTAGAAAAATCAAAGAGTCTTAATCCAACAGCGTGTAAGCACAGTATGTAGCAACAGCCTGCAACAGGAAGTCATTGTTCTCATCTGAAAACATTTCAGCCATCCAATTCAATAGTGGGAATGAACATACATGTTCCTCAACGACCGGAGCCTCTATCACCATCGGAGGAAAACTCGGGTCATCTTCAATGTAACTGCGTGCCAAGAACTCAAGCGCCGCTGCAAAAACATTCCAACGTCACATTATTCCATGTATCGCTGCTAAGGCCAAGGTCCCGCCGCAAGAACAGAGCACGTCATGAGCCACTAAGGGGCTCATCAGCTGGTCATAATCCGCGTTGGGAGACACCGTACTGCAGAGACACAAATCCAGGGCCCAGTCAAAATCGCAGCTCAGGCAATGGAACACAGGTTGAACGCATGTGAAAAAAGAAAATCAAAATGATAATCCATAAGCTGCACTCAATGTAACCAGAGGCAGCGCTCTGTAATAACTAATCATTCGGTTGCAAACCATCAACAGCCGGGACATATTGTCGTCTGCTGCAGGATGTGAATCCATATTTATGTAAACAAATTAATAAAAGCACAACGGCAACTAATGCGAGTATTAAGCGCAATCCACGAAAGATGCTGGAAAAAATCGAATGAAAAAATCCCGAAAAGACACCAAATATACTTTCTACAGAAGTGACAAGGCCACTGCCTCTAACTTTAAAAAAGTAAGGTAACCCCGTAGTCAAGGACACATTAAAGATACTCTAAATTAACTCCCCAAAATTCAAGAGCACGTCTGTATTTAATAAAGCATGCACTTCTGTGCGGGTGTTTGCTACATGAAGGACAAATGTTTCTGTAGCAGATATAAGAGAGACCTCTTTTTGAGACAATAGCGCTCTTATACGACTCATTTGGTTGACTCTGCTTTCAAGATCAAAATCGACAGCCAGATGGAAACATACAGCTTCCCATGCAGAGGAGTTAACACAACTTTTTTTTAATCAAACCACACGCTCAGTTACCGTAATCATGAAAGCGATGCCTGCTAACATTGCACAACAATCTCCATTATTTCAAAGTAAATAACTCCCGTTTCCAGTAAACTGAACGTTGTTATGATAGCAGGTGTTGGACTACCTTTCAAAACTCAGTCCAAATTAGGCGCATCTTGTTTACAAGAGTCATGCAATTGTATGTGTCTACAAATTAAGGACTGATCTGGTGCTATTGTGCAATCCTCGCCATTCACATAGACTTCTTTTCCCTCCCTCAGGCACCTATATGTAAATGATAATAACCAAGCTACATGGAGATAAGCGCTGCCTAAACATCCATATCTGCCTATAGCATAGTATTTCATGCAAACCTCAAACTTAAACAGGTTAAAAAATAACGTTATGATACTGTGGATAAGCCACACACCTGAATTGGATCTCCAATGAGTGACCACTTCTAACCATTCTCATAGTGAGCCCTGTGCTCTGATTTGACAGTGAGAGAGTGATCGCACCATAGTTTGTACTGCTAGTCATTCTCAGCATACGCTTTGACGTTACGCGTCGCATCAAAGCTTCCGTGTGACGTCATGTACGGCGCCCCGTACGCGAAAGACGCAAATGTTTTTAATTGTTTAATAACATATATTCATGTATTTAAAGAACATACTAACAGAAGACTTAATCTAGGATAATTATCAAATCATTTTTTTTAACTTTTAAAAATCCTATATTACTTCTATATTGTATGAGTGGAGCTGCGTGGCCCTCCGCCTGGTGCCCAATATTCCACCACGCCCAGACCCGGTTTATAAGCACGCGTGATCGTCACCATAAAACCATTAGCACGCATATCGCTTTACCACACATGCTTTTACAACTAGTATGCATTTACCACGCATGATAAACGCATAATCTTAATGATGTTTTTTTGTTGACGAACACGCGTTGTAATGGCTATGGCTTACGTCCTTCAAATTAGTTTTTTGGTATACGTGTGACCAAGTCTGATAAGATCGGAGGCTAAGGACAAACACCGTGGTGTCTGTGGCAGAAAATCTCATCGATCAAAGAGAAAATATGCGCAGGGTAAAATGAAAGTAACAGGTATAATAAAAATAACGGAGGAAAACTTCTAAAATAGTGGTTGGACGGAGTATGTAATCAACGTTTGGCGCCTCAACACTACATTTCAAATAAATATACATACAATATGTTTATTAATATATAACAAAAGTATAGCACCGGATGACACTCACGACCCGGAAAAAGAAGGCGGCAAATTTAATACTTAAAATCAGGAGAGGTTTGCTTGGCGAACTTGAAGAAAAAGAAAACAAAAGTGCACTTGCAAACAAGGCTGCGCATGCGTAGATCGTACAACTGATGCAGGAAAAACACCGGAAAGTTTTACATACTGTCATAGAAATATAGCTCTAAAAATTGCCCCCGGAATTTGCCCCCCGAGACCTAATGAATAAAACGGACTTCTAGTTTTTTTCCCTTTTTCACCGCGTACGAGTACCATATGCATACGCAGCGATTTTTTATTTTAAAAAATAAAGAAAAATTGACCCTAAAAATCCATGTACGACCCCCTGAGCAAGCCTAGAGAGTCAGGATATTTCTACCCTGCCCCCTTTCCTTATTTTTCAACTTTGTTGTACTGTTTTCTTGTGACTTGCTTCTAGCGACGAACAAAATGGCTGCCAAAACTTCCTGGTTTGCAGTGTTCACAGACAGTTGACATCCAATCAGCATGCAGCTCGTGCTCGTAATTGTACGAATTTCGGTACACGTGTCGGACTCCTTCTCTAGATATCGCTATGATTTTACTTGTAATTTTTTCAGAAACTACTGAACGGATTTACACCATTTAACAAAAAGCACATTCTGCGAACTGAACTCTAACCCTGCCAAATTTGCTATAATTCCGTTCAGCCATTCGGGCTGTAGCCCTTGCTAAAGGTCCCTGTGGAAAATTGCATGGGGAAAACATGTTTTGGGACCCCCTTTTTTCTCGGCCCCCACTTGACGAATCACCCCCAAACTTTCAGGGAAGGAGCGGAACCGAGAAGGCCATTTTCTTGGAGTAATTCACGAAGATTCGTCCACCGACGCCAAAGTTATTCCAAATAGAATGTTGTGGATTTCCTATGGAAAGTAGGACCTAACTATAACTACCTACAGGCGACCGCCAGTAGGTTATATATATATATATATATATATACATATATATATATATATATATATATATGTTATTGCGCAAGCCTTTTCGGGTCCAGAAAAGGAGCAAACCCGAGCCCAGTTTCGTGGTGCGTGTAGTTTTTATTTACAACGAAATCATCCAAACACCCGACACGTTTCGGTGCAGCGGCACCTTGGTCACGGGTACATTGGTTTACTTCATCATTACATTTAAAGTGTTCAAAGTGTAAAAAGTAATGTAGGACTACCAGTTCCAACACACACGAATGTTTATAAACATGGTTAACATCTTTGAGTGGTAAAATTGTAAGTATCAATACATTCATCTGTAGTGGTTTAGAATCAGTGTGGTCATGTCATATGCCATCATTTTGTCTAATCAGCGTCACGCATGATAGTTGTATAATTCCATTTCATGTTTATATAATAATGTATCATTGGACAGATACTCTCAGATATAGTCATACAATTCTGCCCCTGTGGGCTAACTGATACCTTTAAACTACAACATTACCGGAGCTTATCACAATTCTGCCCAAGTGGGCTTATACTCATTGAGACAGATACATAATATATCTAATGATGTCATGGCATGATCCCTTAAGAAAATTTCATTTAACACTAGAGATTTACACACTATTCATTCTGATACATTACTCCGTGCACAATTCATTACACCAATATGTTCTGTAATTCTCTATAGGCAGCTGTTGTTTGCTCATCCATGTTGTGTGCAGATTATTCGTCTCCTACAAAAGTAAAAAATTTGAAATCATTATGATATATTTTCAAGTTAAAAAAAGAGACAGAAGCTTCAAGTCAATTACAGAATTCTTATGCGTTAATTGTGCTGCATGGGTGTGCCTGAACCAAAATTCAGCCTAGATGTACTGACATCTCCTCATCTTTATTCAGCCCTAGAGGTTGGACTGTATCATATTTGATTATTAATCTTGATTCCAGCTGGCGTAAGTCTCTCACCCTGTTACCCCCTTTTTCTGAAATGGGAATCCTATCCAAGGCACAAAATTGTAGTAAATTCACATTTTTCTGGTGGAAATCTTTAAAATGCTTGGCTATGGGGTAATTATTATCTTCATTTACAATTGCCCTAGTGTGTTCCAGGACCCCTTTTTTTACCTGGTGTATTGTGCTCCCAATATATACAAGTGGACATGGGCAACATAGTGCATAGATACAGAAGTCTGATCTGCATGTTAAATGCTTCTGTATCATAAATGGTTTTTGGGTGTTTGACAGGAGCCGTTCTTTCCTGTTGACACTGTTCTTGCAGGCTTTGCATGCTCTGCATGTAAAGAAACCTTTTATTGCTTTTGAATCAATCTTAGTTTTTAAAGTATTCCTGCACAGCAAATCTTTCAGAGCCGGGCATTTTTTTAAAGTAATTTTAGGTTGATTGCCAACTATTTCCTTCAAAATTGGGTCTAAATTAAGCACATGCCAATATTTTTTGAGACTACTCCTCAACTGCCAGGATTTGTCCGAGTATGCTCTAATGAACCTAAGTGGTTCTTCCTTCTCATTATTTGGGGGTTGTGGGTGTAAGAGATCTTCCCTACTGATATTTTTTACCTTGGCACAAGCCTGATCAATCACTTTCTTAGCATACCCTCTTTCCTCAAATCTTTCTTTCATGTTCATCATTTCTTTATCAAAATCTGTGTTCGTACCGCAATTTCTCTTGGCACGTAGGAGTTCACTGAAAGGTATGCTGCAGATTAAGTTCTTGGGATGGCAACTTGCCGCATGATGCAGGCTGTTACCAGCTGCGGGCTTTCTAAACAACCTGCTCCTCAGTCTTCCTCCCTCAACATTGACCTCCACATCCAGAAATTCAACACAATGTTTGTCTATAGTGCATGTGAATTTTAGGTTACAATCATTTGCATTTAGGTCAGTGACAAACTCCATTGCATTCTCTCTGCTCCCTTTCCACACACAGAACACGTCGTCTATGTACCTTGCTCAGAGGACCACGTTCTGGGTAAAGGCCAAGATGTTACTGGCCACCTGCTCCTCCCACCAGCCCAGGAATAGCCCCGCGTAACTGGGGGTGAAGCAGGTTCCCATCGCGGTCCCCCGGGCCTGGCGATAGACGACGTGGTTGAACAGAAAATAGTTGTTGGAGAGGCAAGTTTGCATCATGCAGACCAGCATCTGGGTATGGAGTAAATACTTCACATCTCGTTGTGCCAAAAAGTGTTGGTTGGCATCTATCTCCAATTTGTGTGGTATACACGTATAGAGACTGTTGACGTCTAGCGTCATCAGCCACATATCGTCCTCCCACTGAACTGGTTCAATGATTCGTAAAAAGTCT
Source organism: Lissotriton helveticus (assembly GCF_964261635.1). Classification (NCBI taxonomy): domain Eukaryota; kingdom Metazoa; phylum Chordata; class Amphibia; order Caudata; family Salamandridae; genus Lissotriton; species Lissotriton helveticus. The sequence continues at coordinate 324,100,087 of NC_136068.1, forward strand.
CGTGTATCTTGGAGATACGATGGCAACTTCTGAACATATGGACGCAAAAAGTGGTCTATGTATTTGGAAGTGTTCTCAAAAGTACTCCCCATGGAAGACACGATAGGTCGCCCTGGGGGATGCTCATAGTTCTTGTGCAACTTGGGTAGTAGGTATAATACCGCAAGTTTGGGGTGTTCACAGCTCAAAATTCTAAATTCATCCTCTGACAGTAAACCCTCCAGTTTCCAGTTGGTAAGTTGTAGCTGGTAATTCCTGTTACTTTGTTCATCACAACTTTTGTTACTCTTTGAATAACTTTCTTCATCATCCAGTTGTCTCTTGCCTTCATTTAAATACATTTCAACCGGCCACACCACCACATTGCCGCCCTTATCAGACATTTTAATAACCACATCACAGTTATTTTTCAATTCATTTAGGGCCTGCCGTTGGCTTACTGTTAAGTTGTCATAAGTGGGTCTATTGCATTTATCCAATCTCTTGAACACTTTGATCACCCCACGTTCAAAAACATCAATCATTTCACTATGGATTTGCGGTAAAAACCTTGACTTGGGCTTAAATCCACTGCCACTACATGCATCAAAACTCAATTCCTCCTCCCTTAGACAATCAATAGTACTGATTTCTTCCTCATTACTATATTGTAACTGCCTCATTGTTTGTAAAAGATTGACATCACCAATGGTCACCCCTGTGTTGTCTACCAAAGTCTTCTGCCTCCTACACTGTCTGTTGTGAAACCATTTCTTCAATTTTAATATCCGTACAAAGTGAAAGAGATCAATTCTTCCTTCTGTATAATTAAAATGGCTAGAAGGACAAAAGGTTAACCAATGACAGAACTTCAGTTTGGTCAAGCGTTAAAGTTAAATTAGATAAGTTTACCACTGTGTGGGTGTTCTTCATTTTTTGGCTGTGCTGCCTCTTGTTTTGACTCCCACGTAGGCATCCAATAATCCCTGCTTCTTTACGCCTTTTCTGTTTCTGCCTCTGGCGCCTCGTCCACGACCTCGATTTGGCCAATCTTGGGACCCGAGGCTGGCAAGCCCTTGTCTCCCCTGTGCCATGAGTGAGAACTCCATTAAAATATTGGCTTTTACTCCATTGCTTTCCTTCGTTTTAGAGCCCGATGCATCCCCATTTGAGCTGGTCCCAGATCCCACCTTTTCACTGCTTTCTCCGTCGGATGTGCCTCTAATTGTTTATTTGGAGTCCCCAAAATTTTCTGGTTTAAGTCCCTTAAGTAATCAAACTTTCTTCCGAAAGTAAAAATCTGTCCTCTTTCGTAATCTAATTGGTTGTGGTGGAATTTACTCTGTTTCTTCTGTTTTATCTCCTCTTCTGCCTTTTGTAATCTTGTAGTCAGTTTGTTCATCTCGATGTCAAAATCACTCTCAGAATATTGATCTCTCAATTGTGAAGTAATTTGTTCGATTTCACCAGCCAGTCTCTCAGTGTCTTTTAAGGCATATTTAATCAATAATTTCAAAATTACCGTTGAGCAGTCATGATTGTTCTGGACCCATTCCTCGATCAATTCCAGACCTGGGTCTGCGAAGGTCGGAGTTATGAAAATGCGTAGACCCCGTGGTTCGCTTTCGCGGTCCACGTATTTTTGTAAAGTGGTGGCCTCCCACCACTTTGTTTGTTCCATCTTCGCACTTTTCCATAACTTGTTCCAGAGTTATTTTTTTGTTGCCTTGTCCCCTACTGCGGCATCACCCACTCTGCCCAGTGGCGCTGATTCTGTAGTAAACGGGACAAACAGCAAATCTGCTGCCTCCCGTCGCGAAGCTCCTCTGTTGGATTAATTCATTTTGTTGACGTTGTTGTGAAAACTCACCGTCCGGGAGTTTATGCACTGCTGTGCTGGTTAACGCAGTTCCTCAGCTGCAGCTTGCAGCTTGCAGCCGCGCTGGTTCCGCCTGCCCCCTGGGACACTTACGAATTATAGATGCTGTTGGGAAGGGATTCTCTGTGTTTGCGAAGCATCAATTTGTCAGAGTCATGTTACGTCCAGCACTTCCGGGTTTCACTGCTGGTAAACAAACCATTCTTAGCGCGGAAACCCCTCCTTCGCGTGTCCAGTCAGTCTAATCGTGTGTTCCTCAGATGGGTGGGCAGGGAGACTTACTCTCAAAGAGAAAGCAAATTTCCAAAACAGTTTCGCCGGTCTCCCAGCCACTCAGTGGCGGCGGGCTCGAGTAAAGGGGCGATCCTCTCAATATGTTATTGCGCCAGCCTTTTGGGTCCAGAAAACGAGCAAACTCGAGCCCAGTTCCGTGGTGCGTGTAGTTTTTATTTACAACAAAATCATCCAAACACCCGTCGCGTTTCGGTGCCCCGGCACCTTGGTCACGGGTACATTGATTTACTTTGTCATTACATTTAAAGTGTTCAAAGTGTAAAAAATAAAGTAGGACTACCAGTCCCAACACATACGAATGTTTATGAACATGGCTGACATCTTTGAGTGGCCGCCACTGATATATATATATATATATATATATATATATATATATTTATTTATTTTTCACTGAAAAAACCATAGGTTTCACACATGTTATAGTTAGCTGGACATTTCACTCATACAAAACCTTTGAAATTCCCCCGTTATAGTTAGTTTAGCTATCACTCATGACATGGCCAGTGACATCACTCATGACATCACTGATGACATCTCAAATGACATCACTGATGACATCATCCAATGAATGTGTGTCTTTCTGAAAAATAAATATTTTTTTATATGTATATCTAAAGGTCGATGAAAGAATAAATAGGTAAATGAGTGTCTAAATGGAAGTTTTTTTTTCTAAAATTGTTAGTACAACTGACTTTTTAAGTGTATCTTAGTGAATACATGTATTAATGAGTAATGTTTAAATATTTAAATATCTGTATCAGTGTCTCACTTTGTGTATAAGTGGCTACAAGGGTTGGTGAGTAGCTACATAAGTGTGTACATGGGTTATTAGTTTGTTTTTTGAGTATCAGTATGAGTGTCTGTATGGTTCGGTGGGGGATATTACTTAGCGCATTGATGCATGAATGAGTGGCTCACTGTTTGTATGTGTTTTGAAGACAGCATATGTGCAGGACTGCATGGGTGGATGAGTGTGTGTATGGGTGTGTTAGTGAGTGAATGACTGTCTCATTGGTATCTTCATGAGTAACTACATATGTTTTAAACTAATATATGTGAGTATTGATGTATATAAGTGAGTATATGTGAGAGTGTGAGTTTAAAAGAGTTCCTGTATAAATAAGTATGTGTTTCTATAAGTGATTGTTTAAGAGAGTAAGTATGTGTACGTTTCTGTAGAAGTTAGTATAGTGGTGTGTGTGAATAGCTGTATATGCAAGTAAATGGATGTTTATTTGCATCTGTGAGTATGTGTGTGACTAACTCTATGGATGAGTATCGGTGTGTAACAGGATGTATAGGTGTATGAGTACATATGATGCATGAGTACATGTATGAGTGACTATATAGAACTATTGGTGAATGAGTGGATGTGTATGTAGATGTTGGAATTACTGAATAGGTTGTTGTAACTGGTATTGGTATCTCCATTTTTTTGAAAATGTTAGTTTCTATTTTTGAATGTGTGTATCAAAGGTAATATTAGGGTGAGAGGAGGTTTGCCACTCTTTCACAAGGATGATGTCATCAGTGATGTCATCAGGGATGTCATTTGAGATGTCGTAAGTGATGTCATGAGTGATGTCACTGGCCATGTCATGAGTGGTGTAATATGTGACGTCATCAGCAGTTCATTGCGGGCGCACGCGTTATAGTTAGCTAAACTAACTATAACGGGGGAATTTCAATGGTTTTGTATGAGTGAAATGTCCAGCTCACTATAGCATGTGTGAAACCTATGTTTTTTTCCGTGAATTTCCAAGGCTTTTTAAATGCTAATTCCTAACTATAACGTGTGTAAAACCTATGGGTTTTTCAGTGAATTTCAAAGGTTTTGTAAATGATAATTTTTAAATGGATTAATTTTTGTATTTTTTTCTTTTTATACTAATTTCCTAAATTTTCTTATACATATTTATATTTATTTTATTTTTTAAGTTATATTTCATATTCTTAATGTAAAATAATAACAAAAGTAAATTGAAAATTATTTTTTTATAAATTTTTTTTCAATCGTAAGAGTACCATAAGCACACCATAAGCATACGCAAAGCCATGTGCCGTTTTTGTCCGATGGTGCACCGCATTGTAAATATGATGCATCCATGGTGGTGGTGTCACGTTGCACAATAACTGGCATATTCCTGGGGATATGCCAGTTATTGTATATGTGCCCATTAGTGTTTTAATGTAGTGAATGGATTACTACATACCGATGAATGAGTCACTACAAAACTAAAACAGCAGTGACAGAGTGTTTGGTGGAAGTGTAAAGATACAGACTTGGCAATTGAAAGTTTAAAAGCCAAGTTTACAGGTGCATAGAAAAGGGCATTTATTATTTATTAATCTTCCTAACGGCCCAAGCGCCAGCACACCTTTCCGAGGATAGGTTTACGATTTGAAACGCTAGCATTTTTTAAATTAAGAAGTATAATAATAACAAATATTAATACTTTTTTTATGATAACGATATTTTTTTATGTCTTCTATTTAGATGTTTTTAATCATGAAAATGCAAAGAACACAGTTTACAGAGTAACACTTTTTAAACTCTCCAACGTATGTAGATAGTAATACCTTATACGTGTTACGATCGAAATCGAAACCTTTACAGCTTCACAGTTTGTAACTTTTCCGAACACGTGCAGAAGAAAAACAGTTAAAACGTGAGCACGTGTAAACTGCAAAATGTGACATCTAAATAGGCGGACCCACAGCTTCCTTCCGTAGACTACTAAACAACCCAAAACTATATAAACCACACCTACTGTGCAATTAGTTTCGTTTTCGTGAGTTATTCCTGAGTCGCCAATCTATGTTGGAGGTTCCGTTTTCTAGCATCGGATTCTATTTTTGCGTCAACAAACATATTCCGGATTTGTAAGTTGTTTCAATATGGCATAGTCATAGTACTTAGGTATAATTTGCGGCTATTTGTCAATATTTAAACATTTATATCTAGAAAAACATTTTATTGCATGTTTTTCGCTTTTTCTCTGTAACGTCAGCAGCTTGTTTTCAGAAACAGATAGATTATAACAAACATTTTTCTTTTCTGGCTCCTTTCATCTTATATATAGTGACTTTTTATTTTATAATATTGACACTGTACTTCGCCTGAGAGGTGTTGGTGACCCGTTGACGCAAACCCTAAACATTTACAATCAACGTCACCATCTTCTACTTGTTTATGTGTTTTCCCCTAGAGATCACATACTGTTAATATGTATATTGGAACACTAACAGTCTTGGTGATCTTAGTGGAGTTCACGATCCGTCGTCACAAAAAGTAACGATAAGTAGGCAACGTTAACGGCTTGCGGTTTTCAATCTATTTTCCCCTTGTGATCATGTGCAGTGAGAATATATACATATTATTATTCTCACCGTCATGATCTCAGAGTAGTTTATGACCCATCACCACGAAGATCAAACTTTTTCACCTCCCGCAGAAAAGAAGTTCAGTAATCAATTACCGTTCAAAAGTGTTTCATTGTGGATGTTCTGTTAAATACATAACTTTATTTTTCTTTTCTTTTTACTGTAACAATGGTATCAATCGTAATATTATAATAGATTGTCCTTTTGCTACAGAAGAGGAATGGGAGATTTTTCAGCGCCATCTATAATATATCTTTCAAATATTAAAAACTACTTGATCAGATATTTTATGATACAGTAGAACACAAAAATATAGCTATCATGAATACTTTGTTACTTTAAATATTTAATAAACCCTACATTTCTGAATGTTATTTTCTAATTTCTATTCTTATTTGTGGTTTCTATTCACCTTCTCCCTAAAGAATATATAGGACCTGTCCTTTATATTATAAGATTACCATCCTATATATTCTTTAGTGAGTATGTGATTTATTAGCGGAACAGTCTGAAACCTCTAAGCACTACGACAGCACGTTCTTGAATTGTACAGAATACAAATTTGAAAAATAATAATGCATGCATTTCTATGTAATATGAAATAATTGTATTTAACTGTTTTGACTTGTTCTCTTGATCTGAGATAATGCAGTGCGGGAGTGTTTGTTGTAGCACTTCTATTCTACTATATCTAAAAGTAACTGATGTCCTCTTACATCATCAAGAATGTGGGGCAACACTTTTACAAACTGTAGCACAAAAAAGATGTATATAGCCACGCTTTACTGATATTTTATGAAATTCCATGTTTAATTGTCACCCCTTTCATATCTACAGCAACCGTTTCTGAAAAAAGTTTATTTGTATTTGCTTAATAAAAACTGTTTCAAACCTAGATTGCATTTTTTGCTGCACAACCACACCTCCCCATCAGGAAAGTAAACACTATATTATAAGTAAATAGTACTCCTAAGAAGTCACTAACAAACTTGATAAAAAAAACAGCGCAAGACACTGTCCATTTTTCCGCCGTAATTTATACACCACACGACAATTATATAAATGGCCCTTGAAACATATAAAAAAAATTGTTTTCCTCATAATCCCTCTCCACCACCTTATGGGCACTGTACAGAGTTAATAGTGTTCCTAACCTGCCCTTTACTACTTTCTTTCCCCATACTCTTTTGGAAAATGCATCACAATATCACTGACAACAGTGTACCGTTCCCACCCAATAAGGAGCAAACTTGTGCTCTGAACACTTTAGCCAATAAAATGTCCATGTTGTTCCACAGACGAGCAAGAAATGACTGCCAGACCTTCTACTTTTAATACGTCACAGCCAATGAACATTAAGCTTCGTAAAGTCCCGCTTTGAGAACGTTACCCTAATACTCCCCGAACAGGAAGGAATCCCTAACAAAACTTTTCCACTGACTTCTTGTACGACTAACGGTTCCTATGAAAAAAATATAAATCTCCAGCACAGTAACTATTTCAATTAGCAACATATTGTGGTGAACTTCTAACCTCTGTGCTAACGCAAGTGTTCCATGAACTGTTACTATGGTAACAGGCAGAAAGGTACTGGCTGTACAAAAACCGTTATATTTACCCTGGATCAGGAAAGCAAAGTAAAAGAAAACACTGTACCACATTTACAGCCCCCTTGCGCCACTTGCGCGTCCACTCTCCCCTCCTAAAAAATTAAAAGTGTGTGCACCTCAAACCCCGGGAACAACCACCCCCGGAGATTTCTGCTTTGTGTGACATGGGCTCGGTGGCCCTCCGCCTGGTGCCCTCGAGAGCCCTGGAGACTGAGGTACTGGGTTTTTCAGAACCGGTACCGAACCGGTAACCCAGTGGTGTCAGGGTACACACCCAAAGACCTTGAGTACTTTCCTGATTTAGACCACAGAAACTCAGAGTCTTCTTGGTGAAGTCAAGGATCGATTTTATTGGCTGCTACCAAGGTAACAGGCGTCCTAGAAGTACAACAGCACGGGATGTATATTCTCAGGAGACTGCTCAATCTTACAAAGCCAGGCTTCTCTTTATATACAAAATATTGTGCTTTAGGCACACATTCTTCGAATTTTAGTATACCATTCACATGTTCCTATTACAAAGGAGAGTCATGATGACAAGCCCACATTTTAGTTTGTCCAGCCCACAACAAATTACCCGGCAAGGCCCAACATTTCATCAGATATCGGTGGACCCCCAATAAAAACGGGCACCTCCCCATCATAAAGCAAGTGAGAGAGAAAAGAGCACGGACAGGTGTGAGCAAGATTCGGCAGGGTGTGTGTGCGATGAAAAGGGTTTATGACATGTTGTGCCTTGATGCTATCTCGTTCGGCCACTGGGAGAGGAACTGACCAAACAGGTTCGGCCTGAGGCAAAGGTTTCAGCTTGCCCAGGTCAGAGAAAAGTCAATCAAGGTGTACGTGTCCTTTGATATCGAATTTAGCTGTATTATAAGCCTATGTCAGGGCAACCCACAAAATCGCTGCCGTACACAAAATGGAAGCCAAGGGTTCAAGACGAAAATGACGATTTCGAGGTGAAATCGTCTCTCGAATATGACGAAAATGCTTGTACATAGTGTACTAGCCATTTTCGGTCTTTTGATATAAAAATCGTCATGCTATGATGAAGTTTTATTCACGAGTCCAGAACTTTCAGAACTACAAACCCTCCTTTTGCCCTTACATAGGCAATTTAACCTAATCTCATGCTAATCTGAGTCCAGGTCTATATTCCTAAAGTCATTGAGATGTTGCTGTAACATCATTCTAGCACTTAGCTCGTCTCTTGATACAGGTTTCCTTACACATGATGTAACACAGAGGCCACATATTGCAGGAGCACACTGCACGCACAGACAGAACAGGAAAAGAATGGCTAAGACCATCCCAATGACCATCAGAATTTTCCATCCCCAGGCGGATATCAGTTCCCAGAACCATCCCATTAAAGACCAATCTCCTTTATCCACCTAAATAGATTCGGAAATCTTATGCAGTTTAGAGATGGCCTGGTACACTGTTGGAGCGTTATCTGGAATGAAAACACAGCAACTCGATTGGATCAACCTACATACCCCACCTCGGTCTGCAAGTATGACATCTAATGCGACCCTGTTCTGAAGGGTCATAAGACGATCCGACTGGAGCTCAGAAGTCAAGTTACTAAGGGCACAAGCAGTTTCAACCACGGTGGATTCAACCACCCTTGTCAATTGCCTTAGGTTCCTGCTGTTAGCCATCGGTCCCCAGAACGGCAGAAAACCCTTTACGAAGTCCCCAAATTCTTGTCCTGCAGTGTCTTCTTCGCTGAAGACACCTCTAACTATCCTTGTCTTGTGGTAATCTGCCGCTGCTGTGTAGGTGGGAGGCAACAGGAATGAAACAAAACATGTGCCCGAAAAGTCAGAGGGCAACCATGTATAGGCTCTATCATGGCAGATGAAATAGGTACCCTTAGCTGCTAAAAACGAAGGGGAAGTCTGGGCTGCAAAAACATATGTTTTAGTGCAGATACTCTTCCCTAACTGAGCTCTGGGATTCTTGCCATTACCTTGCAGACACAGGTGACCCTGATGGGGTACAATCCAAATCGGGGAAGATCTCTTAGCTTGCTGTTTCTCACTCAGAGTAGCTCCATATCCGGTCACGTTCCATCCTACGTATACTAGTGTCTCATCTCTCGGGATAGTCTCATAAGAAATGTCTTCCTTTATCATATCTACTATACCCTTAACTAGAGCACTATTCTTAGGATTGTCTGTTACAGAACGTAGGGGGTAGACTTCATGTGCATATATGAACATTGTTCTGTATGCCCTCACACAACCATTTTGTCTGAAAGGCAGGACCAGATAAGGGATACCTTTATCCATTGTGTGAGGCATAAGACCACACACCCAACAGTTAGTTGTGTTCATTACAAGTTGGTGTTGGTGCAAGAGCTGAACAAAGGAGTTATTAATAAACTCTAATCTCCTAGCGGATTCGTGTTCAGGAAGGGGTTGAAAAGAATGTGAGGAAACAGTGGAAGGAGGAGGCATAGGCGAAGTAGTGGGTGCAAATGTTACTCGAAAAGAGAATAAAACATAACTTATTCAAAATATCATCACACTGAATAACATGAAAATGCACAATATCAAAAAGCTTTTCTTTGTCATTATTTTACGTATTCGGTTTTTAAAGTTCACAGTTTTGGCAGGTCTCTCCATCTCGAAAAACTCCATCCTCTCTAAAGTGCTGCCCGTGATGGGAGGTTGTTTCTGCTAAGGTATGCTTCTGTCAGTCCAGGGCAACTCCCTTAGGCCAACCAGAACTGTCTACCTAACGTCGTCAGCTGCACCCCAAAGACTTTGGGCAATCGCGGCCCTAGCAGCGGAACACGGATGGCGGTTCGAAAAACAAAAATAAGCAAGTTTCTCAGATGGGAGAGCTGGGCTTTCAAAAATAGTACTTGGAGGAAAAAAAACTTTTATTAGTTCGTATTTCTCGGCCTCAGATTATACCGTTGTTTTCCTGGTATTGTATTATCTTGGAAAAGGAGTTCAGGTTCTGTAGTGTCCAATCGAACTGATGGTGATACAGCTGGTTGCAAAATTTTATCACTCTCTTGTTCAGTAAGTGTTCCTTTTACTCGTGCATCACTGAAAGGCAGAAAACGTGGCACGGTTTCAGTCTCTGAGTCGGCGACACCCTCCTGGACCCACCGGTCATATGGCAGAGGCAGAGGGATCCGCTTGCAGTGGATCCCGTGGATCCAGTTTTTCTTCCCCTCCACTCGAACAGCTGATCTTGTGGAAAGAAGGACGAGGTGCGGTCCGGTCCACCTTGGCTGGTCGTTCTTGGTTCGCTGGAAGTTCTTCACGAGGACCCAAGATCCAGGGTTGATCTGATGACCTGGAGTTTCAGGGACCGGAGGCAGGGTGTCATGGACCTGTTGATGCAAAACACGCAATTTAGCCGTCAATTCGTACAAATAATCAAGCAAAACAGGGTGTTAACTACGCTGAACTTTGTGGGCCTTGGCACTCCCCATATGTTGGCCGGGCGGCCAAAAACTATTTCGTAGGGACTAAGTACCACTCGCGAATGCACAGTCATTCTGGTGGATAGGAGTGCTAGGGGTAGAGCATCAGGCCATTTAAGACCAGAGCTCGCTTGGATTTTGGCCAGTTTAAGTTTTAAAGTGCCGTTGTAGCATTCTACTAATCCAGCTGATTGGGGGTGATTTGCAGCGTGGAACTTTTGCTGAATGCCTAGCACACTACATACTCTCTTCATCACACGACCCACACATTCACTCCCATTGTCACTCCAGACCATTCTAGGCATTCCGAACCTGGGGAAGAACTCTTTCACAAGGGCTTTAGCTGTGGATAAGGTAGTGTTGTCTTTTAGGGGATAGGCTTCCACCCATCTTGAAATGGCACAAACAACAACGAGTATGTATTTTACATTGTTGCACCTCTCCATGTGGATGAAATCTAGCTGCAAAACCTCAAACAGATACGTAGGAGGTGCAAAATGACCAGCTGGAGTTGGGGTTCCCCTACCAGGATTGTGTTTCAGACACACCATGCAATTCTTGACGACATTCTCTGCACACTTGGGAATTCCTGAATTTTGCCATACTGGAGCCAACAACTTGCAAATCCCTTTCACACTGATATGAGCCATTCCATGAGCCATTGTAACCACTGCAAGCACATATGCATCGGGTAACAACCATCTCTGATGCTCTGACAATTCAACCCAACAACCATTTGCATCCATTCTACCCATACTTTCTCTCCACATGTTCAACTCTTTCTCTGTAGCCTCAGCTTGAATAGACTTCACACTCTCTATCGTGTCTTCACACATTCCAACATCATCAACCCATCTTGCAGGGCCTGCAACATACATTCGGCTCATTACATTCCTTGCAGTTTCTTTCGCGATTTCGTCAGCAAATGCATTTCCACGACCAACATCATCAGTCACCTTCTTGTGAGCACTACATTTCACAATCGCTACTTGCAGAGGCAAGGTCAGTGATTCAAGGAGCTCATTCACCAACTGACCATGCTGAATCTTAGCTCCATGCGAAGTCAGGAACCCACGTTCTTTCCACAATCGTCCAAAACTGTGAGCCACACCAAACGCATACTGACTATCGGTATAGATAGTCACTTTAATTCCTTTAGACAACACACATGCTCTTGTAAGTGCAATCAATTCTGCTTCTTGAGCTGAATTATGTGGAATACGTGCAGCTTCAACAATTGTATGCAAAGTCGTGACAGCATATGCTGCAGTCGTGTCACCATTCGGAAGCTTGAAGCATGAACCATCCACCCATAAGGTACCATCACACTTTGCAAGAGGAGTGTCCTGGAGGTCTATTCTCCCTTTCGTTTCTTCTTCTGTTCTAAGAAAACAATCATGCTGTTCTGAATCATCTAACTCTTCTACAATTGGGAACAACGTAGCTGGGTTGAGAGTGTTGCATCTTTTTATGTGCACATGACTTGCTAACAAGGTTAATTCGTAACCTGACAATCGAGCACTAGTTAAGTGCTGTGTCTTGGTTCTGTTTAACAACGTGTCCACTGCATGTGGAACCATCACAACTAGCATATTATTCATCACTAGACCAGCAGACTGTCGAATAGAAACAGCTGCTGCCGCTGTTGCTCTTAAACAACTCGGCAATGCTTTAGCTACCGAATCCAAAGTCGACGACAAATATGCACATGGACGCTGCTTGTCTTCAAACAACTGAGTCAAAACTGACAATGCACAACCTTGTTTCTCATGGACATACAATGTAAAGGGCTTACTGTAGTTGGGGGTACCCAACACATGAGCCGAACATAATGCTGTGCGCAATTCAGAAAAACTTTCCTGACACTCTTCAGACCAAGGAATGGGATTGGGTGTATCTTTACACGTTAATGCCACCAAAGGTTTGGCTAATAACGAAAAATGTTGGTATCCATTGCCTGAAATATGATGTAATGCCCAAGAAAGCACGCACTTCTCTCTGTGTTCTTGGCACACTCAATTTCGCTATTGCCTGAATTCTTTCTGGGGTCAGTTTCCTTCCCTCCTTCGATAAGAGATGACCTAAGTAGGTCACTTCTTGTCGACAATATTGCAATTTTGAGAGAGACACTTTGTGATGCAAATCACACAAATGACGCAACAATGACAACCTGGCTTCTTTACAGATTTCCGCAGTATCTGCAGGAACAAGCAAATCATCTACATACTGAATGAGGGTAGCGCCATCAGGTAAAATAATCGTATCAAGCTGTGTTTTTAAAGCTTGACTATATATTGATGGACTTTCACAGTAGCCCTGGGGAGCGCGTTTAAAGCGGAAGCTGCGACCTCCTAAACTGAAGCCAAAAATATCCCTACTCTCCTCAGCAATCGGGATGCTGAAGAAAGCATTCTTCAAGTCAATCACCGAAAACCAGGTGGCAGAAGCTGGAATCATAGTCAATAAGGCAGTAATGTCAGGAACAACTGGAAATTGTGGCACAACTATTTTATTGACCTCTATAAGATCGATCACGAATCTGTACACAGGTGGCTGAGAAGGGTCAGTTCTCTACAAAACAGGCAGAACAGGACTATTGCAAACGTTGCCTCTTATCTCTTCAATCACATCTTTTTCAATCAGATCATAAACGATCGCTAGTAAAGCTTTTTCACCTTCACTAGAGATTTTGTATTGGGGAATTCGTGTCATTTTAACATTGGCTTTCAATGTTACAACATATGGTGGTATTTCTAAAAGACCCACATCATTAGGACCAGTAGCCAAAAGAATATTAGGGAGAGATGACAATTCTGTTGGAAGTTTATCCCTTGACAAATACATTGGAGAAACCACTTTCTTACCCAGTGTAAGTTGTACTCCAGAAGGAGAACAGTACAAAGTTGCATACAATCTTTTCAGCAAATCTAATCCTAGCACGTTTTCACCACAACCTGTTGTCAGAATAAGGGGTGCTTCGAATTCACAAGGTCCAACAGAAAGGAACAAGGGGTCAGAAATCGGATTTCTAACTGGGGCGCCAGAAAAACCTACTGATACATTTGTTTCGCCAGACAAAGGTGCGCCAGGGAGTTTTGAGTGCATAATAGAACTCTTTGTAGTACCAGTATCCAACAGAAAAGGCTCTGACACACCTGATGTAATCACCTCAACGTATGGTCCGCTCTGATCTACTGGAACTGAAACAACTCCCTCTCTTTGTCTACGGCTGTCCTAGCAATCATTACCTTCCATATGCTCATCTTCTGCATAGTAATCATCAGCGTAGTACTGAGCCGTCCTACCAGATGCGTTATTCTGCTGATCAAACCTATTCATAGAATTTTGAGGTGGAAGAGACTGTGTGTTCTGGGGGAAATGTCCACGTCCTCTACCTCTAGATGCTTGTTGAACACCTCGACCTCTTACACCAGAAGCACCATTTGCACGCTGTAATAAAATAGGACAACTATACTTGAAATGACCCTCTTCCTTACAATATGAACACTGATTGGGGCCTACAGGGACATGTGGTTGAGTATACTCGACTCTTTGCGAGTTCCTCTGATACTGTTGAGGCTGCTGATAATTATTCTGATAGTTACTCTGAGCACCACTATTTTGACCACCACGTGGCGGATATGCTTGTTGTAACAAAACCTTCGTTTTCAACTCTTTAGTTTTCTTCTCTGCTCTATCTTTCTCATCTTTGTCCCGATTTTCATAATATTGCGCAGTAGCCAATATCTGTGCTGAAGAGGAAACTGCCCAAGAACTCTCTGAATCTTTTAACTTTTTACACAACTCGGGAAGCAGATTGTGCACGAATTTATCGACGAACAGTCGCTGACCACCTTCTGTGCTCATATCTTGACCACTGTGGTCGACAAAAGTCTCTTCAAACCTGGTGAAGAAATCTGAGACCGTTTCATCTTTCTTCTGCTTACATGCAGACAATTTATCCCAATCTACTCGCATGGCAGGCATTAAAGTCTTCATGTAATTAATAATCCTACCAGGGAGGTCTGCTACTAAAGGCTCGGGTTTAGCACCACCAACTTGTCGGTCATCTGCAGCAGCAATATTAGCCCATGTGTCACCTAACTCCTGATCATGATCTGCATGACGAATCTTTCCCCACAAAGGCTGTGGAACAACGTTCCCAAACAACATGTCTATGTCTGCTAAATTCATGATACATGACCCAGCAGTTTGTGACAACTCTTTGTAATACCCAGCGGGATTTTTACGGGGATCAGGCAATGTCTGTTTAAGGGCCAAAACGTCAGCTCGCTTCCAAGGAACATGTACCCACACACGCTGAAAATGTGCTGGCACAAGTGGTGGAACATTACCAGGACCAGCTGCTACTTCTTCCTTCCATACTGGAGGAACTTCTCTCATGGGGTACTGTCGCGCCTTTTTCCTACCGGATGCGTCACGCTCAAATAGTGATCGAGAAGTGCCCCCCTTACTCCGATACGACAACAATGTCTCAACCGCTCTCTCGACATCGGGACACACGATCATGCCCTCTGCGAACTCGAACCGCACACGACACAACTCGGGCGGGTTGTATTCCAGATCATTGTCTTCCAAATCTTCACAGAGAAAAACACACATTTGTTCAAAAACATATCTCTGCTTCGGTGCTTCCCATTGACGGAAGACTTCCATGACAGACTCTACATCATACCTTACAGCGTCGATAACCCATTTATGCGCTAAACGATTCAGTAAATCTCTCTCTCGATAGTCAGGCAGTTGACTCCGCAACTGTCTTCGTTCCGTGTTAGGGGTCATATTAGGCGACCCGAAGAAGGGTGAGAGAAGATTAGTAACAGTGTTGGCCATTCTCTGTCGAACGGAAGGAGAAACTGACGGAAGAACGGGCAGAAAAACAGGGTGAGATAAGGCAGGAGCAGAGGCAATAGCAGAGGGAGCATTAGGAGAAATAGAAGGTGTACTAGGCAAAGTCGTAGAAAGCACAGGTGAAGCAGATGTGATCGGTGGGCCTTGAGGAGGCTGCACCGAAGGAGCAGGAACCAGCTGAAGAACAGCTGGTGGGTGCTGTGGAGGAGCAGGAGGCAATGCAATCACAGGTTGCGCAACTAATGGTTGCGGAGGTACCGTGGCATTTTGCGCATAGGGGGGTGGCGAACTTAATAAATGTGCCATTAACGGATCTCTTTCAAGCTCTTTTGCTGCATCTTGCTGAGGAGGCGGCAAAACTGGATAACATTTATCTATTACCATTTTACGTTGCCTGTGCAACTGCTCACTCATCTGTTCTTCTTCATTGTCTTTATACTGCATAGCAGCTTGCATTATTGAAATACCCCTTTCTCTCTTATTTTTCTTTGCTAATTTAATTTCCTTCTGTTTGACTTCCTTACGCCATAGGCGGAAAGAGTCAAACATTGCCGGCCGGGCTTTCTTCTTAAAAAGTTTAACTTCGAGGTTATCTAGGATTTCCGTGTCAAAGCTACCATATTGGGGCCATTTTAAAACACCATCTTTTCTGGTGTACTTGATCCATACTTCATTATATGTGATGGGGCCTACTCCATGTTTCACATACAATTCATAAGTTGGAGTTCCAATCGGAGGAACCGGACACGAGTCCTCCAATCGGGAGTCCCTATTATTACAACCAAGACAAAACAAATTTCCAAGTCTGCTAAGACCAGGCATCTTCGCTCACTAGTCTAGCTTCAAACTTCAAAGGATTATCGATTACGATATTTCTCGTGAATACACGAGTCCTTCGGTTTTGACACTTGCAAGTTCCAAAAAAGTGATCCCAAAAGGGGATACCCAAACTAAGACCAACTAAGGACTGGGAGACGCTCCACTTATACTTAACTGAAATATCGATGACGTCACCAGAAGACTCGTCTTATCGTTTTGCTCTACCAAACTTCAAGGGTCCAAATCAGGGCGATAGCCAGGGCAGCAGTCCTTTGTAGCCGTCGGGAAGCGGGGAACCTCGCAGCAAAGACTTTCGGACCACGTCGACATGCAGGGGTCGATGAAGTGGTTGGCCTTCCTCCAGAATTTTCACACAAAGCTCCTCACGAACCTCTGGCTGGACCGGTACCGCTGGTATCGCCCCACATGGGCGCCAACTGAGGTACTGGGTTTTTCAGAACCGGTACCGAACCGGTAAGCCAGTGGTGTCAGGGTACACACCCAAAGACCTCGAGTACTTTCCTGATTTAGACCACAGAAACTCAGAGTCTTCTAGGTGAAGTCAAGGATCGATTTTATTGGCTGCAACCAAGGTAACAGGCGTCCTAGAAGTACAACAGCACAGGATGTATATTCTCAGGAGACTGCTCAATCTTACAAAGCCAGGTTTCTCTTTTTATACAAAATATTGTGCTTTAGGCAAACATTCTTCGAATTTTAGTATACCATTCACATGTTCCTATTACAAAGGAAAAGCAGAGTC
Organism: Lissotriton helveticus; assembly: GCF_964261635.1. Taxonomy (NCBI): domain Eukaryota; kingdom Metazoa; phylum Chordata; class Amphibia; order Caudata; family Salamandridae; genus Lissotriton; species Lissotriton helveticus. The sequence goes on from NC_136068.1 coordinate 324,117,135, forward strand.
ATGATGACAAGCCCACATTTTAGTTTGTCCAGCCCACAACAAATTACCCGGCAAGGCCCAACATTGCATCAGATATCGGTGGACCCCCAATAAAAACGGGCACCTCCCCATCATAAAGCAAGTGAGAGAGAAAAGAGCAGGGACAGGTGTGAGCAAGATTCGGCAGGGTGTGTGTGCGATGAAAAGGGTTTATGACATGTTGTGCCTTGATGCTATCTCGTTCGGCCACTGGGAGTGGAACTGACCAAACAGGTTCGGCCTGAGGCAAAGGTTTCAGCTTGCCCAGGTCAGAGAAAAGTCAATCAAGGTATACGTGTCCTATGATATCGAATTTAGCTGTATTATAAGCGGTATACACCCGTTACGACGCAACTTTTACTCCGCACTACCATTACAACGCGGGCATTACAACGCATGACATTACAACGCATTGCGCTGGGGGGCGCTCTAGGATAAGAGGTAAGTTTAATTTACTATCCAACACCTTCCCTAGGGTCCACGGGGACTGGAGTTAGAATAGTAAATTATACTTACCACTATCCAGCACCCCAAAGCGCTATGCGTTGTAACGGTATTCGTTGTAAATACCGCGTTGTAATGGTATGCGGAGTAAAAGTATGCGTTGTAACGTCATACATCCATTATAAGCCTATGTCAGGGCAACCCACAAAATGGCTGCCGTACACAAAATGGAAGCCAAGGGTTCAAGACGAAAATGACGATTTCGAGGTGAAATCGTCACTCGAATATGACGAAAATGCTTGTACATAGTGTACTAGCCATTTTCGGTCTTTTGATATAAAAATCGTCATGCTATGATGAAGTTTTATTCACGAGTCCAGAATTTTCAGAACTGCAAGACCTCCAGAGCCGGTTCCTGCAGTGTCCCGGGGTGTCTACCCCGGGATACTCCTGTTTGCTATGAAAAGTCTTGCGGCTCCCGCCCTCCCATAGCAAACTTAGTTTGAACTTTGAAAGACACAACAGTGAAATCTGTTCTCACTTGCAAAATCCAAACATGCAACTTAGCATCTCCCCATGTGTAAAAGCAGTGCCAGTGTTCTATAGAGGAGTGTACCCCATTGACCTGTGTATTAATGGTGCGCATGCACACAATACGCCTCACAACGCCAACCATTAGTCCATGTACCCCTAATGTTTTTCATTTCATTTGCGCATGCTCTATTGGAACATAATGGTCACGAGGAGTCGGCGGGACCGTGAGGGCATTGCACGCCCCGTATTTTTTGTAGATAGAGTCACGTGTGTAGTGACGTATATACTGGATGGCTGTGGTGTGGGTGTATACCAGCCAGGAGGGAGTGTGTGTGCCGATCTGACAACTAAACCTGGAACTAAGAAATCACTACAATGGAAATCTGGGCCATGTACTGTTGAAAGACCACGGTCAAGTGCAGAGATTAAATACTCAAATATAACGTTGGGGACCGTGGGAGGAGCCGGTTACCAGCAATGACTAGGGCAGCGTGTGGTAGGCAAATGCGTCACAAAATAGGCTATATACATGGTGACTGTATCGTAACGTCACCTAGAAAAAAAAGAAAGCCAATCAAAATTAGCATGAAGAACATAGACGTAAGTAGACTACAGCCAATCAAATTGTTTTCTGAATGTGTGGAAGGAAAGTGATTGGTCACTAATACGTTTTCTTATAATCCTTCAAAAACAGGTGTAAAAAGTTTTTGTTTTTAACATACGAGTTAATCAGATATTTTGGCATGTACACGAACCGAGAGGGAATTATTAAGGATGACTTACTTTCGTAAGACCCCAAAAATGCTTGTTCCCAAAAAAATACGCACTTCACTGCCAGACCCCATTTAATGATTATTCAGGCTCTCAACTTAAACACGTCACAAATCATCTCTCATCACTTTGTCTTCTTTTTTAGTGTATTGTATGAAGTAGAGTGCGTGACCCTATGCCCAGAGTCCTCGAAGGTTCTAGAGACTGCCACTCCCCACGGCCAGCTCCTGCAGTGTGCCGGAGCTGCACAGCCCCTCTCCCAACATTTAAAAGCCCCGGGGGAAGATGGTAAAATAATACTGAATACGTTAGTACACTCCACTCTTACGCTACCAGGAAAACACAACAACAGTATAAGGCCCAGATTTCCATTGTAGTGATTTCTTAGTTGCAGGTCTAGTTGACATATCGACACACACACTCCCTCATGGCTGGTATACACCCACAGCACACCCATTCAGCGCATCCGTCACTACACACGTGACCCTATGTATAAAAAAGATGGAGTGCACGTGTTGTACGCCATTTTAGAGTTGTTTCCAAAGTACCGAAGAAGGGGGCACACAACTAAATGCGTGGCCTCTTTGGTCACTGAGTTAGTGGTGCCCGAAGCACTGAGCGGATGAAGAACCTGCGATGATGATGATGGGAGCAGAAGTATGTCGTTAGCCATACAGATATCAAGACTTGGCACCACGTATGAGACATCTTTGTTGTACATCGGGACTACATGATGCAGAAGGTGTCTTATCAACGAAAAGGTGAGCAGTGAGGCTTGAGTACGCATCGGAGGGAGTCAGGGCTGTAGCAGACTAGATAAAAAAATGCGACTTAGTATTTTAGACAAACACACTCCTATATAGTGTATTAATTTGCAAGTATACATTTTTTTCCCAATAGCAGGAACGTTTTTATAATCGCTGAAATGTCTGGAATATTACCAATACAAACAGTACATAGAAATGTGAAAAGGAACATGTATAAAAGCGCAATGTTATCTAACTCCAAATTAATATGGTAACAATTACCAATCATAACATCTTTCTTTTAATATCTTTTAGATGTAGAGCTTCACGATGGATTATGTAACAAGGACAATGGCAATGGCACAAGTTGAGCAAAGAAGCTTGTTTCCGAAAGAACGACAAGTTATCTGTGAAAGGAGAGAATGTGTAGTATGCAGCAGGCGCGCAAAACACACATTGGGCTAACGGGGCTTCAGCTAGGATGAGATAGCTTTCTGGGCCCACACACAGTCGCACCCGAGTACTCCACAGGTCTTTTAAATACATTTTGCTTGTTAATGAGGCTTTCATGTCCCCCACCCCTTACAGCCCCTGCAGCTCCACTCTTCTTTTTCCTTGAAGTTAAGCCCCCCCCGAATTTTCTTTCTAGACCCCCCCGATATTTTTGACTGTGGTTGCGCCTCTGACTTCAGGCCCCCCCCCCGTCGTGTGTGTCTCTCCCACGTTTTAATGTCCTTCTTTCTCTTTCTTACTCTCTCACGTCGTTTCTCTTTCTTTTTTAAAGTTTTGGACGGTTCTATCACCAGTCTGCTATATACAACCTTATCTGAGTAGAAGTAGTGAACTCTCTTGATTACACTGAAGTCTTCTTTGACACGTGGAGCACCCTCTTTCAATCACACCAATAGCACTAGGTGAGCAAAGAATTTAGTGTTCGAAACAACAACAAATTATTTGTGAAAAGAGAGACTGGGTACTGTGCAGCAGCTTCACTGTGTAGAAATGTATAATTACCTTATAACAGATAGGTTACAACAGTCTGCGTAACAGATCCACAACCTTATTGCACCACTTTTGTTCCACTTTTAACATAGGAAAAGTGGCGCAAAGAGCTTGTAAATCTGTGTCTGACTTTTCAAGAAAAAATCTCAACTCCAGACTCTGCGAGACAGTTTTAATGTTGTTTTCTCTCTCCTTCTCTCTCTCACTCTCTGTGACATCATTTCACTTTCTCTTTTAAAGTTATAGACACTGCTGTCTACTTTGACGTGTAGAAGCAGAGGTGTATTGAAGTTGTGAACTCCGGTGGCTGCAGTGTTTGGCCGCAGTGAATATACAAGGTAAGCACAGCGGCCTAGATATACAATGCCTCCATTGCAATGCATTAGAAATAAGTCGGCGTATTTACAATCCTGTTGTACCACTTTTGTGTCAGTAACGCAGTAGGCACTTCCATATAGACACCACTTGAACGCGGGACTATAACAGAAGTGAAATGTACTAGACACATTGCACACGTAAAATCGTAGTGTTACCTTCACTTGTAATGCTTCACCTTATTTAGTCACATCTACATAACTTCAAACTCTTTTTTTCTTTTTTGTTTTGCAGATTACCTACCCAACGTCTTTTGGAGTCCACATCACAATTTGTTTATAATACTGTTTTATTAAAGTTATTTTTCTAGTTGTTTATTACATTATCTTTAAGTTACGTTTGAGGACGGGAGGATGAACGGCTGACATGAGCCCACGCACGTCGCCGTAGTGCTTACCGTTTCCTAGTGGCCACGCCCATGCATGCACTGTCGGATCCTCGCTAGATGTCGGAGCCTGAGTTGGAGCCTGTGTGCAGCGGTTTTCGGCGCGAAACTGCGGGGGGATTCGGAGGGCTTCCTGAGCAGATTTCACCGGGGAGCATCTGCATCGGCTCGTTTTCAGCTCGTTTTCCTGCCCGCGGGTGGGACTCCAGCATCGACGCCGGTGCCTGACTGCTCCCTGCTCGGCTGTTTGGCTGTGCACCCGTTGGTCGGATTGGCATCGGTGCTCACGGTAGCGAGTTGCTGGGGGTCGCTGGGGGTCGCTGGACGCTGGTTTCCTTCAGCGAGGTAAGGCGCGCTGGGTAGGGCTCTTCCCAGCTCGCGCTCGCATCTGAGCCACTTCCCCCTCAGCGTTCGTTCACTCACCGCTGCTGCTACACTGCTACACTGCTACACTGAAAACTCTAAGCTCATTCTGCCCATTGCTGGTCTCACTGTGCTATTGGGGGAGAAAAAGAAAAACTTTGCTGTGACTCTGACTCTGACTTTAAATTTCTTGGCTACGGAGCTTCTTATCCCTCATTACATCTTGCACATGGAATAATCGGGCATCGGCATTGCATTGGTAACGGAGCTTGGGGGAAAAGCTGAGCCAGAAGTTCTTTTTCTCTTTTCTGAATGACTGTGTAATCTTGCGCATAGTCTCGAGTCCCGAGTATCCAACATATCCAACATATCCAACATATCTGGAGCCCGTGCTTGAAAGTTTGAATTCCCAGATGGCGGCAAGAGCAAGGGGCAAACAGTCTAAGCCAGAGCTGGGAAGGGAGGTGTTAAACCTCCCATGCCGATACCGACTAGATCTCCATCAGCTGCAAAAGGAGAGAAAAAAAACAGACGGAAAAATCAGCAAAAGTAATCTCTTAAACAGAAAGCAATGGAATCTGCTGCATCATATAGAAAAAATAAATATAATGTGCTAAGAAAACAGGTTGAGGAAGATAATGATGATAATGAAGAAAATGATCAAGAAGAGGGCGAAGAAGATGAAGACGTAGAGAGCTTGACCCTATCTGATCTATCAGCAGAATTGAGCTTACTCGTGGTTGGTGAAAAAGGGGAGGAAGGCGGGAAAGTTAAGGGGCCAAGAGCGGACCAGGAGGAGAAAGGTACAGACAAAATGGTCAAGGCTGCTAACATGCCTACTACTAGCTGTCCTGAGAGTCAATCTACCCCCAGACAATATCCTCTTTTTTCAAAACCCCTTCTCCAGGGGCAACTGTCAAGTACTCCTTCACGCGGGGAGTTGAAACAAGGGAGTGCAAGCGGCGCCTCAGAGCATGATGTCTCCATCACTGGAGGAAAAACAAGCAGCCCGACGACGCTTAAAACACCAATGGCAATTCCCGCAATTCCCGCCGTGGCGGTAGACGTAGTAGGCGCAGATCTATCCGCGCCAATGGCTTCAACTAGGTCCTCTCCATGCACTGCCGCCCCTCCCTCTCATCTTTCAAGCCCTAGCAACAAACAAACTACGAAAGCTCATAGTCATGTCCTAAATCTAGAAGCCTCCCTGACCTCCCAGGAGGATGGTCTGCCTTCCCTCCCGAGTGCTGCAAAAACAAAAGTGAATACAATTGAAGACATCCTAACGACTATCCTTCCGGAACTAAGAGACTTTAAACTCTCCCAGGCTCAGGAAATTTCACTCTTGCATAGCAGGCTAACGAAGATGGAGGAGTGTCTTGGTAATATCCCCCTGAGAGTTTCTGAGGCTGAGGTCCGGATATCATCTCTAGAGGATTCTCTGACTGCAATACAGAAAAATCTTACAGTGGCCAATAGAGAGAAATCCCATCTAGAGGAAAAGCTGCAGGACCTTGAGAATTATAATAGGAGGTCCAATCTACGACTAGTAGGCATACCAGAGGGGCTTGAAGATAAGGACGTAGTTAGTTGGTCTGAGTCACTACTGAAAAAAGCCATTCCTGAGCTCCAAGGAGACCTGACTATTACAAGCGCCCACAGAGTCCCTGCGCATAAGCCTAATAACTTGAAATACCTCCGTACAATTTTGCTTAATTTCTCAGACTTTAGGGTAAAAGAAAAAATTTTAAACACCGCATTTTCTAAAAGAACTTTCAATGTGGAGGGGGTGAATAATTTTTGAATCTTTGCTGACATGTCGGCAGCATCTGCTCACAGACGCAGGGACTTTGTGAAACTTATCGACTCCTTTAAGAGCAAGGGTGCCCAAGCCATGATAGTGCAACAATCGAAACTCAAAGTCCTGGCCCAAGGAATTTTTTTTATCTTTTCGGTCTTGCACGAAGCCCAGACTCTCCTCGACAGCCTTGGGGCATAACATGTCGCTGAATTCACTATCATTCATTATCATTTAATGGCGGGCCTACGACGGAGACAGGAAGCACACAAGGATGCAATGAGATGGCATCCAAAAAAAAGAAATATCAGAGAAGGACGGAAGTGGGACACTGGGGGTCTCCGTCCACTCAAGGGGGGGGGGAAGGGGGGTGAAGGGGGGTGCCGCAAGGGGAAAAAAAGAGTTCAAATGTAAAAAAAAAAAAAAAATCTTCACATTGGCATATTTATGGTACGAGCAATGTTATACCTAAGAGGTTTTTTTGTTGTTTTTTTGCTTTTTGTTTTTTATTTTTTGTCTCTTTCCCGCACAAAAAAAAGGAAAAAAGGGGTAACCTAACTCTGATATCTTGCACTTGCCACTTTAATTCGCATGGATCATGATAAGATTTTATAAGTATACTTGCGTATTTTGCATTAGGGGGGACATAACTCCTTCAAGCCTTGCTGCTACTGCACAATTTTGCTGCTTGTTTGCATTTTTCCACAGAGAACGCAGTTCCTTTAAGATTATCTGTTGATACTAGAAATAGATGCTGCTTACTTTTAAATTTATTTATATATAAGATAGGATTATACAATGTGCTGCTTACTTGCGTAATTTGCACATGGAGGGGTACAACTTTTTAGGCTCTGCTGCTATCTTTTCTTACTGGCCACTTGCATATTTGCACAGAAAAATCCAGCCTCTCGATGTTTATCTGCTGCTATTATCATATACAATTTTCCAAGCTCTGCTGTTATTTTTTCCTGCTGCTCACTTGCATATCTGCACAGAAAAAATCCAGCCTCTCTATGATTATCTGCTGCTATTATTTATATACGCTGCTAATTGCATATTTGCACAAGCCGAGGGCTCTGCCCAGTATTATGAAGAATAAATAGTATGGTGAAGTGTATCTCTTTCAACGCAAATGGCTTGAATAACGTTCGCAAAAGGAATGCCATTGAGTGCTGGCTAAAAAATCTCATGCCAGACGTCATCTATTTGCAAGAAACTCACCATAAAGATCAGGCTGAGTCAGATAAACTCTTCAAAAGCTGGGCGGGCCATAAGATATCTGCTACTGCTGGGGTGGCTCCGAGAGGAGTTTCCATATTAATAGGCAGACATGTAGGGTTTCTTCTGGAAGGGACGTTTATTGACCCCAGAGGTAGATGGGCAGTTGTACATGGTAAATGAAACAATGATAATGTCATTCTTGCTACAATTTATGCACCCATTTTTGACGACCCTCTTCCAATATTACAGTTAAAACAGGCAATAACAGGTCTCTCTGGGCCAATAATCTGGGGGGAGACTTTAATTTATTACAAAATTCCCGATTGGACTCCTCCAAGAAAGATCGCCGACAGACCAACCCCAAGTGTCCTTGGCCGTCCAAAGTTGTAAAACAGACCTTGATGTTACCGATCACTGACGAATTTTACATCCCATTGAGCGAGAATACACATTTCACTCAGCAAAATATAAATCCGCATCAAAGCTAGATTTTTTTTATCATCTCACTATCTTGAGCCGTACAACTATGCCCATCAACCTAATGCTTTCTCAGATCACGTAGCACTTTGCATGGAGTTTAATCTAGGGGCTACTGAAGCAAGGCCTCCAAGAAGATGTTTTTTAACAAACTTAACCTTCTAGATCAGCAATGGTGCACAGACATTGAAGAAAAGATAGAGCAGTTTTTTGTACAAAATAGAGGCACAGCCCATTAAATATAACCTGGGACGCATTTAAAGCCACTCTGCGGGGGTTAATTACATCTAAAGAAATACCCAAGCAGAAGGCAAGAAGGGAGGAGAAAACTAAACTACAAACTGAACTTTCCCAGGCAACCCTAGAGCACTATAGGGTTAGATCTATGATCTCTGGGCATAAACTCTCCGAGGCAAAGCGCAAGATGAAGGACTTTTATTACGATCTGGGTGAGACAAATAGTACGCTTTATGCCCAACAGATTTATGAGGAGAGCGAATATACAGGAAAGCTCTTGGCCTGGCAAACTAAAGAAAAGCAGGTCCGAAATAGAATAGACCAATTAACAGACCCCATTACTAAAGTACAAGCTAAGACCACCACTTCCATCGGTGAGTTGTTTTTGAAACATTACGAGGGGGTATATCAAGAGATTGGGGGGGCTACACCCGACTCTATCATGGCATTCCTACAGCCACTTGAAATACCTACATTAGATGCGGAGGGTAAGAATTGCCTTTTACAGGATTTCACTTTATTAGAATTAGATGACGTGATAGAGTCCTTCCCCAATGGTAAGGCCAACGGTGAAGATGGCCTTCCGATTGAATTTTTAAAAAAATTTGGAGGAACTCTGCGCAAAGAACTTTTGATATTAGTTAATTATCTACTTCAAGGAGGTCCCCCACCGAGTTCTTTTCACACAGCGGTGGTGGTTAGTATTTTAAAAAAAGGAAAGGACAAGGAAAATATAAATTCGTACCGACCGATAAGTCTCCTGAATTCAGACTATAACATTTTTACAAAACTTTTAGCAAACCGATTAAACAAAATAGTAGGATTATTGGTAGCCCACGATCAGTGTGGTTTTATTGCAGGCAGGCATCTCCATTCAAATACTAAATTTTTATTGGAAGCACTAGATTATTTTAAAATCAACAAGGTCAAGGCTCAAATTTGTTTTTTAGATGCGGAGAAAGCCTTTGTTCTAGTGTCTTGGGACTGCCTGTTTGCAATTTTGCACAGTTTTAATTTCCCGAATGTTTTTATCTCTCTTTTGCAACAACTTTATATGAATTCTAGGGCACAGATTATCGTCATTAACACTAATATTGGCTCCTGCCAGGTTACTAGAGGCACGCGACAAGGATGTCCCTTGTCGCCAATTTTATTTGCACTTTTTATTGAACCTCTGGCAATTGCTATTAGGAATATTAAGACCGAGACTGCCCCAATAGCAGGAATGACAAATATAAAATTATATGCGGACGATATTGCCCTTTTTTTGGATTCTAAACCCTCAAGTCAATTGAACATTTTAAAAAAGATTTCTGACTTTCAAAAACTAGGGCGTTATAAAATTAATATTAACAAAACGGAAATTATTTTAGCCAACTGCACTGTAGACACTTTAGTACCAGAATTCAGGCGGACATACAATACAAATCCAAAGAGATATCTTGGAATATTTATATCGGATAGTCTGGACGACCCTTTTTCACTTAATTTTCTACCCCTATTAAAAAAGGTGGGCTCACTTTTAGACCGCTGGAATCTGCTACCCTTGTCTCTTATGGGATGAGCAGCGTTAGTTCACATGTCAGTCCTACCTCTTTTTAATTTCCTTTTTAGCGCAATACCCTGCGCAATTGAGCCCTCCTATTTTAAAAAAGTAGATTCATTGATCTCCTCTTTTTTATGGGCAAAAAAATCCCCCAGACTTGCTCTAAGCACTTTATACTTACCATCCATACAAGGAGGGCTGTCCCTTCCAAATATCAGAGAATACTATTTTGCCTCTTTTACACATTATAGTTATAGGTTTTTCTTTTTAGACCCTCATGAGGCAGACAATTTTTTTTTTTATGAAAAAGATGCTGTTAGAATTAAAACATTTCGATCCGGTCAGAATTACAAAAGATCCAAAGAAAGTGAGATATAAGACACTACAGTGGATTTTCAAGCTGAAAACTCAGTTTTTTAAATTCTATGACTTACCTAATTTAAGTAACAAGACGAATTTATTACATTTTAGCTTGGGTGATGCTGGCTTGATGGACAAAAATACATTAAATCTCTGGAAGGAAAATGGTTTTGAGAAAATTGAGGACTTCCTGATGGGAAACAGGTGGAAATCATGGGATGAAATCTCTAGCCAGATAAATCATTCTCATATAAATCTGAACTGGTCCTTCATCATGCTAAATCCTAAACTTAAAGAGCTTGTTATAGGAAATGTATTTAATAAAGAAAATATTTCCACTACCCTCAATAATAAAACACAAATAAAAATGAGTGCCTGGATTAAAATATTAAAAGAAAGTAAAGAGCAGGACTCTTCCACCAAGATTATTGAGAGATGGAAAAAGAGGGAAGATATTGTAATCAACCAGCAGGTTTGGGATAAAATAAATAAATTTAATAAAACCATATTCCGAAGAGAAAATTTTAAACGCATGCAATTTTACAATAAGTGATTAATATACAGAACCCCTTCCTTCTTACATAGTATTTTCCCCCAGGTAGCTGATAAATGCTTCCGGTGCGAAGAGAAAGGCACTTGGAAACATATTGTCTGGGAGTGTCCAAAAATCCAGGTATTTTGGAAGGAAATAGAAAAATATCTCTCATTCGAGCTCAAAACCAATATAGTATTTGATGACCTAATTCCCATTCTAGGCTGCTCCTTTAGTCACACCCCACATGATAAGTCCCTATTCATAGCATCCTTAATAGCTAAATCCCTCATATTACAGTCCTGGAAAACAGATCTTGTACCATCTTTTCAGGCATGGAAGGCAAAATTACTTCAAATCCAGGGTAGGGAAAGAAAATATGTTTTAAGGTCAGGGGCTCTCAAAAAATATGACAAATATTGGAGTGTGTTTGATTCTCAATTTCTTTGCCATCATCCAACTCGACCCGCAATTCCCCGTAATTCCGATCAGTTTGCTAGATTGTCTTGTCTACGCATGTTGCACTTTACAATTAAGCTATGAAAGGATGACTGTGATGATGCTTAGTGTATTTAAACGTTTCCCATCTTTTTTAATTCTATTTAAGTTTCAAGCAGACAGTCTATCTGTTAGTTTGTCTTGTTTACGCACGTTGCACTTTACAATCAAGCTTTGAAAGGACGACTGTGATAATGCTTATTGTATTTAATCACTTCGCACTTTATTAATTCTATCCGAGTCATCTGAATATTATTGTCAGCCTGTTAGCTTTTCTAATGCACTTTGCACTTTATAATTCAAGTTTTGAATTGATAAATCATGTAAATGTCTTTTATATTATCATGCCTCGTACTGTATTAATCCGTTTTCAAATGTGTTTCGTCTTTTTTTTTTCTCTTTATCGGTTTTATTTGAACTCTCAATAAAAAAATTTTTTTTTAAAGTTACGTTTACTGTTATTGTTGTTTTATTAAAAGTTAATAAAAAAAACTATATACTTGTTTTATTTTTTTTTTGGGGGGGGGACGGTCCACAACAAAAAAATGTATAATTTGAAATACTATAGTAAGATGTTTGACAGTACAGTTGAAAAGTACTAACTGTACAATAACTTATATTTTCTCTGAATGGACTACAACATACAAAGGAAATCAAAGTAAAACAATGTATACCACATTTACAAACCTCTTGCGACATTTTCGCGTGCAAACCTACCCCCTGATAAAATTTACCATGTGAGTCTCAATGACGCCCCTCAAAACACGAAAACGACAACCCCCCGGAGATTTCTATATAGTGTGGGGGAGGCTGCGTGGTCCACCGCATAATGCCCTGGAGTCCGCCACACCCAGACCCGGTTCCTGCAGTATCCTGGGGGAAAACAGCCATTACAACGCGGTCATAACCATGCGTGATCATCACCACGAATTCATTAGCACGGATATGGCTTTATCACGCATGCCTTTACCATGCATGCTTTTACAACTAGTATACATTTACCACGCATAATAAAGCCATAAGCATGACAATGGCTTTGTGGTGACGGACACGAGTTATAATGGCAGTGGCTTACGTGCTTCAAATTAGTTTTAGGTATGCGTGTGACCAAGTCTGATAACATCAGAGGCCAAGGACAAACACCGTGGTGTCTGTGGTAGGAAATCTCATCGATCACAGAGAAGATAGGCAGAGGATAACATGAAAGTAACAGGTATAATAAAAATAACGGAGGAAAACTACTAAAATGGCAGAGGCCGGAGTATGTAATCAACCTTTGGTGCCTCAGTAATACGTTTCAAATAAATATAGATAGAATATAATTATTAATATATTACAAAAGTATAGCAGCCGATGACACACACGGCCCGAGAAAAGAAAGCGGCAAATTTAATACCTGAAACGTGGAGCGGTTTGCTTGGCGAACTTGAAGAAAAAGAAGGAAACGAGGGCTTGGAAACGAGGCTGCACATGCGTAGAGAGTACAACTAGTGCACAAAAAAAAGAAAGAAAGTTTTACATACTATCATAGAAATATAGCTCTAGTTTTTCCTTTTCCACCGCGTACGCGTACAATACACGTACCCCGCGATTTCTTATTTTTTAAACAAAATATATATATTTTGGGCCTGAAGATCCATGTGGGACCCCCTGAGCAGGCCTAGAGGGTCAGGATGTTTCTACCCTGCCCCCTTTCCTTATTTTTCAACTTTGTTTTACTGTTTTCTTGTGACTCGGTTCTACCGAGTCACAAGATGGCCGCCAACACTGTTGACATCCAATCAGCATGCAGCTCGTGCTCGTAATTGAAAGGATTTCCGTACACGAACAGTACTTCGTCTATAGATATCACTATGATTTTACTTTTGAGTTTCCCAGGAACTACTAAACAGATTTACACCAGTTAACAAAAAGCACAATCTGTGAACCGAACTCTACCTCTCTACCAAATTTGGTGTAATTTCGTTCAGCCGTTCGGACTGTAGCCTTGGCTAAAGGTCCCTATGGAAAATTGAATAGAGAAAACACGTAGGTAACACGTAGGTAAAATTTGTATATATATATATATATATATTTTTATATAATCAAGCTCTCGGCTGAGAGTCTTTATTTAACCATTTGCATAGTTTAGTTAATTTTATTTTTCATGCACAATCACTTAGGGGTGATATGACCGGAAAATGATTCTCTTTTGTTAAATATGGAGGTATATCAAATGTTGGCTGTAACTGCATCATCTTGAAATCTCATCATTTAGTGAACCGTAAATGTCATATTAAGAACTTTATGATTTACATACCTTTGCCTAAATATAAAGCCATTATTAGAGCAGAATTTCTACTCGAGAGTAATATAACTGCTAAAATGCAGTCAATATGGTTGAATAGGTATTCTATGTTAAATACGGAGAACTATAAACATGATTCAAGATCAGTAACAAAGTCATAGTATCCACAAAAAAATGTTTTTTAGCACTGAGATACGAAGCAGTTATAAGATGCAATACGAATATTTCTTCTATGTTTATTATGTATGGGTCATCTATCACGGGGTCAGCCTCAGTTTAAATATGGGGCGGGATACTATCACTAATGACCAGCGAGCAAGGCGTCTGAGAACGCCGAAACGTGTTTGGGTTTGTTAATCGGAATATGCACATTTAAATCATGATATAAAGTAAACTTTACCTGCGACTGCAGAATAAGAAAAAACTTTGGAGTCCGTTTCTCTTTTTCCGTGATATTCGGGACGCCGCGCGGCAAGCGGCGCAAAGAGTGGATTACTGATATATATATATATATATATATATATATATATATATATATATATATATTTATATATTTATATATATGTATGAAAAAAACAAAGGTTTCAGGGACGTTATGGTTAGTTGGAGTTGGACATTTCTTGTGTGTGTGAGTGGGTGGGTGGAAGTGTGTGAGTCAGTGCATAGATGTTTGAGTGGTTGACTGTGTGTATGGGTTCAAGAGTGCATATGGGAACAGGTCTGTATGGGTGGGTGAGTGTGTGTATGGCTGTGTTGGTGAGTGAATGAATGTCTCAATGGTACATGGCCAAGTAACTACATGTGTAAAAAGCAGGGTATGTGAGAGTTGAATTATATAAATGAGTATACATGAGAGTCAGTGATTGTGAGAATGGCTGTATGGATGAGTGAGTACTTCTATCAGTGATTGTATAAGAGAGTAAGTATGCATTTGTTTCTGTTTGAATAAGTGATGTGGTGTGAGTATAACTGTATAGGTCAGAAATTGGAACTATGAATAATTCTTTGCATGACTGACTAAGTGTGTGAGTAACTCTGGATGAGTGGTGGTGTGTGAGTGTCTGTATAGGTGAATGAGTGCTTATAATAGTGTTGTATTGATGAGTGACTGCATGTATGAGTGATTGTGTGGGTTAATGAGTGGATGTGTGTGTACACCTAGGAATCAGTGTGTGCGTATATAGTAACTGGTATTGGTGTGTCAATGATTTCGAAAATGATAGTCTGTGTGTGAGGAGGTGGATCAGATTTTAACGTGGATGATGTCATCAGTTATGTCATCTGTGATATCATTTGAGATGTCATCAGTGATGTCAACAGTGATGTCACTGACCATGTCATGAATGATGTAATTTGTGACGTCATCAGCAGTGCATTGCGGGGGCCCGAGTTATATTTAGGTGAAGTAATTATAACAGTGGAATTTCTATGGTTTTGTATGAAAGAAATGTCCAACTAACTATAACGTCCCTGAAACCTATGGTTTTTTCAGTGAATTTCTAAGGTTTTTTAAATGTTAATTTCTAAATATAACGTACCTGAAACCTATGGTGTTTTCAGTAATTTTGAAAATTGTGATATTTTGTAACTTCAATATCTTAAAAATAGTTTTTGTAATTTTTTTGGTTTGTTATTAAAATAATATAATGTCTTCTATTTTCTTAAATATTAATATATATATTATTTTTTTGTTGAGAAAATAGTGGAGTCGTGCACCAATCTTATACCTATCTCGGTGGGTGTACGGATTTAAACCGCCATATTGGTAAAGTCGTGAAGGATGCACGTTTCAGCCAGCCCACTCCGCTTACGCTTACAAGGAGGGAACTACAACGCTACATGTCCCAGGTCTTCCCTGTAGTGATCTGCTGATCACAGGTCTAGTTGTCAGCATGCCACAGCCACTCATTCACGGCTGGTTTACACCCACACCACACCCATACAGCACAGGCATCACAGGACATGTGACCCTGCTAATAAAAAGAGCCGGGCACAGGTGCTCAACGCCATTTCCACTCTATCTGGGTGTATCTGTGTGCTTATTATGTTGGTGGCAGCCGAGGCACTTTGGTCAACACTGGCCTCCCGCAACATGGCGAAGGCTTGAGGTGCACAGAGAAGGTGGCAGCCAAAGCACTTTTCCGGACACTGGCCTCCTGCCACGTGGCGATGACTTGAGGTGTCCAAAACAAAAATGAAAACTACTGGTCTAACAACTCAAAAGATACGGCTAAGGAACACAGTCAAAAAGCAGCTAGGCCTATGATGATTTGGAAATGAATCCCATCAGCCCACAAGTAGCAGAGCCTCATCATCTGGGATTGTATAACATTGGTATATGATGGGCATCTCACCTGATATATATATGAGATGTCCTAACAAAAACCACCAGTGATGGAACGAGCCATACGATGTTAATTCTGTGGTGCTGAAAAAACTAATTTTTGCAGTGTAACTTAATTGTGAAAAGAGTGTGAAAAAACCAAAATGTAATTAAAATTGACTCTTATGATAACGAGGATACATTTATTAGGAAAATATCATAATGTCAAGACTAAAAACAGAGTGTATAGGTAGTTTGACAACATAACTACCGTTAGTTGACTACATAGGTCGACATGTTTCAGCCATTAGTGGTCAAAAAGTAGACCGCTGACTTTCTTCAGGACCAGTAATTACACTACTGAAAACCTAATCAACAGTATAAACAAAAATTGGTAATATGATCCATCCTGCCATCAGTCTTCAATGTGTAGGACGAGTACTCCAAAGACGAATTCTTTCCTAAAAAACATATATATACAAAGGAAAAACAAAACTTAAGACATCCATGTATTAGCCGTATCCAATCACAGTTTTATATATAAATGATCCCAAATGGAGATTCATCTTAGTCAGTCTTTTTCAACAAAATATTGTCATAAACTCACCCAATTGTGCTTGGGAGTAAACCTCACCTCTCCTGGCGACTGCTCAGGTGATGAGGCCCGCTCTGTAGATAGATAAACATGACAAAGGCCTATAAAAGTGCCCCTCTGTTCACTTTCCACCAGTTTCAGAGTAAACTAAAACTAGGATTTAAAACCTTGTTACTTGAAGAAACACTACACAATGACAGAGTATTGTCTCTCTCTTTGATCCATTTGTGCAAGTCTGTATTCATTTGTACATTCATCTATATCTTTATCTATATGTATAAATGTTATAGGTAATATAAGAGACAGAAAGTATAGCTGGCAGCCAGAGAAGGGAGTCTCTATGGCGGACCTGGGCTATATAGTTGTTAATATGTCCCCTATAGTTAGCACAGAAATTATCACTAGTAATATCAAAACTAGGAGAGTGATAGGAGGAATGTACTGAGGCTAAAATAGCTTTCACTCCTTCAAGTCAAAGGGAACTCGCAACCTGAAGTTAAATAGTACTAAATATAGCGCACTCTATATCAAGCACTAAGAACAGCCACCCTACTGACCGTACTATCTAATACTGCTAATCCCTGGAAGAAGCAGTAGGCAGCAGGAAGTAGCCATCCCAGTATCTTGTATTAAAACATCTTGTCATTAGATCCGTCAGAGCCCACCGTCGCTCCCTTCCTGTCCGTCGGTACTTCAGGCTTGCTTCTGAGCCTAGGGGGAGGTACCGACAGAGACGGGAGGGCTGCTTTTATCTGGTTGGCGCTCGTGAAGTTGCGGACTGCAGAGGGAAACCATTAGAACTACGTCCGTCTTCATTCCGCACATGCACAATACCTACTACAATGCGCGCATGCGCACTGAAAAGCCGGACCTGAGAGGGAGCTGCAAGTTGTAAAGCAACTCGAATAGCGCATGTGCGAAAAGGAGGCACATGCGCACTATATCGCTGGAACTGAAGTGGAACAGCGGACCATTGTCAAAGCGCGAAAAAGGACAAACAAGTTCCATTGTGCGCATGCGTATAAGCTGCCGATGTCCACACGAAACAGTGCCGTCAACAAAAAACAAAATAAAACCTTCCGCCCCCACATGCTTCTAAAACTGACGGAAAGCAGTGTTGTGAACCCAGGAGATTACCCATTGGTTTAATTTCATTATTGATATTCTCGCTGCGCCAATTCCGATATAAAATATACACCAACAAATCTATTTGCTTATTTATATATTTCTCTCTGTCATTCTCAGAAGATGACATGTGTGTCCAATAGAGACTCATAGGTGCAGAATCATTTATATGCCCATATGTAACATGATCATAATTGGCAGCAATTTCTTGGTCAACTCCCTCTAGGATATTGTTCTTGGTAGATTTTGGAGAGATACACATTTATGGCCCAGTATCAGCCTATCGGGTGTTACAATACTAATATAGATTTCTATTGAAATCACAACCCGCTTAAAAATAAATATATCTTATTATGTGGCACTGATGGAGGTACCAAGCCTGGGGAATCAGTGTCTGTACAAACTGATTATGTGGCACTAATGGGGGTAACAGGCCTGGAGAATCAGTGTCTGTCCATGATGTATATAAATCTCTTTATTTATCCGTATATTACAGAGAACAAATCTCTGAAATGTCAATGGTGCTAAATATACGAAGACAACTTTATAAACCAAAATAATCAAGCAGACCCAGAAGGTGTATTGCCAATTGAGAGTTATACCTAAGTTGTGGCCAGAGGCCCCAACCGGACTCTGTATGTTATCCATGCTCCAGCTCATCTCAGAGTACTTTACTATGCATTGCATCTTAGTGTCAGGGACCCTAGAGACGAGTTCTGAATGGAGATGTGTATTGGTCTATAACAGAACCCAGGGAATGTCATCATTCAGGCCTTCTGTGTCACATTTCAGCTTAAATATCCATTTCTGTTCTTTTTGGAAGAGGTAACGTGTAACATCACTGATGTGTTGAGGAATAAACGGTTGTTCCAGGACCACCCAGCGCATTTCCTCAGCTTTTTTGTCTCATATTCAGGAAGTGACTGGTTAGACGTGTTGCCTGTTTATTGCACCTTATGGTGCTCTTGTGTTCATTAGTCCTCATCTTGACCTTGCGGGTAGTCATACCTACATATTTCAGGCGCAGGGGCACGTGACCATGTAAATGACACGTTCGCTATTACAGTTTGTATGTTTCCCTAATACCCAAGGTCTGCCAGTGCCTATGTCTACCTCTCGGGTTTTGGTTGTCGGAGGACATGCAGTACAAGATTCGCATGGATAATGTCCTTGGACAGCAGGTAGATTCCACAAGGTGTTGGTGGAATCTTGGCTTGATTGTCTAGGTCTCGTATGGATCAAACTATCCCGCAAATTCATACCTCTTTTAAATGAAAAAAGCGGTGTTGGGATGGTCGTCCCAGATACATTGAGAATGCGCCAGTTTCTTCGTACAGATTTTTGTACCTGATTAGATAAGGTGCTGAAGGCTTGACAAAAGTGAGCCTATCCAGGGGAGGCTTCTGTACTGGTGGACCTAGAAGTGCTTCGTGATGATTGTTTGACGCTCTCTTGAGAGCTTTTCGCACAAGGCCTTTAGGATACTCCCGTTGTTTCAATTTTGTTGACAGTTCTCTCGCATAAAAATTAAAGTCCTGTTTATCAGAGCAGTTGCAACAAACTCGTAAAAATTGTCCAACCGGTAAGTTCTCCTGAAGAGACCTAGGATGGTGGCTGTTAAAGGTCAAGAGTGAATTCCTTGCCATGGGTTTAGTATACAATTTACTACCCAATCTACCTGCGATGGGGAAGATCAATATATCCAGAAAGGGGAGTTCGGATCGACTGTACTCAACCGTGAATTTCAGAAATTGATTCTTTGTATTCAGCCAGGATTGAAAATCAAGTATGGTATGTGCTTTTCCGCACCATATAACCAAAATATCATCAATGTACCTTTTCCATAGCAACACCTGATGGAAAAATGGGTTGCTGTGGTTGAGGACACAACCTGTCTCAAAAAGATGGACATACAGGTTGGCCAGGCTAGGCGCGAAAACGCTGCCCATTGAAGTCCCTGATATTTGGAGGAACATAGACTCGTCAAATTTGAATTTTTTTCGGTCATCGCCGGCCTTGCACATTCCATTACATAACTCACTGGAGTCATGCTGTCCCAGTCAGTAGCCTCAAGCAGATCCCTGATTGCTTGAAGAGTATCTTCCTGGGGGATACAAGTTTATAGTGATTCAACATCGAAACAGACTAGAAAGTCAGTCTCGATATTGAACTCCACCTCAGGAAGTAGCCTCCGGACATCTTTGGTGTCCTGCAAGTATGTTGGCATGGTCTTGACAAGAGGCCTCAAGAAAAAGTCTACAAAAGTAGACAATGGTTCAAGTAACGAACCAATCCCTGAAATAATAGGGCGGCAAGGGGGAGGTCTTTGTGTCTTATGTATCTTAGGCAAGACGTAGAAGTATGGTGTCACTGGGTGTGTGGTAATGAGAAACCGTGATTCTCCATGCGTAATCCACCCTTCTGCGCTTGCTTCCTCCACCAAATGGCCGATCTCGGCTGTTCGCCTAGGCGTAGGGTCGATGGTCAGTAAGCGGTAAGATTTAGGGTCACTAAGCTGTCGCAAACACTCTGCACGGTAGGTGGTGGTGTCCAAAATAACCGTGGCTTCCCCTATGTCTGCGGGCTTAATAGTGATGGACATACCTTTTGATAGAGTGTCAGCAGCCAACTTTTCTTCGCCCGATTCTGGAAGGAGTGATGTTGATTGGTACATAGAGTCGAGTTGTCAAAAGTGACAGCTTTTTCAAAGGCGCCCACTTCGGGGGGTACTTGTTGGAGAAGGGGAGTAAAGGTTGATGGTCTTTTCAAACCAGTGTTGTGATCTATTCCTCCCACTTCACCTTTCCTTTCTCTGTTAAGAAAGAAGAAATGAAGGCGTACCTTACGGAAAAAAAATTTAAGTTCACAGCTAAGCTGAAAGGGGTCCCCTTTATTTGCAGGGACAAAGCCTAAGCCTTTATTCAGAACTTGGCATTCAATCTCCGTAGAGTGCGGGAACTCAGATTGACTACGAGATCCTCCCCTCCAAACTTGGCCCTGCTTGTTGTTGCTGGAGATACTGGCCCCGCCTGCTCCGTGTGTTCGGGAAGGTCGATTCGTCTTCCCAATGCACATGGGGTTGACCTCGCCGCCTGCCCCTGTTCCGTCCACGGCCTTGGCCTAAAAAAGCCTGATTATCAGAGAAATGTGGTTGAGGTTGACATTGTGGTATGGGGTGTTGGAATTGTGGTTGGTGAAAACCCCATGGCACAGGAGGCCACCACGGACCCTGTTGGTAATAGCTGTTATGTGTTGCTCTTCTCCTATTGAATCTCTGTTGTTGCCCCCTCCCCCTCCCCTGTGGAGTGCCTAGTTGTAGAGTCTGAGTCACTAGAACTCTGATCAGAGGCAGAGGTAGAGTAATTTGATCCATACCGCCTACCCTTCCTATTGTATTCAGGTATTGTATAGGTGTCACTAGTGTAAGGGTAAATCTGCTCTAAAGAGAACCTAGCCAGGTGCTTCTTAAATTTATCTATTTTCGTAAATAGAATAGAGTCTTTATATTCTTTGTTGGATTTGTTGGTCTCCTCTGCATTCTTTTTGTAGAGGGTGCTTGAAAGAGTAGCCTTTATTTGGCCTTCCAGAATTTGAATTTCAATGAGGATAGCATCCGCCACCCTCTTGGCTGTTGTTATGATCAGGATAAGCCAGTCGCGTGTACATCGCCATGCGATCAAAAACCAGTCCTTCATAAAGATTTGATCAGTGAGAAACAGTCGGGGGCGTTCGTGACTATCAAACCTGTGGGTGCACATTTGCCATGTAAATATTCAGCCATAACTTGTCCATGAATGCCCATACGTGAATGTGTTTTCTTGAGATTGAGGACTGTGCCCCAATCATCCTGTGGATTCAGTCCTATAGTAGGTACACTGTCCAGGATACTCGGATTTTCTGTGGGAATGGAATTAAGCACCTCATCGTCATAGGAGAGACCTGCAAAATCTGCAATCGCGAGTGTGACCCACAAAAAGTTAACAAGGTGAGCAAAGACAGTTTGTAATCAAGCTGTCTAAATGCAAACGGACCCGCAGCCGTAGCTGTTCCAAATACAAAATACACAATTAACAAGGGGTCCTAGGGGGTCATTTTTAGAGATCAAGTAGTAATCTAGCCCCCATTCCAAAGTATCCAAAACAAAAATGAAAACTACTGGTCTAACAACTCAAAAGATACGGCTAAGGAACACAGTCAAAAAGCAGTTAGGCCTATGATGATTTGGAAATTAATCCCATCAGCCCACCAAGTGCCAGAGCCTCATCATCTGGGATTGTATAACATTGGTATATGATAGGCATCTCACCTGATATATATATGATATGTCCTAACAAAAACCACCAGTGATGGAATGAGCCATACAATGTTAATTCTGTGGTGCTGAAAAAACTAATTTTTGCAGTGTAACTTAATTGTGAAAAAAGTGTGAAAAAAACAAAATGTATTTTAAATTGACTCTTATGATAACGCGGATAAATTTATTAGAAAAATATCACAATGTCAAGACTAAAAACAGAGTGTATAGGTAGTTTGACAACATAACTACCGTTAGTTGACTACATAGGTCGACATGTTTCAGCCATTAGTGGTCAAAAAGTAGACCGCTGGCTTTCTTCAGGACCTGTAATTACACTACTGCAAACCTAATCAAAAGTATAAACAAAAATTGGTAATATGATCCATCCTATCATCAGTCTTCAATGTGTAGGACGAGTACTCCAAAGACTAATTCTTTCCTAAAAAACATATATATACACAGGAAAAACAAAACTTAAGACATCCATGTATTAGCCGTATACAATCACAGTTTTATATATAAATGATCCCAAATGGAGATTCATCTTAGTCAGTCTTTTTCAACAAACTATTGTCATAAACTCACCCAATTGTGCTTGGGAGTAAACCTCACCTCTCCTGACGACTGCTCAGGTGATGAGGCCCCGCTCTGTAGATAGATAAACATGACAAAGGCCTAGAAAAGTGTCCCTCCTTTCACTTTCCACCAGTTTCAGAGTAAACTAAAACTAGGATTTAAAACCTTGTTACTTGAAGAAACACTACACAAGTGCTGATAATGAAATGCAGAGTAGTTGTGACAGTGCAAAAAGACACAAGGCGCACCTTTGGGATTTATTCTAAATACTAAAATCGTGTATTGAATTGCACTGAGGTAGTGCTGCACTTACAATGTACACACAAACTCAATTAAGAAATCTCATTGTATTTATATTGATTAGGAATAGTGCGTCAGGTACTGGATCTTGACGGGATACACTGCCCAGTTCGTATATTGTTCTGCACACGAAAAAATGACATCACAACTTTCACAACTGCAATGCGAAATTAATTCCATCGATAACCCACGTTACCACTAGGAATTTTACACCTGCTTTCAGCTGGTGTTAATCAGGACGAGTACCTGCAACATGAAAGGAGACTCAGCCAAGAGCCACACCAGAATACCCACATGTGCCATAGAGTCAATGAGCACGATACAGGGATAAAAAAGCAGAAATAAGGGGACCCCCTCTGTAACAATTATAGGTCAGGGACGAGAGGGGAGAACAACACATATATACATATCAAAATTTCCCTCATTGACCAACGTATCTTACTTCTATTATTTGAAAATATACCAGTGACAGAAAGTGATCATCTCAGAGTTTTTTAATTTTATCAAAACATTTCATTTCTTTTTTTTTTAATTGTCATCATATTTTGTCTTTCATATTCAAAAAATGACTTCATCATAAATAAACCTTTCTTTATAGGAAAAGAAAGGATTTTCTATGATGAAGACCAACAGTTCCCAGGTTTGACCGGGTGAGAACAGAGAATAATCGAGGTCATGATGGTGAATCTGGCGTGGAACCAATGCAGATCGGAACTATACGTGGTCCTTTGTCAAAGGAAGAGAAAGAGAAAAGAAGAACCAATAATCTCTGTATGTATTGTGGGTCTGGAGGCCATTTTGTGAGAAAGTGTCCGAAGAAACCTAAGGAGACTTTCAAGCCGAAGGAAAACTAACAGCACCACCTGTTGGAGGAGTTGAACAGGTGGATGCGTTACAAAATAAGGCTCCGGAAGAACACTGAGTGACCAATACCTTGCAGTCGGCGGCGCCTCATCTCATTTTGTCAATGGAGATAAGGTTTAGAGACATCGTATTGACAGAAGTTTCCGTGATGATTGATTCTGGGGCCACAGGGAACTTTTGCGACCTAAAATTCGTAAATAAGGTGGGAATACAAGCGATCAAGAAGTCCAAGAGTGAACCCGTCAGAGCAGTCGATGGGACCAACTTATCTTCTGGTCCAATAGTGAGTCATACGGAAGTCATACACCTTCTTTCGAATGATGGGCATGAAGAAAAGATCCAATTCAACCTGATCGACGCTCCTCAATTTGAATTAATACTTGGGCTTCCCTGGCTCACTGAACATAACCCAATGATTAATTGGAGTACTAGACCATAAGGATGTATTCAAATTATTGTCTAGAAAATTGTTTTGGAAACCACAAAAGAAACCAAGAAGTAAATCCAGCCTATTCGTTGTGCCAAACTGGAGAGTCGATATGTGTCATCGACACTCAAGAAATCCCAGAGGAGCATAAGGAATTTGAAGAAGTGTTTAATGAGGTGGAAGCAGAGCAACTTCCCCCCCATCGAACGTACGACTGCAAGATTGAAATTGAGCCAGGTTCGAATTTACCTTGCAGTAGGGTTTATGCCCTAACAGAGAAAGAACACCAGCATCTAAAAGAGTACTTGGACAAGTACTTAGCCAATTGATTTATTCGACCCTCGCAATCCCCGGTGTCGTCGCCATTATTTTTTGTGCCGAAGAAGGAAGGAGAATTGAGAACGTGCATCGACTACCGCACCATCAATAAGATCACCAAGAAGAATCGGTACCCCTTACCCTTGATTTCAGTCTTGTTGGACCAGGTAAAGGGAGCTTGGATATTCACCAAACTCAACCTGAGAGGAGCCTATCACTTGGTTAGAATGCAGGAGGGCGACGAATGGAAGACTGTCTTTTGGACGAGATTTGGATTATTTGAGTACCAGGTCATGCCCTATGGGCTGTGTAACGCCCCGGCAGCCTTTCAACATTTTATAAATGACGTCCTGAAAGAGTACATCGATCAATGTGCTATAGTATACATTGATGATATTCTTATTTACTCCTCTGATACTAAAAAAATCAAGATCAAGTCAAAGGAATTCTACAAAAGTTAAAAGACAATCGATTGTTTGTGAAATTGGAAAAATGTGCGTTCAGTGTCACCCAAGTAGAGTTCCTGGGCTTTGTCATTTCGCCTAATGGAATTCTCATGGACAAGAAGAAAATTGAAGCAGTGACTAAATGGAAGTCTCCAACGGGGGTCAAGGAGGTCCAAAGCTTCATTGGATTTGCGAATTTCTACCGACAACATCCGGACCCGGCCGAACTTTTCTATGTTGAGACAGATGCCTCAGATCAAGTGGTAGGAGGAGTCCTATCCCAGCGGAATAAGGTAACTGGACAACTACATCCAGTAGCCTACAGATCAAGGAAATTGACTCCTGGCGAAATTAACTACACCATCACGGAGAAGGAATTATTGGCAATCAAGGACGCTTTTAAGGAATGGCGCCATTATCTTATGGGAGCTCGGCATCAAGTGACTGTGTTTACGGACCATAACCTGAAGTTTCTAAAGACCGCCAGAACACTTACACCCTGGCAGCTGAGATGGTCACTGTATTTTGCGGATTACGACTTTGTGATCACTTATAGACCAGGAGCTCAAAACGGAAAGGCAGATGCCTTGTCCAGGATAGATACGGAGAATCAGAAAACCCCTCTGGAAAATCAATCAATTATTCCTGATGACAGAATAATTGGAGCTGTAACGTCAGTCAATCTAGAAAGAAGCATCTTAGAAGTGATGGATTTGGAAGCCATGCAGAATTGGGTGAAGGAAGGAGAAGGTAGAAAAATCATTCATCAACTGCCATACTTTCGGGATACCTTGTTCGTGCCCACCAAGGAGTTGCAGTTGCAAGTAATGCAAGATTCTCATGATGCGAAATTAGCTGAACACAAGGGAGAAGCGAAAACAATGGAGTTAATAAAAAGACATTATTGGTGTCCAGAAATGCCTAAGAACATTGAGGAATATGTTAAAACGTGCAAGGTCTGTGCTCTGGGAAAATCTGAACGATTGGCCCCAAAGGGACAGCTTCTACCATTGCCCACCCCACCTTATCCCTGGCACACAATTACCTTAGATCTCATCACAGATTTACCCCTTAGTCGAGGCTACAACACAATATTAGTAGTAGTTGACTCATTCACCAAAATGACTCATTTCACTGCTTTAAAAGGGGTTCCAAGTGCCAAACAGTTAGCAACTCATTTCAGTACAGAAATCGTCAAGATACATGGAATTCCCAAAATTATAATCTCTGACAGAGGGGCTCAATTCATTTCCCGATTCTGGAAATCTTTTATGGAAGGATTGGGAACTGAAGTGAGGTATTCCACAAGTTACCACCCAGAAACTGATGGTCAAACCGAGAGGGTGAACCAAGAGCTAGAACAATATTTGAGACTATTCCTTTTAAAACAAGGTGGAAATTGGTCGGACTACCTGTGGGCAGCAGAGTTTGCCCATAATAATGCTAAGAATGCGTCCACTGGTTATTCACCATTTTACATGAATAATGGTAGACACCCAAACTCCACCATCAGACAAACAGAAATAACAGTCCCAGCTGTTGCTGATATAGTGTCACACCTAGAACAGGTCCATCTTAGCGCAAGAGAAAATCTAGATTTGGCAAAAGAGAAATATAAGAGTTACGCAGACAGGAAAAGGCGCGAGGGCCCCCATTAGAGATAGGAGATCAGGTCTGGTTGAACACTAAGAATCTTAGGCTAAAAGGGAACCGGAAATTTCAACCGAGATTTATTGGTCCTTATCCAGTAGAGGAAAGATTAAATCAGGTAACTTATCGAATCTCACTCCCAGCCAAATTGAAGATCCACCCAGTCTTCCATGTTTCTTTGTTAAAGAAGGCTCCAACCAATCTGCGGAAAACACTGCGTCCTAAACCAGTGCACTGGAAACTGGGTTTGAATTTGAGATGAAAGAAATTCTAGATTCAAAATGGTCCAAGGGACAATTGTATTTCTTAGTGGACTGGAAAGGATATGGTCCAGAGGAACGATCCTGGGAAAGGGAGGACGATGTTCATGCACCTAGATTGATAAAGATGTTCTATCAACGATTTCCTACTAAACCAAGACGGGAGGAACCTACTTTGTTGGGGGGTACTGTCAGGACCCTTTCACCTCAAGTGTCCACTGTGACGCACACGAGGTCATGGAAGAAGAGAATAACGCCAGCGCAGGTTTCCTGGTCAAGGCTGATGCAAATTCAGCAGTCTAAAATGGCGGCCGGCTGCACGTTCAGCCCAGCAGTCTAGTCTTCCACCTAGTTGCCGCTGCAGTTCAGGTGAAGTGCGCGCTGATTGTCATCTGCGCACTTAACCAAGTTGTTTAGTCGGAGCAGTCATGGAGTTCTATTGAGGAGAGATTTGTAGCGTAAAAGGTGTTATATAATCTAAGTTTCTAGTCAGAAGACTAGTTGTTGAGGCTTACTATCTTCTGTGAGCATATTCGTCCGATTCCAATCAATCCTAGAAACGCAGTTGGAGTCAGTAGTTCCGTCGCGAGTGACAGACTCAGTCAGCCTTGTCGAGTACCTGAGGAGAAGAAACACGAAACAACAGAGATAAGTGACATTAAGAGATTCGCATTGAGTTTTTGCAAATCACTAAAGACTTGTACAAAATATAGGGTGTTGTTAAGTCGTATTTACCCCAAGACAATCTTGACATCACCGCAACCTACAAGAGAAAGAAAAAAGAATAGAAGTTAGTTTTAAAGAATATAAGAAGAGGATACACGCATACACAGATAGTGTAAGTAAGTATAGAGTTACCGGTCATAACGGAATAGTGAATTAGAATAGAGAAGTGGACAGCTAATAATCTTTCTATGATTAAATACACAGGAGCGTACACACCAAGAAGAGAGAGTATTTAGGAAGATAACAGACTACGGAGTTCCTGAAGAAAATAGAGCAATAGAATAGTTATCATACTCCTAACAAGCAGCAAGAAGAGAGGCACTATCTTGGGAGCACACTGGTAGGTGTAGAGATAAGAAATCGAGCATTCAGTAAGGCAGAGTAGGAACACAACAGGTATTAATGTTTCCTCACCCCACAGGTTCCAGCCATAACTAAAGGTCTGCGGGTCGGACAGGTTAAAAGGAGCCAGCCAAGACAGTCTCTTCTTCTCTCTCTCAGTTTATTATTTTATCCAATATCCCCCTTCCCCCTGGGATAACAATCGAGAGACTCTTGCCAATTGAGCTCTGGGTTGTTGTTCGGGGTGGTTTGGGTAATAGGCATCTCTGTTCCTGTGCAGCCATATTAGAAAGAGTTTTCTCGGATCCTGATACCTCTGGCTATTTTATCAACTTCGATAACTTTTCTGAGGATCCCAGTGAACCTGAAACAACGCCAGTTAATAAAACTTTCAAAGAAAAAATAACAGAACTCTTTCATCAACTTGAGAAAACATATCTGGTTTCACCATGGGTTGAATTTTGGATAGGATTGGATGTACTTTTTTTACTACTATGGCTCATTCTGGTTTTAAGTTTGTGACAAAAGATAGATTGAAAATACAGTACAATGGACACAGCAAGTAAGAACATCAACTTACTCCTGCAACCTTACAAATCATCTCATCGTGAGCAAAGAGACCTGTCATCAGCGAACATCACAGCCGTTCCTATACCTGGTGGTATAGCATGGGACACAACTGACTATGACATTTATGGCCCGGTGGAGCTGTTGAAGATTCTACACCAGTTTAAGGTTTCTTTAAGTGATTTTGTTTCATCAAGCACCTTTTCAGATGATTGGGACTTTGAAACTGTTAATAATATGATGTCAGGCTTAGAAATTTCAGCAGAATTTCAAAAACATGAACACTTAGAAGGATCAACAAGTTATGAACAACTGTATTGTTACAATCATTTTGGTCACCATTATTTGCACAAATCTGTAAATCCTATAAATGTTTTTACTTACAATCAATGGGAACATTGTTCAACACCGCCAAAAGGCAGCTCTAAAACATTCAATGACAAATTTCCATACTTTACAGGGTTTAACGTCACAAACCCAGAAATTTTTTATTTCAAAAATGTGAATAAGACAGGAATGAAAACAATTTTGACCAATACTAAACAAATCTATTCTGCAAACTTTTATGCTCAGCTGTCTACATTAGGTTTTAACTTTTGGAAAGACAAGATTGAGACAAAAACTGTCTGGGGCACAAAAGAATGGCAGGTGAAGGGTTCAGAAGTCTTGTTCAGAGCCTGCATTATACCAGAACAAATCATATTTTTGAACAACACTGTTCAACAAACATCATGTCTTGGCTTAGCTAAGATAAAAGATTTAAACAATCCGTCCATACCTAAGGCCACACCTGACAGTAATGGCACTGCAGATGAGGAGGTAGACGTGAAACAAATTTTGAAACGCAACAGAACCAATCCTGATTGGAAACAATGGTTAATCTGGCCCTTAGACACGAATAACTGCCAAGATAGATTCATAAACAAAACAGAAAGGTTCAAAATGAATAGGCCAGATCCAAGGTACTCCCAGAGACAACATCCAGGGATAGTCACCACATACAGTGTAGAAAAACTATGCCTTGATTGGCTACAGAAATCCACACTCCCAGAAATTAAACAACACTTGACTTTACTTAAAGAAGGCGTTGACTTGCGAGACTTCTTACTCGGGCCTTGCAAACAACGACAAAAACGTTTCATATACGCCGGTATATACGCTGCGTACAACGAAGCTTGGAAAATAACGCAAATGGAAACTGCAGAAAAAATATGAGAAATTGATCGTATTAATTTAGAGAAAGCACTCTCTGTAGAGGACAATGGGTTAACGACTCTGTCATCCAGAATTTATTCTTTGGACAGCATTGTATCATCTGCCATTGACATAATAGAACAGGATTTGCTAATGTTACAACATGGCCAGTCTCAATTGCGTTCTATAATGCTACTAGGCTGGACGTTGAAAAATCTCCATTCAGGCTATGTGCCATGGCGTCTAATCAATACCACGTCATTGTTTACTGTCCTTAACCTTACAGATAAACAAATCTCTTTGGCACAAAGAGGAGCAGACTATATGGTGCTGAGCATTGAAAAACTGGAAAGATTACCATTGACAGTTTCTGAAAAACCTGTCGTAGAATGGATAATACATGGCACCATCTCAATACCAGTGACGATTTTCCAATTTCAGTA
This sequence comes from Lissotriton helveticus, assembly GCF_964261635.1. Lineage (NCBI taxonomy): Eukaryota > Metazoa > Chordata > Amphibia > Caudata > Salamandridae > Lissotriton > Lissotriton helveticus. The sequence goes on from NC_136068.1 coordinate 324,147,182, forward strand.
TTGTCTACAGCACATACCAGCAGGCCTGTATGAAAGGTTGGGTAAAGGACACATTAAGTCAACCTGTAATTTACCATATACACACAAATGTTGGAGTGGGGGAAAGGAGGTATTTCTTAGTAAAAGAACTGTAAAAACTCACTAAGCGGTACACTTTTATGTAAAGGTATTAATTTACATAGAGCCTGCGAAGGTTCTTTAAATAACCTTTCTTGCCACATGCACGGTACTCCAGCGGCCGTGATAGAACCAATTTTTAGGCAGCTTTCCAATTGGAGCTACGTTATGCTCAACGATCACAGCTGTTGTGGCATGTTGCCAGGAAGAGCCTATCTGGTTAGTGTGTCAGCCAGGGTCACTTGTTGTATGCAAGTATTGTATCAACAGAGTACTACAGACGGGGAGACAGCGTTATGGCCTTCACTGAATATCTCTTCTATGCGAGTTGATAATTTAAGCAGAATGAAAGCCATTCTTTTACAAAAGACTGTGCCACTGACCTCGTCTAAAGAAATGTATGATCTGCAAGTTGCAAGGACTTCTGCAGAGATACATGCATTATTATCAACAAACTGCCCAGTACATTTCGCAGAAATGTTAGGTCAAATCTTAAACATGTCTGATTCCAGCGGCATCGCACATGTATTAAAGACGATCTTTTTGGGACTGTTAACACCATTCGAAGCAGTCCTCGGCATTTTTCCAAATTTCGTGCACTCTGTGTTCGGCGGTCTGCCTCTCATTTTGGGACTCATAGCAGGAATTCTATTTTTATTTCTCCTGCTCCGATATGGCAAGTCCAGTCACCAACGATACCCAGACTACCATGGAACAAACTCTCCTTGCCATGCGGTATCGTGACAGAATTACACAGATTCTTGGCTTGGCTCGTTTAAGAGATCTGAATACCACTCAGTTCCTTTCATTCAGACCAATCTGGCAAGAATGCATCTTACCTGTTCTACGATGCCTGCTTTGCGGAGAAGAATGCGTGTTAGACATCTGTCTTACACTTCCATCAGCACTGCCAACGGATGTTGACGCCTTGCTAGGTCCAGTAACGACTCATGCATCGTGATGCCCCCAACGGCTGCCAATCCTGATGATGGCATTCATTGAGATCTCACCAGCAAATCCAGCTCTTGGTGAGGTACGTGGAACAACAGGCACACAGGTACCATCTACATCGAACATTGCTAATGCGACTGACGCTGACGGTGATGCTTCACATCTATGCACATTTGATCTACTTGATGAAGTAGTTCCACTTTCACCAACTTTGGTAGACGGTTTCTTTGCCAGCTTAAATGATTTGATATTTTCTCCCAACACCGAGAAGAACTTTTGAAAGTGCACACAGCGTTCCATGAACTCTGAAATTCGGCCTTTTCAAATCAAGCCCTCTAACTTGGGAACTCTATGTTTCTACAATCTACATTTGAAAACTTTTTTCTCTTCATCCCAGAATAGACCCTTTTCACTTGGCACAAAGTAATCTGCTTAAAGAAGAACTATTCTTAGAGAACAAGAGATTCATTTGATACTTCCTATAGACAAATATTTGGCATTATTTCATACAAAATGAAACTGTTTATATATTAATTTTATGGAATGGTCTTGACCTTTTTCTTCTGTAAATTTGGAGCCATTCATAACTGTCATTTCATGTTTCATTTAGATAGCATTTGTTAATGACAGCGATTGCTTGTAGATTGCGAACAAGACAAATACTCATGTATGTGTATGAACCATGTTTAATGCATTTCATGTATTTTGTGTGGGATTATGAACACATGCTTTAGTTATGTTTCTTATGCTTATAGATTTAGTAATATTAGATATAATACGTGGAGTGGGTGTTGTATAGCGTTTAGGACCCTAGTGTAATTTTCCTGATTCATGCCCTTATAGAGGTATAAAATACGGTATCCTTATATAGGCATAGAAATCATGACCATATTAAGACATAGCTCAAGTAGTTCTAATACGGCTTGGCTACTTCCACCAGTTCCGAAAATATACAACGATTTCTTGGAAAAACCCGCCTTCAGCAGTCAGGGACTTCCCCCTGCATGAATATTAAGTTCAAAGAAATCATGGAGTTTTCAGAGAATTAAGTCTCTGATGACGTTATTATGTCAATCTTACGTCAAACTCCGAACCTTCAAGGTATAAATATGCCCACACTTGTCCAAACAAACACACGGTGGTTTGGAGCAGTTCGACTATCTACTTGCCCGACGCGCCCTGCTGCAGCAAGTGCCGAAGGAAGCCGACCCTCCAGCTGACGCACTGAGAAACGCTGTACTTTCTCCAGCTGAGAAATCCAGCTTCAGTGTTTCCAGGCTACTCTTGCGGGTTGCTGGGAAATCGAGTCCTGAGAGAGAGATACAAGACCTCCTACATTCTAAACCAAGGTACGGAGCAGATTAGACCCTAAGAGAATTCTTGGAATAGATTCTTGGCAACTAATACTAAAACTAGGCTACACCTCACTTACTTCTTCCCTTGTACTAGAGCTAGGTTAGGTACAACGGGTTAGGCGTATGTTAGAAGCACCAGTTGAGTACTTTTAGTCATTATTTATCACTGTATGTATTTTATGCATTTTAGGTATCTTATGGCTTAGAAACCATATCATGCTTTTACAGTATTATTTTATAATACTTTTCGTATTATATGCTCTGTACTTTACAGCAAGTATTACGATTGCAGCAGTTAATTTCTTATGCTTGAGAAAGAAGACTGTTCAATAAATACCCTTTTATTGAAAACGCCCGTCTCTCTATTTCTCTGCACCTCTGGTGAAACGAAGCATGCACAATTGACTGAGTGAAATAACTATCTATTGTTTCCGCGACTCTAGAGATATATTTCTTATTCTTGGGGAACAAAGTTGTCATGTTTTAAGCGGTTGTCAGAAACTAATCCCTTCTTGTTTATTCGAGAAAGTTTCTAGTGACCTCTGAGCTAGCTGGCACACACACAATTAAGTTTAGTATATCCGGTAGAGACCTAGTTGACTTCAGTCCTACATCTAAACTACAGGATACACTATTCCAATGCGCAGAGCCTATTGGGAATATAGGAACTACACTACATGGCAACGTAACACACAGTGAACCCGCACATGTACCACATGCTTGACATCTCATCCATGATGACCACGATCACACACATCCCACAACAACCACGACCAGCCTTTGTACCCATCCTGGATGAATGCAGCGTGGTTTTCACTTCTATGCTCATTAAGCAGTGTGATGTTGCCAGATTGTGAGACTTATGCGCCCTGTTTGCGTGTTTCATTTTGGCCATTGTTTGTCAATACTTGTGCTGTACTTGATTGTACATGTGTGACATTGTGCCCATCTCCCCCGTCCCCCCACTCCCTGCTTCTTCCTCTTCCTGCTGCTGTTGTTTCTATAATTTTGCTCCTCCACACATAAATACATGTAAAGAACAAATTAGAATACTTCCTTGATTCTTTTACATTTCAAAACTTATTTCTATTAGTTTCTTTATAATTTTGCATATAAACAGTTTTTTTCATATTCAACGACACATCGAAGTCAGCAGTGTAACGTATTCTATCAACACACTTTCTATAACATTCTACAACACGTGCAGGTTAAAAGTTTGTCAATTTTTTTAACCTTACGATATTTTTTTGCAACATTTTCTCAAATATTTAACGGCACGTGCAGGTTAAAAGTTCACGATTGTTTTACGTTCGAATCGTGGCTTCCAAATGCAAGAAGCATTTGTGGTTGAGTTGAGCACATTTTATCCTATAATATGTACTCCACGTTCAAACTTCTTTTTCTTAACCAATCACAAAAATGCTTTTCCACCAAAACTTTTAAAAAAACAATGCTTTTTATCTCCCAATCAGGTATCATTTTGTTTCTGAAAAAAAACTAGTTCCCCATCTTTAAACATATATCTTATTCTATGAAGGAACTGCATGAGCTACAGACATCTTTCCATACCTTCCAGCCACACCTTCAAAATGCTCGTGTGGATCGTAGGACATAGCTATGTTTTCTGGTGCAAGAGGTATGCAGAACAGAGACGTATTAACTTAGACCTTGGTTTACAAAATGTGAACATTAAATGGTTTCCACAGAGAGGATTGAAGTGGCACCAATTGTTGCCTTTGGTTAAAACCTGTTTACATCTCCAACACCCTGACCTCATAAATGTACACTGTGGTGGAAACGACCTAGGCATCTTGACTGAGGTAAGTTTGGAAATGCTTATGAAGGACACCTTTGGACAATTAATGTTACTTTTGCTTCAAACTTTCTTTGTATATTCCAATATATGCCAAAGACAGAAGTGGAAATGGTCAAGACAATTTTGTCCTCAAATTGAAAAATCTAGGAAGAAAGTCAACAAAGCTGTGTCTGCATACCTTAGAGACCACAAAATGGGGTCCATCTACAGCAACAACATATGTTTTGATATGGCGGATATCTACAGAAGTGATGGAGTAAACTTCACAGATCAGGGAAATTACGTTTTTCTGAATAACTTGAAGCTGTGCATCCGCACTTATATGTGGCTCCAACTAATGAACACAAGGGATCTTTTTAGAGTCACCCTATAACTTACAACTTATGCCCGCTATGTTAGGGCCAGGTAATGGCAACTCCCAGACCCTCGCCAACATGTATTCTCCACACAGCTGTGCAACAGCGGCCACATCATCTCACTTTGCAACACAGAGCTCTCGCTTTGTTCACCGACTCTACTCACCCATATGGGTGAGTAGTTTGCGCTTTACAAATACTGTATTGATTTACCTTCGCACTCCCTATACAACACCACCAAAGCACCATATCCAACTTGGACAGGTGAAGCACAGCGCCCAGTGCACATGACTTCGCAGCGTAGCACACTCAGTTGAGGCTCACGGTTTCATCTCTGAGTCCAGCAGCAGCTCAATATAATAACTAATATAGACTTTCACATAGCTAGTAACCAACTTATGTAGTTGTTTGAACAACAAGAGATAGAGTGATACAGGTATTCACACAGTCTAATCACTATCCCATATATTTAGTGAGACACATTAAATTCGTCACTTAGACAGTCAATCACATTGCTACTAAATCCTCCATTCAGACACGTATACATCCACTCAGTCTTCAAGGCAGATTGCTATATATATATATATATATATATGTATATACTGATACTGACGAAGGCGTACCGCCGAAACGCGTCTGTTTTTGTGATTTTTGTGCGAATAAATCCAACTTGGATTTGAAATTTCTCCGGTGGTGCGAGTCGATCTCTTTGGTAATTTGCATATATATATATATATATATTATCCACCAAATTGTTCATTTGCAAGTGCACACTTTGCACGGCCGGTGCAGGACAGCGGAGATGAACATCCCCACAAATAAATTTTCCTCCAAGAAAAGATTAATGTCCGCACTCGCTCAATACATTAAAGTGGGTTTATTAAATAAGAGACTGCAAACAATCCCCTTCACCTACGCGTTTCGACCGCAGGTCTTGGTCACAGTGTTACCACTAGTCCATCATTGCTTTCTAGATTATATACCTTTCTATCCAATTGCATATAACGATGCATTATGGGTGAGGTAGTTTTTAAAGTTACATATTAGGAAATAAAACATTTGTTTAGCAGAAAAAACACAATGCTTGATATCCAGTAATACCTGTCAACATAAGAGTAATTATTAATTCTCAATTGTACAGTTTATATCCCCATTAGTTTAGTCGCTTATCATTCTAGGAACTTCCTAATAAACCATTGTATGGATTACAGAGCGACTTTCACAAAGAATAACATATCTGTCAGTTAAGATATTTTCACTTATTCATTTGTAATATAGTCTTTTAGTATAGGCCAAGTGCCCAGGGTTATAGTTTTGTACAATTTACTTCAATACTTCTTAGTAATGGCTAAGTGCCTTTATAGTATTACTACTGTTGCAACAGATCTGGTTTCAATGGTTGTTACAGCAGTCTATTTTTAGTCTTTGGTCATATAGAATTCACAGGTGGACATGCATCTCTTCGTCCATATTTAATCCCCTCGGCATTTTTGTTCGGAATCTAATGATCAGGCGCGACTCCAATCGTCTGAGTAGTTGTTTCCTATTCCCTCCTCTCTCATGTTGAGGGATGGTGGCAAGTCCACTGTAACGAACATCTTTCCATGTTTTTCCAGGGTGTTTGGCCATGTGTTTGGCAATAGCGTAAGACATATCACCATTCTGAATTGCCCTGATATGTTCCAGGATCCTTTTGTGCAGTGGACAAGTAGTCATTCCTATATAATTTTTACCACAGGCACATGTTAGCATGTATACCACATAAGTTGTTTTACATGTGATAATGTCCTCCACATTGAAAATCTTACCCTGTGGATCTTTCAAGGATTTCAAGGACTGGCCTATAGTACAAGCCTTGCATTGATAACATTTATTAAAGCCATTTTGTTTCAATGTTAACCAATCTTTTTTCTTTTTTATTTGAAAATGGCTTCTCACCAGTTTGTCTTGCAGCGATTGTGGTCTCCTATAAGTCATTTGCGGACGTTCTCCAAGTTGTTCACCAATGTCTGGGTCCTTCTTTAGGACATTCCAATATTTATTCAATATCTTTCTCACATTTTGACTTTCTTTACTGTAAGTTGTTATCATCCGAATGGGTTCCGTTTTTTTTTTTGTTGTCATGTCCAATTTTGCTTTGTTGATCAATGTTTCAGTTCTATTCAAAGCTCTAGCTTTAAGTTCTCCTTTTTTTTTTGTCGAAACGCGTAGGTGAAGGGGATTGTTTGCAGTCTCTTGTTTAATAAACCCACTTTAATGTATTGAGCGAGTGCGGACATTAATCTTTTCTTGGAGGAAAATATATATATATATATATATATATATATATATATATATATATATATATATATATATGTTGCACACTCCTGGTTTACCAAGTCCGTGGTGTAGAAAAAACCAGAGCCCAAATAATGTTCAGTGCAGTATTTATTAGGCACACGAAAAAACAACCCTACGCGTTTCGAAGCCTGAACTTCTTGCTCACGGGTGAAATTTTTTGGGCGGCCATTCTATTTAAAGTGACAGGTTGAAAACAAACTTCCGTACACGTGATCAAAGTGAAATAGACAAGTTACTACATTTTGCAAAAAATGTCCGTTTTTAACACATAGACAATTGAAGATGTAAAACATTTTTGGCAAACAATTGGATCAACAGAAAACGATCTGAAAGATATACTGATCGAAAATTGTCCAAAATATACTGATACCGCCCAAGTGGGCTAAGTTCATATTGCTGATGTATTATCAAAGAACAATTTTTTAAGTTTGATGGTGTGTGGCCCAAGTGGGCATAAACGATCCCGCTGCTCAATACATCTTCAGCATGATCTGTAAATCAAAGGGACAAAATATGCACAAAATTGACTTTTTTGAAGTCTATTGATCACCGTGTATTTAAAAACTTTAAAATCCAAATAGAATGGAGATTAATAAGAAAGCAGACAGTTAAGTAATTTATACTAGGTTTGTAAATGGACTGCTAGCTCTTCCCCCACATTATGACCTGCGGGGTGTGTGGTATTATACCGAATGATGTAACGGGATTCCAATTTACGCAATTCCAACAACCTGTTACCACCCCTTTCTTTGTTCTCCACACAATCAATGACAAAGAATTTCAGTAGGTTTGGGTTCTGGTTGTGTGCCGTAGCGAAATGCCTCGCCACTGGATATTGCGGATTCACATTTTTTATGGCTCTCAACTGTTCGAGTACTCTTAACTTGGCCTTTTTGGTAGTCATGCCTATGTAGAATTTATCACACGGGCATTGTAGTGCATACACTGCATACTCAGTGTTACATCCCAGAAGCTTGGTGATTTTGTGTTCTGCTTGATTTTTACAAATCTTAAGACTCTTGCACTTGTGGCTATTTTTACATGCCTTGCACTTAGTGCAAGGAAAAAACCCAACAATTTGTTTGGATTTGGATGGCTCTTGTACTAGGGCATTACTCAATGTGTCCTTGAGAGATTGTGCTTTTCTAAAAGACACAGATGGATTCTCACTTAATGCCTCTTTAAAGTCATGATCTAATTTAAGAATATCCCAATATTTGCTGAGACTTTTCTTAAGTTCCCAAGATCGACAATCATAATTAGTGATGAATCTGATTTGCTCAGAATTCTCACGTACTTTGGGAACCAAAAGATCCTTCCTGTGCATTTGTTCAACCTTGATTTCAGCTTGCATTATCACTGTACTGCTAAATCCCCAATCAAGGAACCTTTGACACATGATAGACTTTTCTTTTTCATAGCCTGACTGTGTGCTACAATTCCGTTTTGCCCTGATAAGTTCCCCGAAGGGGATGCTTCGTATCAAATTAGGGGGATGGCAGCTTCCTGCATGGAGCAGGCTATTCCCTGCAGTCTGTTTACAAAAGAGAGAACTCGTAAGTACCCCATCAATAACTTCCAGATTGACATCCAGGAACTCCAATTTCTCTGTACTCATGTTGCTGGTAAACTGTAGATTTAACGAATTATCATTCAAAACAACCTCAAATTCCCTTGCTTCTTCCAACGTCCCCTTCCACACACAAAAGATGTCATCAATGTAGCGGACCCAGAGAACCACGTGGTCAGTGAAGTGGGAGCTCCTCCCACCAGCCGAGGTACAACCCTGCAAAACTGGGGGCGAAGCAACTGCCCATCGAGGTTCCCCGGGTCTACTGGTACATTTGTTTGTTAAAGATAAAAAAATTGTTTCTCAAACAAATTTCAATCATGTCTAATAACATGTGTGTGTGGAGTAAGTATGAGACAGATCTATTTCTCAAAAAATGCTTACATGCATCAATGCCTAAATCCTGCGGTATGCTGGTATAAAGACTAGTGACGTCAAAGCTAATAAGCCAATAATCTGTATTCCACGTCACTTCATTGATTATTCTCAAAAAATCAGTAGTATCCCTGATGTAAGATGGAAGTGACTGGACCAGCGGTTGTAGGAAATAATCAATATACCTAGAGGTATTTTCCAGTAAACTATTATTGGATGAAACAATGGGCCTGCCTGGTGGTGCTTCTAGATTTTTATGCACCTTAGGGAGTAAGTAAAGAGCTGGAATAAGTGGGTATCTGAATATATATGTATACACTAAGATACACTTAATAAGCCAGTGAACCAATCAATTATTTAAAAAAAAACATCCATGTAAACCCTTATTTAAACATTTATTCTTCCATCAACTTTTACATATACATATATAACACATATTTATTTTTAAAAAATGCACACATTCACTGGATGGTGTCATCAGTGATGTCATGAGTGATGTCATTGACCATGTCATGAGTGATGTAATATGTGATGTCATCAGCAGTGCATTGCACGCGCAAGTTATAGTGAGTCCAACTAACTATAACGTGGGAATTTCAATGGTTTTATGCGAGTAAAACTTCCAGCTAACTATAACAGGTGTGAAACCTATGGTTTTTTCAGTGAATTTAATAGGTTTTTTAAATGCTAATTCCTAACTATAACTGGTGTGAAACCTATGGTTTTTTCAGTGGATTTCATAGGTTTTTTAATAGCAAATCTCTATAGGTATAAAAAGTAAAAAATGTTATAACGAATTTTATATTGTATAATTATTTAATAGTTTTGGTTTTTTTTGCCCCGGAGCGCTCCCGGGGCGCGTACCGGTGAACGCACGGGTAAGCGCAATGTTGCGGCGCGCCCCGGGGCGCGTACCGGTGAGCGTCCAGTTAGCGCTATTCTCTCGAACGAAAACAACATCGTGATGTTTCGCGTAACCGCGTGATGCGTCATATGACGCCCTGCGTAAGCGCACCCGGAAGCACGCGAGCGCATACGATCGCGCAACGACCTGACGCGCTTACGCTATGCGCCCCCGGGCGCGCTCCAGAGCGCGTAGCGTAAGCGTAACAAGTCATATGACCTTGAAATAACTCTTTTCATTGGTTCCTAACTTTTTTTTTTTACAAAGACTGAAATCCCCACCCATTTCCTTCACTTCTTGTTTCACTTTTGTGAGTGCAAGACCTGCTTTTGGCACCTGTGTCATATTTATTTCTGGTATCATGGCTGCAAGAGCATCCAGCAACAGTGCTGAGACTGAGGATTTCATTGATGAGGAGGTTCCTGAACGAACTGTGAAGGAACATTTCATTTGGAAATTTTTCAAAATTCCAGAGGGGGAGAAGAAGGTAAATGCTCCAAAGGTGGAGTGTAAAATATGCCACACCATCTTATCGAGAGGAAATCCCAGAAAAAAATACAGCTTCGGGAACTGGACGATGATACGCCACGTGTCAAGGAAACATCCCCAGAACTATGCACGGGAGAGTGTCAGGGCTCTGGCACGAGAGGCTCCCAGGGATGGTGGCTCTACTTCTACCGGTGGAGCAACACCTTCTGTGCGTCGGCGTGAGCAGGAGATGATACCAAATATTCAGCCTGCTTTTAATCAGGCTATATTAAAATGCCGAAAATGTGACCATCTTCTTTGCTATGGGGAGCAAAGTGTAACACTCATGGTTCAAGCTCTCGAGAACCACCGCTGCCATCCCCAAGCCTAATTTTTATTTTTTTTTGGCTCCTGTTTAGCTGTTTCCAGTTCCCTGTTTTTGTTAAAAAAAAAGAAGAAAAACAAAAGTTCTTTTCAGAGCTACCTCCAATTCTCATCAAAGAGCTGTGTTCTTAAAAAAATGAAAAAGAACTACCTCCAATGTATTAAAAAATGCTACATTTGTAAAGAAGTCTGTCATTGTTTTTTTCTCCAGGGTGCGCTCCCCGGTACGCGCACCGGGGCGCGTACCGGGCGCTCCCCTCGCGAAAATCGATTTTTTTTTTTATGCGGCGGGGCCCTTTTATGACCCCCACATCAAACCTAGGGGGTCAGCAGGGGGGTCTACCCTGCCCCCTTTTGGTTATTTCCCCCTTTGTTTTGGCACCTCTTGTGTCTCGATCCTACCGAGACACAAGATGGCGGCCGCTCCGGTCTGTTTGGAATGTTGACAGACACCCGTGAACCAATCAGCTTTCCGCTCGCGTGCTCGCGTAGCGCGCAGGGTGCGCTCCCCGGTGCGCGTACCGGTGCGCGCTTATAGATATATATATTTTTTTGAACCTAAATTACTCAAAATCCACTGGATCACATATCTTGAGACATAGCAAAGGCACATCGGGCTACCAGTCCCTACAATTTTGCCAAGTTTCGTGGGAATCCATTCAGCCGTTCGGGCTAAAAGTGAGTCCAACCGCCCTATGGAAATTAACATGGGGAAAAAACGTTTTGGGACCCCCCTTTTATCTCGGCCCCCGCTAGACGAATCCTCCCCAAACTGTCAGGGAAGGAGCGGACCACCGCGAGGCAAATTTGAGGAAAATTACAGGCAGATCCCTCAATCTGCACCAAAGTTATTCCCAACAATCCTAACTATAACTACCTACTGGCGACCGCCAGTAGGTAATATATATATATATATATTCACTGAAAAAACCATAGGTTAGAGACCATATATAGTTAGCTGGACATTTTATTGACATAAAACCAATGAAATTCCATATATAGTTAGTTGCACTAACTATATATCGCGCACCCGCAATCCACTGCTGATGATGTCACATATTACATCATTCATGACATGGTCAGTGACATCACTGATGACATCACTGATGACATCTCAAATGACATCACTGATGACATCACTGATGACATCTCAAATGACATCACTGATGACATCATCTAGTGTCTGTGTGTTTTTGTAAAGTTTAAATATGTTTTACATATTGAAGAATGAGTGGATGTATGGAAGACTGAGTGTGTGTGTGGCTGGCTGGGAGGTGTGTGACTCTGTGCATATCAATGTGTACTTGTATCAGTGATTGTATAAGAGAGTAAGTATGTGTTAGTCTATGTGTGAAAAGTATGGTGTTCTGTGTTTAACTGTATAGATGAGGAAATCGAAGTGTGATTGATTCTTCACAGGACTGACTAGGTGTATGAGTGCATATGATAGTGTTGTAATAATGAGTGACTGTATATATGAGTGATTGTATGGGTGAATGAGTGAATGTGTGTGTAGATGTAGGAATCAGTGAGTGCGTATGTAGTAACTGGTATTGGTGTGTCATGATGTCATCAGTGATGTCATTTGAGATGTCATTTGAGATGTCATCAGTGATGTCATCAGTGATGTCACTGACCATGTCATGAATGATGTAATATGTGACATCATCAGCAGTGGATTGCGGGTGCGCGATATATAGTTAGTGCAACTAACTATATATGGAATTTCATTGGTTTTATGTCAATAAAATGTCCAGCTAACTATATATGGTCTCTAACCTATGGTTTTTTCAGTGAATTTTCAAGGTTTTGTAAATGCAAATTCCTAACTATATATGGTCTATAACCTATGGTTTTTTCAGTGAATTTCATTGGTTTTTTAAAAGCTAATATCTATAGCTGTAAAATATATTCTTTATTACGTGACGTATCACGTAGCCACGTGAGACGCCTCATGACGCGTTGCATAACCGTGACGTATCAGCTCTGCAGCGCAAACAAAACCCGTAACGTAAGCGTGCCGGAGCACGCTTACAGATATATATATTTTTTTTAACCTTAATTAGACAAAATCCACACGTGCACATATCTTGAGGCCTTGCAAAGGCACATCAAACAAACAGTCCCTACAATTTTGCCAAGTTTGCTGGAAATCTATTCCCTTAATTTTTTTTTTACTGTTTCTCTTGGTTTTCCCCTTGTTACGCTTACCGGGACGCTACCCGGTACGCGAACCGGACGCTCCAAAAACACAAGATGGCGGACTCCCGTTACGCTGCCGGTTAGCTGCCCGGTTCGCGTACCGGGAAGCGCCTCTACCGCGAAAAATCGCGGGGGACTTTAATATCCCCCTCATCAATCCTAGGGGGTCAGGAGGGGTTTACCTTGCCCCCTTTCCTTCATTTCCCCTTCTTTTTTCACCACATCTTGTCTCTCGAACCTACCGAGAGACAAGATGGCGGCCGCTCCGGACTGTTTACAATGTTGACAGCTACGCTGCCGGTTAGCTGCCCGGTTAGCTGCCCGGTGAGCTGCCCGGTGAGCTGCCCGGTTCGCGTACCGGGACGCGCCTCTACGGCGTAAAATCGCAAAAAAAAATCTTTTTTTATTTTTTGCCCCGCGGGGCACTTTAATATCCCCCTCATCAATCCTAGGGGGTCAGGAGGGGTTTACCTTGCCCCCTTTCCTTCATTTCCCCCTTCGTTTTTCACCACATCTTGTCTCTCGATCGTACCGAGAGACAAGATGGCGGCCGCTCCGGACTGTTTAGAATGTTGACAGACACCGGAGAGCCAATCAGCTTCGCTTCGCGAAGTTCCGTTACGCGTCAGGTACGCGAACCGGGGCGCTAACCGGAGCGCTGTCACAGATATATATATTTTTTTAAACGTTAATTTCTCAAAATACACTGGAGCACATATATTGAGACATAGCAAAGGCACGTCGGGCAAACCATATCTACAATTTTGCCAAGTTTCATGTAAATCTATTCAGCCGTTCGAGCTAAAAGTGAGTCCAACCGCCCTATGGAAAAATGAATGGGAAAAACGCGTTTTGGGACCCCCCTTTTTTCTCGGCCCCCCCTTGACGAAACCCCCCCAAATTTTCAGGGGCTGCTCAGAAACAAAATATGCCATTTTCCAGCCAATTCCGTCCACAAACGCCAAAGTTATTAGACATAGAATTTTCAGAAATCCCATAGAGAAAAAATCCTAACTATATATACCCACTGGCTATCGCCAGTAGGTAATATACATATATAAACATATATAATCTGCATATCTATATAAATATAAATGCATGCATACATATACATATATGCATACATATGCATGTTATTTACATGAAAGTTTTAAAAACACTAATAAAAGCAAAGCTAAAAAGCCACCTCATTACAAACAGAATGGCTTTAACTTAAACGAGGGCGAGATCTATTGCATTTTCAATGCTTGTTTACTTTGGTTCTATCAAGAAGGCATTCAGATGTGTCACACATTTGCCATAAATTCTGAATGTTAGCACTCTAGTTGCTCATTAGATCACTGTAGTAAAGCTAGTGCTCACCAGGGAAGTCTGCTGCTAATCATGGTTTGCAGCCATTTTCCCGCATTTTTTATCCCGCAGACTTTCAGTCCGCATACCATTATCCCGCAAGGTCATTGACCTCGCATACCATTATCCCGCATTTTTTCAAAACGCATGTGCATTTATCGCGCATGCCTTTACAAAGAATTACGTTTTAAAGGCATGTATGGTAAATGCATTTGCGTTGTGAAAACCACGATGACGAGAGAGGTAAGTGGGTTTGTGTTAATTTTTTCGTGGGTTAGTGATTGTGTAGTGTAGTGTAGTGTTGTGTAGTGTAGTGTTGTGTTAGTGTAGTGTAGAGTTGTGGTGGTTGTTTAGTGTAGGGTCATGCTGGGGGTAGTGTTTTAGGGTTTAGGGTTGTGTTGTAGTGTTTGCGTAGTGTAGGGTCATGCTGGGGGTAGTGTTTTAGGGTTTAGGGTAGTGTTGTAGTGTTTGCGTAGTGTAGGGTCATGCTGGGGGTAGTGTTTTAGGGTTTAGGGTTGTGTTGTAGTGTTTGCGTAGTGTAGGGTCATGCTGGGGCTAGTGTTTTAGGGTTTAGGGTAGTGTTGTAGTGTTTGCGTAGTGTAGGGTCATGCTGGGCGTAGTGTTTTAGGGTTTAGGATAGTGTTGTAGTGTTTGCGTAGTGTAGGGTCATGCTGGGGGTAGTGTTTTAGGGTTTTGGGTAGTGTTGTAGTGTTTGCATAGTGTAGGGTCATGCTGGGGTGTAGTGTTTTAGGGTTTAGGGTAGTGTTGTAGTGTTTGCGTAGTGTAGGGTCATGCTGGGGGTAGTGTTTTAGGGTTTTGGGTAGTGTTGTAGTGTTTGCGTAGTGTAGGGTCATGCTGGGGGTAGTGTTTTAGGGTTTTGGGTAGTGTTGTAGTGTTTGCGTAGTGTAGGGTCATGCTGGGGTGTAGTGTTTTAGGGTTTTGGGTAGTGTTGTAGTGTTTGCGTAGTGTAGGGTCATGCTGGGGTGTAGTGTTTTAGGGTTTTGGGTAGTGTTGTAGTGTTTGCGTAGTGTAGGGTCATGCTGGGGGTAGTGTTTTAGGGTTTTGGGTAGTGTTGTAGTGTTTGCATAGTGTAGGGTCATGCTGGGGGTAGTGTTTTAGGGTTTTGGGTAGTGTTGTAGTGTTTGCGTAGTGTAGGGTCATGCTGGGGGGTAGTGTTTTAGGGTTTTGGGTAGTGTTGTACTGTTTGCGTAGTGTAGGGTCATGCTGGGGGTAGTGTTTTAGGGTTAAGGGTAGTGTTGTAGTGTTTGCGTAGTGTAGGGTCATGCTGGGGGTAGTGTTTTAGGGTTTAGGGTAGTGTTGTAGTGTTTGCGTAGTGTAGGGTCATGCTGGGGGTAGTGTTTTAGGGTTTTGAGTAGTGTTGTAGTGTTTGCGTAGTGTAGGGTCATGCTGGGGGTAGTGTTTTAGGGTTTAGGGTAGTGTTGTAGTGTTTGCGTAGTGTAGGGTCATGC
The DNA here is from genome assembly GCF_964261635.1 of Lissotriton helveticus. Classification (NCBI taxonomy): domain Eukaryota; kingdom Metazoa; phylum Chordata; class Amphibia; order Caudata; family Salamandridae; genus Lissotriton; species Lissotriton helveticus. Next base: position 324,162,839 of record NC_136068.1, read on the forward strand.
TGGGGTGTAGTGTTTTAGGGTTTTGGGTAGTGTTGTAGTGTTTGCGTAGTGTAGGGTCATGCTGGGGGTAGTGTTTTAGGGTTTAGGGTAGTGTTGTAGTGTTTGCGTAGTGTAGGGTCATGCTGGGGGTAGTGTTTTAGGGTTTAGGGTTGTGTTGTAGTGTTTGCGTAGTGTAGGGTCATGCTGGGGGTAGTGTTTTAGGGTTTAGGGTTGTGTTGTAGTGTTTGTGTAGTGTAGGGTCATGCTGGGGGTAGTGTTTTAGGGTTTAGGGTAGTGTTGTAGTGTTTGCGTAGTGTAGGGTCATGCTGGGGTGTAGTGTTTTAGGGTTTTGGGTAGTGTTGTAGTGTTTGCGTAGTGTAGGGTCATGCTGGGGGTAGTGTTTTAGGGTTTAGGGTAGTGTTGTAGTGTTTGTGTAGTGTAGGGTCATGCTGGGGGTAGTGTTTTAGGGTTTAGGGTAGTGTTGTACTGTTTGTGTAGTGTAGGGTCATGCTGGGGGTAGTGTTTTAGGGTTTAGGGTAGTTTAGTTGTTTAGTGTATGCTAAAGGAATATTCGTTCTAAAAGTTTTCGTTATTTTAATTTGCGGCCTAATAGTACATGCTGGATTTTTTTTGCAGACTGATGGTATGCGGGATTTCGTCATATATTCGCTAATCATACTTTCTATGGCAAAATGAACCCCCTCATTTTGTTCCTTTTTAAATTAAATGTTTTAAGAGTTACCACTTTATTCCAATCAAGATGGCTTCAGGTGTGCCATACCTTTGTAATAAGTAGGACTGTTAGCACTCTAGTTGTTCTTTAGAACACTCTGGGACATTCTGTCATTGGGCTATAGTTGGGCTACATCTGGCTGATATTTGGGCTACATTTGTTTTTTTTGTCTCTGGTGGCCATCTTTGGGCTACATTGGGCTACATTGGGCTACATTGGGCTACATTTGGGCTCCAACATATATATAGCCCAATGTAGCCCAATATATATTTTTCAAAGTTAATTTTCCTAAAAACCACTGGAGCCTATATCTTGAGACATAGCAAAGGCACATCGGGCTACCAGTCCCTACAATTTTGCCAAGTTTGGTGTAAATCCATTCAGCCGTTCAGGCTAAAAGTGAGGCCAACCGCCCTATGGAAAATTGCATGGGAAAAACACGTTTTGGGACCCCCCTTTTTTCTCGGCCCCCCCTTGACGAAACCCCCCAAATTTTCAGGGGCTGCTCAGAAACAAAATGTTCTATTTTCCTGAAAATTTCAGCCAATTCTGTCCTCAAACGCCAAAGTTATTCGACATAGAATTTTCAAAAATCCCATAGGAAAAAAATCCTAACTATATATACCTACTGGCTATCGCCAGTAGGTAATATATATATATATATATATATATCCATACACAAAAAGAGTTGCCCCTACGGAAAGAGCCACACAGGTAGGTATAATTTCTTCCTTTAATGAAGGTGCAGAGAGTGCGCAAACTTCGAAGCCAAAAACAAGTATTACAGCCTTACGCGTTTCGGGCGGACAACGCCCTTGATCACAGGCACAGCCAAAGTCTCGCAACACAGATTCACAGTTCCTCCGTTTAAATGAATGGCAGTCCCGCCCCAATGGGGCTTCTACGCCTTCTGGTATTTGGAGTTCTGGTAGTATTACCCATGTGGGTTTCCGTGTTGTTCGCTTTTATGGCAAAAAAATTAAAATCCACAGTGGGCTTAACTCCGGAGATTTAAATACCCTCTGCAAATATCACCGCCTTCATCGGAAATCCACCAGTCCTTGCGATGACATATCTTTTGTTGTCACCGGGATCCGCACACATGCAGAGGGCACTTTCCACGACCAGGCGGGCCGTCATTTAATCCATACACAAAAAGAGTTGCCCCTACGGAAAGAGCCACACAGGTAGGTATAATTTCTTCCTTTAATGAAGGTGCAGAGAGTGCGCAAACTTCGAAGCCAAAAACAAGTATTACAGCCTTACGCGTTTCGGGCGGACAACGCCCTTGATCACAGGCACAGCCAAAGTCTCGCAACACAGATTCACAGTTCCTCCGTTTAAATGAATGGCAGTCCCGCCCCCAATGGGGCTTCTAAGCCTTCTGGTATTTGGAGTTCTGGTAGTATTACCCATGTGGGTTTCCGTGTTGTTCGCTTTTATGGCACAAAAATTAAAATCCACAGTGGGCTTAAGTCCGGAGATTTACATACCCTCTGCAAATATCACCGCCTTCATCGGAAATCCACCAGTCCTTGCGATGACATATCTTTTGTTGTCACCGGGATCCGCACACATGCAGAGGGCACTTTCCACGACCAGGCGGGCCGTCATTTAATCCATACACAAAAAGAGTTGCCCCTACAGAAAGAGCCACACAGGTAGGTATAATTTCTTCCTTTAATGAAGGTGCAGAGAGTGCGCAAACTTCGAAGCCAAAAACAAGTATTACAGCCTTACGCGTTTCGGGCGGACAAGGCCCTTGATCACAGGCACAGCCAAAGTCTCGCAACACAGATTCATGTGTGCGGATCCCGGTGACAACAAAAGATATGTCATCGCAAGGACTGGTGGATTTCCGATGAAGGCGGTGATATTTGCAGAGGGTATGTAAATCTCCGGAGTTAAGCCCACTGTGGATTTTAATTTTTGTGCCATAAAAGCGAACAACACGGAAACCCACATGGGTAATACTACCAGAACTCCAAATACCAGAAGGCTTAGAAGCCCCATTGGGGGCGGGACTGCCATTCATTTAAACGGAGGAACTGTGAATCTGTGTTGCGAGACTTTGGCTGTGCCTGTGATCAAGGGCGTTGTCTGCCCGAAACGCGTAAGGCTGTAATACTTGTTTTTGGCTTCGAAGTTTGCGCTCTCTCTGCACCTTCATTAAAGGAAGAAATTATACCTACCTGTGCGGCTCTTTCTGTAGGGGCAACTCTTTTTGTGTATGGATATATATATATATATATTTTCCTAACCGACTGAGCAGCAGTGAGACTCACACATGGACCAGGCTGGAGCTACCTTGCAGCCAGCTTTTGGACAGGAGGTCGTGGTTTCAAGGGTCATAATGTGCAACTTGCTTTGAGAGGACGATTTACAAACACCCACTGTGGTTTTCATCGTTCATTTAATTGGATTGGCAGAACGCAAAGCGGCTCACTGGAGTTTAACTTAAGGCACTACATGGACCATCGGGCTCTGCACGAGCCAACGCCCACTGGGGCAGGTGATCATTGAGATAAGTAGTGCCTTTTCACGCAGCGTATGCTAATGAAGCCTCTGAGGAAACGCTCGTAGAGCGTGAAACGCGTCAGGCTGTTCATTTTTTTGTAAACTGCCCTTCAACACGCTGCAGCCTTTGGAAATAAACACGGATTTTACCTACCTGTGTGTGGCTTTCCTGAATTGGCAAACTTTATTTCTTGATGTTTAACGGCCGGCCAGGTCGTAGGAGAGCCCCGCCACTCACACATGGACCAGGCTGGAGCTACCTTGCAGCCAGCTTTTGGACAGGAGGTCGTGGTTTTAAGGGTCATAATGTGCAACTTGCTTTGAGAGGACGATTTGCAAACACCCACTGTGGTTTTCATCGTTCATTTAATTGGATTGGCAGAACGCAAAGCGGCTCACTGGAGTTTTACTTAAGGCACTACATGGACCATCGGGCTCTGCACGAGCCAACGCCCACTGGGGCAGGTGATCATTGAGATAAGTAGTGCCTTTTCACGCAGCGTATGCTAATGAAGCCTCTGAGGAAACGCTCGTAGAGCGTGAAACGCGTCAGGCTGTTCATTTTTTTGTAAACTGCCCTTCAACACGCTGCAGCCTTTGGAAATAAACACTAATTTTACCTACCTGTGTGTGGCTTTCCTGAATTGGCAAACTTTATTTCTTGATGTTTAACGGCCGGCCAGGTCGTAGGAGAGCCCCGCCACTCACACATGGACCAGGCTGGAGCTACCTTGCAGCCAGCTTTTGGACAGGAGGTCGTGGTTTCAAGGGTCATAATGTGCAACTTGCTTTGAGAGGACGATTTACAAACACCCACTGTGGTTTTCATCGTTCATTTAATTGGATTGGCAGAACGCAAAGCGGCTCACTGGAGTTTAACTTAAGGCACTACATGGACCATCGGGCTCTGCACGAGCCAACGCCTACTGGGGCAGGTGATCATTGAGATAAGTAGTGCCTTTTCACGCAGCGTATGCTAATGAAGCCTCTGAGGAAACGCTCGTAGAGCGTGAAACGCGTCAGGCTGTTCATTTTTTTGTAAACTGCCCTTCAACACGCTGCAGCCTTTGGAAATAAACACGAATTTTACCTACCTGTGTGTGGCTTTCCTGAATTGGCAAACTTTATTTCTTGATGTTTAACAGCCGGCCAGGTCGTAGGAGAGCCCCGCCACTCACTCATGGACCAGGCTGGAGCTACCTTGCAGCCAGCTTTTGGACAGGAGGTCGTGGTTTCAAGGGTCATAATGTGCAACTTGCTTTGAGAGGACGATTTACAAACACCCACTGTGGTTTTCATTGTTCATTTAATTGGATTGGCAGAACGCAAAGCGGCTCACTGGAGTTTAACTTAAGGCACTACATGGACCATCGGGCTCTGCACGAGCCAACGCCCACTGGGGCAGGTGATCATTGAGATAAGTAGTGCCTTTTCACGCAGCGTATGCTAATGAAGCCTCTGAGGAAACGCTCGTAGAGCGTGAAACGCGTCAGGCTGTTAATTTTTTTGTAAACTGCCCTTCGTGTTGAAGGGCAGTTTACAAAAAAATGAACAGCCTGACGCGTTTCACGCTCTACGAGCGTTTCCTCAGAGGAAAGCTGCAGCCTTTGGAAATAAACACGAATTTTACCTACCTGTGTGTGGCTTTCCTGAATTGGCAAACTTTATTTCTTGATGTTTAACGGCCGGCCAGGTCGTAGGAGAGCCCCGCCACTCACACATGGACCAGGCTGGAGCTACCTTGCAGCCAGCTTTTGGACAGGAGGTCATGGTTTCAAGGGTCATAATGTGCAACTTGCTTTGAGAGGACGATTTACAAACACCCACTGTGGTTTTCATCGTTCATTTAATTGGATAGGCAGAACGCAAAGCGGCTCACTGGAGTTTAACTTAAGGCACTACATGGACCATCGGGCTCTGCACGAGCCAACGCCCACTGGGGCAGGTGATCATTGAGATAAGTAGTGCCTTTTCACGCAGCGTATGCTAATGAAGCCTCTGAGGAAACGCTCGTAGAGCGTGAAACGCGGCAGGCTGTTCATTTTTTTGTAAACTGCCCTTCAACACGCTGCAGCCTTTGGAAATAAACACGAATTTTACCTACCTGTGTGTGGCTTTCCTGAATTGGCAAACTTTATTTCTTGATGTTTAACAGCCGGCCAGGTCGTAGGAGAGCCCCGCCACTCACACATGGACCAGGCTGGAGCTACCTTGCAGCCAGCTTTTGGACAGGAGGTCGTGGTTTCAAGGGTCATAATGTGCAACTTGCTTTGAGAGGACGATTTACAAACACCCACTGTGGTTTTCATCGTTCATTTAATTGGATTGGCAGAACGCAAAGCGGCTCACTGGAGTTTAACTTAAGGCACTACATGGACCATCGGGCTCTGCACGAGCCAACGCCCACTGGGGCAGGTGATCATATAGATAAGTAGTGCCTTTTCACGCAGCGTATGCTAATGAAGCCTCTGAGGAAACGCTCGTAGAGCGTGAAACGCGTCAGGCTGTTCATTTTTTTGTAAACTGCCCTTCAACACGCTGCAGCCTTTGGAAATAAACACGAATTTTACCTACCTGTGTGTGGCTTTCCTGAATTGGCAAACTTTATTTCTTGATGTTTAAGGGCCGGCCAGGTCGTAGGAGAGCCCCGCCACTCACACATGGACCAGGCTGGCGCTACCTTGCAGCCAGCTTTTGGACAGGAGGTCGTGGTTTCAAGGGTCATAATGTGCAACTTGCTTTGAGAGGACGATTTACAAACACCCACTGTGGTTTTCATCGTTCATTTAATTGGATTGGCAGAACGCAAAGCGGCTCACTGGAGTTTAACTTAAGGCACTACATGGACCATCGGGCTCTGCACGAGCCAACGCCCACTGGGGCAGGTGATCATTGAGATAAGTAGTGCCTTTTCACGCAGCGTATGCTAATGAAGCCTCTGAGGAAACGCTCGTAGAGCGTGAAACGCGTCAGGCTGTTCATTTTTTTGTAAACTGCCCTTCAACACGCTGCAGCCTTTGGAAATAAATGCGAATTTTACCTACCTGTGTGTGGCTTTCCTGAATTGGCAAACTTTATTTCTTGATGTTTAACGGCCGGCCAGGTCGTAGGAGAGCCCCGCCACTCACACATGGACCAGGCTGGAGCTACCTTGCAGCCAGCTTTTGGACAGGAGGTCGTGGTTTCAAGGGTCATAATGTGCAACTTGCTTTGAGAGGACGATTTACAAACACCCACTGTGGTTTTCATCGTTCATTTAATTGGATTGGCAGAACGCAAAGCGGCTCACTGGAGTTTAACTTAAGGCACTACATGGACCATCGGGCTCTGCACGAGCCAACGCCCACTGGGGCAGGTGATCATTGAGATAAGTAGTGCCTTTTCATGCAGCGTATGCTAATGAAGCCTCTGAGGAAACGCTCGTAGAGCGTGAAACGCGTCAGGCTGTTCATTTTTTTGTAAACTGCCCTTCAACACGCTGCAGCCTTTGGAAATAAACACGAATTTTACCTACCTGTGTGTGGCTTTCCTGAATTGGCAAACTTTATTTCTTGATATATATATATATATATATATATATATATATATATATATATATATATATTTATAATTTTTTGGGGGAGGGGTAAGAAATAAAATGCCACTTAGGTAGTTCTTGGCACGGGAACTTCCCCCCTCCAATGCCCCGCCCCTCCTCACACAGTGAAAATAATTAGTAACTAGGCAAGTATGCGGCTGGTAAAATAAAAGCAGTTTTTTTTACACCTTGTGCTTTTGCAACAAGCCCTTTATGATTGTCTGCATAGTAATTATGTAGTTTCTTTCTTTTTTGCCCACCATGCATCAAGTACAGTAGTTGTTAACTACCGCAGTCCAGTTCCTTGTATCTTGTTTCCCTTCCGAGATTTAGGAAGGCTCGAATCGGGGCTCATAATTTTTCTGTAGTCACTGCAAAGGTCTTAAATGCTATCCTTTAAGGCTGAGAGCAGAAAATGTCTGACTAGTAGAGATTGTTAGGAATGCATATTATTTTCTTCTTTTAAGCAAGTGGTTTGGGGCCTTATTATGACTAGGGCGGTCCATGGGACTGCAGTAGTTGTGGTGGCGGTCTGACTACTGAACAGTTTCTACTACTGCAGATTAAGGATCCAGCGGTGGTCTGGCAGCGGTTCAAGGCCAAAATATGCTGGCTGTGCCGCAGAGGCACCACAGAGAATATTTTGAGTTGCCTCACTGCCACCCTTTTCATGGCGAAAGCACTGCCATGAACAAGGGGGGGGGGTAGGGAACAAAGGGGGCCCTACAGGGCCCCAATTTTGCCTCCATGCATGGGGGTGCATCTAGGGGGCAACTGTTGTGCCCCTCTGTACTTATGCAACTCCAGTTCCTGCACAGGAAGGAATGCACCATATCCTTCTTGTGCAAGAACATGCAATGGCAGTTCTGTGGCGGTGCTGTTTAAGGCTCACAATGAGCCTTTAAACAGCACTACCGTGGGACAGCCACACCGCCCACTCGCCCGACAGACCACAACATTGTTTGTAATCTGACAGGCAGGCAACAGTGAGTTTCAGGAGTCCTGGAGCGGAGCGATGGCATGCCTCCCGCTCCAGGACCGCCAAAACTCAGAAGGACTGTGGTCTGTGAGCACAGATTCACAAACAATGGCGTGCCTAAAAAGAGCAAAATATTCTGTAACTATTTTGTTGATCTCTCACCGTCAGGGGACTACATATAAAGAAAATAAACGTGAAAAATAAATAAAAGTAAAATGAATCAGTGTAAAATGCACTATTTTATGTTTTGAAACCCATATTGGTTAATGCGATCACTACCGAGTATATGTGTACAAACGGAGAACCACAGAATTGATCTCTAATGTAGCCTGGAAAAGAGACTTGTGTATTTGTTAGTGCTACGAGGTGCCTGAAAGCACTGTGAATGTTTAAGTCATTATTTTAAACGTACATTATACACAGTATAATAATAAATGTAGTTTTTAAGATAAAAAGTGCTTATAAGGTATTGATTTAATTAATATGCAGACTATGCCTAGTGCAAAAAAATGTTATAACTGTCTTTTAAGAGCCTGCACTCTATAGCTCAGCTTGGAACACCCTTTACAGTACATTGCAAAAAGAAAATATCTTGTCATCAGGAAGCTTCAAGTGATTCCATCAATTAACGCCTCTGAAGCAGCCTTTACTTTTGCCAAGCAGCCAAATGCACACATTTGCATTTCTTTGGGGAAGAAGAGACCATGACAAGAAGGCTTTTTTATTTTTATCTCTCTTCCCCTCCCTCCCAAATGCAGCACATGAGACTCCCTTGCACGTCAGCTGGGGAATCTAAGTTGTGGAAAATAACTTTTGTTCTTTAGCTGAGAGGCTAAAATTACATTGGTAAGACATTCATCACAGACAACAGACTTTAGGGCTAAAATACGTACACTCCACAACTTCAGGTGGTTGATCACCCTAAGCTTGATAAAATCCATCTGAGCTCAGACTAGCCCCAGGGCACCCTTTTTGGGGGTTACTGTGCGCTCTAGAAATGCATATCATATCATCACTAGATATTCAACAGTTTCAATCTAAATCCTTATCATATTTCTACTTCTCAATGTCCATTATCTTCCTCATTTTGCACTATAAAGCTTCTGGTATACATTATTTTATATTATTAATTTTATCTATAGAGTGTCAATTAGGCCAAAAACAGTTTCTCCACACTGAAAAATAGAATTTACTAGATAGAAGCATAAATACAGCACATATGGCTGATTAAAGATTTAGGACCCTGTTATAAAAACTTCGCATCAGAGCAAATGCCAGGATGAAACTCTTTGGACTATCTTTCTGCTTCTAGAATATGGAATTGTGTAAAAACTAATTTGGCCACAGTTAATGTTAGAGAAACGTAGATCCACCAGGGCAAAATGAGAGATTGTAGAATCATTGCTAAATATATAGAAGATAATTATGTGTATTAATCAGTTTTCCTGCTTCAGAATGATTTTAGCATACAACATAGCACGCAAGCAACACATTATTTTAATAAAATGAATTTCATATAAAATGCATGCGTCTTAGAGATACTTATATATAACTTGGAGAGAATTAATGTCTTAATAACAGAGCACAGCATTTCATACAGAGTGCTTGTCATGGGTGTTTTAGAGAAAGTATGTAGGGCTGTTGCGAAATTCTGTTCTCAACCAACAGACCTAACTAGCTATATATATGTGTATGAGAGAGATAATAATGAACATTATAAAAACAAAACCACTGAAACTCAGTTTAGTGAATTAATTATAAGCTGAGCTCCCATCATCATGCACTGCCTTTGACATCACATATTACATCACATATGACATGTTAAATGACATATTTAATTATATCACTAATCACATCACAAATGACAACATTGATGGCATCACTAGTGACCTTATGGAGTCATTGTGACAGCATCCTTTAACCCTTTCGCTGGGGCGGCAATTCTGCCGCAGCGCTAAGGGGGTGGGGCGGCCGCACGGCGCTCCGACGCTTATGTCGAAACCGCTCCGTCATGGCCCTCGGGTGGGCTGTGCTTGTGACGGAGCGGTTCCGTCTTGGCCCCGCCCGTTCTTTAGAACGTCAGCGCAGGTGGGAAATCAGCGCCGCGCAGGCACGGTGAGCGGGCCATGATGGAACCGTTCCGTCACCAGCACAGCCCACCCGAGGGCCATGACGGAGCGGTTCCGTCATAAGCGTGGGAGGGGTTAAGATCTGTGGCCTTGAAGTAATTTAAAAAGCTATGTCTGTGCCCAATTTTCTTTTACCATAAAGTGATATTGACAAAACATTGACCACATGGAGGGCACCTAGTGCATTTGTCAAGTCACTGTCATTTGGTTGATATTACCGTCTTTTTAAAGGTTTTCAACCACCTAGCAAACAAAATGTTTCCATAAACTTTAATTGTCACGCCCTTTGAACACCCTCCAAAAGATGGTTTGTACTCTATTCACCTTAATGAAATCACCCTCTTAAAGACCCATATTTTTAACTCAAGAGGTTAACAGGTATGATTTTGCCACTGATAAGAAACCTTTTGCCAGGCTCTATAGACAACCCTCTATAATTTAGTAAAATAAACTAGACACATTACTGAGATGAGCACAATGGCATACAACCTTAGAGCCAAGCTTACTACCCCTGTGTGAGTTAAACCACTTCTAAGTGGGCCACCATCCATTATACCTCATTCAACAATCAAAATATTCAGTGTAGTTCTGGAAGTAAACACCCACACCTTATAAGTGTATTGGTATATAGAATGTGTCTCTGCACTGTATTAAAAAAAACTAATATGGACAATGGTGGTTAATCTATTGTCAACAGAAGATTTAGCTCTTCTCATTGATGTTTTACAAAATGCTTAGGCTTCAAGCCACTACCTGCTTTGAAACATGCCTCTGAACCCCAAATCAGGTGAATCCAGTTTTTACCTTGTTTAAAATGGATTTTTAAATTATGTAAGGGTTCGTTGAGTAATGTGAAAGCATTATCATGGAGGATGTCATAAATTATGTCATTTGTTATGTCATGAGTGATGTAATATGCGAGGTCTTAAGCAGTGCATGGCAGGGTACACGTTATAGTTAGTTAACTAATCTATGGCTTGTGAATTTCAGTGGTATTTCCGTTTTTAAACAATAGTTCTTCGCTCATTTCACCACTTAACTATTTAGAATGTTAGATTAAGCCATGCTTTTATACTTTTTTCAGTGAATTTCAGTTGTTTTTATAAATATAAGGTAAGATCTAATTTTCATACTGAATTATCACATCACACTTGTCCTTGATTTTCCATTGAATATCTGTGGTTTTCTGATAATATTCAAAGTTGAGCAGCCTTTACTCAAGCCTCCAGCTATGCAGACCCTATGTCCTGGCGCAGTGAATCGGTTGGCTGTAGGGCCAGTCATCTGGCAAGGCCCTGTGCTGAAGCCCCTGCAGGCACCCAACTTCCTTCTTTGCACCACTGCCCCAGTCCTGAGCAGGCATCCAGCCCCAGTCAAAGGCAGTGTGCAAAGCCCTTCTGCATACTGCCTGTGACTCTGCTCAGCAGGGTTTGGGTGCAGGGCCTTCAGCCAGGTCTTGCGCCTAGCCTCTTGCTAGTGCCCAACCCCCAGCGGTGCCCAACCCCGTTAAGCACAGCCTTCAGATATTTGGTTGGTTGGTTCTGCGCCCAATCCACTACAAGTGGCCAACTCAAAAGCACAATAGTGAATGAGTGCAGGGTCTGTCCTATGACCAGACCCTGCACACCGAGCGGGCGCTCAGTCTAGGATCAGGCCTGAGCTCCTTCCTACATAGGCATACAGCACTCCGCAGTCAATGGCAAAAGGCTAAAGTCCGTTGGGGAATGAGTATACAAGCTCCAGCTGTGCACTATTGAAGGCCAAGTTCCACACCAACATCATACAGATGGCCAACACCCCATGAACTCTCAAACCCGCATCTCTGCATGCAGCTTTCAGCTGTGAACAGCAGTGTTTTGCCTCTATCCTCAATTTACTGCAGGCGGCCAACCCACCCTGCACACGGTCTACGGCATGCACAATAGTGGTTGACCAAGGGACCAGCCATAGACCAAACTCTTCTGTTTTTGTTTTCAATTTTCTTTCGGTACCACAACACTGCGTTATTCGAACCACGGTAGTGCATTACAGCATCAGCATAAATATGGTACCGGGCACCAGTACCACAGCACTACAGGGGTTACCTCACTAGGCACCACGGTATAACTGTGAGCCAAAATATATTTTATTTACATTTCGACTTAAGGGGAGTTTATTTTGGGACTGACCACATGGCCCTGAGCGTCATGTGCATGCACACAAACATGCTTACAAACACATGTGTAAAGGAGCACAGTGTTGGATGGCTAAGAGTGCTCAAAGTCATGCTATAGGCTCTGCTCATCAAGTTCTTGCCACAAATTCTTCTTCTGTGAATCTTATGAAGATTTATTCATACCTTTGGTCTTTGCTAATGCTTGTTTATTTTATCTCTCTGTGCTCCAGACTGATTCTTACTCTCACCTATGTCCCTGTTTCCATGCCGCCTGCTTGCCATTCACCCCAGTATCTTTTTCCAAACAACACTCAAACATTAAAAATGACTTGGCTCCAGATCTCACATAACCATGCACCTTAAACATCCCCCCTGCTGTCACAAGCATGTAAGTTATCAGTGCTTCCCCACCCTCCCGCATATAAACACACTCTGGACATAAGACAGCTGCAGGGTTACAGATGAGGCCCATTTGCTTTCAATCAATACCCAATCTGCTGTGAATAAGTGGCCCACCCTCTGTGAGATTGGACTGCAGTCCTTCTGCCATTTTACTTCTCACGACACAGGATCCATTGCTTCTGAAATGAGCTTCAACAGACCGGGCTGTGAAGGGGATGCTGCAGGGAAGCAGGTAGGAGTAAACGAATGGGACACCTACTGTGAGGTGGTGGAGGGGTCCTCATTTTCCCTCTGTTGTTTGGTCTAGGATCAAACAGCTGGTGAACACTTTGTGGGATCACGTGAATCCTGGCCTGCAGCACATTAAATCCAACTGGTATTCCGCATTTCTCAAAACATCTCTTACCATTTGTATTTGTCACAGAGCCTCATATTCAGATACCAGTATATCTCAGATCACTAACCGGCAGTTACAGAGTACCCTGTACCTAGAAGAGTAAAAACAGGAGGAAAAAACCCTTTTTCATCTATGCAACCCTTATTTGCCATATCTATCAGGACCACACCAGCGCTGCTCCAGTTTAGGAAAAAGTTGAAGACACACCTCTTGTAAGAACACTACATCACAATGCAGAAAAAAATGACTTTTTCTTACATAACCCAGTTACCTCTCCTATCTATCCCTTACTGTGAACTTACTGTTCATCTTGTATAGCACTCCACTGCCTTTTAGCTAGATTCAGGATATAGAAATACCACATAAATTTAAATCTTTTGAATATTACCAAGGCTCCGGGGATTAGAAAGATTTGTGGCTGCTGCTATGGGTTTGTCCGTAGGTCAAAGTGACCCTCATCTCCCTAGAGAAGCACGTGCACAAGGAAAACCCAACACCACAAACCACCACTCTCAGGGGCTTATTTACAAGCCCCTTGCGTCGCCGAATCGTCACTTTTAACATGGGAAAAAGTGACGTACCGGTGGCGCAAGCGGCTTGTAAATAAGCCCCTCACTATGGGGCATATTATCAAGGACCGGTGTTAAAATTATCGCCGTTTTATCGGCAGGAAACTGCCGATAAAACGGCGATAATGGGCTTGATAATACGTCCTTGTTAATTCCCATAGAAGCCCATGTTAACATCAGAACATGGGCTTCTATGGGAATTAACAAGGGCGTATTATCAAGCCCATAAAGTTTCCTGCCGATAAAACGGCGATAATTTTAACATCGGTCCTTGATAATATGCCCCTATATTCATCATGATCTGGCCATAAACAACATGACAAAAGCTACATAACCATCTGCTTTTAAAAAAGAGAGAAGCCGGCAGTAAATCGGTGGAACTGCAGTCCATGATAATGTGTCTTAACACAACACCTGAATTGGCGTTTGTTGAAAAGTCAGTCTAATGCATCACCTGTCACTGATTCTGCTGATTTCCAGCCCGAATGAAACAAAAGTACGAAGATAAAAACATATAATTAAGTATGATGCAGTTATTGCCAATTTGTAAAGATTCGGTCTAGCCATCTCCTTTTGCTTGCTGTATTTATATTTTGAAGAAGTAAGAGTATCAAAACAGTAGCTCATTGCACATTAGAGAATTTGTTTTACTGTTTTGTTTCATCAGGTAAAAAATGCGTTAATTAAATTTATAAATATAGTTTGAACTACTTCTACAGGACATCAAGAAACCAACACCACCAATGTTCAAAATGCTTTTGATAAGTGTACCCCTCTTTCGGTGGAGAAAGTAGCCAGACTTAATGACTCCATGAAATCGGGGGTGCCTTCTGATCCTTGTCCCACCCATGTCTCACATGAGGTCTCCAATTCAGTGTCAGTCTATTTAACTGAATTACTGAACAATATTCTGATTGCAGGACATTTTCCAGTATCATGAAAAAAAAACTTGGTACTTCCACTGATAAAGAAGTCCTCTTTTTACTCCCAGGATGTGAAGAGGTACCAGCCCTTTTTGCTTTGCCCCTTGCCAGTCAACACTTTGGAAAAGGCAATGAATGAGGAAATTCTATCCTTTTGGACTCGAACCTCCTTTTGGATTTTTTGCAGTATGGCTTTAGATCTATCCCCTGCACGGAGTCAGCCTTAGTTGCAGTCACTGAGGAAATAAGAATGGTGGTTAACGAGAGAGGGAAAGCGGCATTGATTCTTCTCAACCTATCTGCCGCTTTCGTATGGCCACCAATGACTTCTTATTAACCAGCTTGAGACTATCAGGTTTAAAGATGCGGCGCTTGCAGTCCTTAGTTCCTTCCTGTAAGACCGAGAGCAAGTGGTCGCTCTTGGAGACTTTGCCTCCGATCCCCTTTCCCTGCAATGTGGGGCGCCCTGAGGGTCTTTCCTCAGCCCTACCCTTTTTAACCTTTATGTCACCCCTATGGCCAACCTTATCCGTAACTATAGTTTTTCAGTAATCTCCTATATGGACGACACACAAACTGTGGTGTCAATATCATCTAAGGTCGAGGAGGTGGCTAGAAAATGTAACAACTGCAGGGTGCATATTTTGAGTTAAATGCAGTAAAACAGTTTAAAACTGAACTCATACAAACTGATGTACTACTCTTTGGAAATGACACTACCTCCTGGAATACTTCTTGGTGGCCATCCAATTTAGGTCCATTCCCTTCGCCAGTGAAAAAAGGTAGACATTTAGGAGTCCTATTTGATAATAAACTATGTTTTTCTGATCAAATTAATCAAATCACCTCCCCCTTTTCTTCTTGCTCAAAATCCTTCCCTTTATTCCCTTGGCTTTACAGAAGTCGGTCATTTTGGCACCTGTCATCCCAAATATCGACTACTTTCACAGGGTGGGGAGCAGTGGAAAAAAATAAGGCTTCAATCACATCTAGTCAAATATGGTTAGCCGCTCGGCCGAGAAAAATTTATTTAAAAAAAGGGGCTTGTTTTCTCAGATGATGATGGGGAGTATCAGAGAGCTATCACTTTAAACATGGAATGTAAAGGGTCTCAGAACTAAAAGTAAACAGAGGCTGGTAATGAGATATTTAGAAGATAGCTTGGCCCACATCATTATATTACAAGAGACTCGTTTAATGGCCAGCGATAGCAGAGCCTTCTTCTTTAAATTTAGATGGATAGAAAGTTTTGTTGGGTCAGAGCAGACAGTGCTTTGTAAGGGGGTGGCTATCTTGACAAGGAGGAGAGCCAATGTCAAGGTGATGTCTTTAAAAACAGAAAGCTGTGGTAGGTAGGTCCTGGCAACCCTGAGATGTGATGACTTTGAGTTTATTAGTGTTGGTTTTTATGAGCTGAACCTATCAATCAATCAATCAATCAATCAATCAATCAGAGTATTTGTAAAGCGCGCTACTTACCCGTGAGGGTCCCAAGGCGCTGAAGGGAGGGGGGTGCTGCTACTGCTTGAAGAGCCAGGTCAGGGGTCTTCTGAAGGTGAGTAGGTCTTGGGTCTGCCGTATGTGGGTAGGGAGGGTGTTCCAGGTCCTGGCGGCGAGGTAGGAGAAGGATCTGCTGCCGGAGGTCGTTCGTTGGATGCGGGGGACAGAGGTGAGGCCGAGGCTGGCGGTGCGGAGCAGGCGGGTGGGGGTGTGAAAGCTGAGTCTGCTGTTCAGATAGCCTGGTCTGGCGTTGTGGAGTGCTTTGTGTGCGTGGGTGAGGAGCTTGAAGGTGATCCTCTTGTCGACGGGGAGCCAGTGTAGGTCTCTCAGGTGGGGGGTGATGTGGCTGTGGCGGGGGACGTTGACGATCAGTCAGGCGGAGGCGTTTGGATGCGTTGTAGTTGTCGTAGGTGTTTGGCTGGGATTGCTGCGTAGAGTGCGTTGCCGTAGTCCAGTCTGCTACTGACGAGGGCCTGTGTCACCGTTCTTCTTGTTTCGGTCGGGATCCACTTGTAGATCCTGCGGAGCATGCGGAGGGTGTTGTAGCAAGAGGAGGAGACAGCGTTGACCTGCTTAGACATGGAGAGGGAGGAGTCGAGGCTGAATCCTAGATTGCGTGCATGGTCGGTGGGTGTTGGTGCTGTTCCCAGTGTGGTCGGCCACCAGATGTCATCCCAGGCTGAGGGGGTGGGTCCGAGGATGAGGACCTCCGTCTTGTCCGAGTTCAGCTTCAGATGGCTTCTCCTCATCCAGTCGGCGATGGCCTTCATTCCCTCGTCGAGGTTGGTTTTGGCGGTGTGTGGGTCCTTGGTGAGGGAGAGGATGAGCTGGGTGTCGTCGGCGTAGGAGCTGATGTTGAGGTCGTGATGGCGGGCCACTTGTGAGAGGGGGGCCATGTAGATGTTGAACAGCGTCGGGCTGAGGGATGAGCCCTGGGGGACGCCGCAGATCATGTCGGTGGCTTCGGATCGGAAGGGTGGGAGGCGGATGCTCTGAGTTCTGCCAGAGAGGAAGGACGTGGTCCAGTCAAGAGCCTTCTCTTGGATTCCGGCTTCTAGGAGGCGTGTCATTAGAGTGCGATGGCAGACGGTGTCGAAGGCGGCTGACAGGTCCAGGAGGATGAGGGCTGATGTTTTGCCGTTGTCTAGTTGGCGCCTGATGTCGTCTGTGGGTGCGATGAGGGCTGTCTCGGTGCTGTGGTTTCGTCTGTATCCGGACTGGGACGGGTCCAAGATGTTGTTATCTTTCAGATGGCGGGCCAGTTGAATGTTGATGATTTTCTCGATGACCTTTGCCGGGAATGGGAGCAGGGAGATGGGCCAGAAGTTCTTGAGGTCCTTGGGGTCTGCTTTGGGCTTCCTGAGGAGGGCGTTGATTTTGGCGTGCTTCCAGCTTTCCGGAAATGTCGCTGTTTTGAAGGAGATGTTGATGACCTTTCTTTAGTTGGGTGCGATGATTGCGTCTGCTTTGTTGAATACGTGGTGTGGGCACAGGTCAGACGGAGATCCTGAGTGGATGGATTTCATGACCTTGCGTGTCTCGTCGTCGTTGACGTTGGACCTGGAGGTCAGGCAGTTGGCGCTGGTGGTGTTCACAGGGGAGGTGGCGTCTGGTGTAGTCGGGGCGGTCGTGATGTTGAAGCTGTCGTGGATGTCAGCGATCTTGCGGTGGAAGAAGATGGCTAGTGAGTCGCACAGTTCTTGTGAGGGCGGGATGTCGTTAGCGTTGGCGCTGGAGAGTTGCTTTACGATGCTGAAGAGCTCTTTGCTGTCATGTGCGCTGTTTTCCAAGCGGTCTTTGAAGGAGGATCTCTTGGCTAATTTGATGAGGTGGTGGTGTCTGCGGGTGGCGTCCTTGTGGGCTGCGTGGTTGTCCGGTGTGCGTTCGTGGAGCCATGTCTTCTCCAGTTTCCAGCATACAAGTTTAGAGGTCTGGAGCTCGTTGGTGAACCAGGTGGCTCTCTTGTTGGCTTGGTTGTTGGAGGGTTTCTTGAGCGGGGCAAGGGTGTTGGCGCAGTCGTCGATCTACTGTCTGAGGTTTCGGGCTGCGGCATCTGGGTTTGTGGGGTTGGTGGGTGGGTTCTTGGCGAGGGAGGTGATCAGCTGGTTTTCGGTGACTTTGCTCCAGCACCGGCGAGGCAGCTGTTGGGTGCGGTTGTGCGTGGTTGGTTTCTTGTAGATGAAATAAATGCAGCGGTGGTCGGTCCAGTGGAGTTTGTTGGTGTGGTCAGAGGTGACGTGGGAGGCTGTGGAGAAGACGGGATCCAGCGTGTGGCCGGCGGCGTGGGTGGGTGCGGTGACGAGTTGTCTGAGGTCGAGGTTGGCGAGGTTGTCGATCAGGGTGGCGGAGTTGGCGTCGTTGTTGTTCTCGAGGTGGACGTTCAGGTCCCCGAGGAGAATGTAGTCCGTGGAGGTGAGTGCGTGGGTGCTGGTGAGGTCAGCGATGGAGTCGCTGAACTGAGCCCGGGGTCCGGGGGGGTCTGTAGATGAGTGTTCCTCTGAGGGTGGTGTTGGGTCGTTGTGGATCCGGAAGTGCAGGTGTTCGGTTGTGTTGAGGGTGTCCTCTGCGTGGGTGGCGACCTTGAGGGTGGATTTGTGGACGATGGCTATTCCTCCTCCGATTCCGTTGGTGCGATCCCTGCCGGTGATCTTGTAGCCGTCCGGAATGACTATGGCGATGTCGGGCGCCGAGAAGTCATTCCACCAGGTCTCGGTCAGGAAGGCCATGTCTGGGGCGAGGGTGTTGAGCAGATCCCAGAGCTCGACGGCGTGTTTGTGTGCGGAGCTGGTGTTGAGGAATATGCAGCGGAGGTGGTTGGGTCCAGTCCGTGGAGGTTTGGTGGTTCTGTCGCAGGTGAAGCTGCAGGTGTGGCAGGGGAAGGGTCCGTGGGTCCGTTTCAGGGCGGCCTGGAAGCAGGTGTGGTTTCGGCCGGCGTTGAGTGCGCCGGCGTATATGACCCCCAACATTATAATACATTGTGAGTGAAACTTAGCGGCTCACAAAATCCAGCTAGTTATAGGGGAAGATTTTAACACCCTCCTGGACCCTCTTTAAGATAGATCTACCAGGAAGAACTGTGCCCAAGCCCCTAGGGCGAAACAAGCTCTTAGAATTATGTTGCAGGACATAGGCTTAGTAGTTACATGGAGATATTTAAAGGGTTCAAGATGGGGCTACACTTTTTATAGCAAGAAGTAAGGCCACTTTTCCAGACTGGATTATATTATCGAGGATAAAGCTTTAGCTGGGAAAATAAAAGAAGTCAGCCTGCTGCCAGGGCATATCTCAGATCATTCGTCAGTCTGCATGACACTTACGTGTTTTGGATGTTAAGGTAATGAAAGATGGACGTTAAAAAGGGCGGTACTCCTGGATCCGAAGGTAGTCACAATTCCGAATAAAGCTAGTGCAGATTTCTTTTTAGACATCACTGAATCAGCTCCGTTGGATATAATCTGGGATACTTGTAAAGCGTACATTAGAGGAGTATTGAAAAATCTGGCATATGGTAAAATTAGGACTGAAAGAGTTGAACTCAGTGTGGGCACATTGGAAGCTGAGATGCAGCAGCAAAATGCAAGTTCCAATGAAGACAGGGAGAGACAATCAAGCCATCTGGAGGAGGCGAGGCTAAATTATAAGATCAAGTTGGAAGCAAAGTGCAGAGAGCATTGGCACACCAGGTGTATGAAACAATTTAAATACGGGGTGAAAGTGAGGGCGCTGCTGGCATGGAAGGCTAGAATTGAGAGGTCTGGGAACATCATTAGGGAATTGGTTATCAAGTCGCAGGGATATGTTACGAACAAGATTCAGGAAATGCAGGGCCTCTTGGTATCACCGTTTACTGAGCTGTACACAGAAGAGGTCCATCCTGACCTAGAGATCCTAAGAGCTTGGCTGAAAAGTGTAGGTTTTCCAGGCCTCACAAGGGAAGGGAGAGAATGCTTGGATGCCCCAATAACTAGGGGGGAAATTAGGACGCACCTCCTACGAACAAAGAAGGGAAAGACTGCCGGTCCCAATTCAATACCTACTGAGCTCTATAAGATCCTAGTGGACGAAATCATTTCAGAATGAGAACTATTATATAATTCAATTTGCTTGTGGAGGGATGGATCTCAAATTCATGGAAAGAGGCAACAATTGTTTTGGCTTTAAAACCAGCCAAGGACTCTCAGAAAGCAGATTCCTATAGTCCAATTTCCCTGTTCAATGCTCACTATAAAATCTTTATGACCATTTTTGCAGGGAGATTGGCTAAGCTAGCCCATCAGTTGTTGCATTCAGATCAGAAAGGATTTGTGCCAAAGAGGCAAATTCAAGAACCTACGCAGAAACTAATAGGAACTATCGATCTCACATCGAGTGTTCGATTCCCCTGGCCGTGGTCACAATTGGCGGCTAAGGCATTCAATCAAGTATGTTGGGCCTACCTATGGATGGTTCTAGATGTAATGGGATTCAGTCCAGGTTTTATCTCCACACTTCGAGCACTTCGAGCACTGTATGGAAACTCGCCAGCTAGAATTCTACTCAACAGCTCTTTGACCAGGAGTTTCAACATTCAAAGGGGTACTAGGCAGGGATGCCCTTTGTCACCTCTCTTGTTTGACATTTATATTGAGCCATCTGAACAACTGCTTAGGAAAGACAACCATGTCATCAATTATATCCCCCCTTTCAGTAGTAAGATTGCACTGTGAGCAGATGACCTGATAATCTATACGTCGGATCCAGCTCAAACCATACATAGGGTGGAGGAGTTTGGCGCTTTTTTTTGGATATTTGGTAAACAACTCAAAGACAGAGCTAATATGCTGGAACCTAGATGGTTGGAGGGGGAGGTGTGTGCTGAGTTAAAATATCTTGTGATTGTCATTGTTAACCCATTGGAAGAAATACCAGTTTATAATTTGAAAAAGGTGGTTAAGGAGGTAGATAACACATTGTTAAGATGGAAGAACCTGCCACTGACAATCTAAATGAGGATGAATTTCATAAGGATATTGATCCTCCCCAAATTTGCTTATCTATTTAACTGCTTCCCCCTCACCTTCCCAACATTAATTATTGACAAGATTCAGGGGAAAATAACCATTTTTGTATGGGCTTCTCATGGGGCAAGATTAGCTTGGAAGAATTTGAGGCAAGGGCTCGAGGAGGGAGGTCTAGCCCTACCTGATTGAAACTTATACTGCATAGCATTTCAGTTTAAAAATCTTTGGATGCTTCTGGGAACACTAGACAATGCAACATGGGGAAGGCTCTTAGGCGAAATGGTAAGGGAGTTTGGAAAGCTTTTTTTGTATGAGTTTGAGGCCCCAATTTCTTTTAGGAAGGTCTGACTAAAGGTTTTAAAGATAGCACTAAACCTTTGGTGAAGTGTGAGGAAGACACTAAATATAGGTTACTCCTCTGATTTTGCTCCCATATGTGACTCTCCTGGCTCCCCAAATGCATGAAGGATGAGCTGAGTCTCCCATTAAGGCGGGCAGGAATGGTGACTTGAGGGGAGTTGATGACAGTGCAGGAAATTTTACCATGGGAAGTCCTGAAAGCTACAACTGAGGATTGCCTTTCTAGGTTCAAATATGTGCAGTGTCACCCTGTCTTGTGACCTCGACCTCGGACACAGGAGGGGACTGGGAATTAGAGTCCTCTTTCCAGGATGTGAGACCTAAAAGGAAGGAAGTAGCCACCTGGTACTGGAAGCACCTGGAAGCGGAAGATAAGAACATGCAGCATATAAGACGTGGGTAGATACTTTCCACGGGTGGACCTACAGCCATTATGGCATAACTCCTTGAAATTGTTATATTCGGTCGTCAAGCCCGCAAATCTAAAACAAAATCTTTTTTCATCATCGATAGACTATACAGGATACCCCAAAAATGGCAACATTTGTAACGCAGCCTACTCCCAGGTGCAGAAGATGTGGCTTTTTGAGGGCTGATGAAGAACATGTTTTCTTTACTTGTCCTGTGATTAAGATATTCTGGGGAAATATTGAGCCCATCTTAAAAGACATTGTAGGAGAATTCTGTATTAGTTTTATTAGGGGTTGAAAATACTGCACGTAGTACACATGAGACGGGAGCAAAGCGTTCCTTATTTTTATCTGATACTGCTAGCCAGGAGGGAGATTTATAAAGATTGGATTGATCCATTACCTCCGAGTGTAATACATTGGATTAATGTGGTAAAAATGACTTTTTGTCTACACATGGAAAGCACCCCAGGAAGGACGTATGAGGTGTGGTCTGAGTTTATCAGATGGAGTGGTCTTGAGGGAAGCAGCGAAGATAGCACATGTGGTCCAATGATTACACCAAGGCACTGCTCAAGGTGATGGCCCAGTACTCTGGATCAGTGTGTTGGGAACAAACGTGAGTGCAATGGACTGAGTGGTGGTTAGAAACGGTCAAATGGCCTGAGAATTGCAGACACTGTGGTGATATGCGGACAAAAAAAAAAGATTAGATCACTGCAATAAATTACACCTGAGTATCACCAAAAGGTATTTAGCAAAGCTACAGCTTGTCCAAAACTCAGCGATCTGACAGATTTATGAGCTGAGGAGACAAGTACACATGTTCGGACACAGAAAGAAACTCCACTGATTACCATTGGAAATGAGAATCATAATCAAGTCCTCAAGCATGCTGCATCTTGCATTTTACAAAAAAAGGTCCTAGGTGCTTACATGAGAACTTCCAAGTTCTCTGCCACTCAATTCCCTCAGTGCACGTGTATAATCTGATACTGCCTCAGGTTAGCAAACCCTATTGTGGTAGTCGTGGTTTTGGATATTTAGTAGCTAAACCTTGGAATATTATCCTGTGTTACCTCAAAGAAATTGACACACATTTCCCATCCCAGAAAGCTCTGAAAGCCTTCCTCTTTGAGTTATCAGTGAGAGAAGTCAGTGCTGTAAGGTCTTGATGGCTTCAGCACCAGGAGCCACCTTGCAGAGCAACAGTAGCACTTACAAAGTGGTTTAAGATAACATAAATTTCTCCCATGGCTATGTGTGCACCTTGTTAATTAATCTATATATATAAAAACGAATGTATGTATGTCTGTCTGTTTGTCCTTTATGCATTACTACACCATTCATCCGATCGCCATGACACTTTGGGAAGTTGTTGAGTTCACTCCCGCGAAGGTTTCTGGCATAACATTTTTTAAAATATCGCCCCCCCAGGGCCCTCATAATCTTTCGAATACTGATGTACGCACAAGACAGAAAAACAACAAATCGTGTATCCACAAGCACTCGAATAAATAAATAGAATTAAAACACCATTCATCCGATCGCCATGAAATTTTGGGAAGTTGTTGAGTACACTCCCGCGAAGGTTTCTGGCATAACATTTTTTTAAATATCGGCCCCCCAGGGTCCTCATAATCTTTCGAATACTGATGTACGCACAAGACGGAAAAACAAAAAATCGTGTATCCACAAGCACTCGAAGAAATAAATAGAATTGAAACAGCATTCATCCGATCGCCAGGAAACTTTGGGAAGTTGTTGAGTACACTCCCGCGAAGGTTTCTGGCATACATTTTTTAAAAATATCGGACCCCCCAGGGCCCTCATAATCTTTCGAATACTGATGTACGCACAAGATGGAAAAACAAAAAATCGTGTATCCACAAGCACTCGAATAAATAAATAGAATGAAAACGACACTTTGAAATATTTCCATATTAAAATGAATAAGTTTCAATAAAAATGACACAATGTAAATTGAATGTTATAATAACGAGTTTCCTTGAATTTCCTTTCTTCGGAGATCGCAGCAACGCGCGATGGGTAAGCTAGTCTAGCAATAAATTCCAAACATTTCCTATCACCATAACTCTGACTTGTAACACACTCTAATTTTACAGTCCTGAGCTTTTGAAACTCAGGAAATGCACTAGTGACCAGGGGCACCATCAGGTGTTTCAGTACTATGCCCTATGCATAGACTCCATTTGCTTCGCACATACTCTACTACCACAAATCCTCAAATGCTCCACTGACCAGAAGTATTGCCAGATATTCCCCTACTAGAGCACCATTCGTATAGAACCGTCCAACACTGGCCTAGAGGAGACCAGGAATGTGCAAATTTGCACAGATTTTATTACAAGACAGAATGCTACCATTATGCATTAACCTTTTAATTGGCACTTTTGCAGCTCCTTTAAAGAATTTGTAAACAATAAAACCTTAATCTAGAATGAGAACTGATTAGTACATAATTATTCCCCTCATAAAACCCTCTTCCTCTTTTAAATGCTGCTCCTGAGAAAGAGAAGTACAATGTGAGTTAATTAATTATTTATAAAGCGCGATTTCTAGCAATAGTTTGGAAAGATTTATCTTTTATGTAAACTAAATTGATTTAGCATTAAAAAGTAATGTACACTTGTTTGAGAGCTTGATCGGTGATAAGAGCTTTAGGGGCATATGTATCAAAACTCTGATTAGCGATTCTCAAAATGTGATTTTTTGCAAATTGCATTTTGAGAATCACTAATCGCGATGTAAATAAAACTGTTTACGATTCCTTAAAAATCGCAGAAAATTCGGAGAATCCTGTTCTTGCGATTCCTTAACGGCGAATTTCGCAAATAAGAAATCGCAATTTTAGTGAATCTGCAATTAGGTGCAGCTTGATAACATCACACCCAGGAAGTGGGAGTGATTTTCTGCACCTGATTGCCTGAGGCAGAGTCAGAGGCTGTGAGGACAGGCAGAGGAGTGAGCACACCTGTGAAACTGCTACAATGGGGTCCCAGGACAAACAGAAGGACAAGTAGGGTGCAGGAAGAAAAAGAAAACAGAAATTCAGTGAAAGGGAGCAGGAGGTGGTTATTGAGTAGATTGTGTGCAGCCACAAACTTTTATTTGGCAAGAAGGCACTCCAGGTACCTGAGTCCAGGAAGAGGAGAATCTGGCTGGACATTCAGGAAAAGGTCAATGCAGTTGGTGTGACCCAGCGCACGGTGGAAGAGTTAAGGAAGAGCTTGTATGACATGCACCAAAGGTCGAAGGAGAAGGTGTCAGCCAGGCTGGTGGAGACCAACAAGACCGGGGGTGGAACATCTACTGCCACTGACGGAGTTGGTGGAGACAACCTTCCTGCCCGAGAGCATCAGTGGTGTGGCTGACATAGATAGCTCTGATCCCGCGTCCACCCGACAAGGTAAGATGCATGCCAAATGCAGCCGCACACATTACCATCCCATTCACACAGTCTGGAATGCACCAAACACAAATTACACATGTCACTCCAGTCTACTTTTTCCAGCGCACACAGCAATGCATCATGGGAGACGTAATCAGATGCATAACAGTGGGGCAATGAGACCTAGCAATGTTAATGCAGTATGTGAATTCATGTACAGGGGAAAAGTGAGAGATAGCAGTCAGCCAATGCAATTGCAGAAAACTTTACTGAGTGAGAAATGCAGACAAAGTCACAAAATCATATATTCCCCTTTCCATCCACAGCACAAGCCAGGACACAGGAAGATAGCGCAGGCTGCGAGGAGTCCGAACATTTGGATGACCAGGCAGGTCATGGGGACTCAGACTCAGACACGGAGGCAACACCTGGCCCATGTCAGAAGCGCACCATTGTGCCACCCCTGCCACCACTGGAGGATGAACCACAGGCCACATTGGGATGAGGATAGACAAGCAGAGCCAGGGCAGCGTGTCACCCAGGTGCGTGAGCAGCACACACCCCAACATAGGGAGTCAGGAGCAGTCAGACGCAGGTCAAGGGTCAGGACCAGCTGTGCCACTGATGAAGATGCCACATTGTTTGCAGGACTGGGGGGCAGCATGCTGCAGATTCAGTGCTTGCAACACAAATCAATGAGGTCCATTAACCGTCAGCTATGCAGAATGAACAAAAGCCTGCGCTACATGGGGGAGGGCATGATGGGCATGGCAGGTGCCATCCTTAAACTTTGTGCAGTATTACACAGGGACCAGGCAGCCAGGCACATGGCTAGCCAACACTCAAACCTCCTTCTGCAAAGCTTCACCAAGGCAGTGAACCCCCTGTGCACTGCCACTAGCCATCTGACACGTCGCAGCGTCAGCATGCAAGAGGAGATGTGCCACTGCTGCCACGACATTGCAAAAGGCCTGGCACAGGTCACCACTGCCTTTGAACAACTGCAGATGGAAAAAGCAGGTGGCACAGCACTCATGGCCACAGGGGAGAGTGAGGCGACATCCATTAGGAGCATTATCACCCCACCGGTGCCAGATCCAAGAAGGTGCAGTGGGAGACAGGGTGCAGCACCTGTGGACCTAAGGGAGGGCAATCAGCCCCCAGAACGGCCTGCAGCAGTCCGTCCAAGAAGGAGGTGAATTTGGAACAATGAGTCACGCAAATGGGTGATGCAACCCACTCCTACAAGACTCAAAACTTGCCTGACTACCTGCACTGTGGACCTAACATCTGCTACAGACAGCAACACCTATTGTGTTGGTGAGACTGTGTGCCATACTTTCATCCTGCACTTAAAGGTGTAAATAAGCACAGATCTGCTACAAAATTTATGTTGCCTCATGTCGTCATTACTCACCTAGAAGTAGTTCTGTGTGATCTCAGCTCGTCTCTGCCATCCGGCAGCTGCCCCAACTCCAACTGATGGTCTGCCAGGGGGACCTGAACCATCATCGTCCGATGTATCTGTATCACTCAGTTCTATTGGGATGCCTTTGCTCATTGCTATGTTGTGGAGCATTGCACAGGTAGCCACAATCTTGCAGCAGATCTCAGGGCTGTATTGGAGTGCTGCTCTGCTTTGAAGCAGGCAGCGGAAATGGCTCTTCAGGATCCCAAACATCCGCTCTATTACACAGCGCGTAGATTTGTGTGCACAGTTGTATCTCCTCTCCCTTGCATTGGCTGGATTTAGCTACGGGGTCAGGATGAAGTCCCACACTGCATATGCACTGTCACCTGCAGGGATGAAGACCAGAGATGAGTCCATGTCCCACCCCCAAAGATGTACTGTATGTAGGGATGTGTGCCATGCATTTACCTAGCAGGTAGCCCTCACCAAACTCGCCAGCATTCAGACGTCTGTGTATCCCACTATGTATAAAGATGAAGAGTCATGAGTACGGCCTGGGTATTTGTCTACAATGCCATTGGTGATACGTTTGGCATTGCAGATGACCTGTATGTTCAGGGAATGGTATGATTTGGTTTCTGAATACATATTCATTGGTTGATGGGGGTGTGAGAGCCACATGGGTCCAATCTATGCAGCCAATTACATGAGGGAATTGTGCAATTTGGTAAAAGTGCAATTTTGTTTGCTGTAATGCCTCTTGTGTGCTGGGGAATTGTATGTGATGTTGTAGCCACTGTAGCATTGCATCTAAGAATGCATGGAAGAAGTGCAACAACCAACTCTGTGAGGCCCCACCTGCCACTGATATCACCCCTTGAAAACTCCCTGAGGCCAGTAGGTGCAGTGAGCACAGGATCTGCACATGGGTGGGAATGGTTTGGGTCCTGCCTTTTGGGTGTTCCAGATAAGGATTCAGCTCCTCTATCAGGTCTAAAATGGTCTTTAAGTCAAGCCTGTGCTTCTCATGGATCTCCTCCTCAGTCTGCTGGAAC
The DNA here is from genome assembly GCF_964261635.1 of Lissotriton helveticus. Taxonomy (NCBI): domain Eukaryota; kingdom Metazoa; phylum Chordata; class Amphibia; order Caudata; family Salamandridae; genus Lissotriton; species Lissotriton helveticus. Next base: position 324,190,347 of record NC_136068.1, read on the forward strand.
AGAGTGATGCACACTTTCGCTTCCTCCTCTGTGCTGCTGCCCGAATTCTCAGCCTCCTGGCTACCACATATAGCGCTGCCATTGTGGAAGTCCCTTTGCATTGTGGGCCTGTTTATGTAACTTGCACATGGTTACCACCTGCATTCACTTGGTGGTAATTTTGCAGAGCAAAATTGCGAATTTTTGAAATTCGAAATTTGCGATTTTTTCATACATTTCTTAGCGACATCCTGAATTGCGATTTCTCAATTTGCGATTTTTGCAGCCTGCGTATCACAGACTGCAAATTCGCAAGGATATTCGCAGATTTCTGGCCTCGCAAATTAAGAAATCGCAATAAATTGTGTTTTCTTAATTTGTGATGCGAAAATGTGTGATACGTCGTGTTTCTCTATTTTGCATTCGCAAACGCTGTTTTTTTGCGAATCGCAGCGTTTGCGAACGCAAAATAGTTTCATACATATGCCCCTTAGTCACAGAGTGCAATGAATGGTATGCAGAAAATGTGGTTAACGATTACTGGCAGCTGAAGGGCCTCTGGGCGAGGCTGCTCAAGGGCCTATGCACAAAGCTGGTGAACTCTGCCCGAGCCATATTTTAACAAATATCGGGGCTGTATGTTGCAGATTTAAGAGGTTCTGCGCAAACCATTTGTACCCGTTGCAGCGCGAGCCAGCACTCGATAAAAAGCATCATTAAACAGCGGAGATGACCAGAAAATGAGAGATTGATGAGAGATTGCCATTTTAAAGGTTTGAGGGAGATATTAATCAATAAATACAGGTTTTTGATTAATATTAGACTATATTTATAGTTCAATAACATTTTAAAGATAGTATTGATTCGGAACAAGGAAATAGTGTGAAAATAGCAGGGACAAAAATGTGTGAACAGGTAATAAGGAGGTTAATACAGCATGAAATGAAGGCACAGGTTAAAGAGACATTAGTCAGTTTGCTAAAAGATTTTAAAAAAAGGAATTGGGATCTGGTGATACATTTTATTTATTGTCTGAGAAAGGGTAAATAAGGGAGGAAAAAAGTTTAAAAAGACTAGACATATTGAACGCACAGCCATGACTAAAACAGAAAAGGATGTTTGAAACAGAACGCAAGGGAAAGATGACCTAAGCGACCCACAGGATAAAGGTTATTAATTCTATGAGATGGAGTTGGGTCATGGATTATTGTCTGAGAGTAGTAAAGAATTTGATGCGTATGTTTTAGATTTACAGCAACAAGACCCCTGAAAAGCTGGCGAAGTCAACAAACAAAAGGTGCATTTCCACCATATAAAAAGCGTCTCCAAAGCACACAGGGCAATGAAGAGGTGGTATGAGGCAGAAAAGGCTGATTGGACCACCAACAAGAGAAAGTTTGACCCGCCATGGACAGTCTACTTCCGGGGCGGCAAAAACAGCTGTCCCCAGTACCTCCACCTGCGGGCCTCTGGCACCCACACCGCAGCCCACAGGAGGGCCATCATGTTTTGAACAAGACATGAGGAAGGACATGTTTGATCTGAAACTTGCAGTTGCAGTCTTAAAAAACAAGATGGACAAGGCCTTATCCCTGCTTCAGGACCTAAAGCAGGCAGTTCGGCAGGACCCCTTGCTTTACCTGCAGACATATTTTTAAGAGGCTTTTATAGGTTATTTAGGATTAGTGTAGTTTTAGTGATAGTGCAGTGATAGAGTTTTTAGGTTTTTTTTGTCAGTGGGTAGGGCTTCTTTGGGTTAGTTAGGGGGTGTGGGTTGATGTGATGTATATGTATATAAAAATTAAAATACCCCAAACCATTTACAAAAAAATATATGACTGTTTAGGTTTCTATACGTAGGTACTTGATGTTTAGGTATTGTTTCTGTAGTCCTGTTTGAAAATGTGACTTAAGGGGGGTGGGGGGTTGATGTTTATCATGTTGTGCTAATTGTGTAGAATAAGCTGTGTTAAGTTGAGGTTGTTTAAAATAGTAGATATGCTAAGTAAGTGTAGTATAGGTTAGGATGAGTATTTAGCACAGGATAGATAGTTATTTCTATTTAAACTTTTATATTTACATTACATTTAATAGATTGTTGCAATAGGTGTATATTGTGTTGGAGTGAGCATGAGTTCTGAAGTGACATTTTGTACTTGCATTTGTCTTAAGCTGCTGTGTCTGGCAACATGTGTCAGTGGGTTTCTTAGCTATGGACAGGGATCTGTCAGGTTGCCCATGACTTTACATGATCATACAATCAGACACTGGAGACCAGTGAACTTGCCATTCATGGATGTATAATGCCTCAGTACTCATCTTGTGTAAACATACAAGATTAATGTGTGTGTTGATAATGCAACATTCCATGGAGGTATGTTGTGCTCAATGACTTTTGAACATATAGTAGGTTTTTTTTAATCATATTCTGATTGCTATCCCATAGCCTCTCACACTTGAAATGTGTACTTGTCAACCCAATGTTGTATGCTTGCTAGTAACCATGGATGGACCCAACACTAGTGGGGTGACTGAATTCACCATTCACATTGACTGCATGACAGTAGTTGAACTTAACACTTGCAACCTTGAGTAAGCACTTACTATTCATCACAGAAATAGTGATTACAATATATGTTACACCCTCACTGCCTAATATTGTCCTAGACTCTGCTAACAAAATGATGTTCCTTTGGCTAATAGTTGGTGTAGTTGCCTCTAAGAATGTCTAATGGTGCGCTCTGTCTTGACTCATAGAGACACGCAACACACAGATAGTACTCCTTGGTGCATATATTTACAAGTGCTAATGTTGTAGGAGATCACAGCTAAATTTGATTGGACAACAACCCCAAAGGGTGTTTAGAGGCAGTGGATGTACAGACAGAGTCCATGAGGGGAATATGTCATTGGACATGTTGAGGTGAGGGGTGCTTCAGTCAGGACAATGACCACAGTGTCACTAGGCATGATAGGCCACATAGACAGTCCACAAATGGTCATGGTGAACAAGGTGTAGTCAAAATTAGGGCAGTGACAGCAGAGGTTCCCTGGCATGTTGTTCAGCGCAGGCCTAAGGATAAACTGGGTATATGGCACACATGAATGTTACCGGACCACTTCCTCATGTGAAAGAGGCACCATGCACATTTACCTCCTCTGATGAGTGCTATGTCTCCCATGAGAGTGATGTTATGGATGCGGCAGCTGAAAGAAGCACACACACATCAGGGGCACAAGATGTGTACCCCATGCCTGCAGCAACATTAATATATGCCAAAACATGAGGCAGCAGTGAGGAGGGTCTGTTGATTTTGCAACACAGCAGCAATGTTGCAGTGGTAGGCAGCCATGGCTGCCATGTGGGAGTCCATCTTCCACTCCAGAGACTCCAGGATGATTCTGATAGCCCCAGCTCTTTGGCCATGTCGCTTGTGCCACTTTTGAAGGGCAGTTGTTGATGCCTCTGCCTCATGACACCAGCGATGTCAGCCAGGGACTGCTGGAGCCACGGAGTAGAGAATAGGTGCCTTTTATGGCAGCAGGGTTGTCCTTTTGGGACTGAGGCTCCCACTGACACCCTCTAGAGTGGCCATCACGGTCCCCATCCCTGCCCACACCTGATCTGCCAACTTTCCCTGGACTCCTACTGCAGTCCGTTGGAAGGTAATGGTTTGGTCCTCAGAGTACAGGACCATGGGGGTGGTGGGAGGTGGTGCCTGTTGCTTGTTAGGAGGGGTATGTGGAGATGCCACAATGCTTCTGATCCTCCCCGGGGGTCCGGAAATGGTGTACCAATGGAGTCCAGGAGCTCTTGGAGGGTATCATGGTCGATGGTTGGTAGGTTGTCATCATCTTCATCATCACTGGTGTTCTGGACCCGGTGCTGGCAAGCAGGTAAGGGTTCATCCTCTGCAATGTGATGGGGAAATGCTATTGGTAATGTTGTCTGCGTGTTGACATGTTTTAAAGCAGTTGACAAACAATGTGCATAGCATGACACTTTCAGTTCTTCGTTTATGAGTAGGACAGCTGTTACACTAGGGTATGGATGGCAGATTGCACTGTATTTCCATTTCAGATGGCAGAGCCTCTGCATTGTCATCAGCACCACTGTGTGCCTAATCTGAGTCAATGAGCCTTGTCTTAGAAGTCAGATTCTACTGACTGACATTCATGCCATTTTATCATGACCAGAGTTGGTTATGTGCAGGCTGTCAGACATCTCTTTAATCCAATCAGTGCACTTTTATGTGTCCATGTCCCCTCTGGCTGTTTCAAACTAGGTCTTGGCAACGGACTAACAGCCACACAGTGATGGGACCCTGATCATATGATGACTCTCCAGTGCCTACAACACCTACATCATGAGCGGCCATCTCCAATGGACTGACATGACAGGCTGTTATAGAGTGACGTGTGCCAGGCAGCACTCCAGATGGTAGTGTTGCTGGAAATGGTGTAATGCACTTATCGAGGGGCATGTTCACATGGTAATAGCACTTTATCTACCCAACCCTGCATCATTCCACACACACAGTACAGCTCTGTATTCACAAGGAGCGGCCATCGATAATGACAGTCAAGCACCAACACAGACAACCATGTGCCATGGTGCAAGGATGCCTGCATTAATACATGACTGTTCTTCTTATAGCGGCAGCAGGGTGTGCACAGGCATGGGACATAATCCAGTAAATACAGCCCATCCAAGCATTTGTGAAATGATGCATGTCTGCACTGCAGATTTGTTTGCATCGACACTCTGTACCTTTTTACTTTAACTTTGGCCCGTGGTCCGCTAGTGTACAAAAGTTGCATTCATCCCCACACCTAGTCATATATATGTAGATGAGAGAATTTCATGTGGTCCCTACCGTGGCAGCTGACACATTAGTAGTCTGAGCCTGCAAGCCAGGACAGCTGCATGCCATGTAGTTTGCTCTAGGCGATTATGGAAGCAACAATATAAATGTCCCTATGTGTAGGTACTAGCCATGGCCAACATATCCTCCATCCCTCAGGTGTGTTGTTCATCCTGTGACATACCAAATTAGGCTAGGTTAAAGTGTATGGGCCCAAGTGTGACAGAGGGGCATATTTCATAGACATGTCATGCAGCGCAGCGCATGAAAGACTCTTGCTGCACCAAGCTGTGTGAATAGGAAAGTGCAGGGTTGCGCTGTGTTGACAACAATCTAATGCATCCCTGTGCTTTCCTTTCTGCAGGTGCACATTCATCTGGCTAGCAGATGAATGTGCAGACACCCTTGAAACATGGAGCAGGAGTGCCTGCTTTTGTGTACATCTGTTGTATGTGCACCAGCGCATGCAGTTAATACAGGATTACGCCTTGTCTTGTAGAAACAGCGCATTGCTGCACTTTCATTTTGAGTTAGGATAGCCCACGTATGAGGCTTGTGATGCTACCCTATGCCAACATACGAGCGAAATGCCTATCAGCCTTCCATTGTTGTCGTGTCTAAGCATGGATGAGCTAGGAGCCCCCATTTGTCCTGCAGACAGTGCGTCAGAGCGCTGGGACATAGCTGCCTGGACTGCACAACATTACATATTTCCCCCAATTGGCCCTTGTTGTGACTTACCCTGTTGCTAATGTAGTTGGTTCAAGTCAGCACTGTCCTATCCCGCAACACCAACCACCTACTCCTTAGAGATGACAGCGGACACCTGCTCCTTCAAGGGATTAAGCTTCTCCTGGGATACAGGACTGCCACCTCCAGCTAGCATTGCTGCCTGAGGATTGGTTGACAGTTTCTCCTTAGTTTTGCGCTTGGCATCATGGGAGCACTTCTTACAGTCTGTCACTGTCCTCTTGACTTTAGAAACGCTGTTCACCTTGTCCACTATATACTGCTTTGTTCACTATGGATTGCCATATGGTCAATTCTACCCTATTGACACTTTGGAGCTGATGAAGAACTGGTCGACGATCAAGATCAAGATCTTATTCTCCTCCTGACTGAGCCTGCACTTCCTCTTTCTCTTCCCTTAGGACTCTGGCTGGCTGTCCTGGCTGGTAGTGGGGTGAGGGGTGTTATTGTCATGTGCTGTGCTCATTCCTGGCTGCTCCATTCTGCTTCAGGTAAGTGTAACTGTTTTTTCTTCTTAGTAGTGTTTTTGTGGGTTTATTTAACGCTAAGCACAGAAAAGTGAAGTTAGGCCGGCAAGCATGTATTTTGCAACAGCTAATTGGCAGAACATCACTTTCTGTACCGTAAAGTGATTTTTTTTAATGACTTGATGCTGATATTAGCATTGTTTTCTTTTGGCCGCTTATCTGTCTTAACGCCATATAGTGCCATATTGTAAATATGAGACAAACATGGCATTAGGAAATGTTATACAACAGTAATAACAATTTTGATGCTCCACTGTGGCAAAACAGAGGAGCACCATTTCTTGTAAATATACCCTCTAGAAAGAGCAAAAATGAGGAGAAATTAAATATTTCTCCTCTTATCGCCATTGCAATGCCTACTCTTGCATGTCGATAGTTTTTGGAGATGCCTCAGATTTACACATCCTTGTTAATCTTGGGCAGCATCAAAAAGCAATGGGTGTTTCGGTGGAACACCCACAGCAACACCCATTGCACGACGCTTTCACACAGATACCTGAGTGAAAGAGTACTATATTTACAAAGAGGCAGTGAGCCACAAAAAGTGGAGCAGGGCATTGCACCACAGGAACGTTGTTAACAGTCACTTTCCTATGGCACAGTGCCCTTGTATATATTCCCAATGTTTTCGTTTTTGGTGATAGGCTTTTCGGGATGTTTAATGTTGCAGTAGACACAACCATCTATTGTCAGCTCTTTCTCTTTTGGAGATATTGTTTGAAAGTGCACGTCATATCCAATAAGTCATCACTATTTTGCACTCACAGCAAAAAATACAAGATTATTCATTGTTGCACATCATTCAAAATTTTAGACAAGCTGTTAAAAATGCAAATATATGAACATTAAGATATTGTAGCCTGCATTTAAAATATCATGAAGAACAATTAAGTGATAATTTTGGTTCCTAATGTTCAGAGCTCTAGATCTCCATGACACTTTTCTTATTTATAAGGATCACCACACTCAAGAAACTCATATTAATCCAGAGAGCACAATGAGAAATCCTGCACTGCAATCTTTGGAAGTGTAATAACTATGTATGCTTAATTTAATTAACCATAATTGCTGCTAAAATTAGCCTTGTGTCATTATAATTTTCTTTTTTGTCTTGCAAAATGTTGAAATCAACCCTACTATATTCCAGTGGGCTCTAGTTAGTATTATGTCGGTAACGCAGTGCTTAAATATCTATAAAAAAATAAGCATGGGGACCCACTTCTTAACTGCCCACCACCCGCTCTGCTGAAGGCCAAACTTACTGAATGACAAGGCTGTGTAGGTTTGATTCCACCTCATGCTTTTTTTCTCCTCACCATACATTTTATTACTCTCTATTTCACTCTTGCAGTTTATTTTTTTTACGCCTTCTATATCTCACTTTGTCACTGTGTTAACTTTTTTCTCACCGTACCTTTTCTCCCCTTTCTGTTTTTTATCTCTCTTGGCCTGGGTCAATGTCTGAGGGGGACAAATAAGTCCTTGTCCCACAAAATGAGTTGAGGTGGCTGCACCTGCTACCATGGGCACAAATTTTGTCTTAACCATACATCCTATCAGAGTCTAACGGGTGTGGAGGGTTTTTGGGAAATGTTTTGCTAAGCTAGCCCACTTTAAAGGATAGATTAGTGAAGAGCCTGACATGTGCTTGGCACTTAACAGCCCTACTAGATTTCAGAGCTGCAGATCTTCTGGGGAATCTTCCGAGCTCATTGACAGTGCACGTTGCATCTTTAGATGTAAGAAATATTCTTTGGACTGTTGTGGCAAGAAGGTTATAAAGGACTCATTTATTTTTTTGTCTCAGAATCAGCCCATACAGAAGTTACATACACCAGGTCATTGGGCAGACCCATAGGTTTTCATGCGACACAATGTCCAACACTGGGAGAGTCATGATACTAGAAAAAAAGCCTATTTCTGGCATTCTTTTTTGGTGGAAGGCACTACTTACCCTGATGGAAGAACAGTCTATTAAAAACAGCTGGCTTTTCTTGATCCATTTATTGGTAGCAAATGTCTTGCATTCCACTTTGACCAAGCCTGGCAACTTCTCCAATTTGGAGACATTAGCTGTTTGGACAGCCAGGATGCAATATGTTTCTGTCATAGGGCCATTTGCATGAACACATTTTCCCATAGACACAGAATGAGCAAAACCCTTTGATGTATCTGGCCCTTTATAAACTCTTACGGCCTGTTAAGCAGTTACTGGATATTCTACCCCCTCCAGATAATGATGCTAATGGGCAAAACTATCTTTGATTGCTAGCGGCATCTCATCATAAATTGCGGATTCTGTTTCATAGATATCAAGGTCAGATTGAAATAAGCAACTGGCTAAACTTCTTCAGTGAAGGACTCTCTCTCTGTGACTTCATAGATTCTAAGGTGAAGAATGAAGCATCTGTCTAGTAAGTGGAAAGCATGCTGTTGTTTCAATCGCCAGTCAAAGGAGGAGCTTTTTTCACTAAACTTACAATGGGCTCTACAACTGTAGATAACTCTTCAATAAAGTGTCTGTAAAAATTAGCAAACCCAAAAACCTTTGGGTCCCATTTATGAAAAGTGTTGCATCGCTGCGGAAAAACAGCGATGCAACAATTTTCAGTCTGCCATCCTTGCGACACCATGGATGCGCTGTATTTACCGTACTGTGTAGCCTTTTTTTGTGGGGGAATGCCCACCATGCATTCATTATACCTGACGCAGGTATAATGTAGCGCAGGGGTTTACAAAGTGACGCATCTGCATATTTTGTGCCACCGCAGCATCACAAAGAGTGACACAACAGCGCCGTAAAGGGCTCATAAATAAGGAGCTTTGTATCTTCCTTACAGTGTGTGGAACTGGCCTTTCACCCACTGCTGATATCTTATTGAGAAACCATGCTCATACCCTGGTCTGACAGGATAACTTCTAGGGAAGATACTGGTTTACCTTTGAATTTTTTTTCCCCAGTTTTGCATATATAGAATGTTTACATAGTCTGTTCCTTTTGTACTCCTCGGAGATCTATATCTTTGCCAAGCAGACTTGTTTTTATCAAGACTCAAATTAAAGATAATCGTTACCTATTCATCACTGTCGTATGTTTAATTCTCTGTAGTCAACACGAAGTCAAACAACACCATTTGCCTTGGTATCAAAATATATCTGTGCCCTAGCATAGGATGTTGGATGGCAAATTAAACCCTTCACCAAGTTTATTTATTTCCCATCAATATATTTTTTCCTTGTCCTTGTTTTTTGTCAAATTGTTGATATGACCATTTGGTACTTGGTATCTAGTTTCAAGGGGAGACAACCTACACAGTGCAGTCTTTACCATCCAATGTCTTTACTAAGTAACCCTGGGCGTAGTTCGCGGAGCCGCACTCCGCGGAGCTACGCGAAGACGCAGTTGCACTCCGCGACCTTCGCGTAGCTCCGCGGACATGCGTAGTAGCTTGCTAGACCCGTTCGCGCGCCGTTTTTCGTCTTCGGGGGCGCGGTGCGCGTGTTCGGGGCGCTGCCTGCATGCTCGAGATAGCTAGCGCGCTAAGTTACTCAAGAGGTTTGTCCCGCCCGCTTGCGTTCCCTTATTTCCAAAGTGCGTGATCGCGTCAAATATCGCGCGAACTTACCCCCGGCGCACGCGATAATGTTATTCAGCGCGCGAGAACTACGCTACGCACCGGATCGCGGAGTAATCGACAGCTTCGCGTTCTCCGTAGAACGCGGAGTTGCCAAAACTCCGCAAGCTCCGCGAACGGAGCGTAGTTCTTCGCCCAGGGTTATTACTAAGCACTTTTTACAATGCAGGTAAGTACCATGCAGGTAAGCTTTTGTATATTTGCCACTCATGCCTTTGCCAAGCATGTAAGCATTTTTTTTAAATAGCATAACATGATGGTATTTAAAAACAAGGTTTAGGTGTATGTATTTGTAACAGGAGGTAAAGGTAATCTTAGAGTTTAGAGGTGGGTAGTGGTGAAGAGAGGTAAGGGTATTTTTGGGGTTTATGGGTGAGTAGTGATAAAGGGAGGTAAGGGAAATGTTATGGTTTAGGCCATGCTTGGGTGGAATTTGGAGTAATTTTGATACTTCCATGTTCCTCTTTGAGGTGTAATTACTGATAATAAAATTATTACGCACATTTGCCTAATTAAGAGGAATATATGAGGAAAAATCCTACTGCAAGACCACATTTAGCAAGTGCGAGCAGCTGCTCGCACTTGCTATTCATGTTCGGTTACATTTAGCACTATTCCTCAGTCAAAATACACCCTTGAGCCCCTTTTAGAAGCCAGGGGCATTTTCCAGCTAAGAAAATAGCACTAAATGCAGCATTACTCATGCCATGTAATCCATATAATCTCAAATAATTTTGGCTAATTCCCTGTGAACACAATATACAGTTTAGGGGTGAGCAATGGACAATGTGAGTAAGGGTTAGTAAAGAGAGGTAAGGGCAATTTACACACTCACCATGCACAATGATGTAATTAATTATGTAACTTCATATGTCATCAATGATGTTATCAATGATATCATAGAACATGTCACCAGTGATTTTATATGGGAGGTCATATTTGAGGTCATTAGCAGTGCACTTTGTGTATGCAAGTTATAGTTCATTCATTTAAATACAGCAGGTGATTTTCAGTGTTTTGTTAGTTCCGAATGTTACGTTTTAACTTACATTTTCACCTAACTATCATGTCACTTTAATCTTTGTTTTTCAGTGAATATCTGTGTTTATTTTGTATAAAGTAAGATATTTTCAGCATACCTAACTATAATGTCAATTTAGCCTTCAGACTTTAAGTGAATTTGTAGAGTTTTTTTGAAAACTTGAAGCCATATGCTATTACCATTTTCACCCCTATTGTGCGGCTGTCCCCCTGCCGTACATGGTGGCCAAACCCAAATGAGCTCCCAGCCCTCCACCATGCGTGGCATGGGGTTGGCCACATGGTCTGGCCTGCCCCAAGTGACACTCATATCACTTGTTTTCTTAATTTGTTCTTCGAATCTGCAGGTCTTTTGGACAGGTAAGGGAAGTTGCACTCTCTTCCATGAATGTCCATGGGATGGAGACAACCCTTTTTCTATTTTTAATTTAGCACTGGGCCTAGCACAAGGTCCATAGAGTAAGGGTATTTCTGCCCTGTACCCCTATACTTTATTTTATTGTTATTTTCAGGACACGTTGACTGAGTCCCCATGTGCAGTAATGGCAGCTGCAATATTTGTTTTCTTCATGGTGAAGCCAGCCAATCAGAGCATGAGCTCCTGTAGGACTCTCTAGAGTTTCTTGTTCCTGCATCAGTGAGGAGGCCGACAGGAAAGAAAGCCCCACATCCAATCAGCTTGCTCTATTATTTAAAGATGCATGCCTGTGGGAATCTGGCTAAACGAACCGTTCAGATATTTGAATCTTAATTTCAGATTCACACCAAATCACAAAAAGCATGCTGTTTGGGTAAAGATTTAGCTTTCTGACAAATTTTGTGTCATTACATTACTTAGTTTTGGTTTTAGAGCTGCTCATAAATCCTGATTGAAATTGAATGAGGAAATTGCACTTATTCTCTGTCCTCCTTGACAATCACCCCAAAACTTTCCAGGAAGGAGCTGAAGTATTTTTTTTTTCTGAAAGTTTTGCGAAGATTCCTCATACTGTGCCAAAGTTATTAACAAAACAAAAAATCTATTTCCTATTGTACCTAGGTCTTAACTATAACCACACATTATAGGAGTTTGGCGGAATTCTTCAAAAATAAAAATGATATACACTTACCTTACATATGCTCACCATGTGTGGTAAAGTCATGCATTCTAAAATCATCTGCATGGTAAAGGCTGCGTGGAAAAGGCATGCGTGGTAATTGCATGTGTTATAAAGTCTTACATTCATATCAAGTCTATGGCCCAATCATATTCTCTGTGCAGTGGCACTGTGCCTGCACCGTTTTCACTGAACACATCTATAAATAAAATGTAAGAAACAGGATCGGTAAGGTTCTTCTCTGGACAAGTCGAGAGCGTGCCACTCAACATTGTTCTTTCTAAACAATGACTGTGTGATCTTTCAGTCCTCTTGTGAATAGTACAGTCGTACCACGTTTTTCCTCTAAGATCACTAAATGGCTTCATATTGTCCTAGGGCCATGGCTATGATCACGTCTACTCTTTTTCTGTATACTTCTGCTGAGGTAAGTGGAGTTACATCAGTCCCATGGATGTCTTCAAGTATGTTCTTTGTTCAAGGAGAAAATGATGTTCTTCAGCAATGATGACATCATAAAGCAACCTGCTGAACCCAGCATTCTAATGACCCTGTTGGAGTTACCAAGTAATTTTCACCAAAATGTGAGCTTACTCTACAAACACTACAATTCCCTTCTCATCTGATCTGCAGCTGAAGACCAGGCTTGTGCATTTCCCAACATCTGAGGGCAGTTCCTTACAAAATGACCAGTTTGTCCACAACTCATGCAAACCCCATTCTTATGTGTTTTCTCTCCGCCTTATCATTTGAAAGCCACTTGCATATGTTGCCAATCATCATTGGTTCATCTAAAGTTAAACCTGCAGCAGTCTGAACTGGTTAGGCATCGATGAGATAATTTCTTCAATCAGATCTTCTTTCCTTTTCTTGATGGTTGCATTGAAGCATCAAATCAATCAATGCGTCTGAGGAGGTGGAGTGGATAACAACCAGCGACAGGAAATCTTTTATATCACCTCGAAGTTTGTTCACAAACGTGGCTGCAAAGGTTTTATCCATATATCCTATTTCTGTGTTTTATCTGCAGCAATTAAAATAAGAGATTTTGGGCCTAATTACGACTTTGGCAGAGTGGGACCAGGCTGCCACGCCAGCGCCCTGCACCTACACCGCCAAAGCCGTACTGACACTGCACGCCAGATTGCGAGTTTCCTCCTGTCTGGCGGGTGCTCTTTAAAAGGGCACCTAAATGGGAGCACCAAAGGCTGTCCTCGCACGGCATGAACTGTGCAGTCCATTCTGTGCAAGAAAGTGGGTGAATGCACACAGGGACACACAACATGTGCCCCCCTGCAGGCACCCTATGGCCCTGAGGAAACAAGGGGTCATGTAGGGCCCCCTGTGTTTCCTCACCACCAGTTTTCGTGGTGACCTCACTGCCATGAAAACTGGGGCAGTGAGGAAACACCTAATATGCTTGACTGTGCCAAAGTAGCACTGCCAGCATATTAGAGCCTCTCACCAGTGCCACCACTGCAAGATCCATGATCCTCTGTTATTGTGGTGTGGCTCTGATGGTCCCACTGCTGTAATCGTAATTCGGTGGGTGGACTGCCAGTCTAGCAGTCCAGGGACCACCACCACGTGTTCGGCGGTCTGATGGACCGCTGAACTTGTAATTAGTCCCTATAACTTTGGAGCCTTGTTGTAAGGATAATAATCTGGACGCACATTTGTGTGCCGTTCATTTGTTCAAAAACAGCCTTAAATTGTCCAATAAACACATTGCATTGCTGTAACCAATGTCTCTGGTTTAACATCAAAGAAGTGACTCAAATGAGAGTGTCATTCATTAACTAGGACAGAGTGGAAGCCGTCTTTGTTGAATGTAATGCAAAAGGTGTGCGTTAAGTTACAAAATGTAGGATGCATGGTGCAAAAAACAATTTGATTTTCTGAGAATCCTCACTAAACGTCTCGGGTGAAACCATTTCTGCCAAGGAAGTCGTGCACAATTTTTGGTCGATGCTGTTGCGGAATTGTGCTTGGGCTCACTAGAGCTTTGTGTCTGGGAAGCAATACTTGTTTCTTCTGGATGTGAACGAAACGTGATTTAACCAGTTTAACAAACAAAGCTGCTTGCTATTAGCAGTTTTGAGATGCTATATTGCATACGGCAGCAATTAGGCACTCTTTATATATTTTAACATTTAGACTCTACTATATGCCAGTTGAAATAAATATCTATTTCCCTGTTATGATCTCAAACTCAAATAGTTGTTGGACCTCAATAAGTACCTGGGAATCTATGATGGTGGAATGTCCAGGACTGGAAACTTAGTGGGGCAAAATTAAAGAGATTCTGTAAAATGAGTTTAGCGAAAGAATCAAAATTACCAAACAGATGGCCTTAATAATGAATTTGGCCTCATCCTGTAAATATTTTGAAACAAAACAAACATCTCATCAACCTGGCGACATTGGCATTTAGACAAATAATACCCAAAGAAAGGAAGGACAAGACCACTTACTTGGCAAAGAATGGGTAACTAAATGAAAAATATTTAGATGGTATTTAACACAACGGTCCTATTGACTAATATAGAAGTGAAAGGAGAGCCTTGGTTATAATATTAGGTGCAGTCCGGAGAAACTGTGGCCAAGAATATATGACATTGGGACTCATTATGATGTGGGGCAGAAAGCCTCTGACCAGCCGACTAAGGCTTTCCACCTGACACAGTAGGTTTACAGTCTGACCACTGAATTAGGATGACGGCAGTCAGAGGAAAACCTGCGGGGGATTCCGACCTGGTTCCGACAGACTCAAGGCACCCATCAGTCTGTCAGAAAGACTGCATAATCCCTTAATGCAATGGCTCCACTTTCAGGATTGTGATGTTGGTTTCTGATATGGAAAGGCTGTCAAAAAGCAACATTGGAGACCCCTAGCAGGGCCCTCCGCAATGGGGCCTGATGTGCACATTGGGTGCCCTCTAAACATCCCTGCACCATGTGGCAGGCACCATTCTGCCGCGGTGCGGGCGTTCTAAAGGGTGGGCAGGGCTGCAACGGACAACAGTCGTTGGCAGCACCAGGGAGGGAGTGCTCCCGTCAGCCGTTGGCGAACGGGAGCACGGAAGGGGTTAAACTGCCATTTTGACCTGGCAAAATAAACATTTTGCCAGGCCCAAACCTTCCTTTTTTATACATATAAGTTACCCCTAGGGTAGGGCCAGACAGCCCAGAGGGCAGAGTGCAATGTATTTAAAAAGTAGGACATGCACCTTCAAGTTGTACATGTTCCGGCAGTGAAAAACTCTAACACTCATTTTTCACTATTGCAAGGCCCATCTTTCCCAAAGAATAACATTGGAGTTGCCTTATTACATATTATAAGTGTAATTTTCTAATCGGAAGAGATAACTGATTCATGTTTGGTGACTTTGAACCCTACTTGAAAACCCTAACTTATGGTGCAGTTGAACTTTAAATTACAATCCTGAAAATGCCACTTTTAGAATGCTAGCAAACACAAGGAGATGATGGACGAAGCACTGAATCTTTTCAGACAATCAGCCCCAATCACAGATCTGGGTTGAATCCATCATCGTTCTTTAGCTCACTTTGCCTACTCAGTCGGATCCACCTATATGCAAATCAGTCTTGACCCTGTGCCGCATGGGAACAGTCCAGCCCGAACTGCCAAGCTAGGTCTTCCTTGAACTGGAAACAAGCATTGTGGGACCGGTTTCGGGGTAACACCCCTCTTCAGCCAGGATAGCTTGAATCCAGTGGCAAAGTGAACAAGTGACCCTCGCCTGGGCATACCCGGCCAATTTAGGGCAAACAAAGCAAACACAAGGAGATGATGGAAGCAGCGCTGAAACTGAAGCCAAGCTATCCTGGCTGATGAGGGGTGAAACTCTGAAACCAGTCCTAGGATGCTTGTTTCCAGTCCAGGGAGGACCTGGGCTGGCAGTTCAGACTGGACTGTTCCCATTGGGTGCAGGGTCAAGACTGATTTGCATATGGCTGGGTTCAAACTGGAATGGCATGGTGAGCTAAAAAATGATGGATTTAGCCCCAGATCCCTGTACTGGGGTGAATGTATGACATTGTTCTGCATTCTGCCCATCATTTGTTCTTTTTGCATTTGTCACCCGAGTGGGACAGGTATGCCCAGACGTGCTCTCCATGCCACTGGAGTTAAGCTATCCTGGCTGATGAGGGGTGAAACCCCGAAACGGGTCCTAGGACGTTTGATTCCAGTCCAGGGAGGACCTGGCCTAGCAGTTCGGGCTGGACTGTTGCATACAGCTGGGTTCAAACTGGACTGGCATGTCTAGCAAAAAAACGATGGATTTAGGCAAAGATCTCTTTACTGGGGTGAATGTATCAAACACAAGGAGATGATGAACAGAGCGCTGATACTTTTCAGACACTAACCCCCAGTCACAGATCTGTGTTTAATCCATCCTAATTCTTTAGCTCACTTCACCACCCCAGTTCAGACACAGCTAACAAAGCAAACACAAGGAGATGATGGACGGAGCGCTGAAACTTTTCAGACACTAAGCCCCAGTCACAGATTTGGGTTTAATCCATCATCATTCGTTAGCTCACTTTGCCACTCCAGTTCAGACACAGCTATATGCAAATCAGTCTTGACCCTGTGCCTCATGGGAAAAGTCCAGCCCAAACTGCCAATCCATGTCTTCCCTGGACTGGAAACAAGCATCCTGGGACTGGTTTCAGGCTAACAGCCAGGTTAGCTTGCATCCAGTGGCATAATGAGCAAGGGACCCATGTCTGGGCATACCCTGCCAACTTAGGGCGAACAAAGCAAACACAAGGAGATGATGGATGGAGAGCTGAAACTTTTCAGACACTCACCCCATGACATTGTTCGGCATTCTGTCCATCATTTGTTCTTTTTGCACTTTTAGAACGCATACATTTTCTTGCCTTAGGCATTTGTAGCCTGCAGCATGTCTCTGGTCACATGACTGAGTTCAGTGGCAGTTGCGCTTTGTGTATTCCTCCTAGACCACCACACACAATGGGAGCTTAGATGTGACTAGATGTGCTATCACTAACAAGATGGGAGGGAGGAGCTGGGTCCAGCCTCACTTGCACCTGATCAGGCTGTGTCCTGTCTCTACACAGAGGGCTATATTCACACTGTCTCTAAACTGGAGCCAGTGCTAGGAAGGCAGGGCAGCTGCATACTTCAAAGGCATGTTTCTAGAATCTTCTCTCACTTCAAAGGTACAACTGTATATAAAAGAAGGACCTCAGAAACCACCACTTCAGTACACATCTGGACCTGTGGATACTCTGACAGGGAGAAGGACTGCTATGCTGGTATAAGAACTGCCACTTAGCTGGACTGCACTCTGCTTGACTGCTTCTTTGCTGTGCTGACTTGCTGTTTGATGCCCTCTTGCATGTGGGAGAAGGACTAGACCTGCATTTCTCGAACCTAGAATTCAGAATGACTCCAAGGGCTAGTTGACTGGTCTCCTGATCTGAAGCCTCAGGGACATGCTAGGCTTTCAACAAACTTACATCTGCACTTGGACTCTGTCACCTGTGAGCCTACTTTGCCAAGTGGTGCCACCCCAGTCCTAGACCCTTGGAAGTGGGAATGAGGCATTTGCCAGCCTTGGTGGACCCAGTGGAACCAACACATCTCCTCTACCGTGCAACTCCTAGAAGAACCAATGCATCTCTGCTGCTGCATGGATTGGACCTGTCGCAAGCACTCCGATTGCCACCGCAGCTCGCATCATCTTCAAAACTGCCTCTGCATAACATACCCTCAGTGCACGCCCTCAAATCTCTCATCGACGGCAGCCTTGACGAAAACACCGTAATGCGCTTCTAGACCTCTCAGTACTTCAAAATGACACATCACCTGACTGTGCGCTGAATCCTCAATGCTCAACATCACATTGCAAGCCCCGTCGAGAGGATCCTCGTTGTCGATGCAACAGGACCTTGCACCATAGCCTTGCTGCATCACAGAACCGACCCACCACAGCGATTGCGTGACACATCTTTGACATGGATCCACTCAGCACTCTGAAAACCAGGATTTAAGGTACTCTGGTCAGCATTCCTAAGTGGGTCTCTGTAGCTGGTCTGCACTTCTTCATCACGGTCAGACTGAACTTGTGACTTTGTCCCTGTCCAGTGCGACCAGATGTCCACATTCAGCGCTTATCTCTTTGTGGCACTATTTTATCTAAAAGCTTAAAAAATCGAAATCTCTGGTTCTACTAATGGGATTTTTGTTATTTTTGTCTTGCTTTATTTATTAAATTAACCTCTATTATTCTAATCTGGTGTGGGATCTTTTTGTGTTGTGTGTGTGTGGTGTTTTTACTGTTTTACTATTTGAAGTGTTGTGCAAATACTTTACACATTGCCTCTAAGGTAAGCATGTCTGCTTTGTGCCAAGCTACCAGAGGTTTAAGCACGGGTTAATTTGGGGTTTGCTTGTGCCTTACTCTGACTACGATTGTGGTTGTTGCTTGACAAGTGATCACACCGCAGTCAACCAGTAACACAATTTCTAACATTCCCTCTTACCTTTGTATAGTTAAGCAGAATGTATTGGGTTTTAAGTCATTGTTAATATAATAAAAGAGTCTGTAAAAGCAATTTGAAACACAATAAAAAGTATGAAAATACAATTTTATTTATGTGAAATATATACAAACAACTCACATAGAAACAAACTAGACAAAGGTGCCGCAGGGTGTGTGCGCCTGGGTATTCCGACGTCTGACTCTTTTGGCTGGAGGAAGTAACAACATCAGATTACAACCACACAAATGGCATTTGTTATGAGCAATACCAAGAAACATACCTGCTTGTTACTGTTCTGGAATGGACCACCTCCTTCCTCTTCGGCAGAACCCCGAGCTTCCGCCTCCCCCATTCCGATCCAAAGCCTCCAAGATCATCTGCGGCGTACCCCAGGGATCCTCCCTCAGCCCAACACTGTTCAACATTTACATGGCCCTGCTCGCACATGTCGCCCGACAGCATGACCTCAACATAATCTCCTACGCCGACGACACTCAACTGATCCTCTCCCTCACCAAGGACCCCATCACCGCCAAAGCCAACCTCCACGAAGGTATGAAGGCCCTCGCCGACTGGATGAAGATCAGCCGGCTGAAGCTGAACTCGGACAAGACAGAGGTCCTCATCCTCGGCTCCAACCCTTCAGCCTGGGAAAACACCTGGTGGCCGACGGCACTGGGGGCCGCCCCGACACCCACCAACCACGCATGCAACCTGGGAATCATCCTCGACTCAACGCTCTCAATGACCAAGCAAGTCAATGCCATCTCCTCCTCCTGGTTCAACACCTCCGCATGCTCCGCAAGATCTACAGGTGGATCCCAACTGATACAAGAAGGACAGTCACCCAGGCCCTCGTCAGCAGCAGAATCGACTACGGAAACGCCCTCTACGCGGGAGCCCTGACCAAGCTCATCAAATGACTGCAACGCATCCAAAACGCCTCGGCACGACTGATCCTAGACATACAACGCCACAGCCACATCACCCCCCACCTGAGAAACCTGCACTGGCTCCCCATAAAAAAGAGGATATCCTTCAAACTCCTCATCCACGCACACAAGGCCCTCCACAAGACCAGTTCAGCCTACCTCAAGAGACGACTCTCCTTCTACATCCACCTGCGGAAGATCCTTCTCCCACCTCGCCGCCAAGACATGGAACACCCTCCCACTGAGCCTAAGACAGACCCAAGACCTGCTGACATTCAGGAGGCTATTCAAGACCTGGCTGTTCGATCAGTAGCGCCCCCCCTTCCCAGCGCGTTGAGACCCTCGCGGGTATGTAGTGCGCTTTACAAGTGACTGATTGATTGATTGTTACTGATCACAAACTTCTAATTGGCCAGTTTCCAACCTGGAAATGGGTGTCTATTCTTTCGTGCCAAGCAAATGAACAAATCTGTTTAAATAATAGGACTTTTCCCGCATGAGATCAGTGTTGCAAAGAAAACATAAGGGCCCTCTTGGAAGGTGCTGTGAATGGACTCCATTGACACCCCCATGCTATACTTGTTCCCCCCTCTCAAAACCACAAGGAGTCACAGAGCCATAAAGCTTATGTTTCTATCATTTACCTCCCCTTTTCTGCCTCATTTCACCTCTCTTTACCTCCCTCAAAGACCTACTTCCTCCCCATCGCTCTGTTTCTCTTTCAACTGTGACTTTTGTAACATTCCAGTCAAATGATCAATTCATCTATCTTGCTCACCTGTCTTCCTCTCTCCCTCTGCTGTGTCCCCTCCTCTGGTTGCATCTCTGTAAACTTCTACTCACCATTCTCTGTCTCAATGGCACCTCTCTCTCTTACAGGTCTCCCTTTCTATATCATTCAGCTGCGTTCACACGTGTTCCTATCACACACCTGCCTCTCTATGTGCCAAATGACTTTCTTTCCCATTCTGTCCCTCTTAGCTGTCTCTCAACTGTCCTTCTCTATTTGTCTCACTCCTGATTCTTCAGATCTCTCTTGGCTATTCCTTTCTGATGTTACTATATTTTTATCACCCTCTCTGTAGCACTCACCTGTTTCTGTCTCACGTGAATCCATGCACCTCTCTTAATTGTCTCTTTTGCTTCGATCTGGTTTTTACCTGTTTGCCACTGGACTCCCCTTCCATCTCAATTGACTTTCATTTGTCTTTCACTCACATGCACACACACCTGTCTGTTATCTATCTCCCCCTCTAAGCTGTTTTTCACACCTCTCTGTCATTCCTTACCCTTCTGTCTCTTGCATCTGTACAAACCTATACCAGTCTCTCGCTCTCAACTGCCTTTTTCTCAACTTGCTTACACTCGTTACCTCCAACCTCACTCTGCAAGCCTTACCTTTATCACCTCACTCATGTTCTCACACCCTCGCTCTCTCGTGCTTCATGAGGAAGACGTTGTGAAGGCATACAGTGTTCAGCAGGCTGTAGCCATGCATCAGTTGCTCTGATATGTTTTACGTGCCTTTGAAAACAGGCTGCAAAAGTGGATGAGGGACCCCTCCGGGGAGAGGGCACCTGGGGACCCCACTAGCATTGCGGGACTGCTGGGCCTTTTATTAGTTACGCCCCTTTTCCCAATGTGTACTCATGAAAACATCGGCGAATTCCAAAAATGTCAAAAATCAGCTCCAAATGGACGATTACTTTTGTGAAATAGGCCCATGTTACAATCTAGTAAGCTGTATTTTTTTTGTGCAGATTTATATAGTGCAAACTCGACCCGAAGGTATTGGAGCACTTTACATGAGCACCAGTTACGTTACACAAGGACACATTCATTTTAGTTTGAACCTAGAGTCAGCGCGCATGCGCTGCTCTGCAAGGCATGCTGTAGTAGTTTGTGGAGTATGGCCACACCCACCACTTTTAATTAGTTTCTTCCTGTGCCTTTTCAACTGTTGGTTTTGTGTGGTGAATTAGTGCTATTTGTCCCTCTTTGGGGTAGGTTTTTCACGACCATGGGGACTGGCACTGTTACATGGGTCTTTTTGCTTCAGGGCCTTTCATACTTGTGTCACACTTTTTAGGTCTTGTAGGGGGTTTAAAAACTGACCTAGGATTTGCACGGGCTTGTGCGTGTGCTTTTCGTTTTTCCCCCGGCTATTGTGTTTTGAGTGCATTTTTTTAACAAAGACAGCACGCAATTGGGCAAAGGCAGGAGCATGTCCCGCCTTTGCTCTGCCTACGTCCTATTGGTGTCTGTTACGTGCAGCAGCTGCATCTTGTTTTAATTATAAACATGTGTTTATAAGGATCGGGCATCCGCTTTGCTGCCGCGCACGCTCACCCCCGCTCCTCTGTGGTGCGCGCGCACCACTGGTTCTTATTATAGATGAAGCAACGCAATATAGACAACTAAATCAAATGCGAAAGATGGTTTTAAACAGCGCACATCGTCAACTCGTGTATTTCAAAGCGCTCTAATAAGCAACAATGAAGACAAATGGGGGAGCGTGAAATAAGATATCCAACCGTGATCGCATGATCTGCCCAAGCAAGGAAGAGGGAACCATCCCAGGTTTTCTATTTTCTTATTGCACATTCAGCCACTGGGTGATAAGGTATCTCTTTCTCTTCCCCATGCTTACATCAAAGGCTATTGGTTGTCTTGGATTCCTGGTGCATGGGGTTAGCGCATGGGTGACAGGCAGAGGCCACATGAACGCTCGGATCATTTTGGGTTCAACAGGACCTCAAGCTGAGCCCGAGCTCAGGCATCTGGTTCGACCACCTTTAGTGCACGTTTCTCTCTCTGAGAGAATAAAGATCTTGAAGCACACCAACAGTGTGGGGAAATTTTGTTATGCACTTAAGAATGTAGCAAATCCTGCCCTCTGCCCCAAGCACTGAATCTCATCCCCCTCCTGAGGCTATCCCCCTCACAGGCCATGCTGGAAGGAAAAGTGCGCTGGCACCGGTGGAAGCGCCCTGAGAGTGTGTCTGTGCCATATGTTTTTGTGCCACTGAAATACAAACAGGGTGGAAAAAAAATAGAGATTATGACTATTCCCCTCTCTGAAGCAGTTTCGACTCTGCCCACTGCGCATGTTCATACTTTGACAAACTCGATGAGAAAATAATTTTATACTCACTTTCGCACTAAATTCACCAGGCAGCTACAGTCCGCCTGCATCCTCAAAACAGATGACAACGAAGAGCAAGGGTCGCCGCATCTTGTCTAACACCAGAGACCAATGGAAAACAGCACGCGAGCCATAAGACTGCCGCAGCATTTACAGAAACAAAAGCGGATCCCGCACACGCAGAAGATGCCCTTTACAGATTGCTCACGGGTCTTTCCAGACCGAGACGTGCAGAGGGGGTGCCCTGCTGCCCCTTACTGTCGCTGCCCCTGGCAGTCGAAACGTTCCCTGGACTGGAAAGACGCCTCTTGCACCCCCCTCAGAAATACACGTACTCAAGGTGCGGAGGAGGTGACTCTGTGACTGTGACCGCTAGTAAGGTAAAAGCGGGGCTTTAAGTGGGATGAAAAAGCTCGGGGTTGTCCCTCAAATGGGCGTGGCCAATGTAATTAAGGGCGTGGCTTAAAAACACATAAGCTAAAAATCTGTGCTTAGCATAGTGTGCCGCCAGACTTGTATTTTGCTGCTCCTGTCATTGCATCCAGATATATGATACAACAAGTAAAATCATACCTACAACAAGCCAGGACTAATGGCTTTGTCAATAGTTGTTAGTTGCATAAGATAAATAAGCAGTAACTATAGCTTGTATATAATATTGAAAAAGTTGCGAGAAGTGAGCAGTGTGAGCAGCGCACATGATGTGCCGCTGTCACTACAGTCCGAGAAAACAAGCATTTGCAATGCAATCGGTCTCACATTTACGTTAGTTTATGCTGTTGGCTTTGTAAATTACAATGCCTTTTATTTATGTTTTAAAAACGAAACTAAAAGGCTTTGTTATTTGCAATGTCAATAGCTGAAACTCGTTCTCAGAAAGGTACGGTTCAATCTCCCACTCAGCCAAAAATCAACAGTAAACATTCACGCTACTTGTCCATTAATTTTGCCATGTGCATGATTTTCAACATTCGTCTGTATTCTTGTTTTTGAAAGAATGACTTTTGCAAACGTACCTTAATTTCATTTTTCAAATGGTACACAACATAACACTCACTACACTACAATAGCGAGTGTCTCAGTTCAGTCTGTTCTAACATGGCCCAGTCATCATCAAACTACCCCTGTGTCATTTGGATATGCAACTATTTGCCTTCTTAGCAATAAAAAACATTTTCACTGACATAATCAAGTCTTAAGGCGTTTCTTCAACAGAATCCTAAAGCAATGAAACAGGAAGCAGCATTACTTCAACTTGAGATATGCAACCCAGCTTTTCAAACTAGTAACCCTCGAATTTTAACGATTTCTATTATTGATTTTGATTTTCAGGACCAAAAATAAGTTTATTTGATTAGTGTGCTAGAATACCTCATCTTACAAAACAACCCCCTCTCAATTCTACCATATCTGTTGATTTAGATGATCCAAAACCTTCTTCCCAATGCGCACATTCTAATTTATAAACGTTCTAGACCACTCTGAACTCATCTCATAAGCCCACTCCCCCTTCTCATCCCTCCCTCACTCACTCCATATTTTATTTCTATACTGCCTGCTCACACATGCTGCCTTCCTGTACTTCCTGAGGCTGTGCACTAGTCCACCTTTCACTGCAGCACCCCAGCCCCCTACCCCCCAACCCCCTGGTGCCCCTCCCATCTGTCCCTCTCTCCCTCTCTAATGCTATATCTCACTACTCTCTCTCTCGCTCTCTCACACACTCTTCCCGCCTCTCATGTGGTTCACTTAAGGTCTTCAAGCACAATATCTTCCCCGTGCCCTTTTAATGTTTTCGTCCCTCAATCCCATGATTTTCTCCTCTTCTTGAGGTGTTATCTACGTATATAGGCATTCCCTCTTTATGCATCTGGAGCCTGCTCTCCCCCTTCTTTTGCTTTTTCTAACACACTCTTTCTGCTCCTCTGTCTGGAGTCCATTCACCACTTTGTGCACAAACTACCTATCCCTCTCTGTCTTCCTGTCTGTCTATTCTCTGCACTTCTCGCTCCGATCTATTCACTATGCCACATAATTCCACCTCACAAATACACTACACACCACACAAAACCACCTCACACAATTCCATAACTCATAATTTTAATCCAACTCACATGACTCTACTTTACACCACATACATCCACAACACAAAAGTACACTGGTAAAAGACATTATCATTTACAAGGCCAATAGCTCCAGCTCTCGCAAATGCGAGACCTGTTGCATTGCAAATGCTTGTTAAACTTTTGGACGGAATGCCATGGCAGTGGTGGACAAAGGTAGAGCCTGCAGGAAGCAAAACACCCACCAGCGTAACTACGAGCTCTTCGGTGGTTCTGGCCTTCGGAAATATATGTTTTTATTTATTTGGTGGCAATTTTATACCATTATTCATAGTCGCTGTAGGACACTGTTAGTTTAAAAAAGTTGTTATGTCTTTCTCACACAAACAGGCGGAACAGTCGCCATCAAGCTCCTCTCTCCCTTTACTCACCCTTTGTTTCTTTTAGTCTGTACATTGCTACTCGGAGGCCTCTACACCACCCTCCCCTTTTCATCTCTCTTCCCCTGCGTGCTCGTGCTGTGTGTCCTACCACTGCAGGCAGCTGCTTGCATTTAGCAACACTGTAAACGCTTAACGCCCCCACCCCTCCCCTCCAAGGGCATTTCCAAACCACACTACTCACACCCTCGCCCCTTCTTCTAATGGTAGCAACCCGTTTATGTTCATGTTAATTTTTTTAGTGTACAGGCCTATTTTTGTTCCCAATCGAACCCTGCTCTGTAGGGTCTAGACTGTCCATCCTGGTGTTTTACAATGACTTTAATGTATCCTAATGTTAGATTATTTGAGGTCTACATTTGCGGTGGCATCATTACCTTTTTATTTTCCTCACTTTAATGACCATTATAAGATCTGCCTTTGTTTTTTTTCCTTTTGAACTGAAGTTGATTTTTGTGAAGTGACCAAGAAAGGTGACTGCGTTTTTTATTTAGCAAACAGTGGCTGTTCAAATCAGCCTGCTTCATTTCGAAGTTCTTTTGATTTTTGTAAGATGAACATCTTTATAGACGGTGGACTGGCATGAGAAGGCTTTATTGCCGGATTAACGTCCTTTATGATTTTTTGCAGTCTCTATGCTCACAATTTCTATTTTGATATAAAACAGTCCCAGTTATCTGTGTTGTACACCATACCCCGGTTCCTAACAAACTCGGCAATAAACATTGTTTTTGATGTGAAAAATGGGGCTGCAACTCTGTCAAAATTACTGGGAGTGTCAGAGAATGGATTTCTTTTTTCCCTTGGAAAAAGTGAAAAAAGAGTTTGCAAGTGCAAATACACATTTCATAGCTATTTAGACAAGTGTAGCTGTTCAACACTTACTTTTACATGTTTGAAAATACCTGCAGATGTGGATACACTTGAAAATCTATAATTATCAGAGCATTTTAGATCTCTTTTATTGCACTCAGCATCAACACAGCTCCACCTGAGCAGCACCACAGCACTACCACAGCACCACCTCAGCATAGCACGATCGCATCATCAGCACAGCACCGCTTCATCAGTGCACCACCACCAGTGCAGCACCAACTCAGCATCACCTCAGCACCAGCGTAGCGCCACCTCAACATCATCACAGCACCATCTCATCATCAGAACAGCATGACCCCCGCATAGGTGCACGGCCACGAGCACAGCACCAGGGCAGCCCCTCCTCAGCAGCAATACAGCACCAACCCAGCACCACTTCAGTATCAGTGCAGCAGTTCCCTATGCATCAGCACGCCCCAACTCAGTATCACTCAGCAGCACCAGCGCAACACCACAGAATGACTCTGCACCACCACAGCATGACTCAGCACCACATCAGAATTAACACAGCACCATCCCCTGATCAGTTCACCACCACCAGCACAGCCCCACCTCAGCACAAGTGCAGCTCCACCTCATCAGCAACTCAGCACAATGCAGCACCATGTCAGCATTAGCGCAGCATCATCTCAGCACAGCACCACCTGAGCACCAGATCAGCACCACCCGAGCACCAGCTCAGCATCAGCACAGCACCACCTCTGCATCAATGCACCACCACCAGCGCAGCCCTACCTCAGCACCAGTGCAGCTCCTCCTCATCAGCAACTCAGCACAATACAGTACCACTTCAGCATCAGTGCAGCATCACCTCAGCACAGCACCTGCTCAGCATTACCTAAGCACCAGCTCAGCACCACCTCAGCACCAGTGTTTGAAGGAAAATGTTTTTGTTACCTTTGCTTGCGCATTATTCAATGTAAGTTAGCATTCGCGTCACCATGTTATGTGTGGCTGCCATTTTGAACCACGATCGAAACTAATGTCTGTCTCTCTGAAAAACAGTTTCTGGCAATGTTCATTTCTCCAAAGCCTTGCTCTGCTAATGAATACACTGTTCTTATTAGCGCATACATTTCCCACTGGATAGAGGCCTTCTCCCACCAGGCACGGACAAAATGACCTTGGGTAAGAGATAATGTGTGCCTGGCCTCAGAGTCGAAACCCATCCTACTTTATTTCTTTGTTTAGCTGCATCTGTCTGGAAAATTCCATTATGGGTGTGCCTTCATTTGTTCTGGAATGTATATAATGTATCTCTATGTTTGCTGATGTCAGTCCCTCTGCAGCACTCTTAAGAGACTGGGCAGACTGGGCTCCGCTTGAGTGTATCTGAATAAAAATATATTGGTTTGTATTCTCTACTCTCTGACCGACTCCTCATTTGGTATGGAAGGCGGAGAAGTGGTTGCGAGCGATCCGGGTGACCCTACATGGGCCACTTCCTTCAATAGTTCAGCATCAGCACAGCACTACTTCCGCATGAGTGCACCACCACCAACGCAGCCCCACCTCAACACCAGTGAAGAGCCACCTCATCAGCAACCCAGCACAACGCAGCACCATTTCAGCATCAGGGCAGCATCACCTCATCTCAGCACCACCTGAATACCACCTCACCAGCACTACCTCAGCATCACTCTGCACCACCTCAGCATCACTCGATATCCCATGAGCACCAGAACAGCACCACACACTCAGCATGACTCTACACCACCACAGCATGACTCATCACACCTCACCGTTAGCACAACACCATCTCAGCATCAGCACAGCATCACCTCCTCATCAGTGCACCCCTGCTAGTGCAGCACCCCATCAACACTAGTGCAGCACCCCCTCAGCATCACCTCAACATGAGCACAGCACCATCTCAGCATAAGCACAGCACCATTTCAGCATCAGCACAGCACCACCTCCGCATTAGTGCACCATCACCAGCACAGCCCCACCTTAGCAGCTATCCAGCACCAATACAGCACCACTTCAGCATCAGCGCAGCACCACCTCAGCATCACTCAGCACTTCCTTAGCACCAGTTCTGCACCACATGAGCACCACAGCATAACTCAGCACCACCTCAGCATCCCCTCAGTATCATTCAGCATCACCTCTGCATGACCATACCACCACCTAAGCATCACTGAGCACCAACTCAGTCTGCCTTCAGGATCCGGCATCTGTTGCTTCTCCCCTATTGTACGTCCGCTGCTAGTGTTGTAATTCAGGTACTATTTCCCACTCTCCTGCTGTTTATGTCCCCCCCCCTTAACAAAATAAAACTATAACAAACCAGCATTAGACTAGGCAGGAAAATGTTGCTAGCATTGCAAAGACCAAAAAACTAGAAGATATTTACTATGTCCATAATTTTTTTAATAGGGTCCTTCAGGTGTACATAATGAGCCCGATTCACAGAACACACACTTACTCATTTCGGTATTCACAGAAGTTAGGAGTCCTAACTTTAGGACTCCTAAATGCCTTCTGTGAATATCGAAAGTCTCAAAGTTAGGATTTTTCTCAGTTTAGGAGTAGTAAAGTTAGGACTCCTAACTTTAGGACTCCTAAACTGAGAAAAATCCTAACTTTAGGACTTTCGGTATTCACAGAAGGCATTTAGGAGTCCTAAAGTTAGGAGTCTTAAAAAATCCTAACTTTAAGACTTTCGTATTCACAGAAGGCATTTAAGAGTCCTAAAGTTAGGACTCCTAACTTCTGTGAATACCGAAATGAGTAGGTGCCTTCTTTGAATACCAAAATGAGTAAGTGCCTTCTGTGACTACCAAAATGGTAGTAAGTTTAGGATTTTGTCTTAAGTTAGTTCTGTGAATCGGGCCCCTTGTCTTTTTAGTTATATATAAGGTAAAAAAATTGCTTATAACACTTTTCTGTGGTAACTTTTGAACATGGTGCGCAGCAGCTACACTCTACACTGCTTTGTACCATAGCTTAAAAACATTGACAAAGCCAATAGCTCTGGTTAAACATTTATAAGGTCCCAAAGGCATGACCTATTGGTTATGCCAATGCCTGTTTTTTTGGGGGTAGGAGTGGTGCGATTAAGGGCCTCATTTATGAGGTTTTACGGTAGGGCAAAGCCTCCCTACGGTAAAAGAAAAGGGCAGGAATATGCGGTATCTCTCAGATACGGCGCATTCCTGTCCTTTTCCCCCACGCCAGCGCACAATGGGCTGCCCTGTGCCAACGCAGGCACCTTTGCACTATGGTGCAAGGGTGCCTGCTTTGCCGGATGATTTTTTGTGCAGGAAGGGAAACCTTCCTGCACATAAACAATCAGAAGAGGCTTTTTCCTCTTTCTATGTGTGCTGCAGAATGCAGCACACATAGACAAAGGAAAAACAAGGAGAAATAAAGCTATTTCTCCTCCTTGTGCCTCCCTTACACCTCCCCTGGGGAGTCTTACGTTTTTGGACCTGCCTCAGATTTACAAATTCTCATTAATCTGGGGCAGCGTCAAAATGCCATTGATGTTGCTGGCAACGCCCCCAGCTACACCCATTGCTTGCCCCTTTAACGCAGAAAACTGCACTGAAGGGAGCCATATTTACGAAGCAGCATTACGCCAAAAAGTGGCTTCGTGCTGCCACATAAACATGGAGCGGGCTCCTGCGCTAGGGAACGTCACAATGAGTGACATTCCGGTGGCGCAATTATGAGGCCCATCAGTGATTTGCCCAGAATCACACGATGCTGAGCCGACGCCGAAACTGGAACCTGGTTCCCCAGCTCCAACGTCGGCAGCTCTGGCCCTAAGGACACATCCTCTTAACTGACTGAAGCATCTTACTATTGGTTTCTGAGATGCGTGTGTGTTTGCCGGTCAGGAATAGACAGCCTGTGTCCTTCATTTATTTCAATTCCTGGGAAGAGGACAAGAATGGCTGCTCTCTAGTAGTAAAAAAAATAAACTGCAGTCCTAAACTCACCACACTGCTCTACTACAGCTTTTAGAACAGCGCCAGTCACGTGAGTTGCACTCACAAACAATGTAATGAGCATGAAAAGGGGTGATTTTAGAGGTATGCAGAGGGCAGATAAATACTGAGGAAGAACCTAGATGCTAATGCTATGTCACATGCCAGCACATTTCTTTTTTTGGATCCGCAACAGATGGAACGTGATGTCAATGTGATGAGCTGCTGCGTCCCGACCAGGAGAGATTTATTCCTGCTTTAGCGCGAGCCTTGGATTTGAATGCACGGATGGCCTCACTCAAGCCTTTAATTTTGATTTAATGATGAGATGTCTCAAGTCAGCGCAGAGAGATTGCAAATGGAGATGCGGGAAGAAAAACTCTAAAACAATTTTATTGAGTGACATAAAAAATACGTGCGGGGCATTTGAATAAGCATAAAAATATTATGAATGCGATTCACTGTGCGTACGTGTGAGTGCCTGCTGTGGATGTGTACGTAATCTTATACAAGTGCCATTACCTCAGTCCTCTTAAGCCTAAGGTCGCCAACCTTTTTGGTAATAAGAACTCTTTATGTTCAATGATAATCATACCGAGTTACTAATATTATTAGTGTAGTAATTGTGACAAAACCAGACTTGATTATATCAGTGGCCACCCCACCCAAGGTTACCAAAAGTGATTACCTCATTGCACTAGACAAGGTTGCCAGCAGTAATGCGAAAATTACTTTTTACAAAGCATCTAAAGGGTTAATACATGGAAGTAAAAGCTGCAAAGCCCCTGGCACCAAGGTATTCACTTTAATGAAGATTTCTCGATCAAGTATCAGCTTTAAATATATTTTGGAAATCTAGTCAGTTGTCACCAAACATCAACTAAGTGTATGAGCTCTGAAAATACACAAATTTCTCTTGTATACTTTCTTTTCAGTTATGGGATACATTTATTAAATCAACCAAGCAAAACGCTTTTTCTTTAGTAGGCTGATATGCACACAGGTAAGCTACTTACAGGTAGTTGCAGAGCTACCAGTATCTCATAAGCTACTCGCTGGAGAAGTCTGCCCTAGTGTCGTGGATAACCTGGGGCCAAATGTATAAAACCATTTTGTGGTCGCAAACCCTAAGGTTTGCAAATTCATAGATTTTTCGTTGCAGTTTTGTCATGTAAGAAACCCCTTTTGCAATAAAAATGTGTTTTGTAACTCGTTCTGAATTTAGGAAGTGTGTGAAAGAGTCGTCTCCAAATTGTAAATCGTACAGAGATGTATCAATAATTTGTAATTGTAAATGCAGTCTTAAACTATTGAACAGTTACTGACTTCTCAAAGGTATTGGTAACTGATTGGCAAAAGGGAAGCTTTCCTGATGGACAGCTTCGCCTGTGGAAATTGTGTCTGTGGGCTTGTAGGGGTGGGGTACTAAGCAGTGATCTAGGGGGCTATTGCTTGCTCTTCCCAATGTGTCCCAAACAAGCAATTTATTTTGAAGCAGCTCTGGAGCATTTAAGGTACAAGGCCATCTCTATGGTGGCAGGCAGTTCCTGGGAATCCACCGTCCCTCTGTAGCAGAGTACATGGGGCTGTGCGTAGAGTAGCAAACTGACTAATTACCATTCGTTACGCAAGTCATTAGGAAGATCCCCCTCACTGTGGGACGACTCCTGGTGGCCCTCCGTCCCTTGACCACCACCCACCTCCCACAATCACAACCTTGGAATTATCCTCGACAGTGAGCTCTCTATGAGAGGGCAGTTTACATTGGTTGCTTCCACCTGCGTCAGCACCCTCAGAATGCTTCATAAAGTCTTCAGATGGATTCCAACCAACACTAGAAGAACCGTCACTCAAGTCCTCATCACCAGTCGACTTGACCACGGGAATGCCCTCTACATGGTAACCACCACCCTCCTCCTCAAGCACTTAAAAACAATACTGAATGCAGCAGCAAGAATCATCCTGGCCCTGCCCAAATGATCCCACATCACCCCCACATCTGTAGCCTGCACTCACTGTCAAGAAGAGATGCCACTTCAAACTGCTCATACACACCTACAAAGCCATGCACAACACAGGACCAGATTACCTGAACAACCATCTGACCTTCCACCAGCCCACCAGAAACCTGCGGTCTGTCTCCATAGCCCTCATCCCCATCCCATGCATCCATTGTACCTGAGAAGGAAGATGCTCCTTCTCCCACTTCGCAGCTAATGTCTGGAATGACCTCCCCTTTCACCTCGGAACCTCTACCTCCCTTGCCAAATTCAGGGGTGGATTCAAGGCCTGGTTGTTCAAGTAGCTCCACCTTGGATACCCCCTCAGGGTGATTGGCGTGTGGTAAGTACTGATTGATTGATTGAGTCATTCTGGAACTGCCCACCTTGACTGTAGATTTTGTTCCATAACTAATTAGTACAAAATCTGCGTCGAAAAAATGCAGACAGGTCACAAAAAGTCAATGTGCAGTTTGCACCCACTGTTCTTTGACCTGTTTGTGCATCAGACCATCAATACGAAAAACATGAAACTATCTAATGATAGTAACATAGCAATTGGGTAGAATAGCATGAATTAAGCATGTGCATAATTTCCAAATTGCAAAAAATAAAGAGACGTCTTGCTTTATATTTTTCATGTGTCTCTTTTTAATTCGAAGAATACCAGACAGCACAGCTGTCTGGTTTACTAAAGACATATTGGGGACATTCAGAAAGGTGACCTAGGAAGGCAGTCTGTATATTGCTGCCCATTGGCTTTGTGGTTTGTAACTCACATTTTCTTGCTTTATTTGTTTTGTGCTGTCCAGCTTGAGTTTGTTCCTCCCATCGCCCTAACCTTGTTTACTGTATTCTTCCACAAACTTGCTTTTTGTAAACAGGCCTTTAAATCTTGTTTGCTCTGCATTCAAAGACAGAGGTAGCATGTCAAGCTGTTTTCTGAGGGAGCTTGGTGTTTACTTTTCTTTCTCTGACTTTAAAGTGAGAGAATTTATGCGCCAATCCTGCTCAGTACCCATGTAAGAGGAGAGGGTATTGGATGCTATATTTCTAGCACACTACAAAAAAAATCTGTACTGATGTTTCAGAATATATCAGAAGAAGTATAAATGTAGCACATTTTCTGTAATCCTGCAGTGAGGTAGGAACAAATATTTGAATGCAACCAAAACACATCATTACACTAGGTAATGGCATTTGCACACATTATCATTTGTGTGCAGTAAAACCGTATTTCTGTGCAAATGTAATGGCAGTTTCAATTGAAAATGTATTGCCTTTAATGGCCATGGACACTACATGCTACGCCACTCCCCTCTATGCCCTTCCACTGTATGCCACGCCACTCCATTCTACAACACTCCACAACATGCCACTGCCCTCTATGCCCCTCCACTCTAAGACACTCTATGACAAGCCACGCCCTCAACTCCATGCCTCTCCATTTTACGCTACTCACTCCACGACACAACACACCACTCCACCCTACAACCTTTCACCCCATACCACTTACGCCACTCCATTCTACCCCACTCCAATGTACCCCACTCCACTTTATTACAATCTACCCCAATCTACTCTATTTTAATCTACCCCACTCCACTTCACTCTACCCTTTTTCACTCCAATCTACCCCACTCCATTCTACTCCACCCCAATTTACCCCCACCCTACTCCAATCTACCATACATCAATCTACTCCACTCTATCCCAATCTACCCCATGTACCCCACTCCACTAAAATCTACCTCGATCCACTCCACTACGATCCAATCTACTCCAATTCCCTACAATCTACCCCACTCCTATCTACCAAACTCTATTTCACTCCAATCTGTTGTGCTCCACTCCAATGTACCGCACCCCACTAAATCTAACCCAATCTACCCCACTACAACCTACCCACTCCACCCCAATCTACAGTATTCCACTCAATTCTACCCCACTCTACTCCAATCTTCCTAATCTACCACATTCAACCAAATTACAATGTACCTCAGTCCAACCCACTTCCCTCCAATCTACCCGACTCCACTCCACTCCAATCTACCCTACTCTACTTTAGCCTTAGTAATTAGAAGGCTGGATTATGGCAACGCTCTTTTTGCAGATGCCAATAAGCCTTTAGTTGCCAAACTCCAGATATTCAAAATACTGCAGCCAGGCTTGTTCTCAATTGTCAGCCCAGCAATCCTTTGGTCCCTTTGCTGAAGGAACCTCACTGGCTGTCAGTTAAGAAACACTCCTGTTTCAAGGTCTACTGCCTTACATTCGAATCTATAACAGAATATCGAGAATGCAAATATCGACAAACAAAATATCGGCGCTGGAATATCGAAGGCAAGTATATCGACACCCTATGTACAACATGGTAAGTACAAAAATATCGAAAATAAAATATCGATGTTGAAAATATCGTAATTAAAAATATCGGGTTTTTTTCAGTAAAAAAAAAAGTTAAATTAAATAAATAATACTTATATATAATCTAAACTTATTTTAAAATTTGTTATAATGTTTAAAATGAATAAATAATACATATTTAATAGTAAACATTTAATTAAAATTAAACATGCAATATATAATATATACTTAATTAATATATATATATTTATTAAATTAATTAAAAATATTAACAAATAATATAAATTAAAAATACATCAACACTCATAAAATAATATAAATAATAATAAATAATTATATTTAATAAATAACAACAATTAAATATACTTTCAATATTTTTAAAATTAATTAAATGCAACATTATGTAACATATTAAATACATAAATAAATATAAATAATATTGGATAGCGTAAGGGTAAAAATTACTATTCAAATTCCAAAGAGTGCAACAGTAGGGAAAGCGTTGGATAGCGTACGGGTAAAAATTACTATTCCCACTCCAGAGAGTGCAACAGTAGGGAAAGCGTAGGATAGCAAGTGGGTAAAAATTACTATTCCCACTCCAGTGAGTGCAAAAGTAGGAAAAACGTTGGATAGCGGGTGGGTAAAAATTAATATTCCCACTCCAGTGGGTGCAATAGTAGGGGAAACGTTGGATAGCGTAGGGGTAAAATTACTATTCCAACTCCAAAGAGTGCAAGAGTAGGGAAAGAGTTGGATAGCGTAGGGGGAAAAATTACTATTCCCACTCCAGAGACTGCAACAGTAGGGAAAGCGTTGGATAGCGGGTGGGTAAAAATTACTATTCAAACTCCAGAGGGTGCAACAGTAGGGAAAGAGTTGGATAGCGTAGGGGTAAAATTACTATTCCAACTCCAAAGAGTGGAACAGTAGAGAAAGAGTTGGATAGCGTAGGGGGAAAAATTACTATTCCCACTCCAGTGGGTGCAACAGTAGGGAAAGCGTTGGATAGCGTAGGGGTAAAATTACTATTCCAACTCCAAAGAGTGGAACAGTAGGGAAAGCGTTGGATAGCGTAGGGGTAAAATTACTATTCCAACTCCAAAGAGTGCAACAGTAGGGAAAGAGTTGGATAGCGTAGGGGGAAAAATTTCTATTCCCACTCCAGAGAGTGCAACAGTAGGGAAAGCGTTGGATAGCGGGTGGGTAAAAAATTACTATTCAAACTCCAGAGGGTGCAACAGTAGGGAAAGAGTTGGATAGCATAGGGGTAAAATTACTATTCCAACTCCAAAGAGTGGAACAGTAGAGAAAGAGTTGGATAGCGTACGGGGAAAAATTACTATTCCCACTCCAGTGGGTGCAACAGTAGGGAAAGCGTTGGATAGCGTAGGGGTAAAATTACTATTCCAACTCCAAAGAGTGGAACAGTAGGGAAAGAGTTGGATAGCGTAGGGGGAAAAATTACTATTCCCACTCCAGAGAGTGCAACAGTAGGGAAAGCGTTGGATAGCGGGTGAGTAAAAATTACTATTCCCACTCCAGTGGGTGCAACAGTAGGGAAAGCGTTGGATAGCGTAGGGGTAAAATTACTATTCCAACTCCAAAGAGTGCAACAGTAGGGAAAGAGTTGAATAGCGTAGGGGGAAAAATACTATTCCCACTCCAGAGAGTGCAACAGTAGGGAAAGCGTAGGATAGCTAGTGGGTAAAAATTACTATTCCCACTTCAGTGAGTGCAAAAGTAGGGAAAACGTTGGATAGCTGGTGGGTAAAAATTACTATTCCCACTCCAGTGGGTGCAACAGTAGGGAAAACGTTGGATAGCGTAGGGGTAAAATTACTATTCCGACTCCAGAGAGTGCAACAGTAGGGAAAGCGTTGGATAGCGGGTGGGTAAAAATCACTATTCCCACTCCAGAGAGTGCTACAGTAGGGAAAGCGTGGCATAGCGGGTGGGTAAAAATTACTATTTCCACTCCAGTGAGTGCAACAGTAGGGAAAGCGTTGGATAGGGGTAAAATTAATATACCAACTCCTAAGAGTGCAACAGTAGGGAAACATTTGGATAGCGTAGGGGGAAAAATTACTATTTCCACTCCAGAGAGTGCAACTGTAGGGAAAACGTTGGATAGCGGGTGGGTAAAAATTACTATTCCCACTCCAGAGGGTGCAACACCAGGGAAAGCGTTTAATAGCGTAGATTTTTATTTTAACATACTTATAAATAATTCTTATATTTGAAATAATGTATAAATACATTTTTAATTACATCAACATCAATAAAATACAATTACTAATTAATAAAACCAATGAAATTTAAAAAATGAATTGACAATAAATTAACAACAAACACCATTAAATAATAATTAAATATTACTCACCAAATAATGAAAATAATAAAAATAACTATTTATCATAAAAAATTCTTTTAATTTAAATTACTATTAAAATTTAAGGAACAATATACCAATTTTTTTTTTTTTTTAAAGTTTACCAATTAAATAATGATTTTTTTCTAGTTATTAAAAAATAATTACGATTAAAAAATATTAATTCCCAATTAAATACATTTTTTATGTTTAAAAATAATTATTTGCCAATTAATAATTAATTAATACATTAATTATCAGTAAAGAATTTGTTTAAATAATTAAATATTTACAATTAAATTACTTCCCACCCAATACCCCTATAAAACCACAACACGCTCCAATACTAAAACATAACATTTAATAAAAATTAACAATAATTACCAATTAAATAATTAATTTATGAATTAAAATAATTAATTTCCAAATAATAAATAATTACTAAATACATTATACATAAAAAAATTAATGAATTACAATTAAATTACTTCCCACCCTATTCCCCTATAAACCCACAACCCACTCTGGTACTAAAACATAACATTTAATAAAAATTAACATTAATTACCAATTAAATAATTAATTTATCAATTAAATTAATTAATTGCCAATTATTAATTAAAGAAAAAATTAATTTCACATAAAAAATTCATTAATTATTTACAATTAAATTACTTCCCACCCTATTCCCCTATAAACCCACAACCCGGTCCGGTACTAAAACATAACATTTAATAAAAATTCGCATTAAATACCAATTAAATAATTAATTTATCAATTAAAATAATTATTTGCCAATTAATAATTAAAATAAAAATTAATTACACATAAAATAATCATTAATTATTTACAATTAAATTACTTCCCACCCTATTCCCCTATAAACCCACAACCCGCTCCAGTACTAAAACATATAATTTACTTAAAAATAAATTTATTAATATATAAAAAAAATACACATATAATATAAATTAATTTAAATACTTAACAAATACATATAACACATACATAATAAAAAACATAAAAATAATACAAATATCGATATTAGTGACATCAAAATTAGTTACATCAACATATATGCTATCGATATTACTAACTTCGATATTACTTACATCGATATAAATGAAATCGATATTACTTACCTTAGGATCGATATTCTGTCTAACGATCTTCTCGACATCGATATTCATGACCTTCGAAAATTCAAACACGATATTTTGGTAGGTCAATATTTAATACTCGATATTTTGACTGTGTAGGTTACATTCAATGCCCTAAAAGGGAATGGCCCACTTTCCATTCTACTTCACTCCAATCTACCCCACTTCACTCCAATCTACTCCAATTCACCCCACTCCACTCATCCTTAATCAACCCCACTTCACTCCAGTCTACCTCAATATTTCCCACTCCACTCTACCTCAATCTACCCTGATCTACCTCACTCTAATCTACCCCACTCTAAACTACCCAAATCTACACCACTCCAGTCTACCCCAGTCCACCCTAATCTACCCCACTCCAATCTATCACTCCAATACACCCAACTCCCCCACTCCAATATACCCCACTCCAATATACCCCACTCCAATCTACCCCACTCATTCTACCTCACTCCAATCTACCACAATCTACCCCATTTTAACTATTTTTTATTATCATTATCATATATTTAATTGCAATTATACAAAAATAACAATATTATTCCCCCCCAACAGGAACCCCACAACCACCCCCTACACAATTAACCACAATCACATAAAATGACATTATTACATATTGTCATCTTAAAAAAGGGGAAGAAACCCAGATTCTGTTAAAATGGAGCTACTAAGAAAGAACCCTTCAAATTCTAAAAGGTAAGCAGTGCAAATCTTTTATAATTCATAATACGAGATTAGCCGGCTTGCCACTTCATCAACTCATTTCCATCCAATCTATTGGGCCCACCTCGAAATACATTTTGTTCCTACCCCATGCCCCTTCATTTTGTTCCTACCCCATGCCCCTTTCTTAGAATAGATCACATTTTTAAGGTGACAGACTACGAGAACTCACGCTAACTATTGCTGAAATACGGGTGGGTTAGTATCCAAACAGGCCAAAGCAATACACAATCGCAGGATGGTCATGGATATGAATAACAGTGCTCTACCTCTGGTACATCTCTCCCCTTATACTCCCAGCAGAATCACGGCAGGTGTCAAAGATATTTTCATATTTAACTTATCCTTAAAAAATTTAGTGATTTATTCCTTCATAGTCAATAATGTTCGACAAGTAGCGGATATATGTACACTATCGGCGCCACTCTATTGGCATATGGGACATTGTGATCAATTACCATCCCCCCAGTTAATAATTTTGCTGGGTTTATAATAAAGGTTAAAAAAGCATGTTTTGTAATATTGCCTTAACAACTTTGAAGGTAGTAAACTGGTTTGTGTCATTGAAAAAGATTAGAGTAAACCGGATTCCGATATGCCTAATTTCTCTTGCCATTTCCGAGAGTGTTTATCTAAATCATCTTTTATGAGTTTATTAAGAAAGATATAAATGACCCCAATGGGACACTTATGCTCGAAGACAAATAAACCTACCAGTTCAAGCCTTTGGAACCCAGCCGAGCCTCCTCCTTTATGAGTCAAAAAGCATCCCTTCCTTCTCTCTTTATCTACCTCCTCTTTATCTACCTCTATCATTTATTAGTTTTCATACCATTCCACTTAAGGGCCCTTCAAGACATCCTATGTTGCTTTTTTGTGCTCATCAACTGTTACCAACCATCCAGGTCTGTATGCTACAGAAATGTATATCTCAGATCGGTCCCTCGTATTATTAGACTCTCTTTTATTTTGTTTGCTCTTTATTGTTTATTGTTTATGAAAAATGCTCAATAAAATACTCCTTAAATTAAAAAAAAATCCTTTACTTAAAGATACTTAAAAAAATCTCTTTGACCAATAATAAAGTCATTCTTAAACTCTTGGAACGAAATAACCCCTGTCGAAGAGAAAAAATGCCCTACCCTGTTTAACCCAGCGTAAAACATATTCATCAGCAAAAATCCCTGGTAAATTCCTTCCTATCCCCAATGTCTTACAAAGAGCTGACCAGACCTTAAAACGTTCTGATGGGTCTTAAAATGCACTCTCTTAAATAGCTATACTCGATTTGTCTCCAAAGACATCCCCATGCATCTGCACTAATCAATACCTTGAAGGGTGAGGGAAATTATTCAGTCCCAACTTGCACCGAAGCTCTTTCTTGCAGTAATACCAGACAGTTTTGGAGCATGGTAGCCCAGTAATATAATTTAAGGTTTGGTAGCCTCCACCCCCCTCTATCCTTTGGGAGTGTTAGATATGTTCAAGCCACTCTGGGTTTAGAGTAAGCCCAAACAAACTGCGAGATCAGCTCTTCCAGGGCTAGATGTAGGTAATTCCCATTTACAGACTCTTAAATACCGAATTTTACCGATTCGGTGTTTAAGAGTCTGTAAATGGGAAGGGGGCACATGTAGGTAATTCCGAATTCAGGAATACCGAATCTGTAAGATTCGGTATTTACCGATTCGGTAAATACCGAATCGGTATTGCCCATTGATTCCTATGCGCCTTGAAGCCCATAGGAATCAATGGGCAATACCGATTCGGTATTTACAGAATCGGTAAATACAGAATCCTGCAAGGGTGCAGGGGGTGTCACTTTGACACCCTCTAGCACCCCAAGTACAGGCTTGTGCGACATGTGGCACACATACATGCCCTAAGGGCATGTCTGTGTGTCACATTGCACAGATGTGCATGCACAGATGTGCATGCACACCTGAATTCGGTATTTTACCACACAATAGGATTGTGTGGTAGAATACCGACTCTTAAGGGCCCGTGGCACTGTAAACTGTGCCACCTACATTTGGAATTACAGAATCGGTATATTTACCAATTCGGTAATTTACCGAATCGGTAATTTTACCGAATCTGTAAATATACCGATTCTGTAATTTTCAGCCCCCTACATCTGAAAACCCAAATACCGGTCGGTAACGGCCGAAATCGGCCGTTACCGACCGGTATTTGGGCTCCTACATCTGGCCCCCAGTCTCTTAAACCATTTATTTCTCTATCTCGACAGGGATGGTGCAGAAAAATATAGAACTTTGGGGAGAAAAATCATTTTAATTACATTAACACTTTCCTACTAGAAATAAGTTCAAAATATTTCATCTGCACAAATCTCTTTTTGCTTTTTCTATAAAAGGGTCTACATTTTCTTTAAAAATGACTTCTAGATCAGAAGCGATGGTTATTCCTAAATATACTGCACTCAATACTACACGAGGATCTGAAAGTCTGAAAGCGTAATTCCTTTATTGATAATGATAATTGTTTTCCCCTTATTCAACTAGTAGCCTGAGATAGTTTCTAAGCAGGTTGCCTCTTTCTCTAACTCCAAACGAGCTTTTGCTGGATCTGGTATGTCGTCTGCATATGCCAGGGTTTTAGTATCCCATCCTTTAATTCCTTGGATGCCGTCCGACGTTACGGTGGGCGTGTGTGGAGGGCGGCCGGGGGCCGTCCGAACCACGCACACCTTTTATTTGGCCTGCATCGCGCCGGAATTTCCGCCGTGGTTAAAAGACATAGGGGGGATTAGGATATTTTGTTCGAGCCTGCATATAAATGGATCAATATACAATGCTAATATGAGAAGGGAACAAGTACACACTGGCTTAGTCCCCCGGGTGTTCTTAAAAGACTCAGAGAGCTCTCCTGCTACAAACATTCTGGCTTCTGGTTTATGATATAGAGCCTTGGCTGCTTGTAAAAATCCTGGCCCAGCACCCGCTCTCTACATTACAGCCCATAGGAGTTGCAAAGGCAATATTACAAAACATGCTTTCTCCGTATTCAGCAGAATCAAAGCCCTAGGGTATCCTAAAACCTAAGGGGCGTCAAAGATGGTAGCTACCCATCTAAAATGATCGGTTATACCTCTCCGAGGTATAAACCTGTGCTGCCATCCGGATACCACCTTGTTAATTATTGGAGATAAACTGGAGGGCAAGATATTCGAGTACATTTTGGAATCCTCATTAATCAATGTAATTACTCGGTAAGAGGCAAGTTCAGGTACAGGCTTGTTTTTCTTGGGGAAAATTACTATGTTTGCAAGCGACCAAGAATATGGTGGACTAATTCCATTACATTTTTGTGCAAACAACATAGTTAAGCAGTCTTTCAGCTGTGGCGCAAACACCTTATAAAAATCAGAGGGTAAGCAGTCAGTGCCAGCAGCTCTTTTTAACTGTTTAATGAATTTTATTCATCACTGTATTTCGTATTGTAAGATTTTAATTAATCTAACAGTAAAAGTTTACTTGCCTGCTCCACTCCACTCTTCCCCAATCTACTCCATTCTACTCTATCCCAATCTACCCCACACCAATCTACCAGACCCATCCACTCCATGCCATCCCACTAACTTTTAGCCATGGGAAACAGCAGTCACAATGGCATACAATATGGCTAAAACAACTTGCCAAAGCCATTAGCTTTCAAAAGGCGAGACCTATTAGCTTTGTCAATGCTTGTTTAATTTATGTTGTATCAGTCACTCTATTTTCAAAATCCCAATGATTCCTTTTTTAACTTCTTC
Organism: Lissotriton helveticus; assembly: GCF_964261635.1. Classification (NCBI taxonomy): domain Eukaryota; kingdom Metazoa; phylum Chordata; class Amphibia; order Caudata; family Salamandridae; genus Lissotriton; species Lissotriton helveticus. Next base: position 324,232,574 of record NC_136068.1, read on the forward strand.
TAGATTAAAGGGTTTGCAATATTATTTCCTAACATAGTTACAGAAGTTTTGAAATCTGTGACAAATGTGACAGAGATGGAATTTGAGCTATAAATGATCCTGGAAAATATGTTAAAGACCCCGTGTTGTACGACGTGAGCATAGCAGGCAAGTGTGACCTTCCCCAAATTGGTTTGTAGAGTACTTGATATCGAAATCAATAACTTTACAGCGCAATGTCACAAATAGATTCTCTTTTCAGCCATTGGTTTTAAAAGAGTTTCTGATGAAATAGTCATAAAGAATTTGAATACTTCAGGGACGTCTCCCTGCCGAAAAGCATTATTTCTTTAAGAAAAATCCTAATGCGAACGTGTGCTGCTCCGCCAACGCTGTTTCCACAGCTGATTGGGCCGAGACGTCAGACCATCTCAGCCCTCATTATGGGTAGGCTGATGTACCTGTTTGGGCAGAAACAGGATTTCAAATGGCATGGTTTTACCGAATTCCTTATTTCCAGATGCAATAATCCCACCATTTTTCTACTGGAGACAAGACCTCCAGGTCACATCAGATTGCACTTTACCCTCATTAAAATGCCTAGAATTATGGATTTCCATACAGTAATGGCTGCAGTAGCACTGATTTCCATGTAGTATGCTATAGGATGCAGCATTACTGCTTGGGGTTTGTTCATAATGGGCTCCTAACTATGAACTCAGCTCCTTCCCCCTGCAGTCTAGAAGGGTTTTCTTTGTTTCTAATATAGATTATAGCCCTGGAAATAGTTCATAAAAATGCTGGTTTACATGTGTAGGGATATGCAAAATTTGCATTTGTGTAGTTAGCTGAAACTTTGGCAAAATTACACAAAATGACACATAATTATGCAAATTTTCCATTTGGTGCTGTATTTTAGCCTGAAATGCGTCCTAGTGTAAAATTTGGGTTGGAGGATGCGTTTTGCTTTAAACAACTTTGGCGCACATGTACGTGGAAGTGGCGGAGTGAAGTGTTAGTCGTCATGGCTTAACACCTCACTCTGCCACTTCTGAAACGCAAGGCTGCACCATATTTACAAGAATATGGTGGAGCCCTGCATTTCCCCATGCACTGGTGCGAAGATTGTTTATGTACAGGAAGGTCCCTCTTCCTGCCCATATGCTAACAATCTTGAAATGCCGTTTTGTAACTTCTATGTGTGCTGCTTAATGCAGCACACACAGAATTTGCAAAACAGCATTTAAAAAAATGATTGTGTATGTACAGGAAGGGGGACCTTCCTGTACATAATCACTCATCGGCCTTTTGCTGTTTTCATGTGTGTCGCACAAGGCAGCACACATGAAAACAGCAAAAACGAGGAGAAATGAAACATTTCTCCTAGTTGCACCAGGGTAAGACTCGGGATTCCCTGGTCTTAATTCTGGATGCTGGGTGAAACGCCCACAGCAACACCCATTACACACCCCTTTCAAGCTAAGCATAGCGTGAAAGGGGACTTATTTACAAAGCAGCTGTAAGCCACGTTATGTGGCTTAACTCTGCCTTGTGAATAAGGCAAAGCCCTGATCGCCAGAGGAACGTTACAAAATGTGACATTCCCGTGGCAATAGGGGCTTGCACATATGCCCCTTCGTACAAAAGAACCCCAAAAGCATCGCAAAAACCAGCCGCTAGCACTCCGTCATTCGTGTTGTTCCACTTTGCAGTAAGTTTTTTCCCACAAAGTGCACATTTGCTGTAAATATTTGACAAAAAACAGGAGCATGTACGTACATACAGGATCTGTTTTAATGGTTTAATTAGGGGAATTTAGGAGTAACCCGATATTACTGAAATTATGCAAATTGAGCCGCTATATTAAACATTCTGTCCTGGCCTAAACATGTATGTATAATTGCATTGATAATTTTTAGTATAGAAATTTCCATTAAAATTTACATAGAGGGCCATATCATCAAGGGGGTTTATCTCCGCTTTTTTGGCTCTAAAGGCCAAGAAAGCGGATATAAAATTATCTCCCCATTACCTAGCTGTCGCTAACACCAGTTAGCGACAGCTAGTAGGAGATAGCGACCATCTTGGGCTCCGCTTTGCATGTCAGTGACATTTATCACTAATGACATGCAAAGTGGGCGTGCCCAGATGTTAGCGACTGGAAACAGTCGCTAACATCGCTATCTCCTATTACCAACTTTTGGAGATATTCGCGCTAAGCGCGAATATCTCCAAAAGCTAACACCTGCCCCTGAGCAGTTCTTAGCCATGTTATCCAATGGTAGGTGGATAACATGGCTAAGAGCATTAGCTCGGTAATGCATGAATATCGCTGACTTTTCAGCGACATTCATGCATTTGGGCCGATTTTTATCGCTTAGGAGATAAACCTTGATAATAGCAATGTTCCTAAGTGATAAAAATTGCCGCAGCTCGGCGATAAAAATATTGCCGCTAAGCCAACATAGCGATAATTATCGCTAGTTGTTGGTAATATGCCCCAGAGTTTCCTGTGGACAAGGAGCACACATGAAATTTGCACCCATTTATTCACTGGCACCATGTACAGGATGAACACAAATGGTTTGGTTTTAGCCCTGCTCTAGTTTTAGCTCAAGCATTTATCACCAGCCCCGTTATTTACTCAAATCTATATGCCACACAAACAATATTGTTGTGGAGTTTTCTTTTATTTTCGGGTTATATTCTACTATCTTCAAGTTTATTTTTGTCTCTGGATGAATTTTCTGGGTCAACTGCCAGGGATCTTTGTCAAAATACCCCCGTTTGGGATGACTGACTGCAGAATTGTTCTGTAAAAGAGTCAGGTTAGCTAGGAAGTCAATAAGTGCAGAACCTCAAAGAAGGTCAAGCGAGGCTTTTCTTGAGGCTGAGGTAGACAAACCATCCTTTGGAAGATGAAGAAGGCAAAATGGAATCTTGCTTTTCAAATGCCTAGAACTTTTTTCCGTTGCTAATGATATAGACTGAAATTGGTATTTGTCTAGCTATGAGCATGTTCTACACTATTTAAACCTTGTGCGAAGGCTGGTTATAAATTGTTTGAGTTTATTTATATTCCTGTCCACTGAGGTCCCCCATCCACCACTAATTTGAACCTCTTCTGGAATGTCCCTTTTCATGATGAGATCAACTTGTTTACTTTTGATTATATGACACCAAGTCTATCTAATCATTGAAAGGGAGTTGATATTGGAGGATTTATGAAGGGGCTTCTGTTAAGCTCAGCCTAGGACATTTAAGGGAATGGCAATTCTCCAATTACCATGCAGAGAAAATCTTGATTTCATTAAAGACAACAAAGGCTGTCGTCATGCATAAAGCTTCATTACTGCCCATATGCAGCCCTTTAAAGAACTTAAACAAGTAAAAAGCTCAGTTTTGAAATCACAACACTTTATATATGCCCATATCACACAGCTATCTTCCTTTTTCAGGCTGCAACATTAAGAAACTTGAAATAGCTTGAAACATCTCAAACGTTGTAGTCAACATGAAACAACTTCAACTTCGCTTAAAGAAGAGATCCATTAAAGGGTTGCCTCCTACAGGAACAAGACAAATTAATTGTGTCTTCTCCATATTAGAGATAAATACATCATATCCACAAAAGCAGATAGCATCCAAAATAAATTTCTAATAGGGTATTAAACACCCTTTTCTTTCCCTCATTTTAAATACCAAAACATACTCTTTTCCACCTAACCCTGGTACATATAACATAGGGTGTAGTAGGTGGGATACTGATAGCTTCCATTGTCTTTAACCCCTTCACTGCGGGTCTGTTTCCCCCTGCTGTGCTGGGGAGTGTGGGGGCACGCACAGCGCCACGGTGCTCATGGCGAGGTCAGCTTGTCATGAGCCACGGCGCTCCGGTTCTCATGATGACCTGAGCTTGTCATGACCACGCCCGTTCCAATGAAACGCTCAGCACAGCAGGGGAATCAGCCCAGCATGCGAGCGTTCCGTTTAATGGGCGCGGTCATGACGAGCTCAGCTCGTCATGAGCACCGGAGCGCTGTGGCTCATGACGAGCTGACCTCGTCATGAGCACAGGAGGGGTTAATAAAATCAAGATTCTCACTGCATGTTAATTGGAGAATTGCCATCTCATTACAAGACTGGAGGCTGTCATTACGCATGTTTAAAACATTCTATAACTATATTGCTTACATGGGTTACTGGTCTCAAGAAGAAATTTGCAGAGGTACTTGCATTCGAACAGTGTGCCACTTTCATAATTTCAGCAAGAGGACCACCAGACAAAAACTCTTTACTAGTCATTCCCTTCTGGTTGAATGTTGGTCCTTTTAGACGCTGTTCTATGCCCTTTCTATGCCCTTTACTTGATTTGAACAGGAACATTATTAGCTCTGGATCCAGGTTGGGTGCATGAAACACCTTATAATCTATTTCTGGAATGAGCATTCGGCTCAAATCAAATATCATGATGCCTCTCTCTGGTTTTTCTCACTCATTGTTTGATAAATGTTGCCACGTGTGTCAATGGCCACCATTCCGAGCTGCCTGGATGCCTTATGGCATCTGTGCTAAACATATCCTCCCCAGAGGATCCGTGACTGGTTTAGTGGATGAGGTCAATGTTAGAGAGGAAGCTACCCTTTTGACAGGAAAAGGATTGGGTCAACAATATAATGAAAGCAAAAAAAACTCCTTCTCCTGAGTTTGGCAGTTGATAAATAGTGTTAAATGCCCAAGAGGGCATTTGCATCAATGGGGGGAGGGACTAGATTGTTGCGTGGGTTACCAAATTTACACCTTATTATGTATCAGACCAAAAATGTGTGTGAAAATATTGCAAACACAAAGATTGAAAGTTTCATACATTTATTTAAAAATAATTTAAAAATAATAATGACACATTATTACAAAACAATTTCAATTTTATGCACATTCGTCTTTGCTGTTGGCCAGCTCAAATGAAAACTCCAATTTTTTATAAAAAATGCCAGTGGGCATAAATACACCAGTCTACATGTACATCATATTTATTCAACATAAGGAACAAACTGTCGACGCGGCGTTTCGGTGCCTTGAATACTCTCGCACCTTCTTCAGGACTTGTTCATATAAATCATATCTAAAAAAACATGTCACAATACATTTCATTAGGTCCAACATTTAATCTAACAATTGCACATTGATTCATTAACGTTTACACTGATATCCTAATATTTGGTAACCCCGTAACCTTGTGATCTGAGTCTAATCCCTTAGTCCCCTGTAATACTAAATTGCCACATCTTAGTATTCCTGAGAGAGAGAGGACATGACTAGCGTGATATGTTTTTATCGCTAGGATGGGGTGTCAGCACTTTTACTTTTCCAATACCAATGATGTGGGCTTTGAATAGATCTAAAAGGGACAATCAGATCTCAATCCCTTCTTTCTTATAGAGTCCCACCCACAGGTACCTCTATGTTCTTTCCCAGGTATATATTTTTCCTTCCTGGCAGTATCTTCTCGGTTTCTGAGCAGGTTTTCTTCAGCTCTTGTGTTCTCCTAGGGAGGTTTTGTTCGCTTTCCTCTTTTTTATTCTAGGAGGAAACACACCTTATTTTAGTTACCTTGTTATTGGACTATTTCCTCCGTTTTGCCCTAGTGTGCTCCTATTTATCATTTTTTATTTTTTACCTTCTGTATCGGTTTTGCTGGACCTCCACCCAGGTTGATTAAAACATGGACCAACTTCAATCCTATTAGGACAGAAAAACATCTCTTTTTATAAGGGGTTACCTTTCTTAAACCTTTTCTACGGTTATTCTCAACTGTCTCTTAGCCTTCTTTTCTTATTTCTCTAAGCAAAAAGAGGGGTGCTTACCGGTCCTATTTTTTTGGTGCCTTAAAGAGTTAGAAGGACGCCTCTGGGAGCTACCCGTCCGGCTGTTTATCTCACCACTTTGTCTGAAAGATAATTTTGCGTTTTTAGACTATCTGGGCTTTAGTTTCCCTCTTGCTGTCCTTACCCTCTGTCTTCAAAGTTTTACCTTTTATTGGTGAAAAAGCCTGCTTTATACTTGATTTCCTCCTTCTTATTCCTTTAGTGTGAAGTCAAGGGTCACTCTGTTGGGCTTTTCTGGATTAGCTGCCAACTCTAGAAAGACCACAAGTAGTATCAGAAGATTACTATTGGAGCAGTGTTCTATCTCTGCTCCACATCTGTTTAAGTAACAGACCCCCATCTTACTTACTTGGTTAGGGTAGCTGAACTGCGTGGCGTCCTCCTCCTTCCCGAGCTGTTTGGTAATGGTTTCCTCTCTGGGTCCGCCTGGTATAAATACTCTCATTGATTAGCTAATTGCTCACACCTGGCAGCCCTATTCAGATTAGAGCATGTGTACTTAGGGGTTTAATGTCCCCGGTGTGGTCGCCATCTTGTAACGGGTTAAATTCCCTTTCCTTTGGTTACTCAGTAACCTGTAATTCATGATTGGGCTTGCTTCTATCCTATCTCGTTGGACATTGTTAGACATGTTATTTATTCTCCGTTCGGAGCATAATGAAAAAAAAATTAATAAAAAAAATTAATTAATAAAAAAACGGAGATCTGTATCCCCAGTTCCTTGCATTCTCGCTACTGTTTTTTATATATTAAGCACCAATACATTCTTTTTTAGTGGCCTCCTGATTTAGTTTGTTGGGGACACATGAATTCAAAACCCTAGTTTCCTACATCCTTCTTATACCATCTTAACTAATCGCGATCGGAGTTTCCCAAACTTTTTAGGCGGCCGCCATTTTGGATTGGGAAAATCTTACACTATGTATCCGATTGTTTTGCAGTATTCTCACGATCTATCTTCTTATTTATTATCGTTTGCACTTCATTTATATGCCCTCATCTGTAACCGCTATATATCGATTTAAAAGATCCGCAGTTCATATTTATTTTATTTCTTACGATCTACATATTTTCTAACTGTCATCATGTTCCATTTTAAATTCGGACATTCATTAGTTCACTACTATATTCCACATTGCTGTGTTTCTAGTCCTAATGTTGAATGTTCCGGTATTAGTTCATCGAACTTATTCAATGGCCGCCATTTTGAATTGGGCAACTGATTATGTAAACCTCTTCACAGTATTCTCACGATCTATGTAAACCACTTCACAGTTTTTTCGTGATCTATACTCTATTGTCCTATTTGTTGTTCCAGCTTTGTTTATAGGGGACAATTTCAGGAGATATTATAATTTTTTGCTTTTGAAAGGAATTATAATTTTTTGTACTACCTTTGATAGTTGATTTTTAGTAATGGAATTTTGTACTCTATTGTTTAGGATGTAGATTTGCGTTTTTAGTTATTTATTGTGTGATACTACCCTATTTTGCTCTGAATCTTGTTTTAGTAGGATGCACTCCCGATGTTTTACTATCTGATTACGTGCATACTTTACTATTAAGTCTGATTTACTAGTTTATTGCTACTTTGGTCACAGAGGTATTCTGTTAGGGTATTGGGGTATCAATGTTACACAGTTATCGCAAGATGGACTTTACTGTTGGTAACATGTTTTTTTCATCTGTTCTTACTGACATCCAATTTTTAGGCTATGGGTTATAGAATTCTCTCCCTCTCCTCTTTATTATTCAGTCCTGTTTTGTAAGTACTGAACCTAGATATGTAGTATTGTTCCCTTTTCTTGCGTTTTTTGGTCAGGTCTCCACCTCTTTTATTAAGACTGACAACTTCTAGAATGCACCACCTTAGGTCATCAACCTGGTGGCCCTTTTCGAGCCAATGCATCACAAGTGGGGCTGTTGCTTTCTTTGTACGGATGGCTGACTTGTGTTCATTTATCCTCACTCTTATTTCCTGCTGTGTTTCACCAATATATGCCATTTCACACGGGCTTTTAATCATGTAGATGACGCTTTGAGTTCTACAATTGAAAAGGGCTTTATGGGTGTGTGTCATGTTTTTATAGTTTATGCTGGGGCCTTTTATTATTAAAGGGCAGTATTTGCAATTACCACAGGCAAAATTGCCCGTTGGTATTGTGCCATTTATGGTTCTAATCGAGTTCCTTGTGCTCTTGTTTGGGTAGGTTTGAACCAGGCAGTTTCTCACTGTTCTGTTCCTTCTGAAAGCAAAAATGGGTTTGGGCATAGGGACTTCACCGGGTTCGCTAATTAGTTTCCAGTTACTGTTAATACAGTTTTTTAATTTATTAGATATGCAGGAAAAATTAGTCACAAAAACAATAGGTTTGACCTGATTTTCTTGTTTGATTTTTGGTTCAAATAGGCTTTCCCTATTATAGTACTTGGCCCGTTTGTAAGCTTTCTTTACCATCGTTTTAGGGTACCCTCTTTCTAGAAACTTCTTGGTCAAGTTCTTTGCATGTTTATTATATTCTTTTTTTGTTGTGCAGTCACGCCGCACTCTTAGAAATTGTCCAAATGGTATGTTATTCTTTTGGGCAGCCGGATGATGGCTTGTGAAGTGGAGCATGGTGTTACAATCAGACGGTTTGGTAAATAACTCCACCGTCAGCAAACCCTCTACATTTTTTATTTTGATGTCTAGGAAATCACATGCCTCATTGCTGTATGATGAGGTAAATTTCAAGTTCTCGTCTCCTAGATTGAGCCAAGTAATGAACTCTATCAGGTCTCCTTCATTTCCTTGCCAGATGAAAAAAATGTCATCTATATAACGGGACCATTTTGAAATGTTTTCGTAAAAGGGCGCTAAGGAATTGAATATATGTTTGTTTTAAAAATCTGCCACGTAGAGACATGCCAGACTTGGAGCACAGGTAGCCCCCATTCTGGTCCCTTTTGTTTGCTTGTACATGTTTTCTTTGAATAGAAAAATAATGTTCTTAAGGATCAATTCTACACACTCTATAATAAATATTGAGTGTTCTGATAGTTCCTCCTCTTCCTTTTGCAACATCTTTATAATCATCTTTATGGTGTCGTTTTGAGGAATGTTTGTGTAAAGCGCTTCAATGTCAAGCGTTACTAGCCATTGAGTGCAGGGATTAAAATCGGTATGTTCCACCTTACTTATCATATCGGTGGTGTCTTTTATATATGCTGGTTGCTCTGTGACAAGTGGTTGTAAAAACTTGTCCACATATTTGCTCTGGGGTTCAGTCAAGGAGTTGATGCACGAAACTATCGGCCGCATGGGTGGATCATTGATGTTCTTGTGTACCTTCGGCACAACAAAAAAAGAATATGATAAACATGCAAAGAACTTGACCAAGAAGTTTTTAGAAAGAGGGTACCCTAAAACGATGGTAAAGAAAGCTTACAAACGGGCCAAGTACTATAATAGGGAAAGCCTATTTGAACCAAAAATCTAACAAGAAAATCAGGTCAAACCTATTGTTTTTGTGACTAATTTTTCCTGCATATCTAATAAATTAAAAAACGGTATTAACAGTAACTGGAAACTGATTAACGAACCCGGTGAAGTCCCTATGCCCAAACCCATTTTTGCTTTCAGAAGGAACAGAACAGTGAGAAACTGCCTGGTTCAAACCTACCCAAACAAGAGCACAAGGAACACGATTAGAACCATAGATGGCACAATACCAATGGGCAATTTTGCCTGTGGTAATTGCAAAAACTGCCCTTTAATAATAACAGGCCCCAGCATAAACTATAGAAACATGACACACACCCATAAAGCCCTTTTCAATTGTAGAACTCAAAGTGTCATCTACATGATTAAATGCCCGTGTGAAATGGCATATATTGGCGAAACACAGCGGGAAATAAGAGTGAGGATAAATGAACACAAGTCAGCCATCCGTACAAAGAAAGCAACAGCCCCACTTGTGATGCATTGGCTCGAAAAGGGCCACCAGGTTGATGACCTGAGGTGGTGCATTCTAGAAGTTGTCAGTCTTAATAAAAGAGGTGGAGACCTGACCAAAAAACGCAAGAAAAGGGAACAATACTACATGTCTAGGTTCAGTACTTACAAAACAGGACTGAATAATAAAGAGGAGTGGGAGAGAATTCTATAACCCATAGCCTAAAAATTGGATGTCAGTAAGAACAGATGAAAAAAACATGTTACCAACAGTAAAGTCCATCTTGCGATAACTGTGTAACATTGATACCCCAATACCCTAACAGACAGGAATACCTATGTGACCAAAGTAGCAATAAACTAGTAAATCAGACTTAATAGTAAAGTATGCACGTAATCAGATAGTAAAACATCGGGAGTGCATCCTACTAAAACAAGATTCAGAGCAAAATAGGGTAGTATCACACAATAAATAACTAAAAACGCAAATCTACATCCTAAACAATAGAGTACAAAATTCCATTACTAAAAATCAACTATCAAAGGTAGTACAAAAATTATAATTCCTTTCAAAAGCAAAAAATTATAATATCTCCTGAAATTGTCCCCTATAAACAAAGCTGGAACAACAAATAGGACAATAGAGTATAGATCGCGAAAAAAATGTGAAGTGGTTTACATAGATCGTGAGAATACTGTGAAGAGGTTTACATAATCAGTTGCCCAATTCAAAATGGTGGCCATTGAATAAGTTTGGTGAACTAATACCGGAACATTCAACATTAGGACTAGAAACACAGCAATGTGGAATATAGTAGTGAACTAATGAATGTCCGAATTTAAAATGGAACATGATGACAGTTAGAAAATATGTAGATTGTAAGAAATAAAATAAATATGAACTGCGGATCTTTTAATTCGATATATAGCGGTTACAGATGAGGGCATATAAATGAAGTGCAAACGATAATAAATAAGAAGATAGATCGTGAGAATACTGCAAAACAATTGGATACATAGTGTAAGATTTTCCCAATCCAAAATGGCGGTCGCATAAAAAGTTTGGGAAACTCCGATCGCGATTGGTTAAGATGGTATAAGAAGGATGTAGGAAACTAGGGTTTTGAATTCATGTGTCCCCAACAAACTAAATCAGGAGGCCACTAAAAAAGAATGTATTGGTGCTTAATATATAAAAAACAGTAGCGAGAATGCAAGGAACTGGGGATACAGATCTCCGTTTTTTTATTAATTAATTTTTGTTATTAATTTTTTTTTCATTATGCTCCGAACGGAGAATAAATAACATGACTAACAATGTCCAACGAGATAGGATAGAAAGCAAGCCCAATCATGAATTACAGGTTACTGAGTAACCAAAGGAAAGGGACTTTAACCCGTTACAAGATGGCTACCACACCGGGGACATTAAACCCCTAAGTACACATGCTCTAATCTGAATAGGGCTGCCAGGTGTGAGCAATTAGCTAATCAATGACAGTATTTAAACCAGGCGGACCCAGAGAGGAAACCATTACCAAACAGCTCGGGAAGGAGGAGGACGCCACGCAGTTCAGCTACCCTAACCAAGTAAGTAGGATGGGGGTCTGTTACTTAAACAGATGTGGAGCAGAGATAGAACACTGCTCCAATAGTAATCTTTTGATACTACTTGTGGTCTTTCTAGAGTTGGCAGCTAATCCAGAAAAGCCCAACAGAGTGACCCTTGACTTCACACTAAAGGAAAAAAAAGGAGGAAATCAAGTATAAAGCAGGCTTTTTCACCAATAAAAGGTAAAACTTTGAAGACAGAATGTAAGGACAGCCAGAGGGAAACTAAAGCCCAGATAGTCTAAAAACGCAAAATTATCTTTCAGACAAAGTGGTGAGATAAACAGCCGGACGGGTCGCTCCCAGAGGCGTCCTTCTAACTCTTTATGACACGAAAAAAATAGGAACGGTAAGCACCCCTCTTTTTGCTTAGAGAAATAAGAAAAGAAGGCTAAGAGACAGTTGAGAATAACCGTAGAAAAGGTTTAAGAAAGGTAACCCCTTATAAAAAGAGATGTTTTTCTGTCCTAATAGGATTGAAGTTGGTCCATTTTTTAATCAACCCGGGTGGAGGTCCAGCAAAACCGATACAGAAGGTAAAAAATAAAAAATGATAAATAGGAGCACACTAGGACAAAACGGAGGAAATAGTCCAATAACAAGGTAACTAAAATAAGGTGCGTTTCCTCCAGGAATAAAAAAAGAGGAAAGCGAACAAAACCTCCCTAGGAGAACACAAGAGCTGAAGAAAACCTGCTCAGAAACCGAGAAGATGCTGCCAGGAAGGAAAAATATATACCTGGGTAATAACATAGAGGTACCTGTGGGTGGGACTCTATAAGAAAGAAGGTATTGAGATCTGATTGTCCCTTTTAGATCTATTCAAAGCCCACATCATTGGTGTTGGAAAAGTAAAAGTGCTGACACCCCATCCTAGCGATAAAAACATATCACGCTAGTCATGTCCTCTCAAAGGAATAAAATTCCCTGGTTAGAATACGTGCGCCTGGCGTTTGAAAAACTTGGACGCCCAGGCCTTTTTAATCTGCCATCTTCTATCAGGGTTGAAGATATTAAATGGGCTAAAAAATATTTTATGGAGAATGCAAGGTTAGCCAGGGAGGAAGACGAGCTGACAAAAAAATCAGTAAGATCACATTATATGTTGCTATCCTCCCCTTCTATAGCGCCTTATCTTACCTTTGTTAGCAAACCATTACACAGACATCTTCTTATTAAATTTAGATTTAACCAGATTCCCTACGTGCTGGGCTGCTTCCACCTTTGGAGCACGCCAGAATCTGGAGCCCCATGTAAATGCGATGAATTTTCAACACAGGACACGTTGCACTTTATAATGTTTTGCAGTTTTTTCAGGGAGCCAAGAAATAAATATTTAGTACCTGTTTTAAAGGATGCTGGTTTTATACAAGTTAGACCTGCCATGTTGTACTTACAGTCTTTAGGTAATATCTTCATCACATATTCTGTAGCTAGCTTTTTAGTCGCTGCATTTAGAATCAAGTCGAGATCTAAAAAGGGTAACGTTGTAACTTGATTGTTGATATTTCTGTTCCGTTATTCATGACTGTCTAAAGTGTTGCACATCCTGAAGATCTGTATGTACTTTTTAAATTGTAAATATTATTGCGTTTTTTATTGGCTTTTATGATTTTAACCAAATCGAATAAAGTTTATTTTGAACTTGGTTACGGGGTTACCAAATAATAGGATATCAGTGTAAACGTTAATGAATCAATGTGCAATTGTTAGATTAAATGTTGGACCTAATGAAATGTATTGTGACATGTTTTTCAGATATGATTTATATGAACAAGTCCTGAAGAAGGTGCAAGAGTTTTCGAGGCACCAAAACGCTGCGTCGACAGTTTGTTCCTTATGTTGAATAAATATGATGTACATGTAGACTTGTGTATTTATGCCCACTGGCATTTTTTATAAAAAATTGGATTTTTTATTCGAGCTGGCAAACAGCAAAGACGAATGTGCATAAAATATGAAATTGTTTTGTAATAATGTGTCATTATTATTTTTAAATTATTTTTAAATAAATGTATGAAACTTTTAAATCTTTGTGTTTGCAATATTTTCACGCTAATTTTTCGTCTGATACATATTAAGGTGTAAATTTGGTAACCCACGCAACAAGCTAGTCCCCCCCCCATTAGTGGATGAGGTGCCATGTAAGTCATCATCCAAACTCTCAAAGGCATCTAGCCCTTCATCAGGCTGAAATACGAACTCATCAAACCCTTTGTCATTTGTTGTTCGCATCATAAATATCATCTAGGCTGACAGAGTCATGGTTCTCTTTTGTGTCACTGAGGACACAACTCCTTCTTGTGCCACTACAGGCTCTAACATCTCTTGTAGCGCTGAGGTTTTTTTTTTCTTTTTTACAACCTACCTTACCTAATACTTTGCTAAACACTACTTAAATGGAAAAGTAAAAAGAGGAGGTCCACTTTAGCCCAACGATAGTGAAAATACTGGTAAATACTGGTACATTTTCCCAGAGTAACAAAGGGGCCCCACCAGCCACCAGCCATCAGCCAAAACACAATATGAGTACTGAGAGTTATGTAATAACTACTGATCACCTTTAAAACAATTGCGTTGACATGGGAGCCGGTAATGATGTCATTGCCCTAATTCAAAATGGCAGCTAAATTCAGTCACTTTCAGTCACTTTCTATTAGTCTTGTCTGTATGACCACACTGCTATCAGCCAGAATTGCTGAGGACAAAAATAACATTTCCTCCGGTCACTGCCGTGACCAGGATGAAGTACAGAGACAGGCTGCCCCCACATTTATGGTTTATGCATAATGATAGTTTTACCGTGACCAGGATGAAGTACAGAGACAGCTGCACACACATTTATGGTTTAGGCATAATGATAGCTTTAAGTCTTGTAATCAATCGATCAAGGATTTATAAAGCACAACAAATCACAGTGAGGATCTTGAGGTCCCGGAGTTGCTAACTGCTTCGTGGTGATCTGTTCCATCAATGAAAATGTTGTGAAAGCAAGGAGAAGGCACTCAAAAACTAGGGAAAAGCAGGGATAAAACAGTGAGAACCAGTGAAAACCAAGGAGAAGGTGCTAAACAATGGGGGTAAAAGCAAGGACAAAGCACTAAAAAAAACAGGCGGAATGGAAAAAGAAAGCAGTGAAAAATAAGGGAAAAGGCAAGGAGAAAGCACCCTAAAAACGGGGATGAAGCAAGGGGAAGATAGGCGCTAGAGCAATGCAGCGGCAGAGGGAGAGCTGGGCATGGGATCTGCTCGATGGGGTCGCGCTACTGCCTCCAATAAGTAGGACCTGGAAGGAGGGAGGGCCCTTGGAGGCAGGACTAGGTGGAAGGTGGAAAAATGGGAAGCAGGTGGGAGTGGCAATGAGGGGAAATAGGGAGAAAGTGATGAAAACATACAGAAAGCAAGGAGAAGGCACTAAAAAACTGGGGAAAATCAATGAGAAAGCAGTGAGAATGAATGAAAGGTAAGGAGAAAGCCCTCAGAAACAGGTGAACAGGAAGGAGAAAGCCCTCTGAAAACTGAGAAGAAGCATGAGGAAGACAGGGGCTTGAGCGATGCTGCAGCACAGGGAGTGCTGGGCCTGGGACTTGCTCAGTGGTGCAGTTTACTGTGGGCTCCATTAAGTAGGACCTGGGATGAGAGGGGGCACTGGGAGTCAGCGGAGCTAGAGGGGAGACGGGAAAATGGGCAGCCAGTGGGAGCAACTGTGATGGAAGAAGAAGTAGAAGAACAAGTAGAAAGCAATGAAAACGTGATATTATCAAGCCCCTTATTGCCGCTTTATCAACAGTTTCTTGCTGCTAAATCGGTGATAATGTTATCACCGTTCTTGATAATATAGCCCCTCCGACTTTCACTGTGATTCACATAGCTAAATCAGTCATAAAAATACAAATTACCTCAATTATAATTGACATGCTTAAAGTTACACAAGATCGTTTTAGAATACATAGGAATGTTGAAAATGTAAACTCTGGTGTGTGGTAAATGGAATGTTTGAATTTGGAAATCACTCTGATATATCAAGTAAAGCCACAGCTCGGGCAATGTTAATTATATACAACCAAAAAGTTAATGAATATAACAAATTGGTTTAAGTTTCACTATCTACATCAGAATATCTGTACCTTTATGTGTTTGCATGGTCCTCCTGACCCCAAATTCCAGACTTCAACTGTGAACGTATGACTCACAACTTTACTGTGTCTCTCAGCATCCAAAAGTAAGGACAGAAAAAACAGGGCAGGAAAGATAAAACCACGTATGTTTTGTTGCAGTTCACTTCTGCTACACTTACATTTAGGAATGTAGTTTATTTAGTGTAGCAAATGGGTTCCAACCATTTAGTATGCTACGGTTTTCTTGCTGTCTGATCACCCTGTGTATGAACCTATACTGTGGGTGAGTCTCACTACTCGATTATCACTCACGGTAATGACGTGGTAAATTGGACTGCACGTATTTACCACCAGTGTACATCTGCCTGTGGTACTTTTAAACTGCAAATTCCACCTGTCAAAATAATGACTTTTGACTGGCCTAAACCTTTCTTTTACATATGTCAATAAGTCACCCCCAAGTTGACCTTATTGCCTATAAAGGCAAGGAGCATGATTTTACTAGCAGGACGTGTTGACATTAACATTGAATATGTCCTTACAGTGATGTGTGCCCAAAAAATGATTTTCAATGTTGCAAGGCTGGCTATTGCCGTAGAGAATCATTGGGCTACATATTATATTTACCAAATGCTAAATTCAGAATGGTAGCAACTAGAAAAATATTTATTTTTTCAACTCATTTTAATTGTAATTTAAAATCCTCTTTAATGCAAAGCCTGTTTTTAAATTATTTTATAAATGCCACTTTTATAAAGTTGGCATTTTCTGCCTAAACTTTCTGGGGCCTTCATGTGAGTGGCTAGCTACCTGAGCTAGTGATGGCTCTCCTGCTAGGAAAATGTATTGAGCCAGACAGAAGACGGAGGGGCCAGGGTGTGGAGGGGAGTAGGTCTTCCTGGCAGGATGATCTGGGGAGGAGCTGGGATCTGCTCTACTTGTACTTCAAAGGCATTTGCGCCAGCACACACCAGAGGAACCAGACACCATGCCTGTCCCTGCCTTTGTTACACTGGCTAGGTGGGAGCCAAGACCAGGAAAAACGGAAAAACTGAAAAACGGAACAGAACCAGTTTTAAGGTTAGACAAATTGGTGCCCACCATCCACAGGATGTCACTGGGCATAAAAGTGGTATCCCAAGGACCTAAAGTTAGTGGTTCAAGACCCTGGACCTGAATGGCGATGGCAGCAGCACCTTGGACAGCTGGAAGAACAAGCCACCTGATGCACAGCCACGGCCCGTGGAGGGATTTGCGGTGGGGCAGAAAGGCGGGGCGGGGGAGGGGCAGGGTGTCGGGTGCTAAAAACCGGAATATTGATAGTTGGAGGTTAGTAAACAATTTGATAAATAAAAAGAATTTCGTAGCGTTCCCTGCATCGCAAAATGTGATGCAGCTCACGCTACGAAATTCGTTGGATTAATTAAATTGTTTACTTACTTCCAATTATCAATTTTCCGGTTTTTAGCACCCCCACCCTGCCCATCCCCCGCCCCGCCTTTCTGCCCCACTGCAACTCCCTCCACGGGCCGCGGCTGCTGATGCATTAAGGACTCCACCTGCAGCTGACCCCCCTGGACTCTATGGGTCTCTCAAGGGCTAGAGGTGGTGTAATCACACCCCTGAGGACATGTTGGAAGAACTTGACATCTGTGCCCCAGGAAAAGAGGAGTACCAAGAGCCAGGCAATGGAGAAAGCTAGCGCAGGGATAATTGATTTTCACTTTCATTCATTGGGAGGCAGAGATGCTCTTTTTTGTGAGCTATGACTGTTACCGTACCCCTCACATGCTTAAACCCAGGTGTTGGTCATGGAGGAGGCTTATGTGCATCTGCATCTGTCTCATCACGTTCTTCTCCATGAAACTGACAAACCAATAGAAGTTGAATACAGACCACATTGCACCTGAACCATGGGCCTTTAGGAGCCCATTTGTAGGCATGAAAATATTGTCTTTAAATGGGGTCCTGCTAGAGAACGCGAACATGGCCACATCGTCTCCTTCGCTCTGAATCCATGGCTGTCACATATGCAACTCCTATCGACCCCTCTCCTTGATTAACAGTGACGCAAAAATCTTTGCTAAAATACTGGCCAATAGATTGAGTTTGCTGATGGAAAAATTAGTACTGCCCGATCACACTGGCTTTATTACGGGGAGAGCGACATCACACAACCGCCACACACTGTTTTCTATACTGCAAAATGTAGACCCAACTTGGCGCTCGTGGCGATCTTTCTAGATGCAAAGAAGGCCTTTGATTCGGTTAAGTGGGGTTTTCTGTTTGCCATACTGCAATGCAAGGGACTGCCAACATTATTTTTGTCATGGATAGCCATTTATATTACTCTCCAACAGCCAATGTTCTTATTAATGGTCAGATGTCACTGCCCTTTTTAGTTACACAAGGTACGAGGCAAGGATGTCCCCTTTCCCCTATACTCTTTGCTCTCAAAATCAAACCTCTCATGGCCAAAGTGAGACAGCACCATCAGGACAAAGCTTTATGCTTCCAAATGCGCAAATACTCATCTCTTTATATGCAGATGATATTACTCTTTACTTCCGAGTCCCTCATCAGAATCTAAATCCCGTTCTGAGAGAGTTTTTTCGGTTTGGAGGGCTCTCTGGGATACACATTAATTGGGGGAAGTCCCAGATATTTCTACTCACTACTTCTACAAAACCATTTAATTCTGACTCCCCAATAGAATGGTGCGATTCATAGGTTAAGTACCTAGGAATACATATCACAACACACTGTGTCGAATTGATGCGCTTAAATTATGATAGAGCCTTGGAAAACATCCCTAGCTGTGTCACAAGATGGATTGCGCTTCCATTATATATGGCAGGAAGAACATCTCTCATTAATATAGTGGTACTCCCCCGACTCCTATATTTATTTTTAAATATCCCATATTACCGGGCTAGGCATTTCTTTGCAGCGTTACACACTGAGATTACAAGACTTACATGGCGTGGCAAGCAGCCCAGGCTGAGGTGGGTTGTGCTGACCAGACCATATTTCCAGGGAGGCTTTGACATTCCCTACCTGGAGTTATACTATATTTGTGCACAGGCTCACTATGTGCATTATTGGTTTCATCCACCCAAATACATGCCACATGTGGCAGTGGAACATTGGCTGGCAGAGCCAATACCCCTGGAGGGTCCTATATTGGGTAAATGGAAACCTCGAGAAACTGATCCCTCATCCATCTCCTGTACAGTGATAGCTTGGCAGCGCATAGTCAAAATGCTGGAAGCCTCTATGCTATATTCACCTCTCTTTCCTTTAGTGTACCATCCAAAGATGCCGGTACTACAGGAAGGTGCCTTTAAAAAAACCTCGGAAGCTTGTTTCCAGTCCAGGGAAGGCATGGCTTGGCAGTTCGGGCTGGACTGTTCCCACGAGGCACAGGGTCAGACTGATTTGCATATAGCCATGTCTAAATTGGGGTGGTAGAGTGGGCTAAAGAACGGTGATGGATTCAACCCAGATCTTTTGACTGGGTGTGAGTGTTTGATTGGTTCGGATGCTCCGTCCATCACCACCCCCTTTTGTACCGTTTAAAAAAACCAAAGCAGAGGCTGGTATAACGTGCTTGAGATACTTATATCTTAATGGTAAGTTCTGCACCATGCAGGAGATTTTCACTAAAGCAGCACACTCCCCGAGGCGAGTTTCTATATGTGCGATTCAGACAAGGTACTAAGGAATGCAAACCTAATTATCCAAAAGAGCCACAAGAGTTAACCCCCTGCGATTGATGCTGAGATGCAGTATCCACATTATATCACAATATTTACACCACTCAGACCCTGAAACAATGTGCCACGAGAGCCAAATGGGAGGTAGACAGCGCAAGAACTAGTGGACAAACAATGGGATTATTGTTGTGCACAAACAGACCAGGTCTCAGCAAGCTGCCGTCTATGCATTATTCATTATACATTTTTACACCGCACCTACTACACTCCCGTTAAAATGCACAAATTTAAATTGCATAACAATGATAACTGTGATAGATGGGGGATGCCAGAGGCAGGTTTTTTGCACCACGCCTGGAACTGTAAGAGCGTTCAGGAATATTGGAGACAAGTTTTTTCAGCATTATAAAAGTTGGCCTCACCATCTATTGCAATGACCCCTATAGTTGGCCTACTGGGATATACAGAAAATGTTGAAGTTGGTTACAGATGCTTTGTTTCTTTGGGGCTCTTACTAGCCAAAAGGAGACTTGCATGCAGATGGGGACGTGGGAGAGCCCCTAAGTTTAAGGATTGGATCAGAGACATGATATTCTGGCAGGATCAAACACTTACCTACATTGAGTTACTCCTACTAGCTTCGCGCCCAGGGATATATGAGCCACGCCTCAAACATATCTCTGGTCATACCCAGTTGACATCACGCTTAATAACCAGGCAGGATAACTATAACACTTGCAACATATATATCATAGATGACTGGGAACTGGAAGGCCATCGAGTCGTTCAGCGATATAACATGCAATCCTCAATGTGATGATCAGAAGTATGTAGAAAACGTTTCTATGTTTGAACACATTATTGCATACTCATGTCTTTTACTGCACTATGTAAACTGTTATGAATATCATAAGAATGTACACAATGTATAGGTATATATTGACCCATGCACCTCATGTATCAATACTAATATATGCTTAACAAATAAAAAAAAAGGCTGTCACCTACCATGGTCTGTATTTACAGAACGCTCCGGGGGCACAATGAGTGTTTGCATCTGCTTTTTGTGCTCTTTGGGTACTTTGGTATTACAGAAGGGTCCACAGATGATTGTGCGGCCCCTTCGGTAATACAGATAGCACACATGTAGCACTGTCGAGAGAAGACTTTCCCTCATTTCTATGAGGTGTGGCCCCATGCAAAAGAGGAAATCACTTTGCCTCTGCACTAGCACTGTATTATTGCAGTGGGCGCAGAGGCAAACATGCCCTTAGGAGGCACACTGAAAGGGATGTGAGAGTGTACAGGTGCGTGAGTTCCAATCTCTTATCTGATGGATCTTTTTAAGTTTACTTAGATGCCAAGGGAGTTAGCAATAATAAAACAATTCAATCTTTGTGAAGCCGATTTGGACACACAATAACAACCAGCAATAGTGATTGAAGTTTCGGAATTTTATTTTCAATTAATAGTCAGTCCAATATATATGCAGGTCAGGAGAATATTAAAACGATACATAATTACAGCTGGCAAGTTGAAATAGCATAATCGGCTCAATATCAGTAGGATAAGATATGAAATATTCACACTGACAATACAAAAACTGAGAAATAGAAATAGGTGTTCCTTAAAGAAACTCTGATCCTCTCTCCTAAACATGAATACGTTCTTAAAGTCATCTAATCCAGGCTCTAAGTTTAGAATAAGGATGGTTCATAGAATAGGGTCTCAAGGAAATTAGGAAATTCTAGAGGGTGTCAGCATAGTAAAGACCCCAGTAGAAATCTTCCAGAATTGAAATAAGTGCTTAGCATGAAGTTTCACACTTGCAAGAATAAAGAAAGAAGAGAGGTATGTACCCCTCAAAGTCAAAGAATATCTGCTCAGACTCCTAACAGTGTGATCATTAATTAATTAAAACAGAACTTCAGCAACATTTGTGTCTACATTCTATTCCCACCCCACCAGGAACCAATCATTTCACTTCTTGTGGTGTGCACTTGCACCATCACCCAAGTTTCCCATTCCACAGAACTTGGAAAAGTACTGCAACCTTGAACGTTCCCTGTTCCTGATAGGCAATGAATTGGAGGCTTTAGCTGCTCATTAGGTCTTCACATTTCTTGGGAAGATGCCTCTTCTCAGGCGTTACTATCAAGAAACTAATACAGACCATAATACTCCTTTCTCTAGCCAATGAAACCTTGAGAACGCACCTGCAAACGAAAGAACATGCTAACCAAGCAAAGTACATTTTAAAATCAAGGCCCTTATTCAGGCAAACTTTAACTAAACACTTTAATGTGCACTTCAAATACATGGTTATACTTGGGCACATGTAACACAAGAACAACTGCAAACGTAAGTAAAAGCGTACATGATTACACTTTCAACTATGACTTTCAGAGTATATGCAAATGTGACTTAAAGAATGAATGCAAACCTGAATATAGAATGCATGTCTTCGTGTTAACTGACCATTAGCACAAATATTTAAAAAACTCTCATTTCTACAGTAAAAACATTTAATTAATGAATTTAAATGTTTACAAACATTTATAAAGTTATAGCACACAGTAAATATAGTGTCCAATGTAGGTACAAAAGGGTATTTCTGTGACGTGTAAGGGTGGAGTCTAAATTGTGCTACTCCAATCCCCCATCTGATGCCGATGTTAGTAATCATATATATATATATGCATTTATTTATGTTAATAATCTTTATATTGAGATCTTAATATTTTTTAGATTCATAGTGTTGCTTATATATGTATGGTGTTTTAAGTGAAGTACTTTCCCTACTCTTGTTGAGACTGCAGTAGGAATAGTAAAATTAACCTCTATGCAATTTGACACTTTGCCTACTATTGCGCTGTTTGGAGTGGGAATAGTTAAACTCACACCTTCAAAATCCAATGTTTTTCCTACTGTTGCACAGAATAGAGTGGAAATAGTAAATTTTACCCCTGAGTGGGAAGAGTAAATTTCACCCCTCTGAAATTGAACCCTTTCCCTACTGTTGCAAAGAGTGGAGTGGGAATAGTAATTCTCAGACCTTGGAAATCCAACGCTTTCCCTAATGTTAACAGACTGGAATGGGAATAGTAAAGTTTACCACTCGAAAGTCCAACACTTTGTTTACTGTTGTGCTGTTTGGAATGGGAACAGTACATTTAACCCCTCCTAAATCCATTGCTTTCCCTACTGTTGCACAGACTGGAGTGGGAATAGGAAATTGTATCCCTTCAAATTCCAACACTTTCCCTCCCATTGCATAAACTGGAATGGGAATAGTATACTTAATATTCTAAGACTCCAATAGTTTCAGCAATGTTGGTTAAACAGATTATAGCATTGTTTTGTTTTTTATATATAACATTATTTGCTTTTATTTACAAATTGTATTAAAGTTCGTAAATTTGTTTTTTAACCCCTTCCGTGCTGCGAACATCAACGGGCGTCGCATGCACTACCTCGGCAGTGCTGCGCACGTCCGTTGAACGCTCTTTTTTTTTTTTTTTTGCAGAGTTTTATATAGCGCGAACTAGACCCGAACCAAATCAGGTATCAGAGCGCTTTACATAGCACCAGTTACTTTACATGAGGACAGACACACCTTCATTTTAGGCACGGGGAGATTAAGTGATTTGCCCAGAATCACAGGAGGTTTTGGCGTCGTTACCGAGACTCGAACCCAGATCCCCAGGTCCGAGGTCGAGCGCCCTAGCCGTTAGGCCAACTCCTTCTGACCCCGCCCACTTAATAGAACGTTCCGCAACAGCGCGGAACGTTCGAAGCAGCGGGGAAGTTAATATTTGAATTAGTATGCATTGATAAATATATTTTGTCTTATTGCAGTTTTTATAATTTGTGTGTTTTTATTGTGTATGACACATACAGTTGTGTGTTTAAATGAGTATTAAGTTTATATATATACCGGATGGTGTTAAATGAATTTTCAATAACTAACATCAGAATGTTTTTATATAACAGCACAGTAATTGCCCATTCAGGGCTAGATACCATAAGGTGTTAAATGATTTTTAATAACCAAAATTAGAATGTACGCATATAATAATAAATGAGTGAATAGTTATTTAGGATGCAAGAAAAGTACTGTATATGCCATGATGTTAGGACACACAGATGAGTGTTTTTTCGTCCAGTCTAAGATGGCTGCTGTGAAAACTGTGTGGACTGTGAGAGAAGTTCATGCTCACTCCTCTTTCTGTCTCAACTGGTGATGAAATGGAGGGATATGACGTGTATAAAATATTGAAAAACACTGACATTGACGAAGGCCAGAATGGCCGAAACCCGTTTGTCTGCCGATGGGAGCAGAATAAAGTAATTTCAATAATACGAGAAGTGTGCGCCACGCTTTTGTTTCAATTGCATTTTTCACCTTAATAATCATTTTGAATAATTTTTGGTAATTGTTTATTTCACCTGCGACTGACATTGGCTCCTAGCGACTCCTCCGATTCAGTCCCTCTCACATGATGACTAGATGGTCAAATGTACTATACATTGATCCCTGCTTCTACACACAGTATTGTACTGAATTGTATTTAACAGCATTAATTATGTGCTTGATTAACAATTTTCTTATGAACTTTATCAAACTCGTCAACTGAACATAAGATGACTGGCTTTTGCAAATATTTTTTTCATTCTATGCATGGTGCTCCGTGCTCTGCACTTTACCTTTAAATTTGTGGGGAATTCATGGAAGGTCATGTGACCAGGAAGATCTCAGCTGAGATCGAAGCGCATCTTTTGCTGTTTGCCAAATAAACCCGTAAAAACTCTTTCCATTTGCAACCTGGTGTGGCTCGTTTTTTCCTGCATGATCAGCAGGGATCTTCGCTGTGTATATAAATATGCAGGGTTGGTGGCTCCTGAGACGAAGAGTGTCTCTTTGGTATGTGAATTATGGAGCATGACCCACTCGACGCTGTATACCCAACCTGGGATATGCTAATGTAGTGAAATTGCAGCACCAGAGGAAAGGATTCGGCATGGGGAAAACCCTGTGCTGATCGTGCCGGAGCTGAGCATTAACACAGGTCATCTGTAATACCGAGCATCAGCGAATGAGATAACTATCACCGGACTGGTAATATAAACCCACATTGTACTTTGCCTGCACCTTGAAACATTTTATTCTACTCGATATGTACTGTGATTCATTGAAAATCCAGTTGATAAATCTAAATACGAGTGTGCGGCATTGTGGGAAATGAAGGCTTTTACATCAGTCATGTGACTTTGTGAGTTCAAAAGGTGCGCTCACACGCACAGGACATTGTTTCTCCTCCTGTGATCAAGGCGGCATGGCTGCCGAAACGCGTAAGGATAATGGAGAACTCTTGCGCTACCTTACCTGTGAATAAACGCATCTAACTCCGGTATTGTGCCTCGCAGTTTTTCCTGGATGTTAAATTGATGGATGCCTCCGTGTCCATTGTTAGTGAGGCTGCCCTGCAGGGTTGGTGGCTCCTGAGACGGAGGGTGTCTCTTTGGTATATATATTACCTACTGGCGGTCGCCAGTAGGTATATATAGTTAGGATTTTTTCTCTATGGGTTTTTTGAAAATTCTATGTCTAATAACTTTGGCGTTTGTGGACGGAATTGGCTGAAATTTTCAGGAAAATTGAACATTTTGTTTCTGAGCAGCCCTTGAAAATTTGGGGGGGGGTTCGTCCAGTGGGGGCCGAGAAAAAAGGGGGGTCCCAAAACGTGTTTTTAACATTGAGTTTTCCATAGGGCGGTTGGCCTCACTTTTAGCCCGAACGGCTGAATGGATTTGCACGAAACTTGGCAAAATTGTAGGGACTGGTAGCCCGATGTGCCTTTTGTAGGTCTCAATATATGTGCTCCAGTGGATTTTGAGAAATTAACGTTTAAAAAAAGATATATATCTGTAACAGCGGACCGGTTAGCGCTCTGGTTCGCGGACTTTTCGCGCAACGGAGCTTTGTGAAGCGAAGCTGATTGGTTCTCCGGCGTCTGTCAACATTCCAAACAGTCCGTAGCGGCCGCCATCTTGTCTCTCGGTAGGATCGAGAGACAAGAGGAGGTCAAAACAAAGGGGGAAATAACTATAAGGGGGCATAGTAGATCCTCGCTGACCCCCTAGGTTTGATGTGGAGGTTTTAAAAGGGCCCCGCGGGGCAAAAAAAATAAATAAAAATAATAATTGAACGGCTGAATGGATTTGCACGAAACTTGGCAAAATATTAGGGACTGGTAGCCCGATGTGCCTTTGCTAGGTCTCAATATATGTGCTCCAGTGGATTTTGAGAAATTAACGTTCAAAAAAAGATATATATCTGTAACAGCGCTCCGCTTCGCGTAACGGAGGTTTGCGAAGCTGATTGGTCATTCTGTCACTGGGCTATAGTTGGGCTACATCTGGCTGATATTTGGGCTACATTTGTTTTTTTGTGTGTCTGGCGGCCATCTTTGGGCTACATTGGGCTACATTGGGCTTCATTGGGCTACATTCGGCTAATTAGCAAATAGCTCATCGCAAACTAGGAATGGTAAAGAATCGCTATTTATTCCTTAAAGTTCGCTATTTAGGAAATGCAAATAACTTTGATGATACATATGGCGGTTCATCTCTAACAAGATAAGAAGCATAGGGATAGATTTATGATGACTGGCGCATCACCAGGGATGTGTTAGTCATTCTGTGCCGCTGTTCCGTCACCTATGGTGTGCTGCATTTACAATGCGGCGCATCATGGGGCAAAAACAGCACAGATGCGTGATGTATCTGTGCCGTAAAGGTGGCGCATTGCTGGAGTTGTATCGCAAGTGTGATGAAGGTCCAGCAAGGGTCGGGGGTGCCCCTGTCGCAGGGTTTCTGTTCTCACACAGAACTGTGGACAGAGGATTGGAACCTCGGCGAATTAGGGTGTCCCAAAACTCACGTTAGTAATCAAAAACTATTTAGCAAGCTAGGTACAGTGTCACATTGGATATAACAAACTCTCAATGTTTAGACAATCCAGAATATGAACTTATAGTACCTCAGGATACGTGGAACTCATGAACAGTCGGTCGTTATATATTTCTTAGAAACCAGAACATGGAGTTAAGAAGAACACATGTGTATTTGAAATGTTTATTTACTAATGCCGTCTTCTCAGGCGTAGTACCTTAGATAATAAAAGTACACATATTATCAGTAGCAAAATTACCAGCATAGTTACTAGTACATAAAAAGTGAATGGTGATAGTATGTTAACATGCTGTAAATGAATAAGAGTTAGCAACACTTATAAGCAGCCGCGGGCCGTGGAGGGAGTTACGGTGAGGCAGGGAGGCGGGGAGGGGGAGAAGCAGGGTGGAGAATACAAGTACACATATTATCAGTAGCAAAATTACCAGCATAGTTACTAGTACATAAAAAGCGAATGGTGACAGTATGTTAACATGCTGTAAATGAATAAGAGTTAGCAACACTTATAAGCAGCCGCGGGCCGTGGAGGGAGTTACGGTGGGGCAGGGAGGCGGGGAGGGGGAGGGGCAAGGTAGAGAGGGCTCCACCCTGCTTCTCCCCCTCCCCGCCTCCCTGCCTCACCGTAACTCCCTCCACGGCCCGCGGCTGCTTATATCTCACCCTCCCTAATACACATATTATATTATTTGCTAAGAAGGTCTCTTTGTGTTGGTTTAGGGCGTGCCCATACTTTAGTGTCTTAGATTTGAAGGAATCACATCAGCATACACCAGCTCTCTCTTCATGTGAACCGCATCAACTGTTGTGTATGTGTGTTCGGCAAAGCAATATAAAACCCGCCTCATGCCCAGAATTGGCAGAAGTTGCACTTATGTTATGAGTATGAAGTCGTGGAGATCAGACCTCATAACAATTCTGTATCGTGTTGTTCTTGAAACTTTAGCACTCGCTGTACAGATATAGTTTAACAAGTAAAGCAGATAGTAGACCAATAACATATTATTCTCATGTAAACCACGATGAACTACTAGGTGGAAAGCTAAAGCAACAACTAAGTGTCGTGTGCAGAAGTTGCAAAAAAGGAAAAATGGCGTTTAAACCGGTAATGAGCCCATGCTAACTTAACACGGTGTAAAGATATCCAGGACCTAGATGACACCTCCTCATGATCCGGAAACGAACTGAATAAGATAATAGAAGTGCCATCTCATGAGAGCAGATTGCAAGTTTATATGTGGACGGTCCGCAAGGTAAAGCATTAAAAACTAGGAAAATTCAATGCTAAAGAAAAATAAAACAGCCAAGTACTTTATCGAGTCTTAAGCCAATAGGCAAGGTAAATAATAAAAACTTGACAAATAAGTCAATGAATTGTCAATGAAATGCTAGTACTCAGCATATGAAACATGAAAAAGGTCTATGACATAACTGTGTATGCAAAATAAGCTGCAACAGCCTCCAATAGGAAGTCACCGTCTTCATCCGAAAACAGTTCAGCCATCCAATTTAAAAGCGGAAAAGAACATACGTGCTCTCCCAGCACCGGATCCTCTATCACCATCAGAGGACAGCTCGGTGGGTTTTCAAGAAAGCTGTGTTCCAAGAAAGACTGTGCTGCCGCCAGTAAATTCCAGGGACCAAGTAGTCCATGCATCAATGCCACAGCCATAATCCTTTCGCCAGGACAAATCAACTCGTGAGTAATGATAGGAGTCATCAGCTGATTAAAGTCGACGTCAGGAGAAACCGGTCCGCAGAGACACAAATCAATGGCCCAATCGAAATCACAGGTCAGGCAGTGAAATACAGGCTGGACACAGGTGAAGTAGGAGAACCGAAAAGATAATCCATATGCCGTGCTTAATATCGCCAACGGCATTGTGCCATAATATTCTAGCATGCGATTGCGGAACAGTGTCAGCAGCTGCAGGGTCGGAGGTTGCATAGGAGGGACATCCATATTTAAAAATGTAAAAAAGCACAAGAGCGTCTGCTGGTAATGCAAGTAAAAATGCAATCCACGAACCAGAGTGGAGAAAATGGAATGAAAGGGAGCAGGGATGACTCCAAAGATTTTCTCAAATGAAGTCACGAGACCACTGGTAACAACTTTAAAAAAGTGTGCCAGGGATTTTGTGGAGGATGCGTTAAAGATAGTCGGAAACATGTTGCTGAAATTGAAAGGCAAACCTGTGTACGGGTGTTCGCTATGTGAAGTACGAAAGTTTCACGGGCCGAACTCAAGGCCACCTCTCTCTGAGACAAAAGAGCTCTTATTCTTGTCATGCCGTTGAAACGTGTCCCAAGGTTGGTATTTGTGGCCAGATTGAAAACTCCCTATGTTCATGTGTGGGAGGAAATAGAACATTTCTGCAGCAAATAACCCGTTCACTTACTGTTACGATAAAAGGAATACTTTTAATTAACTCAGAACAATCTTCATTATTGAGCATCAAATAACTACCATTTTCCAACAACTTGAACGTGGGGATGATAGCAGGAACTGGCGTGCCTTGCAACACGCAAGCCATATTTGGTCGGTGTTTGTTGCATGAATCGTGTAACTGTATGTGCCTACACATTAGTGAATGATCTGGCGTCTCAGTGCATTCCTCTCCATTCAGATAAACTTCTTGATCATCTTTGAAACATCTGTATGTGTATGGAAGCGACCAGACCTCATGAACAAAAGCACTACCTAAAGGTTCATAAAGACCTATTGGTATATATTTCATACAATTTGAAAACTTATATAAAGCAAAAGGCAGCGTTATTAAACCGTGGATAAGGCATGTTGCCAAGAAACCCGCAATCCTCTGCTGATGATGTCACTGAGCATGTCATGAATGATGTAATATGTGACATCATCAGTAGTGGATTATGGGTAATAGTATCTCTAGTTTACTCCCCTATAGCTGT
The DNA here is from genome assembly GCF_964261635.1 of Lissotriton helveticus. NCBI lineage: Eukaryota > Metazoa > Chordata > Amphibia > Caudata > Salamandridae > Lissotriton > Lissotriton helveticus. The sequence goes on from NC_136068.1 coordinate 324,261,711, forward strand.
CTTTCTTTTAACATAAGTGTGTGTTTCCTTCCCTTATACTTACTGTTTTTGGTTCGCTTCCAGTTCGCGTACCAGCGAGCGAACTAGGAAGCGAACTAAGAGAAATAGAGGTTGGCACAGTTCCAAATATTGTACCAATTTTTTAATAACGGGGAGGTAGTTCTGAAAATAACTTTTTTTTTTATTTTTCTGAACATTTTTTTACTGTTTTTGAATTTTTCGGAACAGTTTTATATTTTTTGGGGTTTTTCTTGGAGGGGGCAATGAAAACGATTCATTGTAAAGGGCTCAACAGGAGCAACAAAACAAAAAAAAGAAGTATTTATTATTTTGGGCGTTTCGGACAAACTTGCATATGATAGTCAATAGCTCTGTTGATCAGAGTGATGCTTCTTTCTCCGTAGGAAATGAATCCATCACAAAATACGCAGGTGTGTTTTACTTCACCAAATCTCATTTGTATATTTGGCACCATCTCCCTGCCCTCTGGTCCCGTTACTTCCGGTACAACAGATCTTCTGGCCATAATAGGGAGATTATCTAGGTCGTTCCGAAACTGTGCAGCACTGTAGTTGTTAGGATGCCACCTAGTCATATGGCGATGCATTGTGTAGTTTCCGAAACTGTATTTTTTGTCGGTCCCTCTGGACAGTCTATCTTGACATATAAGGCAAGTTACGTATCTTGCATTTACTTTTTTCTGACCTTTGGGAATTTTAAAAAATTGCCAAATGAAGTTTTCTTTCCGGTGAGACGTCTTGGGCTGCTCAGGCAAAAACTGCCTCTCTTCGTGCTCGTCCTCCTGTTCCTCTTCTTCTTCTTCTTGTTGAATTACAACTTGAGCAGGTGGTCCACTCTTCCTTGGATGTGGTGGAGGTGGTGGGGAAGCACCAGCTGAAGCTACTAAAGAAGCCATTGCTCAGTGATCACAAAGGGTCTTTCTCTCACAATGATGAAAGTCAGAGTGAGGAAAGAAGGAGGGATTTTCATCATTTGGGAAAAACAAGAGTTCTCAACCAATCAAAAGTGTTCATTTTAGATTATATGACCTAGTCTTACATCATTAGGAAACCAAAAGTGAAATGAACCAATGAAAAGTGTTATTACCAAGTCACATGACTTGCTGTGTTTACGTTAAGCGCTTTGCAGGGCCTCCCTGTTTGCTTCCAGAAACCTGCGCTTTGGCACTCGCTTCGCGTACCAGTTCGCTAACGTAGCACGTCATATGACGTATCAAGCGACAACGTGGAACGTCATGCGGACGGGAGGCGTCACGATGTTGTTTTCTAACGCGGCACTTGCGGTAAAGAAACGTTTACCGGCTCGCGGTCTATTTCGCGGCATCAAGGTCAGCTAACGGGAAGCTTCCTGATTCGCGAAGCGGGAACGAAGAAAAAAAAATATTTAAAAAAAAAAATATTCATAAACATATAAAATATATTTTTGGATTTAAAGAAGAATACATTTTACAGCTACAGATATTAGCTGTTAAAAAACCAATGAAATTCACAGAAAAAATCATAGGTTATAGACCATATATAGTTAGGAATTAGCATTTACAAAACCTTGAAAATTCACTGAAAAAACCATAGGTTATAGACCATATATAGTTAGGAAATAGCATTTAGAAAACCTTATTTTACTCACACAAAACCATTGAAATTCCATATATAGTTAGTTGCACTAACTATATATCGCGCACCGGCAATCCACTGCTGATGATGTCACATATTACATCATTCATGACATGGTCAGTGACATCACTGATGACATCACTGATGACATCTCAAATGACATCACTGATGACATCACTGATGACAACATCCAGTGACTGTATGCTTCTGTAAAGTTAAAATATGTCTTACATATTGAAGAATGAGTGGATGTATAAGTGTCTGGATGAAGGATTTAGTAGGTGCATGACTGACTGTATAAGTGAGTGATTAAATGTGTCTCACTGAGTGCATGGGTTAGTGACTAAACTGTTTTAAATTGTGCATCATTGTGTCTGTTGTTTTGTAATCTGATGCATGTGTTGATCATTAGCTATATGACTAACTATATGGGTTATTGATTAGTTGCCCAAGTATTTGTATGGGAGACTGAGTGTGTGTGTGGGTGTCTGGGAGGTGTATGACTCTGTGCATAGATGTGTGAGCAGTTGATTCACTAGATGTATGGGTTCAAAAGTGCATGTGGAAACATCTGTATGGGCGGTTGACTGTGTGCATGAGTGTATTGGTGAGTGAATGGATATCTCAGTGCTACATGTCAAAGTAAGTACATATGTAAAACACAGTACATGTGATAGTTGACATATATAAATAACTGTGCATAAGAGCCAGTGAATGTGTGAGTGGCTGTATGGATTATTGTGAACTTGTATCAGGGATTGTATAACAGAGTAAATATGTGTTATTATATGTTCCAATAAGTAAGGTGTGTATAACTATATAGTTGAGGAAATCGAGGTGTGATTGATTCTTTGCAAGACTGACTAGGTGTGTGAGTAACTCCATGGATGAGTGACAGTCTGTGAGTGTCTGTTTACACTGAGTGTATCTAAGGTTATATTAGAGTCTGAAGAGGTTTATCGTATTAGCACAAGAATGATGTCAAATGAGATGTCATCAGTGATGTCATTTGAGATGTCATCAGTGATGTCACTGACCATGTCATGAATGATGTAATATGTGACATCATCAGCAGTGGATTGCAGGTGCGCGATATATAGTTAGTGCAACTAACTATATATGGAATTTCAATGGTTTTGTGTGAGTAAAATAAGGTTTTCTAAATGCTATTTCCTAACTATATATGGTCTATAACCTATGGTTTTTTCAGTGAATTTTCAAGGTTTTGTAAATGCTAATTCCTAACTATATATGGTCTATAACCTATGGTTTTTTCTGTGAATATATATATATATATATATATATATATATATATATATATATGTCCACACACATGTATATATTATTAAATATCAGTGGAATATATTGAATTTGCATTACATTAAATGTATATTTTAAAATATTTAATATTTACTATATGAAACTCTATATTTAAAAGAAATCTACATTTCTGTCAATTTTAGGACGCTATTAATGTCAATTATATTATTTTTGCAATCGTTTTGTACTTGCCATTAAGTATAAGACCACAATATTACGGTAAACATTATTTTTGACATGATATTTTTGACAATTATATTTTTAACACAATGTTGTGTTAGTGATCCAGTTAATGGCAGACGCTTCATAACAATTGCAGACTGATCCATTACAGGGGACAAACTCAAACCACTGACCCCATTAAGATCTAAGTGGTAGACAGAGCTTGTGGAACATTCTAAGGATGCAGAGTGGTCACGGGCCCTTAAATATGTATGCCATGTCTCTATGGAAGCACAACTTCAACTTATTTATCTACACTGAACATATTTGTAGGAAATTGAGGTTCTGGGTGAGGGTGGTGAAACCTAGTCAAGCAGCAACCACAATTCTAGTCAGGGTGAAACCCAATCAAAACCCCAAATTAACATCAACTTAACACTCTGATAGTTTGGCACAAATGCATTCAGCCATAACTTGGAGGCAATGTGCAAAGTATTTATGCAGGCACTTCAAAAAGTAAAAAAGTGAAAACACAACACAAGATCCCACACCAATTTAGAAAAATAGAGGAAAATGTAATAGCTTACTCAAGACCAAACCCTCAAAAATACAATTAATGGAACCGGAGATATGCAATTTTAAAGATTTCAGTGAAAACGGTGCTTAGAAGCACAAAGAGACAATTGTAGTTATCTAGTCATACCAGACCAGGACAAAGTCTCATGTTCATGCATTTCCCAAAGGAGGACATACCGTATACAGGAACCAAGTTAGGTCTGCTGAAAAAAGTACATTGAATCCTGGTTGCAGTGCATTACAAGATCCCTCGTGGAGGATGCTTAGCTCAGCAGTGGTTTCAAGAGGCTGTCAGCTGTGATGTGAGGTCTTGCGTCAGGGATGCATTGCACATTGCTGGTTTCCAGTGAGGCCGTCAATGGTCCTTGTGATGCGAGGTCCTGCTTCATCATCGACAATGCCATTGACAGGGGCTTGCGATGTGAAGTCCGCTGTCGGAATGCATTGCACAGCAGAGATTTCAATGCAGTGCTGTGAGTAGATCTGTTTAGGGTTCTGACCAATAGAACCCAGCTGGTCTGACAGAGCACCTTCAGCCCCACTTCCAAGGGTACAGAACTGGGGATGGCAGCACTTGGGGGGGCACAACTCACACCAGGCAGAGCCCACTTGTTGGGTTCAAGATGGTTGGAATGTTTTCTGTTCCTGATGCTCTGATCAGGAGTACAGCCAAATTGCCCTTGGATCACTCTGGTGGTTCTAGGTTCAAGATGACGGTCCACTCCTCCTCACTCAGGCAAAAGGGCAGCAGGGCAGTAGCGCAACAGAGTAGCGGCCCTTCTTGCAGAGCAGCGCAGCAGTCCTTCTAATTCTTCTACAGGTTCAGCGGTCTACTGAAGAGTTGGGTCTGAAGGTCCAATATTTATGCCTGATGTAAGCTTTCAAGTAGGAGAAGGTTCTGGAGGATTCCACCCCCAGAGATGTCTGGATTTTCCTGCCTCCGTGCCCTGACCCCAGCTTGTATGGGGGCACAAAAGAATACTGTGTCCAATTCTTTGTTAGTATGCTTAGGCATTACTTCCTCTTTCCATGTGTGCTGCATTCTGCAGGACACACACAAAGAGATATATGCTTCTTACGAAGGTTTTTGGGCTGCACAAAAATAATTCTGCCCACAACATAGGCCCCCGTGCACTATGGTGCTAGGCAGCACACAGTGTGCCAATACAAGACGAGAATGGGAAGGCTCCATATATATTTGTAAATATGAGCATTTCTGCTCTCTCCATTTCTCGTAATGCAGTGCAGCAAGTTTCCTGGCTGCGCTGTGTTGCGTTGAATAATAAAACTGCCCCCTTGTGTCTGTTTATGATGGCCAACTGATACCATGGCCCCTAGATGGTGTGTTCCATGGCCATTCTTTATTTCTTTGCTTCTAATTTTCTTTCTCCTTCAAGAGATTGATGTCTTGGGGGAGTAGGGACCAGAGGGAGAGTTTTTATTCTGCATGGGAGGTTATTGTTTACTACTTTCTCCTTGGATGTCTTGTCATTGGTCAATGAATTCAGGGAAGTGATGTATAGCATACCTAGAATTGCTCTTTTTTATCTGTAGGCCAGCGTCATAAGTGAAATCTGCTACATAAGCCTTTGATATCAGTGCTGATTGTTATTGAATATTACAATAAAGACCAGTTTAAACATAAAATCCTTTCATAGTCTAAATCCCACCAAAACATGTAATTCTGTGTCAGAATTAAGACCCATTTTTACACTTTGAAGTGTTTTGATCCATCTTGTTTGACTTTCCAAGAATGTGTGTTCTCTATCGCTACTACTTCTTATGTTATTTGCTTCCAAATTTTACATTTGACAATTCATTATTTGGATATCTTTGCAGTATGTTTGAGGTGCAACAAGTTATATTACAACCATTGAATCATGTGACCTGCGGGGGACATCTTAATATTTTTAACAATTGTATAAACACATTGAGCTCTATATTAATACATTTCGAGATCTATGACCTACTGATTACATATAGACTGCACTGAACCAGACAAAGTAATCAGGTTCACTATTTCGTTGGTACTGGAAGCAGAGACTGCTTGATGCAAACAGATGTTTTCTGCATGCATCTTACCTCACTAAACTATTTCTGAGATAATATAATAGGTCATAGAGTATGTCAGTGAATTACTTTTTCTTACTGTTCAAATGCTTGCACCCTCTAAACATCTCAGGCTCTGTTCTTGTTGTGTTCAACTTTTGACCTTCTAAAGTTGATAAAAATGAGTTAGTTATTAATAATACCTGTTATTTATAGTGCCACTAAGCTGCAAGATAATGAGAACAAGCATGGCGCTTCACCAGAAATATAAAGCAATATTTGGATGCTACTTTATTTATTTAATAAATAAGTTTAGATGCTTGCACAAATACCCCTTTGTGAGTCTAGAAGGTGTCTGAAAATGCAGCTGAAAAGGTTAGTAACAGTTTTTCACAAAAGTGGGAGTTAAAGTCCGGTTTCGGCTTTAAACAGTGGTGGGATTACCTTGCCCATCCCGAGCCCATGCCTTTCCACAAGTTTATCCTTACTCCTCGTACGGGAGAAGGAATACGAATAGGGCAAGATAATGCTTCCCTGTGGAAGACTTGGGCACATTATGGAGGACTTGGGCAGGTGGACCCTGGCCTCTTGAGTCACTTGGTTACACTTCATGTTACCAACTTTCTGCTTATCCATTTGGCAGAGGTAGAAAGTGTCCCACCAACGTTCTTGTCTGAAGAGGTTACAGATGGGCCCCTATAACAATGAGGTATAAATGGTGATTAGAACTAGACGTGGGTGAATGAGGTGTTCAAAGTGGAGAGATGGGTTTTGGCTTAGTGATGGTGGGCAACGTTTTGTAACATACAGAGGCAACGTTAAACCCGACCTTGGCATGCACAAGAAGTGAAGAGACAGGATGTGATGACCATGACATGGTGTAGCCAGAAATGGCAATAGGAGCTATGGCCAAGAAAGGGGACAGAGAAGTAGTGGAGACAGGGGCATGTGAGCATATTGAGCTCTAAAGGTATTGCTTATAATTTGGTTGGCGGGAGTAAGGAGGGTTTTGGAAGGGTCCATACTATGGGAAAGTTTTCAGACAAAAACCTTTGCACACCACTACTCAGAGTCCCTTTGGAGAGTCCAACCACTAGTTATTTTTATATGTAAGGATTAGACTGAAGGGAAACTTTGGTGTGTAACAGCTGGAAATGGTATGTTAATATTTAAAACAGGGATTCCCAAGATTGGCTCAACAGACTTTTAAGGACTCTGCTATTCAGGATATGCACCTTCGAGAACTTTTGTCTTGGGCTTAGAGATCACACATTACTTACCAATGGTTGGCTTCATTGCCATTCTCATTTGTTTGTGTCTTATTGGTCAGCTGCCATAGGCTCCTTCCTTTTAGCATGCTTTCCCCTCACTTAGAGCATGGGATCATTATTTGTGTCCTTCCACTGCTCATTATTTTATTTGCTTCTTTTTTTCTGTGGATTTAAGCTTTCTACAATGGTAAATTATTTTAAGTTGGCTCCCTCATGTATTTTTCACCCTCTGCTTACTCTTTTACATCCCACATCCTTTCATTCTGAGTGTTCACTTGCCTCTGCCCCCACTCCCTCCATTCATTGTCCATGTTGGCTTGCCCACACTCTCACTCCATTTATTATCCATGTTGGCTTGCTCCCACCCTACTTCGTCCTCTTTTTGTTGTCGTGTTGGCTTGCCACCATCATATCTCACCCTCCATTTAATGTCCATGGTGGCTTAACCTCTCCCTTCCTTTCTCATTTGTTGTCCATGTTGTCTTGCCTCCACCCTGCCTCACATTGTTTGTTGTCAATGTTGCCTTCCCATCACCTTCCCTCCAACTGTTGTCCATGTTGGCTTGTACCCACCCAACCTCCCTCTGTTCATTGTCTGTGTTGGTTTGCTCTCCCACTCACCCTGCCAACATCCATTGTCCGTATTGCCTTGAATTCTCCATCCTTCCAGTTTCGGTGTTGGATCTGCCATAAAAAAAATGTGCTATGATGTGGACACTCCTGGCTGCATCATAGTGTTTTGTTACTCACACTTCTGTCCTTCCTGATGGCCTCCCCTCCCTCCATGTTGTCTCCCACACTGCCCTCCCTACCAGAATAAATATGAAAGTGCTGTGACGCAACCAACACTGGCCAGCTCATAGCCCCATTTTTTTTGCAGCTGCACTACTACTGTACAATACAACTAACACATACTTTGACAAAACCAATACATTCTTAATCCAATTAATTATTTGAGACAGTTACTGATAAACATACTTTGGGAATACTGCTCTTTTTGAGGGCATTCAAAACATGTTTAAAGCCTTCAGTCTTGGTGGCGCATTCCTTGCTTCTAATGGGTTAGGACCGGTTCCTTTGTCTTTCATCAAATTTCCTATCCGTTGACATGGTATCCCAACATTTTATGCCACATATACAGCATTCCTGTTTGGCTCTGATGATGAGCTGGCTTTCTACGTCTACAATTGTAGTCTGGAATATAGAATGGTATTGAGCGGTCACAATATTGTGACCAAAAGTTAAGTGCACAGAGTGAGGTATAGATTAACTATTCACAACTCCACATCTATGTTCCTTGATGATATATAATGTCATTGTATGTATATATATATATATATATATATATATATATATATATGTATATTTCTCCACTTTATCGAACCGTTTGGCTGGCACATTGAAGGAAAGCACTCACAGGAATTCGTTTAAAGAGATTTTAATGTGCTGGAGCCCCCCTGCACCGACAGACGTGTTTCGGCAATCTGCCTTTTTCGATGTCGATGACACCAAGTTGTAAACACCCTTTAGAAATGTCAAATCATGACGCGAGTTTAAAAACAGTGACACAAAAGACTGCTTGATTAAAGTAAGGCATAATGCATAGTTCATGGCGGCCATCTTAAAACATATTACAGGCAATATCATGTCATGGTTTCGCTTTACAAGTGCTCCAAAAAACAGTCTCAAATTATTTTTGGTTAAAAAACAAGGTGTGTTTAAATAAACAAATGTCTGACCATAAATTTCATTGCAATCATTGGCAAATTTATATCAGCTTAAATAAATATATGTCAGACGTTCTGTATTTAGAAAATTCTATTTAAACCAAACTAATATTTTTTTAAAAAGAGGAGCACTCGGATTTTCACAATTGAGCCCTGAATGGGCAAAATCACATAATGTTGTGCTAGGACAATATTTTGCAAATCTGGATATAGATATTGACCATAATTGGACATTTGTCAACTCATATTTCTGTGTCAATACATGAAAAAAGAGAAACAAGGGATTGGGAAAAGAAAAAACAAAAAGATAGAGTAAAACAAAACAGAATAGTCAAAGTGATCATAAAGGGCAGTTAAAGCTATAGCATTTAGGCAGAGACTTAACAGCATCATTTCAGATGGGACCACTGCTCCTCATCATTATTGAGGCCTAATGGGACCTTAGTTTGCAGATCGATAATGTACTTAGATTTAAGGGCTCGTAACTGTCTTGTTCTATCCACGCCTCTTTCATTCTTGGGGATCTGATGGATACAGAAACATTTTAGTAGATCTCGATTGCTATTGTGCAATTTTCAAATATATATATATATATATATATATATATAAAAATATATATATATATATATATATACACTGAAAAAACCATAGGTTTCACACATGTTATAGTTAACTGGACATTTCACTCATACAAAACCATTGCAATTCCCCCGTTATAGTTAACTATAACTCGCGCGCCCGCAATGCACTGCTGATGACGTCACATATTACATCACTCATGACATGGCCAGTGACATCACTCATGACATCACTGATGACATCTCAAATGACATCACTGATGACATCACTGATGACATCTCAAATGACATCACTGATGACATCACTGATGACATCATCCAGTAAATGTGTATTTCTGTAAAGTTTAAATAGTTTACATTTATATCTATGCCAAGGTGTATTGAAGAATGAATGCATTTACAAGTGCCTGAAGGGATTATTTAGTAGATGCGTGACTGACTGTATAAGTGAGTGATTGAACGTGTCTTACTGAATGCATGGGTTAGTGGCTAAACTGTGTGAAAGTCTGTATTAGTCTGTCAGTTGGTGTGTAAGTGGCTGCATGGGTTCGTGAGTAGCTACATCAGTGTGTATATGGGTTATTAGTTTGTTTTTTGAGTATCAGTATGAGTGTCTGAATGGTTCAGTGGAGGATATTACTTAGCATATAGATGCATGAATGAGTGACTCACTGTTTGTATGTGTTTTGAAGACAGCATGTGTGCAGGATTGTATGGGTGGATGAGTGTGTGTATGGGTGTGTTAGTGAGTGAATGACTGTCTCAATAGTGTCTATATGAGTAACTACATATGTTTTAAACTAGTATATGTGAGTATTGATGTATATAAGTGATTATATGTGAGAGTGAGAGATTGGAAGAATTCCTGCATAAATAAGTATGTGTTTCTATAAGTGATTGTTTAAGAGAATAAGTATGTATACGTTTCTGTAAAAGTAAGTGTAGTGGTGTGTGTATAGCTGTATATGCAAATAAATGGATGGTTGATAGTTTATTTGCATGTGTGAGTATGTGTGTGAGTAACTCTATGGATGAGTGTTGGTGTGTAACAGGATGTATAGGTGTAAGAGTACATATGATGAGTGAGTACATGTATGAGTGACTATATAGAACTGTTGGTGAATGAGTGATTGTGTATGTAGATTTTGGAATTACTGAATAGGTTGTTCTAACTGGTATTGGTATCTCCATTTTTTTGAAAATTGTAGTTTCTATTTTTGAATGTATGTATCAAGGGTTATATTACGCTGAGAGGAGGTCTGCCACTCTTTCACAAGGATGATGTCATCAGTGATGTCATTTGAGATGCCATGAGTGATGTCATGAGTGATGTCACTGACCATGTCATGAGTGATGTAATATGTGACGTCATCAGCAGTGCATTGCGGGTGCGCAAGTTATAGTTAACTATAACGGGGGAATTTCAATGGTTTTGTATGAGTGAAATGTCCAGTTAACTATAACGTGTGTGAAACCTATGTTTTTTTCAGTGAATTTCAAAGGTTTTTTAAATGCTAATTTTTAACTATAACGTATGTGAAACATTTTTCAGTGAATTTCAAAGGTTTTGTAAATGATAATTTTTAAATGTATTAATTGTTATATTTGTTTATACTGATTTACTACATTATTTTAACCACTTGGATGCTAAGGCATGTCCAGCGATATGCATGTAATTTCCATTGAAATGAATGGCAACTCCATGACGAGTTACCCTTGTCATTAGCACCGAAGGGGTTAAACTATTTATTTTTAGATAGTTTATTTTTTAAATTACATTACACATTTTTAATATAAATTGAAAAAAATGTTTTTCAAAATATTGAAATTGTAATATTTTTTTTTAATTTAATATTTTTTTTATTTATATATATTTTATATAGCAGGCAATGATATCCTATGGAAAGAAATTCAAGTTACTGGTAAGTACAGTTAAATTTACTTTTCAGGAATAGTAGTGAGCTAGATTGGGGAATTAATTCCTCTTCAATCCTGAGGTCCCCTGTGAGCCAACTAGCCCACCGGGTACCTCCAGTATGCGCCAGGCAGCTGTGTTGCAGAGAGTCGTTCAAAGGGCACGCCCCCTTTTTACAACACTCTGCAACACAGCTCCGTGGCGCTTACTGGAGATACCTGTTGGACTAGTTGCCCCCTAGGGGACCTCTGGATTGAACAAGAATTAATTCCCCAACTTAAAACGCGCCTCTGGGCATGTTTGCACTCACATCACCTCAAGCCCCGCCCCCTACCTTCACCACTGTGCTAACGCGCCCTGTAGAGTGCTCTAAGTTGGGGGATTAAGTCCCAGCTAACTATAACTCGCACCCCCGCAATGCACTGCTGATGACATCACATATTCCATCATTTATGACATGGTCAGTAACATCACTGATGACATCTCAAATGGTATCACTGATGACATCACTGATTACAAATAGAGCACAATAGGCCCAATTTGATCTCTAATTTGCTACAGAGGCACATTTTGTGACACGGGCATGATTGGCAAACTATACCTCAGCTCAGACCCCATAAATAGGATTTACAAATGTCCAGGTTTATGCTAGGCGTTGGGCTCAGTGGAACAAAGTATGTTATCGTTTTGAGAAATGTTAGCTTAGATTTAAGGGACACACTGCCTCATTTGTCCTGGTCTCCAGAAATATTCACATATCCCAAGGCTAAGCTTGAAGAAAAGGCTGCAATCATTTTACAAAAAAATACCTCTACTAATATAATTAGATATTAAGAAATAACCTTCTTTGTAGCTTTAATAATTCGGCATCTACAAAAACTACTTATGGTATGCTTGTCCTCTTTACCAAATATAGCACCAATGCCTATTGCAGTCTTCACGGTCGGTTTACAATTAGAATGACACCACTAGTTACATTATTCATTCATTAGAAATTGACTTGTTGGTATTTTCAACCCATACAATTATTTTAATGGCTTGTAAGATACCAAATACTCAAGCGCGGTTCACGCAGGAGCAACTCATCCATTCAATGGTTTCCTTTGCGTTCTGGGAATTGTAGTCACGATTTTAAAGAGATTATCGATTACAAGTCTACCAAAGAAAAGAAATGGGCTGGCTGACTAATTCCCTCACGGCTCCTGGAATGTTGCATTGTCACACGCACTAAAACTAACAAACGGAACAAGTAAGAGGTAAAACGGGCGAAATCTTCGACCGGTTACTACAGTGCACTGTTAACTCACGGTACCTTTTTCTCACTGTTGTGCCTCTGCTGTGACCCAGAGAACGCCCCGAGACTGTGCCTGCTTATGTTCTTTGTGAAAAACATACTTAACGGTACCAGCATCATCTTTTTGGTGCGTAGGAACACACAGCCTATGTCCACACGTGCTGTATACTAGGTGGTGCGAAGGCGAGCAGTGAAAATGTAAGATTGCACGTAATGACCAGCCCCTGCTCAAAGCAGGGAGTGCAAGAACAGAGAGGAGAACGACTCCCCATCGATGACCGCCCAAAACCAAGACTTGCAAAGGGTGGAGCAACTATCTAAAGAATCAGGATGGATAGGAGTTTAGTCTTACATCGTTGTGAAATATGGAGAAAGTCTGAAAAGTAGCGAAGTACAAGAAGGATGTTCCTCAGAAGAGAGATTGGATGGACAACATTTTGAACAAAGGGATATTCTATGAAACTGGGGATGATGGTGGAGGTTCTGGAAAGCTGTGGAGGATGTATGCAACATTAGGAGCTTGTATGCAGCGTGGAAGTAATATTCTGTGAATTGTAAAGAGTGTAACAATTCTGTAGGTTGCTGAAGGATAGGAGCCAAGTTCTGTAGTGTCAAAGCACACAAGCGACTTCTGTATTGTTGTGAAAGATGTGAGAGGAGTTATTTGGATTTGTGAGGAATAGAAGAGAGGTCTATGGAACTAGGAAGGATGCAAGAGGAGCTCAAGAAAGCTGCTAACGGTGTTCTGTGGAGTTGCGAGGGATGGGGGAATTCTGTGCAACTGTTAAGGAAACTGAACAAATGGAGGTGACTCAAGAGCTGTATAAGGCAGCAGATGTGGGAAAACAGAAGACATTCTGCAAATTAGTTAGGGGGAGTTATGCATAGTTGTAAAACATAGGAGGAAATTTCTGTATATTTTGAAGGTGTAGATTTGTGATGGATCGGGAGTATGCTCTACACTTTTGAAGGATGGGGAAGTGCTATGAAGTTGAGAAGGGGTAGAAAGAGTTCGTAAAGATGCGAGAGCAGTTCTGCAGATTTTGAAACATGCAACAGTTCTGTATAGTTGTGAAGGATGGGAGGTATGAGAACGAGTGTGGCACGCTAACCCCTGGGGGCACCTTGGTGCCAAGTACCAGAGGTGGTACTCACTTACTTTATCGACTTCGGAAGGATCAAGGGCTGAGTGGTCACGCCGGAATCGAAACCTGTGACAAGGAGGTCAAAGGGACATTCCTGACCTGGTCAGAAGATAACCGAGAGAAGCAAGAGTGGCAACTACTTGACCCGAAGGAGGTCTGCAAGGGAAGCTTTGAGATGCTGTTCAAAGTAGCACTGTACCTTCCTGGCCTGAGAGGGTGGGTGAGCTGGTGAACTCAGCAGTGCTGCTGAAACCCTGAGGCTGAAGCACAAATGTAACCGCACCAGCACTTGTTGTGCCAGGGGGTCTGATCGCTATTGAGAGGTGCCTGTAGTCACCAATTCAAAGTAGTGTGTCACTGCAGTGCAGAGGTGAAACTCTCCGTTTCATACGAAAGAACTGGAAGCACCCAGTGTCTGACAACACCAGCCCATTTAAAGCAGGCAAACAAGGGACGTCAGTGCAAACCGGCAATATCACTCAGTGACTCCAGGGCTCACTGTGGCCTGCAGATCACGAGACTGAAACCAACAATATCACTCTGACTTTAGGGCTCACTGTAGCCTGCAGATCACGAGACTGAATCCACCAATGTCACTCGATGACTTCAGTGATCACTGTGGCGGGAGTGCAGATCACGAGACTGAATCCGGCAATAGCACTCAGTGACTTCAGGGCTCACTGTGGTCTGCAGATGTCGAGCCTGAATCTGGCAATGACCGTCTCAGCCCTTCATCCTTCTGTTGTAAATAGGCTGGGAATCATTACATATGGTTACGGTATGTCGTGATACTGTCACAAAGCTCACTTGAGGGGCACTCCTCTGACAGAGGCCCCGTGTTTGCCAGAGCATCAGAGGAGAGCGTGTCCGCATCAGAGGAGAGGGGTCCGCAGCAGGAGTCAGGACAGGTTTAGGACTAAGCATGGGCGTAAAATCCGCTCCGCTCGCGTATTTTTCGGATTTTCGGCAAATCCGCAATCCGCGAACGCTCGCGAATTTGTCAAAAATCCGTGAATCCGCTCGCGGCGGATTTTTTGCTTGGTTGCGGCGCGCGGCGTGGTGCACGGCGTTCACTTTCCGTCATTTTAGCGTTTGCCGAGTTGTTTTTCTTTGCGAGTGACGCGCCATTTTAGATCTTGCTGCGTGTTCCCGCGGGAGTTTGTCGCCCGCGAATACGTACTCGCGGCTTGCCACCTTGCACAGCACACCTCGCGAGAGTTCGCAATTGCGAACACGTAGTTGCGGCGGAAAGGAACAATCTCGCACTTGCGAAATAGAGATTTTGCAATTTCGCACAAGAAAATCACCAGCAAACAGGATAAACCTTCAGAAAATTATGATTTTTATCAGAATCACTCCTCAGGTTGACATTTGCATGGCTTTTTTTTTTTGCAAGGAGTCCATTTTGGGGGGGGGGGAGGAAGGAAGTGCCCCACAGTCTCCAACTTCCTGTTCCTGTCCAGCAGGCTCCTCCCAGTGCTTTGTCCATCTCCTGGTCACTTTCATTTGGATCTGGAGCTGGAAGGATTACTTTTTGTGGGTGCTGCTGGATATTTGGATTTGAGGCCTTTTTGACTGTCTTTGGATCACTTTTGGATTAGAAATCAACTTTCACAAGTAAGTTTGTTTGGGGCATTACAGTTGCTGCAAGTAAAATTTTGGAACTTTTTCAGAACATTAAATAAATTATATTGTGGGTAGCCACAGTATCCAGTAGGACCAGGGTTGGTTAGGGGTGCATGATACAACTGTTTTGTTGAATTTAAACACCATTTAGGCCATGGATGGGCTGGGATTGTGCTGATTTTTGTCTTTTTTTTGGGACTGCTGGTGGGGCCCTTTGCCCAGGGGTGGTGAGTGTTGCATGGGCCTAGTCTTTCTGTGGGGTGTCTTCTTAAATTTAAACATAATTGAGGCCATGGATGGGCTGGGATTGTGCTTATTTTATTGTTTTTTGTCGTTTTTGGGGGGCTGCTGGTGTGGCCTTTTGCCCAGGGGTGGTGGGTGGTGCATGGACTGAGTGTGCCTGTGGTGTGGTCTCACTCTCTTTAATGTAAACATCATGGATGGCATTGGATTGTGGTGATTTCTGGCTGTTTTTCTGTTTTTTGGGGGTGTACTGTTGATGTGGACTGGCCATGTGGGTGGTGGTGGTGGCCATCTTGAGTGCTGGCTGCTACAGGCAACATGTGCTTGGGGTGTAAGGGGCCATTTTGAGGAGAGGCAGTGTCTGAGGCCTGCACTTATTTTGCCTACTTTTCATCCATTATGCCCAGGGGTAGTGAGTGTTGCATGGGCCTAGTGTGTTTTTGAGGGGTGTCTTCTTGAATTTAAACACCATTGAGGCCATGGATGGGCTGGGATTGTGCTGATTTTATTGTTTTTTGTCGTTTTTTTGGGCCTGCTGGTGGGGCCCTTTGCCCAGGGGTGGTGAGTGTTGCATGGGCCTAGTCTTTCTGTGGGGTGTCTTCTTGAATTTAAACATAATAGAGGCCATGGATGGGCTGGGATTGTGCTTATTTTATTGTTTTTTGTCGTTTTTGGGGGGCTGCTGGTGTGGCCTTTTGCCCAGGGGTGGTGGTGCATGGACTGAGTGTGCCTGTGGTGTGGTCTCACTCTCTTTAATGTAAACATCATGGATGGCATTGGATTGTGGTGATTTCTGGCTGTTTTTCTGTTTTTTGGGGGTGTACTGTTGATGTGGACTGGTCATGTGGGTGGTGGTGGTGGCCATCTTGAGTGCTGGCTGGTACAGGCAACATGTGCCTGGGGTGTAAGGGGCCATTTTGAGGAGAGGCAGTGTCTGAGGCCTGCACTTATTTTGCCTACTTTTCATCCATTATGCCCAGGGGTAGTGAGTGTTGCATGGGCCTAGTGTTTCTGAGGGGTGTCTTCTTGAATTTAAACACCATTGAGGCCATGGATGGGCTGGGATTGTGCTGATTTTATAGTTTTTTGTCGTTTTTTTGGGCCTGCTGGTGGGGCCCTTTGCCCAGGGGTGGTGAGTGTTGCATGGGCCTAGTCTTTCTGTGGGGTGTCTTCTTGAATTTAAACATAATTGAGGCCATGGATGGGCTGGGATTGTGCTTATTTTATTGTTTTTTGTCGTTTTTGGGGGGCTGCTGGTGTGGCCTTTTGCCCAGGGGTGGTGGGTGGTGCATGGACTGAGTGTGCCTGTGGTGTGGTCTCACTCTCTTTAATGTAAACATCATGGATGGCGTTGGATTGTGGTGATTTCTGGCTGTTTTTCTGTTTTTTGGGGGTGTACTGTTGATGTGGACTGGCCATGTGGGTGGTGGTGGTGGCCATCTTGAGTGCTGGCTGGTACAGGCAACATGTGCCTGGGGTGTAAGGGGCCATTTTGAGGAGAGGCAGTGTCTGAGGCCTGCACTTATTTTGCCTACTTTTCATCCATTATGCCCAGGGGTAGTGAGTGTTGCATGGGCCTAGTGTTTCTGAGGGGTGTCTTCTTGAATTTAAACACCATTGAGGCCATGGATGGGCTGGGATTGTGCTGATTTTATTGTTTTTTGTCGTTTTTTTGGGCCTGCTGGTGGGGCCCTTTGCCCAGGGGTGGTGAGTGTTGCATGGGCCTAGTCTTTCTGTGGGGTGTCTTCTTGAATTTAAACATAATTGAGGCCATGGATGGGCTGGGATTGTGCTTATTTTATTGTTTTTTGTCGTTTTTGGGGGGCTGCTGGTGTGGCCTTTTGCCCAGGGGTGGTGGGTGGTGCATGGACTGAGTGTGCCTGTGGTGTGGTCTCACTCTCTTTAATGTAAACATCATGGATGGCGTTGGATTGTGGTGATTTCTGGCTGTTTTTCTGTTTTTTGGGGGTGTACTGTTGATGTGGACTGGCCATGTGGGTGGTGGTGGTGGCCATCTTGAGTGCTGGCTGGTACAGGCAACATGTGCCTGGGGTGTAAGGGGCCATTTTGAGGAGAGGCAGTGTCTGAGGCCTGCACTTATTTTGCCTACTTTTCATCCATTATGCCCAGGGGTAGTGAGTGTTGCATGGGCCTAGTGTTTCTGAGGGGTGTCTTCTTGAATTTAAACACCATTGAGGCCATGGATGGGCTGGGATTGTGCTGATTTTATTGTTTTTTGTCGTTTTTTTGGGCCTGCTGGTGGGGCCCTTTGCCCAAGGGTGGTGAGTGTTGCATGGGCCTAGTCTTTCTGTGGGGTGTCTTCTTGAATTTAAACATAATTGAGGCCATGGATGGGCTGGGATTGTGCTTATTTTATTGTTTTTTGTCGTTTTTGGGGGGCTGCTGGTGTGGCCTTTTGCCCAGGGGTGGTGGGTGGTGCATGGACTGAGTGTGCCTGTGGTGTGGTCTCACTCTCTTTAATGTAAACATCATGGATGGCGTTGGATTGTGGTGATTTCTGGATGTTTTTCTGTTTTTTGGGGGTGTACTGTTGATGTGGACTGGCCATGTGGGTGGTGGTGGTGGCCATCTTGAGTGCTGGCTGGTACAGGCAACATGTGCCTGGGGTGTAAGGGGCCATTTTGAGGAGAGGCAGTGTCTGAGGCCTGCACTTATTTTGCCTACTTTTCATCCATTATGCCCAGGGGTAGTGAGTGTTGCATACTTGCATGTCCGTAGTCTTTCTGTGGGGTGTCTTCAATGTAAACATCAAGGATGGCATGGGATTGTGCTCATTTTTCTGTGTTTTGTCGAATTTTTGTGGTGTATAACTGAACTGATGTTCCTCTGTCTTCCATTGCTTTTAGGTGCACAAGAAGACTCAAGAGAACCACCAGTGCCAGGAAGAAGTCCTGCAGCGGTGTGTGCAGCATAACGTCACGCGACGTCACGTCTGGACACAGAACCCTCTGCAACTCGTGCAACTGCTGCCTGCTGACCTGCTCTGAAGAGGATGGCCCCAAAAAAAGTAACCCGTAGCTCCTCTAGCAAGAAAGGTGCCAGTAAGGAGCAGAAGAAGCAAGTTACCAAGGAGACTGGTGTGCCGCCCGCCCCTTTTTTTGGGAGTAAAAAAAAAAGTATGCCTGCAGCAGCAGCAGCGGGATCTGCTGGGGACCAAGCTGGCAGCACCCCCCCCGCTCCATTGGGCTCAGTGCCACCACCACCACCACGCCAACTTAAGTCCAAGCCCTTGAGTGCTGCAGAGGCAGCCAGTATAGTTCTTCAATCACCATCGACCAGTGATGTTGGCTCATCGCAAGAAAGCAGCAGCAATGTCCCTCAATCAACACAGGTTGTTGTAGCTCATCTGACGAGTGTTGAACAACCACAGCCGCAACAACAATCACATGTGCAAGTACAAGCCCAAGTACATGTGGAAGGAGAGGCAGCGCAAGGAGATGCGCAAGCAGAGGTGCATGGAGGGTCACAAGTGCCCACAATAGTTGTTCCTCCCGAAGTAGGGGCACATCAGGAAATCGACAATCAAGGCGAGGTATCATTTGAGGAAGCCACTCCTCCTGCTGATCCTTCATTGTCTTCCACAACCCTAGCAAGGAAGAGATCAAGGGTGGTGTCTACATCCTCTTCAAGCACACCTCCTTCTGATGATACGGATCAAACTTGGGAACCAGCACCACAGCCGTCTGAGAGTGAGGCACACCATGATCCAACAAAGGTACTTAAGCGTAAAAGGAAGCTCGTCCAAAGTCTCAGACTTATGGAGTGTGATGAGGCTCAACAAGAAGTGGCGGATACTGCTGCTGATGAAGACTCTGCCAACGACGACCCAGTCATCATAAAGGTCACTGCAGCCCCAGCGGGCATGCAGCAAACAGACATTTTGACCCTAGCCCGAAGAGCTGCTGCGCGTGATGATGATGATGATGATGTTGTCGATGAGGAGGCAGTGGAAACACCACAATCATTGGAGTTAAGTAGTACACCAACTCGTCCCGCTTCCATATTTCTTTCTGGCAAGAAGAGACCTGCGTCAACCTCGACCTTAATTAGTGGCGGTGAAAGTGGAAAACGTACAAAAGTTGGGCAATCCAGATCCTCCACTTCATCTGGCATTAGCTTCATGACCACCACCACCAGTATCGCCGCCTCCTCCAGGTCCCACAGACACTTCAAGTCCCCAGTTTGGGACTTCTTTACTGTTTGTCCCAAAAATCCAAAGTTTGCCATTTGTACCCTTTGTAAGCTTGCAGTTAGTCGTGGTAAGTCAGGTAGCAACTATGGTACCGGCGGCCAGAGTGGTCATCTTGAGAGAAAGCACGCTGTCAAATGGTTTGCGCACCTAGCTGCGATCAAGAAAGGCCAAAATCAAGGAAACGTTGATGTTTCATCTGATGTTGACGAGCAGGAAGAAGACGTGTCAAACACTTCCCTTACACCCAGTACCCCTGTCAGCAGCACACCCAATGTGAGGCACACTAAGAGTGTTGGAGCGAGTGAGACACCAACGCACAAAAGTTCACCAGCGAGCAAAATTGGGTCAACGAAGTCATTATCAGCCCGTAAATGCTTGGTCCAGGGCAACATTAGAACAATGCTTACTTCAGACGTGCCATATGAACGCAACCACCCACTGACGCGTCTGTATAACACTAAGCTGGCTAAAATGCTAGCTGTGGACCTTCTACCTTTTTCTTTTGTAGAAGCGGTAGGTTTTCTTGAATTAGTTGCAACGCTCTGCCCTAAATGGAAGGTTCCGAGCCGGTTCTATTTTGCCAGAGTTGCGGTTCCAGCACTACATGAAGATGTGCTGCAGGCGATTGGGGCAGCTTTGCAGAAGAGTGCTGTTCACACAATACATCTGACAACAGACATGTGGACCAGTGGCCCAGGCGATGATTACATGTGCATCACTGCACACTGGGTCTCTTTTTCAGGTGTTATAGCAAAGCTAAACGCAGGTGTTGACCCGGACCAAGTTTTCAAAGCTGCTCGGAAACATGCAACACTAGCCATGTTTGGCTTGGAGAAAAGTCACACAGCAGAAAACCTTTTGGAAGAGTTTGACAAAAAGGTCTTGACAATGCTATCCCCCCTAAAACGCAAGATTGGTTATGTTTCCACGGATAATGGCGCCAATGTAGTTAAGGCCATGTTGAAGGGTGACCATGTTAGAGTGCCGTGTTTGGCGCACTGTATCAACCTGGTAGTTCAAAAATTCTTGAGTGATAAAGAGAGTCCAGCGTTCGAGGTAATGGCCACCTGCCGCAAAATGTGCAACCATTTCAGCCATTCTTTTAAGGCCCGGAAGCATCTGCGGAGACTGCTACTTGAACGTGGAATGCCAGTGAAAGCACTCATCCAGGAGGTGGCAACACGTTGGAACTCAACCTTCTACATGCTTGAGCGTCTGTATGAGCAGTATACGGTACTCGATCACTATTTCTTGACAGAGGCTACATCTCAGAAGGAGGACCTGCGGATGAGTAAGGCGCAATGGGCCATAGTTAAAAGCCTGACAGACATGCTTCGTCCTTTTGAGTTCTTCACGCGTGCAGTCAGCCAGGAGGACTGTAATTTGGGAAAAGCTATCCCATTGTTGTGCATACTGGAGCACCAACTGATGGCGGTTTCTTCTGAGTTTCAAAAAGATAAAAAAAAAAAAAAACATTTCATTTTGTCTGAGAAATTATTACATCGCCTACGTGGTGATGAACGTCTTAAAAACATCAACTCAGATCAGCATTACATTTGTGCTACTATTCTGGATCCACGCTACAAAAAGGCGCTGGCAGACAACGCATTCTTTCCTTTCGCTGATGCAGATGTTCAAAAGTACAAACATTGGTTAGCCTGGTCAGCCAAGAGGTTTGAAAAAGAACGGCAGGTTATTGAAGGAGAAGCCAGTACATCAGCATCAGCATCAGCAGGCCATCCGCAGTCACAAGAATCCACTTCTGCACCTGTGGCTGGGGCACAAGTGACCTCTCAGCCATTAAAGACACCGGCAACTGGATCATCTGCACCACACACAATGACAACACTAACAGTGGCTGGGGAGGAGGATTGGCTAAGTTTGATGGGGTATGGTTCTCGAAAAAATGTCACAGGCACAGCAAAAAGTAAGCAAAGTGGAGGAACAGTTGATGACCTTGAGTCGATGGTGCAGGACTATCTGAATGACTCAACAGAGGTCTTCCTTAATGATGAGCCATTGCAGTATTGGCATGGCAAAAAACAATTGTGGCCACAGCTCTTCAACCTGGCTATAAACTATTTGTCTTGCCCACTCGCAAGTGTGTCTTCTGAACGTGTTTTCAGTGCTGCTGGTGGCATTGTAACTCCCAAACGGAGCCGCCTCTCGCCCAAAAATGTGGAGCGGCTGACAATGATCAAGATGAATCAGCACCTCATACCACCAGATTACAAAGTACGAGAAAGCACGCCGCATGAAGACGAGGAGGACAGCAACGTAGATGAGGGGATTTTTTCTCTGTTCGGTGCCACTGACCTCATCCAGCCTGAATTCGCAGAGTATGATGACGAAATCTTGTTCTTATTCCCTGACACCGAGCCCTGAAAATGAGACAATCAATCAAGAACTTTCTTTTTCGTCCTTATTCACTTTTATTCCTGTGTGCTTTGTGTCTCTCTTTCTTTGTTTTGCACAGTTAATTTAATTCAAACTTTAATCACCTAATCCCAAAAACAAGACCATCATCAGAACTGTCTTCACTTGTTTGCTTATTGATTTGAAGGTGCCGCAGTCTACATTCCTCAGGTTCACAAGTTCTGAAGAACATGCTCCTCTATCCTCCTCCTCCAGACTGCGATTTCCCTCCAAGCAGAGTGCTGGATTACGCACAATGAAGAAAGACTCAGCACTTGTGGGGGTGTTGTACTTCTTTGCGGGTGAGTTGACGGTTTTGGGCCCATTGCTGTGAAGCTCTAATAATGGACAAAAGTGTTTTGGACCAAATATGAGGTGGAAATTTCTTGCCGTTTTTGCTGACTTGCTTGCCTTTGAGGTGCTCTTTGGCGGGGTTCCGGGGGTTTGTGTGTAATTTTTGGTGTCTGTCGAAGCACTGCTGCGACAGTCTAATCTTGATTGCATTTGCTTTTCAGGAAATCCGTGGTGGAAAACAGGAGTTATGATGATTGATGATGATGACGACCTAGCTGCACAGCGCCGCGTTTGGACCGAAGGCCGAGAGACATTGTAAGTATGAGATTTAGCTTTTCCGCTGTTTGGGGGTGTTGTGTCGGGTGTTTTTTTGCGGGTGGGTTGGCGGGTCTTGCCTGGGGCATTCCTGGGAAGGTCTAATACCGGATACAAGTGTTTTGGACAAAATCCATAAGGAACAGCCTTTTTTTTGCCATTTCTTCAGACATCTTGCTCAATGTAGCGTTTTGGGGGGCTTCCTGCTGTTCGTGGGTGGGTTGCGGCCGGGGTCTCTGTCGAAGCACTGCTGCGACAGTCTAATCTTGATTGCATTTGCTTTTCAGGAAATCCGTGGTGGAAAACAGGAGTTATGATGATTGATGATGACCTAGCTGCACAGCGCGTTACTTTGGACCGAAGGCCGAGAGATATTGTAAGTATGAGATTTAGCTTTTTCGCTGTTTGGGGGTGTTGTCGCGTGTTTTTTTGCGGGTGGGTTGGCGGGTCTTGGCTGGGGCATTCCTGGGAAGGTCTAATGCCGGATAGAAGTGTTTTGGACAAAATCCTTAAGGAAAAGCCTTTTTTTTGCCATTTCTTCAGACATCTTGCTCAATGTAGCGTTTTGGGGGGCTTCCTGCTGTTCGTGGGTGGGTTGCGGCCGGGGTCTCTGTCGAAGCACTGCTGCGACAGTCTAATCTTGATTGCATTTGCTTTTCAGGAAATCCGTGGTGGAAAACAGGAGTTATGATGATTGATGATGATGACGACCTAGCTGCACAGCGCCGCGTTTGGACCGAAGGCCGAGAGACATTGTAAGTATGAGATTTAGCTTTTTCGCTGTTTGGTGGTGTTGTGTCGGGTGTTTTTTTGCGGGTGGGTTGGCGGGTCTTGCCTGGGGCATTCCTGGGAAGGTCTAATACCGGCTAGAAGTTTGTTGGACAAAATCCATAAGGAAACACCAGTTTTGGCACTTTTTGTAAGTTAGGGTTCGTTAGGGTTAGCCCTAGCAGCAGGATTGCATGTGTTTAGGGGGGTTCTATTGCAACGCGGTTCTGTTGTTGTAGAGCACTGTTGGAGCGATGCTGGCTATGGATACTTTTGCTTGCAGGCAAGTGGTTTGAATACAATCCACGGTCTGTATTTGGGTCTACTGTTACTTTCAAAGTACGTTTTGTAACCATTTTTCTGCTAGGCATCGTTTTTGGAGATATGATTGGGTTCTTCTACATTTTTGCGACTGGCTTTAGTAAGGGTCTTGGTGGGAGCATTGCTGGGAAGGTCAAATTTTGTTCTAAAACACAGTAGTACACCCACCTTGAGGGGAAAGATCCGCTATAATATTTTGGCCATACTTATTGATCCTTAAAAAGGTGACTCAGACAGAGCACGCAATTTCAAAAATATTGTACTGTCTATTAGGGAAATCAAAGTGTCACTTTTTGAACCACACAGCGTACATACCTTTTATTTATTTATCAGTGGTATTGTAATAGCACTTCCTGTTTTCCGTTCAATAATTACAGGCCGGGTTTCAGTCAACATCCGCCAGGCAGGCAGTGGACAGGGTGTCTCTTCTGTCAGTGGTCACCACCACATTGATGGACGAAGCGTCAGCTGGAATGGAGGAGTGCCGCCAATAAGAGGAATTGTTTGCTGCATGCAACTTACTTACCAATTTCAACAGGACAACTCCAACAACATACGCAATACAGATACAGTATCCATTGTTGTCTTTTATTCTATGAGTGTGACTGCATGTGCTTACCTTTAGTTTGTAACCAAAGATTGTCTGTAAACTCTGTATCTTCAATTATTGTTTGTCCATGCTCTGCTTTTTTTTTCTTCTCTCAACAAAACCTACCCAAAAAGAAACCCCCATTCCCATCCATTTTACAAACCCTAACCCTCTTCCCCCGGGCTGTGTTGTTTTGCTTGATGTCTGACTAAAATGACATCAATAATTCCACACACTTGCTGGGGAGGATAAGGTGATAGCAGCAACAGGCTGGTGAAGGAATACGAGGATATCTTCTAGACTTACTCAGCTTCAGTACTATATCTTCTAGTAGTAGTAGCCAATGTCAAATAAATTCAACGCAAGTACTAGTTATACTTGCAATACTTTACCATTTGTTAGGCTACATTATGGCACTGTTCTAGTGTACTGTCACCTGCTATTTTCTCGATCGTACCGTAACCGTTGTAATGCTACAGTAAGGAGTACAAACAAGGTTTCGTTTTCTTTTTTTCCATAGGCATGCAACTGCCACTGTGTCACACCACTAGTACCACCGCAATGAGGAAATGTCACCCGCCCAGGAATGACAACGTTAATCCCCATTTCACCTGGAGCCAGCCCTGGGCCTAGCCCTAATTTCTAACACAAATTACAGGTAAGATAAGCGTTTGGTGGGAGGTAGTATAATGGAGTATTATTTCGGAGTAGACAAGAGATTGACGGTTGTACTACTAAAGTCCTACGACTGTTCAGGAAAACAAAGTTACTGTTACACCACCGCCCCCCACCCACCAGACTGAAAAGCAGTAAAAAACAGGTATGGTCAGATAAAGTTGAAAAATATATTTATTTATCCCTAACAAAATAATCTCCCTCACCCACCCTAACCCCAACGATTGTCTCTGAAACGTCCCAAAACGATCCCAACTCCCAAATCCCACCCCCCAAAAGTCTATAAAAAAAGGGCAAGGGACACTCCACTACTGGAGGGTGCTGGTGCTGGTGCATGATGCGGCATGGGCATCATACTCCTTGCGGAGGGTGGCAAGCTCGGAGCGGAGGCCCTTAACCAAGGTCTTATACCTCAGGACCTCCTGCTCCAGGTTGGACATGCGGACTCGTAGGCGGCGTTGGCGTTCCTTGCAGCTCCTGTGGGGGGCAGCTGGTATTTCGGTTGCTTGGCGGTGGCGGTCGGCTTTCTTAGCCCGGCTCGGTCCCGCTGGCTTAGTCACGGAGGAGGATGCAGTGGTCACAGTCGAAGATGTTGCCCCGCTCGACTGCGTGTCCTCCTCCTCCTCCAGGGCCACCAGCCGCCGATACTCGGCGACTGTGGCCTCCAGCCTCCGTTGCCGGGCCAATCTAGCCTGCTCCCTCCTTGTTGTTGATTTGGAAGGAGCAACTATATGAAGAAAGAAAGACATAGTCTGTAACCAATGCTCCTTATTAATAACACAAAGTGATTGAGCCGAAAGTTGGGTCACAGAGTACAAGTAGCAAATTGAAAGCACAGTACATAACTATTGAGGACAGTATCTATGTAACCTCCCACTTCTGCATCCTTGCTCTAACAGTAGTGGTAGTTTAATGAACTAATTCTACGACCACTATGGACTTCCATTACAGTCGACTATGACAGTACACCAGTCTTATTCTTATTCTTCTCTCTTGTTTAGGGAAATGGGTACGTTATCTTATGCAAGCCGGCAGAATGACATGGACACAGCACAGTGAAGTTGCACCCGAGAAAAAAAGTTGCACACCATGATGATGGAGACAGACTTGCGTTACTGTACCGGTCCAGTACATGCAGGTGGTGAAGCTATTACTTTTCTATTACGGGTGGCACTGAGAATACTCTGTTACAAGGGCTACTGCTTAATTAATTTACCTTTCACCCTACAGTGCAAATGAGTACTAGAAAAGGAAACTGAAGAAGCTAACTAATTTGATTATCTATCACTTCACATGGGACGTATTTAATGACAGATGAGATGACTTTAGGTGCTTTGCTTAATATTGAGTGAACAGTGATACACCCACACATGAATGACGTACTACAAGTAAACTAAAGTTATTAAGAGAGGTACGGAGTGTCCACCGTAATAACCAGATATATGCTGTGAATGCAAACGCAATACAAAGTACTGCTACTATTCATGGTAGTATTGGACACATTTACAATTTCTTTTCCTTGCCTTCCCTGCACTGGGACGGACGTGCGGGTGCGGTGGTACATGCTCTTCAAGGTAACACTTACTTCACCTGGCGACCATCTACTCTCTCTAGATACACATGTGCTATGTAAGAGTCAGAGAATACCATGCTCCAGGCATCCATTCAGTCAAAGTATACGCACACATACAGTTTCTGTTTCACCCACCCAGGCTGCTGTCCTTCCACCCATCCTTGCTTCATCATTGACCCAGCCATGCACCATACCATATTCTTTCCTTCCCAGCCACCTCTGGGTCCAAGCAAACACATATCGTTCTTCTTTGCCAGCCATCATACAAGTTCGCGTCCCACTTACTTACACCCTTCTTTCGCTTTTCGTTCATCCCATCCATCACGTTCGTCTAAGAACTTATTGGGATTCTTCTCACCAAAAACTTCACAGCTAAGTCGAAGTACATTTCGAGGAGGCTACTACCTGGTTGATTTGTAATTGTAATACACCCGTGCAGAAAGCACACTATGCAGTCTTCAATCTCAATAAGTAAGGAATATATAGCTTACCTGTTTCCGCCACCACCGTTTGATCCCCCACAGGAACGGCCACCAGCTCTTCTACCGCCGCCTCCTCCCCAGAGGCCTCCGAGTCCAAGTCCAACACAGCCACCTCCGCGCTGGCCCCGTCACCAGATGTTACACCTACAAAGTACATTTAAGAATGTTAGAATACACCACTCACTACTATATAATATTTGGTCTAGGAGAAATGTTAAAAAAACAGAATACAATGTAATAATTTGTGACTGTCTACTCCATAGTAAAAATGTCCCATTTTCCAGGGAAGGCTGTTGTCTTGCTGCACTTTTATGCACAACTGATGAATGCTTGCTTTTGATTTTTAACACGCACCACTTTTTCTCCTAACAGACAGAAGCTTGACTCCTGAGTCCTAAGAACACGACCAGGATCAAGTTCAAACTAGGTGAGAGTTCGGCTCGACCACAAGAAATGTGTCCAATTAATCGTCAGCACTAACCACTTTTCCGTTTACAGTTAAATAGTTTTATGACAAAGTAGATTTTAATAAATGTGTTTACTTTTAATAAAGCTTTTACACTTAAATAGACTCTGTGGTTTTTGTTCCTCTAGACTAGAGTGGATGAGCTAAAGGTTTTGGAATTTTTGCAAGCATGAGTGCCTCTGACACTTCTTGACTGTGCTGTGACTCCGTACTACTCTCTTGTCCTGCGTACGATAATCTAGAGATCATTGGGGATCTATAATCGGTGACTTCGGGAGCTGAATGACTCTGCCACACTATCTAGTCAGTAAGGAGACAGTGCATAGAGGTATTGCTGAATATAATGGGAGTCCAATGGAATTGCCAAATGTCCAATCTTAGTTAGCTACACAGACAGACTAATAAGAATAGTCTAGTAATACCACAGGGAGTCATATTCGAGGCAGGATAAGAATTTATATCCAGTCTACAAGAAGATCAAAGACGATTTAGAAAAAATCGAATGAGGAACGCTAGGAAAAAATATGTACTGTTTATTAAAATGTAAACTTACTGGGGCCAGCAAAGGAGCCCTCGCCTGCCCGATCCTGGCCTGCATCCTCAGCACCCTCCTCCTGTGTCCTCTTGCCCTTGGGGGGAGCTGATGTACAACATGAAAGAAAGAAAAACCAGAAAACATGGATGAGATTTTTCAACCAAATCAAACATTTCAAAAGAACAATAACAACATATTTTGGAAAAATAGCAAATAGATAGACAACTATTCCACGGGATCTATCTCATGTGGTATACTACGTTATTCGTATTGCCTGATTTGCGGAACGTTGACTTAGAAAGTTCCTATGTAACTCAATAAACAGACTACTAAAGAGGTTTGCCTAGGCCTGGCACTGCAGGCAGCAGTGCGCAACACGTGACAGACAAAGTCCATCCTGCTTGCAGATCAGTGAATACTCAAACTATCAATCCACCCGCCACCACCGCCACTATTTCTTCTGATAGCCATGTGACTGTCTAAAGGAAGGACTGGACTTCAGTCTGTTGGGGCTGATTTATAAGTCCCTTGCGGAAGTTGCGGCTGATTTTCCTCCATTGTTGCGTGCCTTTTCTGACGCAGCGGCAGAACAAAAGACTCGCCATGGTGTTGGTGCGGCGTATATATTAAAAAAAAAACACATATGGGCATATGGGCGATGCATCACGTTGTAAAGCCCTGCGCCATCAGGGGGCGTTCCGGCGCAAGGGAGGGCGTACCTGCGCAGGAACGAATCCTAAAAGTGGCTGAGGGAAATCTACAAGATGTCAATCAGTCACTTTTAGGACAATGATGCATGACTCAAACCCTGCGCGCTTGAACCCGACGTACGGCTTGATGCAGCATTGGGGAGATAGGGTACCCCAGAGCATTGCTGGAGCTGCGCCATCGTTGGCACGCAACTCCAGCAATGCGCTGCCTTTACGGCACAGATGCGTAAGGCTTCTGTGACGTTTTGGGCCAATGGGTGGTGGTGGCATGGCACACAATTACTGCCGCATCCCTGCTACTTTGCAGGGATGCGCCGGTAATTGAAAATATGACCCTTACTGTCTAGCATTACGCAGTTATTTTCTTTACAGTACACTCATACATAATTTCTCAGGCCAATGAAATGCTTCTGAACACAACATACAAAACAAAGAAGCATAGTAGCAAGCAAGGCTACTGAGAAGGAGAGCAGTGCACCTGAAAATGAAATGCATAGAAGATTTTGAAATATAATTTACCTCAATGTAATCGGCAGCATTATTGCTCTTGGTAAAGAACAAAGATTTGCAAATAACAGAGCAGGATAAAACAGAGTAGTAAATGTACTACTACTACTACTCACCAAGCCCGGGGACCTCTACGCCGAGCGCGTCCAGCAAGTCCCGCTCCCGGTCCATGACATCGGTCCAGCGGTGGGTGGCCTGGTTATATGTGCGCCGGACCCCAGAGATCTTGTACATGGCCCGGCACACCTTCTCCCACCGCTGGCGGCGCTCCCGGATGCCATAGCCGGTCGCGATCTTGCCGCCTCCCAGGATCGTCTTGGGGAGGCGGCACTGGACGTGGAAGATCAGTGCCGCCACTTCCTCCGCGCTGAAGATCTCCCTCGGGACCACTTGCTCCCCCCTTAAACGCCCGCACGGGAGCCGGGCACGGGGTGCGGGACCCTTCCCCTTCTCAGGGTGCTTCCCGGCTCCCTTTACCATGGTCTGGGCAGAAATAAACTTAAATGATAAAGAAGAAATAGAATAGTGAAGAAGAAAAGAAAAGAGTTTAAAAAAGTAGTTTAAAAGTAACTAAAAGCTGCAGAAAACACAAAAATATAGAGCTAGAAAAATAGAGGGTTAGATAATAAGTAAAATTAGATCAAAAAAACTTCAAACAAGCAAAGGATGGCAGAGATTGAGAGAGGATAGAGAAAGCATGCCCAGAACCATAGCAATGAATGAGAAACAAGATGGCCGCGCCCGTTCACGACCGCGTGGGTAAGTTCGCGCGAGATTTTCCTTGCGAGTACGCGCGAAATTGTACTAGCGAGCAGCACACTTTGCGAGATTACACATAGCGGGCGGAAACGGAATTACGTCACGCCAACAAGATGGCCGCGCCCGTGTACGACCGATAGGGTAACTTGGCAAACGAATAGCTAGAAGCGCCTCGCGAACACGCGCAAGATCACGCGAACATACACGTCGCAACAAAAACAATTTTGTATTCGCACGTATTCGCGGCTTCCGAAATCGATCTCGCACGGATTCGCGCCCCAAAAAACGCGCGAAATTGCAGAAAAAACGATTTTAGCTAAAATGAAAGCAATGAGCAGGTGCAAAAGTTCAAACTTAAACATTAGTAACATTCAAGGTAGTGCTTCCTGATGGGCCCCTCCAGAGTTTGCAACTATTCTATGACCCTGCTATGACCCAAACAGCAGGCTCATAGAATAGCACCATAAAGGTCCTGTGAAAAAAAAATTTCACTGCAACAAAAAGCAAATTACAGATAAGGAAGGAAGCAGGTGCCAGCCAGACTGGAACTTTCAAAATTACTGACACATTAATGAAACACAAATTAATTGATGGCAGTTGAAGAAGGGCAGGTGTGCTTGCTTTTTTCAACCACCATAATCTACAGTGATAAATAAACCTAATAGGTGCCAGTGAGGATGTACTAGAGGGTGGCATGGGTGTCCCAGAGGGTGGCAGTGGTGAAACAGAGGGTGCTGTGAACCTGTGATGATAAACCAGACGTAGAAACAACATAGTCGCGGCCGTTGCAAGCCGAAAAGTAAGTTCGCAATTGCGAACTTGTCCCAAAATCGGCGCGAACACGCGCCAACACAAAAAACGGAAAAATCTGCAAATCCGCTAGAGTTCGCGGATCTTCGCGGATTGCGAATCCGTAAATACGCAAGTTCGCGGATTGCCAATCCGCAAAATCCGCCCATGCTTATTTAGGACAGACCTAGCGAGCTATGGGATGGGCTCACAGACGGAGAGCCCCATGACACACTTCACACTCTGCACAGGGCCGTGCATACACACTGCGAGGCACCTACAGACACTTCACAACTAACAGACAACAAATATGGCAACACTGGGCTTCAGTTCTAGCATTTAGTGAGAAACTCAGAGCAGCGCCATTTTAAAAAGACAGAGGTCAGTCCCCCTAGAAAGTACAGCAAATGAGATTCTTCACTGGTAACGTTTGGCCAACGAGAGTTGCTCTAATTTTGATGGCGAGGCTTGGAATGCAAACAGTGCCGGATAGATTAACGTATCCTTCTTCGGGTTGAGAGATGATTGGAAGTTTGAGCTAGAGAGATTGGAAGCGGAAATGCGATGAGAGATATTTCGGCTCCGACTCCCAGTGCTGGTCATTGATTTAATTAAATTGTTGCCGGATGGATAACAAAAATTGGTGGTCTAGCAGTGACAGCAGAGAGGGACGGGGGTCACAATAGTGGAGGCACAAGGAACGGAATTTGGCAGTCAACTTACACATTTATTATTATTTTGTTTTAATTGAGCCTAAGTATGCCGAGTTGAAATCCCAATGTAAAAAAAAAAAAAAAAAATTATTATCGGCAGGGTACGCGTACCTACCCGAACCCAGCGATTAAAAAAATATATATAATAATTGGGGGGGGGGGGGGGCTTGGGGTTCCTTGTCGGACCCCCTGAGCAGTACTAGGGGGTCAGGGTGTTTCTAACCGGCCCCCTTTGCGTGTTTTCCAACTTTGTTTCCCTGCTTTCTTGTGCCTCAGTCTACCGAGGCACAAGATGGCTGCCAACACTTTCTGGTTTAGAGTGTTGACAGACAGTTAACAGCCAATTAGCATTCAGCTTGTGCTCTGGAAGGTACAGAGTACAGTAAGCTTACAGTAAGCTTACCGTAACACCTCCAATATATATATATTATTTTACTTTTGATTTACTCAGGAACTACTGAACGGATTTACACTATTTAACAAAAAGGCCCATCTGCGAACAGAACTCTACCGTTTTGCCAAGTTTGGTGTAATTCCTTTCAGCCGTTCGGGCTGTAGCCCCGGCTAAAGGTCCTATGGGAAATTGCATGGGGAAAACATGTTTTAGGACCCCCTTTTTTTCGGCCCCCGCTTCACGAATCACCCCCAAACTTTCAGGGAAGAAGCGGAGCGGAGCAGGCCATCTTCTTATAGAAATTCGTGAAGATTCGTCCACCGGCGCCAAAGTTATTCCAAATAAAGTCCACATTTGTAAAGCGCACAATCACCCGTAAGGGTCTCTAGGCGCTGGGGGCCGTCGGGAAGATTAAGCGAGCTATTGCCCAGAGTCACATGGTGCTGGGCTAACCTGCCGCCGGAGCCGGGGATCGATCCGTGGTCCACCAGATTCCAGCGTCAGTCGCCCTGGCCGCGGCGCCACACCTCTCCCACCAAATAGAATGTTGCGGATTTCCTATGGAAACTAGGTTTTAACTATAACTACCTACTGGCGACCAGTTAAATCCCACTGCACTTCTGAGCTGAAATTAGTTTATTTTATTGCTGAGATGATGCGTTTCGCCCACCACACTGGGCTATATATATATATATATTACCTACTGGCGGTCGCCAGTAGGTATATATAGTTAGGATTTTTTTCCTATGGGATTTTTGAAAATTCTATGTTGAATAACTTTGGCGTTTGAGGACGGAATTGGCTGTAATTTTCTGGAAAATGGAACATTTTGTTTCTGAGCAGCCCCTGAAATTTGGGGGGGGTTCGTCAAGCGGGGGCCGAGAAAAAAGGGGGGTCCCAAAACATGTTTTTAACATTGAGTTTTCCATAGGGCGGTTGGACTCACTTTTAGCTCGATCGGCTGAATGGATTTCCACGAAACTTGGCAAAATTGTAGGGACTGGTAGCCCGATGTGCCTTTGCTATGTCTCAAGATATATGCTCCAGTGGTTTTTACGAAAATTAACTTTGAAAAATATATATTGGGCTACATTGGGCTATATATATGTTGGAGCCCAAATGTAGCCCAATGTAGCCCAATGAAGCCCAATGAAGCCCAATATAGCCCAAAGATGGCCGCCAGAGACAAAAAAAAACAAATGTAGCCCAAATATCAGCCAGATGTAGCCCAACTATAGCCCAGTGACAGAATGTCCCAGAGTGTTTTAAAGAACAACTAGAACGCTAACAGTCTTACTTATGACAAAAGTATGGCACACTTGAAGTCATCTTGATTGGAATAAAGTGGTAACACTTAATACATTTAATTTGAAAAGGAACAAAGCAAGGGGTTTCATTTTGCCATAGAAATGTTATATATATATATATATATATATATATATATATATATTCACTGAAAAAACCATAGTTTATAGACCATATATAGTTAGGAATTAGCATTTACAAAACCTTGAAAATTCACTGAAAAAACCATAGGTTATAAACCATATATAGTTAGGAATTAGCATTTAAAAAACCTTACTTTACTCACACAAAACCATTGAAATTCCATATATAGTTAGTTGTACTATGCAGTTTGCCGCCATAACGTTTCAGCTCCTCCGAGCCTTGATCACATGACAACGTGAACCACTTAGACCACATCTTATAAAGTGTCAGTGCAAAATTAGAAATATATGTCGGTGGGTGGGTGGAACTCGTTGAGTTTCACCCCAGGGAATTCCGCTGAGTTACATGAAACCTTTGTGAGATTGTGTGGAGTTCCGCAAGCTGGAGGAATCGGAATGTACTGTTGCTCATGCTGATTTTTAGCACAAGGGGTTGTTCTGCACTGAAAAATCTGCACCAATGGCACGCCATGGTGCGGCAGCGGGAGCTGCTTCTTTGCTGCTGCTCAAAAAGATTTTCTATTCGAGAGGCAGCTTTCTCAACATGAACGGTCACAACTTCCCACGTTGAGAAAATCTCACTAGGGGATGCCAATTCTCACTCAAACAAATTCCCTTTAGTGAGCCTCTTGCAAGAAAAAACTTTGCCATGTGGCGGTTGGCTGAGTTTTGGCGGAACCCCGCATTACAAACATAACACGGATTATACATGACATCCCGAACTTCACTGGCAGAATAGAATCTATCACCCACTCCTAATATAAATGGAGTTAGGAATAGAAACTCCAGGGCAGATTTACAAGAAACTGACGCATCTGTATAGATGCATCAGTTTCCCTGCACCTGAGTGAAAAACCCTTGCCCCACTATAGATGCGCAGTATTTACAATACGGCGCACTATGGCAAAAGGATTGACAGATGCATCAGAAACTCTGACACATCTGTTGGTGGAAAGTCATGCATTGCTGGAGTTGTGTCGCAAGCACGACACAACTTCAACAATGCGTGTTATGGCCTATTTCCAATACACTGCTTCACTCCTTACACCTGCTTCAAGCAGGCGTAAGGTTTTTACGCAGTCGCGTCCTAAAAGTCACGCAGTGAAATCTTGTAGATTTCACTGCGTCACTTTTACGAGGCTTTCCTGAGTGGGAACGCCTATCCTGCATGCATTATACGTGAAGCAGGTATAATGTCACGCAGGGCTTTACAACGTGACTCATCTACCTAGATGCGTCACGTAGTAAATTTGCCGCATTTTTTACGCTGCCATTACGTCAGAAAAGTAACACAAAAGCAGCGTAAAAGTGACGCAAGGGGCTTGTAAATCTGCCCCTCCGTACCTATTTAACTGTCAATATTTTGGTCATGATATTGTGACCACTTGATATTCCTCTTTCAAGATTCAGAACCCACACCATGTCTGCTATAGCACTTCATTACATAGGCCTCACCACTAAAGATAGTTTCATTTTTACTGTTCTGTGTACACTGCCCTGCCTAACACATAACATTTTGTGAAGCTTTAGGGACCCTCTTTGTTTTTCTTCCTCCTTTAGCATTGTTTGTATTTGGTGATGAACCAAAGACCCAGCCCTCCCTAATGTTTTCAGTTCAGTCAATGATTTATTTACTTTCAGATATTCATTACACTCTCCTGGGTGTCATTAGAGAAAATCAGTAATAGGGAATTTCTGTTTCTGATTCCCCTAGTTATTCCTCATTTTAACCCCCAAGCAAGTCACAAAGGTGAAAAACACCAGACCGGCGGTGTTGCATAGGGTATCACAATTCGGAAGGGTTGGTAACTCAAGTTACAGACCTCATCGCAATTAGAGGGGCAATCACAATTATTTGAACAGAATCACAGACAATGTCACTTGGGATGCCGACTGCACACTCCTTTCGCTAATGAAAGCGCCTCCCAAATTATGCATCTGGTAATCCCTTTCCAGCTGTCAGTGCACAGAGGCATTGTTCCTGCTGCCTTGCTGTTTTTGTCTCTTGCTAATTCCTCAGTTTAGCATGCTTCTCATCGCCCGGGCTCGGGCGCCTGAAGACGGATACTTAATGGTATTCATTTCTATCTTCAAATATAATTACTGTCTGACTTTTTCCTGACATTTCAATTGTGCCCAGATCGCCTGATTCCTCTTAGCAAAACAAGGCTGGCAAGATATCTGAATACAATCGTGCTCACTGAGGTGATGAGAGTTCCCCAAACGGTTGGACGATTCCAACCAGCCGATGTGAAGGTGAGAAAAATGCCAGGGGCTTTTAAATCTCGAGAATGCAGACCGGGCAACTAAACATAATGCCACCATGCGTCACACGATATCATGTTCGTTCATAAGGTCACCACTATCAGACGGTGGCATATAATGCGAGTTTGAAACCTCTCTAGAGATAAGGGCCTCATTTATGAAAAGTGGTGCGCAGCGATGCGCCACTTCTCAGTGCTCCCTCCTTGCGACACCAATGATGCGTCATATTTACAGGACAGATACGTCAATATAACTGACGTATCTGTCAGAGCAAAAAGTGACGCATTGCTGGAGTTGTGTTGGAAGTCTGACACAACTCCAGCAATGTTCCTTTCACTTTGCCCCATGTGAAAGGGCCTGCATCACCCTTACGCCTGCCATGAGGTAGGCGCAAGGTTTTGACGCATTGGTGTCCTAGAAGTAGCGCAGCGAAATCTCATGGATTTTGCTGCGCCACTCCTATGACCCTTTCTTGCAGGGGTACGCCCACCCTGCATACATTATACCTGGCGCAGGTATAATGTAGAACAGGGGTTTACGTAGTGACGCATCTACCTAGGTGCGTCACTTCGTAAATATGGCGCAACATGGCACATTTTTTACGTCACAATAAGTGATGCACCGGTGGCACAAAAGTGACGCAGGGGATCATAAATGAGCTCCAAGGTGACCAAATACCAGGACATTTTGAAAAAATAGAAGAAGGACTACAATTTTACATCTACGGAGGGGCGCAGAAAGACAGCTCATCAACATAGTAACACTGAAGAGGCACTAAGAAAAAAAAAAAAATGTAATTTCTAAAGCCAGCATCATACCTGTTAAATAAATTGCTTACTTACAACAGCTGTTAACTAGCACAGTTAGCTTTACAACACCTAAAAGGTGCCTCTCACTGTTTTCACTGAGCACAGCTAATGTCCATCGGGGCTTTGCAACCTCCCAAGGATATCAGTGGGTGCCTCTGAAGCGTGTGATTTATTTTTTTTTAGGTTAGATTGGCTTGTGAACAGTGACTTGCACAAAGTCCTCCCCCTTTCCATGGCCACGCCCCAG
Source organism: Lissotriton helveticus (assembly GCF_964261635.1). NCBI lineage: Eukaryota > Metazoa > Chordata > Amphibia > Caudata > Salamandridae > Lissotriton > Lissotriton helveticus. The sequence continues at coordinate 324,298,538 of NC_136068.1, forward strand.
AAGCACTTATATGGCTCGGTGGTACAGGGCTCAAGGCTCGGCCCACCTGGTTCCTCTGTCACATATGAGTTATTTTGCTGTTTGGAATATCTGGGTGCACTGGGCAACTAACCCCCTTTCAATTTTTGAAACCGATTGTGCCTGCACCAAAGTTTAACGCCTAAAAACCAATAGGCACTAAGGAAGAGATCATAACCTTCTCAAAGAAATTCTCAATTTAAAGAAAAAAACCTTGCCCTTTAAAAACAGCGACTAGAGCGAACAAGCATTTGCAATGCAATAGGTCTCGCATTTGGAAAGTTTGAGCTATTGGTCTTGTAAATGACACCATCTTTATTTATGTGTTGGTTTTGAAAATAGCGAAATTAATAGCTTTGTCATTTACAATGTCAATACTTTTAACTTTTGCAAATGTGACACCTATAGCATTTGTAATGCAACATGTTTTGTATTTACGTGACTTAGATGTATTGATATTACAAACAAGAATGGCTGTTAATTTTTTTATAATTAATACTTAAATAAAAGTTATTGCAATTTAATAATGGCAATAGCTTAAACTTTTGTAAATAACTTTTGCGAAGATTATGTTCAGTGTATTTTATAGTGACGAAAATCCAAGAACAGAAGTGAAATATTAACATCTTTTTGTGACATTTGTAATAAAGCTTGAAACATTGAGAGAACATATTTGAACCAGTTGTTGTTGAATGGTTGCACAGATTGATGCTGTGGTGGCGCGGATTGATGTGGTGGCGACAAGTGATGCTGTGGCGTTCAGTGATACTGTGGTAGCGCATAGTGATGTTGTGGTGCCCCTGAGTGATGCTGTGGTGCCCCTGAATGGCCCCTGAGTGATGCTGTGGTGCCCCTGAGTGATGCTGTGGTGGTGCGATCGATAGAGTGACGGCGATAGAAAGATAGACAGAGTGAGGGCGATCGATAGATAGAATGATGGCGATAGATAGAGTGAGGGCGATAGATAGACAGAGAGTGTGAAGGCGATAGATAGAGTGAGGGCGATAGATAGAGTGAGGTGGCCTCGTGGTGGACGTGGTGGTGGTGAACATGGTAGTGGTGGAGGACGTGGTGGTGGATGTGTTGGTGGAGGACGTGGTGGAGGACGTGGTGGTGGACGTGGTGGTGGACGTGGTGGTGGAGGTAGGGGTGGTGGAGGTAGGGGTGGTGGAGGTAGGGGTGGTGGAGGTAGGGGTGGTGGAGGTAGGGGTGGTGGAGGTAGGGGTGGTGGAGGTTGGGGGGGGTGGAGGTGGGTGTGGTGGAGGTGGGCGTGGTGGTGGTGGTGGACATGGTGGTGGTGGACATGGTGGTGGTGGACATGGTGGTGGTGGATGGGGTGGATCCGGTGTTTGTGGACGTGGTGGTGGATGTGGTGGATGCAGTGGTGGTGGAGGATGTGGTGGTGGACGTGGTGGTGGTGGACATAGTGGACGCAGTGGTGGTGGATGCGGTGGTGCCCAATTTTCAGAGGGGACTGGCCCCTTCACCCAGCAATAGTTGTGTTTACACAACAGAGCTGCTGGTTGCTCTGCCAGTTGTTGTCAAGGGTTGTTTGGGTTTAGAAACCGGTTCTGTGGCACTTCAAACAAGGTGTGCGTAAACAAGCACTTTGTACTTATAGCCCTTTCTTATGAGAAGCAAAGCTGGCAGTCTCTGTTACTGACAGCCTTGCGTATCGTAAGCAAGGCTTATACGTACAAAGTGCGTGTTTATGCACCGCTCCAGTTCCCAGCATTGCAGGTGGGTGAGGAACTACACCCACATTACGCAGCTGCTGCTACTTAATGGTACTCACTAAAGACATCTCACCCAAGTCTGTGGATATTTTAGCTCCCTTCACGTAAACCCACAAAATAAACTAATAGACACGAACACTGCCAAGAACGCCATTCACCTCAAAATTAAAAAATCTCCACATTAAGCAAGTCACACAGCTTAATCATCGTGTAATATACAAATGGCATTTAAATGTGTACGCATGAGACATACAACCATTTTGGTTACTTTGGCTGAGAGACAACTGGATATATTGTGCAAGAACATCACCAGAAGCACCTCATCACAGTGATCGGAAGTACATGTACTTGACGTCTTTCAATACCCATGTAGAAGAGTTATACAAAAGCAGGTTTTTTTTTAAATATATGTACTGTTCAGTTTCCAGGGCTTTAAACATGTGCCATTCACTGACAAGTCCCAACACCATTATGAAATACGATGATACAAAAATTAACTGCGACTAGTACAATATTGTGCAAGAACATCACCCAAAAAAATGAAAACATATTTCACAGTGGGGACGCCACATGAGAACCTCAAACGCTCAATACCAAACGGTTAAGGCGCTTTAGGAGTGTACCAGAACCGGACATTCTGTATTGTGACTCAATTCTGCCTGTGCTTAAGAACAGAACCCGTAAAATGTTATGAGCCTTTAAGGTTTAGCAAGGGGAAGAAGATGTCCGTTTTATGTTGTGACATGACACAATCACAGTCTACGAATGTACAGCGTGTCCTTCATGATGTGGCTGCAATGGTTCTTTCAGGACATAAAACACAGTTTTGGACACCTCCCCGCAAGCCATCGCGCAACGCTGGCCAAGTCCCCTTTCAAAAGCCTTTGTAACAAGTCTAGTGGAGGTGCCACGCAATCAATGGTCCATCGGGACGGTTTGGGACAACGTGCAAAGCGCCTACCTGAAAATGATGCGCCTTGTGGCTCATCGCACACTCATTTTGCTCCTCCGAGCGGCTGGGTTTACGCAGCAGAGGGTGCAGCTCGGCGCAGGCCAGCAGCTTCAGCGGCCGCCACAGGCCACCTGACCTGGATTGACCCCCCAGGAGGGTGGCCAGCAGTGCGGGGCCCCATCCAATGTCCAGCGCCCGCCGGCCCCTTCGGCAGGGCTCCTCCTGCCGTCTCTGGCTGGACTCCTGGCACGTCATCAGGCAAAGTATAAATAACGGAAGTTCCGGAGCGTCACGTCGTGGGGCGGGACGTCCGCTTTTTGCGGAAAGCCCGGCCCACGGAGAGCAGCGGTGGCGCGGGGCTCCCAAGCATGAGGGAAGCCCCGCATGTGGTGATGCGGCGGAGAAAACACCAGGGGAGTGCGGAGCCTGTAGAGCGCAGCGAGGCGACGCGACAAAAGAACACGGTGAGTGGAGGGGGGGGATAGGTGTGTGTGTGTGTGTGCGCATGTATGTGCGTGTGTGTGTGTGTGCGCGCGTGAGCCCATGAGTGGTGGGGGGTGCGTGCGTGGCTGTGTGTGTGCACGCGCGTGAGCCCGTGGGGGGGGGGGGGGGGGATGTGTGTGTGCGCTTGTATGTGCCTGCATGTGTGTGCCTGTGTGTGTGCCTGCCGGCGTGTGTTTGCGCGCTTCAGGGAATCTGAGGCAGGAGATGTGCACGGCGCTGGCCTGGACGTGCGCGTCCACAGATACCAATCCCCGCGCTTGTCCGACCCCTGTCTCAGATTCCCAGGAGGCGGGCAACATTAGTTGTCGAGCTGGACGCAATTCAGCTCGACCTAAAAAAGGATCCCACTTTGCTTTGCCGTTAATGCTGAAAGGCATACTTTAAGGTTCTTTAAGACCTTTACCATCAAAAGATATACGCAACAGCATTTGCAAAAAAACCCATTATGATGTTTGCATTACTTACCCAGTATATTCTCCCAATTTGCTTTGATCATGAGGTCACTGCTTTGTACAAGCGCAGCCTAAAGCTTTTCATATTTTCCTGTATATGTGCCCGTTATTACTTACTTTAAGCTTAGAGTTGATCAGCAGCCCTTGTTGAAGGAGGGACCTAGCAATAGCCTGGCCCATGAACAGGCTGTTCGTCTGATTTTAGGGCCTACCAAAGGTGATTAATATAGCAGTACCACTCATGCAAATAATGGAGTTTCTTTCTACATTTTTGCATCCTGAGGAGTGGAGGCAATCTCAACTCTAAGTTTCTAAAATTCTGCATGAAAATTTTGACCACGACTCAAAACTTCTGATTGTTGCCTTTTCTGCTTTCTTTTCATTCTGCATGCCTCCTCTCTATGAGAACAGCCTACTTTAGGGCCATGTCTGTCTGAATCTCTGCTATTGTATTTTCAGCAAATTTCTAACATCTCATTTCAAAGATCATAACCTGTCTTTCTTTGAAGGTTAAACCTTGCAATCGAGCAATACCCACTTTCTTCTAACTGACCTACTAATCCCACCAACCATTTGCATTACCTCACATACCCCCCCCCCACTAATGATCACACCTAATCGCTACTAATTTAATCCACTGCAGAGACACTGAAATAAACACACAGAATTGTCTCCTTCAGAGCACAAGACAAATCCAAATAATAAACACTGCATTCATCATTACATTTTGGGTCTGGACTAGTGTGTTGACCAGTGTAAAGCACTTTAACACCTCGTAAAGAATAGTAAGCACTATATAAATGAAATCACAAGTGAAAAACTCTGCTGCTCCAGTAACAGACAGAAAGGCCTATGGGTGGGCATAAAAGAAATCACATTGATGCAAGTCTTGAAAAAAAATTGGCAGCATTATTTAAAACTTCTGGCAGCTGTTGAATTAGCGGATAACAGCATGTTTCTGCTACAACTTCCTAACTAAATGTCTCACTGAAACAAAAGTATGCTAGCTCTGAAGTCAAAATAAAATATAAGCCACTTTCCAGAATAATGTAGTGACTAAGAGAACATCCTTGACACCCACTGTTCAATATTTACGTGTATTGCAGTCCAACAACATTGTCCATTTCAAATAGCATGCTGATGACAAACATCAAAATTCAAATGGAGAAAACAACGGGAGCAAAAACAAAGATCACAGGCTGCTGTAAACCACGTACAGTAAGTAGTGCATGAAGAAATAGCTTGTCTGCGCCAAGGAGCACAAAAACCTTTTAATTACAGCCAGGTATCTCAAAAGGAACCTACCTAGACCCTCAATCTGTAGGATAAGGGCAACACCAACACCTGTCTGCAGAGTGGGAAACATCTAGGTAATCTTTGATTTCACTTTTCTTTGTAATCCAACATAATACAGCAACAAAGGGAACGAACAATCAACTGGATATGCTCCAAAAAGGTAAGAGCTGTCTTTTTAGCGCTGTGTGCACACAACACAGTGTAGGTAGGGCCGGACCACTCCTCAACAATGATCCCAAGAACAAATAAATAAACGATACTTGGAACAGATCAGAGCTGCAAGACAGTGCTTTCGCCTCAATAACACATGGAAACAGCCTGGAATTAGCTTCTTTGGCCCCCAGCAGGGAAACCTCGAGTTCAAAACCATCCACAATATGCAGAAAGCATTTCCACAGAGGAGCCAAATAACCTTAAACCAAAACAACCCCAAAAAAGTCTGTGCCATGCTGCAACCAAACTTGGAATCTGGATGTCAAATCAGCAGTCCGTCAAAAAACATCCAACAGGACAAGACATAGCTGGGTCACTCCTGGTAAAAGGCCCCTCCCTCCCTGGCTCTGCACAGCCATAGAACCCCACTCACAGGTCAGGCAAGTCGGTAGGAGCCAGCCAATCAAAATAGGACGGTACCCGACAGATCATAACAGGTAAGACGCCCTTGGCTAAACAACTGCCGCACCACAGCCTAAGGACCCAAAAAAACTATGTGGAGTTCAGGACACTCAAAGACAGCTGCCTGAACGAGCAGAGCCGACAGACGCTGCCTCTTGCATCGTACTAAAAGGCACTACACAACTTAAATACTGAAGTCATGTATCCCTGTCTATACCTCGTAGCGACTACTAGTGCCTCCCCATATATGCGTTTGTCAACACTATGTGAGTGCCATTACCGCAAGATAGCCTGTTAGCACTACACGTCTAAAGCTACTTTCTGCAGCCACCTTTGCAATCTGTACTGCATTAAAAGATACCCTCCTCTTCTCCTCACATTCTTCTGTAATGTGTGCCCCGTTAGAAAGTGCACGCAAAATGCACCTTCAACCCTCCTCTGTGTAAGAAAGGACAACGTTAGCCTGCGCACCTGCCTCCATGAGAGGAGTAAATGCCCGCTACTTATGCCACCCACAATCCTGCCAGTCAGCCCCCGCAGCCTTGATAGCATGGATAATAGCAGAGATCGCATGAGAGGGGGCTCCAATGTTGGGCCAAGCACATCCTTGGGAGAGAATGAACATTTTGCCAGCCAGTCACCAGCAAGGACAATATCTCCGAGAGCGCGAGGCGCCCCCTGCCCTGTACAGGTGTCAGCTTTAGACCGCTGGCTGCCCCTCTATTAGACTCCGTCCTCTCCACAGGGCCTAGCGCTCTGTTTCTGTAGGAGTTTCAGGACTCCCTGAAGGTCACACAGCTCCAAGATCACTTATTAACTCTTTACTGCGCATTTGAGCGGTGAATGACTACCCCACAACCCCGGCTGCAAGGGGGGAAGGGAGGATGGGGGAGGGGAGGGGAGGATGGAGAAGGGCAAGAGAGCACCCACCTGTGCTGTATGTCGGCCGAGTAAACTCAACCCCACCCTTCACAGAGCAGGAGAGAGTTCCGACCGATCTGCTCCAAGTTAACTATTATTTACGCTCCGGGGTCTTCGCATCTCCAAGGGGTGCAGGTGTATTGGAGAACAAGGGTAGGGCTCAATGCTGAAGGTGTGGGAATGCAGTCTGGGGCAGCTAGTTTCTCCGTGGGGTGGGGGGCGATGGGCCGTGCTGTTCGAGGATTTAAGGACGTGCACGAAGAGGAGAGACCAGCCTTTCACAACCCCACCCCCTCCTTACCTGGCTTTCTCCTCCCGAAGAACCAGAGGTTCGGGCCCCAGGGCTCCTCTTGCGCTGGGCCTTGCCCATGGCAGGAGGGCGCTCTCACATGGTGGGGGGAGCTGCAGCGCCACAGGGGCCGAGCGGCACGGGAGCAACAGCCTGAGCGCTGTCCCTGTACACCCCGCCCTGCGGAGGGAGCAACAACCTGCAAGTTCCCCTGCGGATCCACCGTGCAGAGAGGGAGGGGCCGTGCATCGGCACAAGCTGAAGATCGCCGAAGACAGCCGACCTCCGAGTCTGCCTGCTGCCGAGACGGACCTGCTGCGAGGACACGTGGAAAGAGCCCGAGAGAGAGAGCTCGACCTAAAGAAAAAAATGGTAGCGGACCAGAGAGGGAGCATCTCTAAAAGGAGTTCTGCCTCCTGATTGGCTGTAGAGGAGCCGACGCGGGAATCCTGATTGGCTGTAGAGGAGCCGACGCGGGAATCGAAACCTGTGGTGCGCGCGCACCAGAGGAGCGGGGGCAAGGGAGCGCGAAGACGCCGAGACGAGGTAGGGGATGTGCGTGTAAGCGCCTGGGGTTCTCTGTGTATGTGTGTGTGTGCGTGTGTGTGTGTGTGTATGGGGGGGTTCTGTATGTATGTATGTGTGTGTGTATGCGGGGGGGGCTGTATGTGTGTTGTGCATGTGTTGTGAAGAGCCTGTTGATGCGCGCGACCTGATCCCGGCAGGCTGCTGCTGCTGCTGCTGCGTGCGCGTGACAGTCTGTTGTCCTCTCCGGCTCCCTTTCAGTCCTTGAAAGCCGGAATGATAACAATAGTCTCGCTCTGCGACAGCAGGCCTTTGGCCTGCAATCGCAGGGCGAGACCTAAAAAGGGTCTATCTTTTGAAGACTTCACCCAATTCCTGTAAAAGGCTTATGTGTCCCGAAATAGAGATGTGCTCCATCATGAAATGGCTGTAGATGGACATGGTAACGAATCCACTGCACTGGAATTGACAATTCCTGGAGCATCAGTAATTGTGGGAGGGCTGTCGCAGAGGTCTCAGAATACCAGTAGGATGAGTAACTTCCATTGTTGTCCAAATTTGGAATTGCAGGCGCATCTAAACTTTTTGGGGAAAATCCATCTTCAGCAGGTGCACACCAGTGCTTAATTTGTGCAGGTACTTGCAGGTTGGGCCCAGTGGAACTTCTTTTTAGGGGTATGTAAGTATTCCTTCTAACAGTCTTTGATCCAGACAAAAAGAAAGAAAAACACAAATGGCGAAATAAGGAGGAAGAAAAAGACAGAAGACAATGACAAAGGGAGGCAGCAGGTATAAAAAAGAACATGCAAGAGTGAGATAAAGGGGCAAGAAATTACTGTTGGGGGTTGAAAGAGGCATGAGATGGAATGAAGACTGTCCACCCTTGGTTTTTGACACCCTCGAAATTCATAGCACTGGCTGCGAACTTCTGAGCAAAACTTTGGCACCAGCACTTATCCTTTTACAAATCAGGCACTGATGCTATTGTGACAAGGGTTCTGGAACAATAGTTAGCAAAAAAGACTGGACTTTGGGGGAAGATGCTTGTCTAACTTTTCAGAACAATTTATCTAATTTCCTTCACCACTCTACATCGTTTCTAACATATTTCTTTAAATTAAAAAACGTTTTATTTAACCAGAGCAACAGTTTTCTTTCATCTGCTGTTTAAGTCTTAAAAGTTTGAAGTGGAGTCCTGAGGCTAGAACCTCAGTCACAGTCTAAAACTATCAACTACAAAACTGAAGGGCATATTTAAAGTTTGGGAGTTGGGATATTACTCTACATTACAAGTACCACAGGATATAATGCACTTGTAGCACAGCAGAGGGGACATCCACCATGTTTGTAAGGGAGAAGCCAGTCTGACAAATTCTAAATAAGGCTCTAAATGTCAAACTGGAGAAAGCGTTTGATTTTTTAAAACTAGAGATGCCCATGTTTTACTTCTACCACTCCCCCTGCACCCCCTTCCTTCCCTCTTTTGTTTAATTTCACTGCTTTGAAATTTCCTCACAGTACCCTGCCCACTTTATAGCAACCACTGGCACTAAAATGCCACATAGTCTTCAAACATCCCATTCACATGGTCCGAATCAGAGAGGGGTGGTAATCTCCAATTGTAGGACACTAATTTAGGGAAGCATGGTGATGTATAATATGTAAAAACAAAACTGGGAATAAACATACTTATAGATTTCCGATGATTATTTTGATTCTAAAAATGTCTATAGATGTCCCAGGAGGCCAGCACATGGGAAGTAAGACCCCTGTATCCCAGTACATGTATAACAGAATACTGAATTCTTTCGACAGTGAAGTCTAGTTAACAGGTGTTGGACCCGGGCCTTTGTGGCTGGTTCACCCCTGAACTTTTTGCTTTTGATGGCGTTCATGATTTCTGGCTTGGCGCACTTTTTCCCTGGGTCCCAGAGTAAAGTGCGTGCGTGTGGTGAGGCTGGCCTGCCCTCCCATAGGAATGCATGGGGAATGTGTGTGTCCCTGGTAGTTCCTGATGCGTGGGGGGTGCAGGCTCGAATTTGGTATGTGCGAACTCGTGAGAGTGAATGCTTCGCAATGATGTATGTGGCATGATTGTGTCTTGTGTACAAATGCCACTTCTAGACATTGATGTATGTGTGCAGTGAGGGTGCTGGGGCGTGATTGGCTGGAGCTGGCTGGCAAGCCTGGCTCCAGGAAGTCTGGATGGGTCTGCCCAGGAGTGAGTGGAGAGATCAGCATGAGTGATGTGTGGGAGGGCTGCACCTGGTTCCTGATGGGGCTGGGCTTTTCCCACACAATGCTGGCTCCGCCCCCCTGTGGTGCGTCTAACGACCCTAGCCTCCCCAGTGAATGAAAGGGGCGGTTGGGCCATCAAGGGGGCTGCTGCTGTGGCTGGGCGCCAGGAGGACCGCCACTTGGACTGCCTCCCTGCCTGGAGGCCCAGTGAGCTGGCTCTGGGCCCAGCCTTGCCCCCCTCCCTGCCTAAAAGAACTTTGCTGAACTCTTTGTTCCCTTAAGCGCTAGGAACGCTTGATTCCTGCTTATAGCGCCTGGGATCGCTGTCTTTTAGTGTTTGGGAGCGGATATTTACCCCGCATTTAGCGTGGGGGAAAGCAGGTGCCCACCCTGCGTGTTGCTGCTTGTTCGCAGCTGCCCATGCCGCATCTGTGGCCGTTCTTATTGCCCCGAGCGAGTGCCTACCTCGCTTTATATTTAAACATGGTGTTCTGCCGTGAAAATCACCGCCACAGCCCCGGGGGCCACGGAGAAGCCGAGGGAACCACCGCTGACGTCACCCGGGAGCCGCGCTGCCATTGGTTCAGGCTGCGGGAGGCTCGCCGGGCGACCTGCGCGGTGATTGGCTGCCAGAGAAGCCGAGGAGAAACCAGGAAGCGGACGGGAGGCCACCCCGCACTCCTGCCGGGAAGAAGAAGGAACCGTCCTCTGGCGAGGCTCTCTCGAGGAGAGAGCCCTGCCACCGCCCCCCAGAAGAGCCCAGCGGAGAGGAGCCGACGCCGCGAGGAGCCGCCGCCTCAGACAGCCGGTGAGTGTGGGCGGGCTCCGGGTCGCTCCTATGCTCAGAGGAGCGCCGTGGGCAGGTTGGTGTGCTCAGAGCAGCCCCGTTGGCAGCGGGCCGCTCCCATGACCCCGCGGGCATTCCTAGATTGAGCCAGAGAGGCTCTTGGGGGCAATTGCTGATTCTGAGTCCCCCGAGCGGGACTCCAACGAGGGGGCCATTCTTGTGTGGAGCCCTGAGAGGGCTCCGGGGGCATTTGTACTTACGAGCTGCAAGGCTCGAGGCGGCATTCCTGTGTTTTTGAGTCCAGGAGGGACTCCAACGACGGGCGCAGTTTGTGTTCGAGCCCAGAGAGGCTCGTGGGGGCGCATTTAATTCTGAGAGCACAGAGAGGCTCAAGAAGGCGCCACATGTGTTTTGAGAGCCCAGAGAGGCTCTAGGGGGCATTTCCTTTGTTGAGCCCTGCGAGGCTCCCAGACCATATTTGTTTTAGATCCCCAGAGAGGCTCTGGAGTGCCATCCTGTTGTTCTTGAGCCCACGAGGCTCCAACGTTGCCCCTTGATGACACAGCTTGCCAGCATTTTGTGGGCAGCTGCCACGTTTAGGCCCCTGACATTGGGACACAGGGCGTCCTAACCCCAACAAGGCCAGAGGGCCTAGGGACTGCCACAGGTTGTGGCTCATGTGAGTTTTGCGCAATTGCTTGTGCTTGCACCTCTGAATGTGTTTTGACGCATCATGTGTTTTCCTTCCTTGCACCTCTGAATGTGTTTTGATGCATCACGTGTTATTCCTTTTGTTTACAACGCTGAATGTAGGTTCTGCATCATGTGTTTTCTTTCCTTACATCTCTGAATGTGTTTTGATGCATCATGTGTTCGATTTCCCTACACCGCTGAATGTTAATGCATCATGTGTAATGTTCCTATGTTTATACCCCTAAATGTTGGTGATTCTTAGGTGGTTGTTTTTCTCCTAGTACAGGTGTTGCTAGTGAGGTCTTGGTTCCCTGCGCAAAATTTTCCTAAGGTGGTTAGGGTTGCGTAGGAAGTACTTACCCTTTACCAGTCATTACTGGTTGTGTGCTAAATTGTGCTACATTTTCTATTTTGTTCTACAAAGTGTTCTATGTGCTAATTACTATTCCTAAAAAGTGATGATTCCTGACAGTGGTCCATGTGGCCCTGTCTTGTACATATCCCCTGTAAATTCTGCCCGTGCCTTTTGGCACATTGTAAAATGTGTGTTCTTATCTAATGTGTTTTGGTATAATACAAAGGCTATTTTTATATAACCTTGTGTGGAGTTTCCTTTGTGATGGGCCTTGGGAGTTGTTGCTGGGTGCGCGCGCAAACACTTAACCTACATAGCCTCCAAGTTTAGCCTGGCTGCTCGCGTCACGTTACCTAGAGGGTGAGCAGGGGTTATCTTGGTGTGTGACTCCCTTGCCCTGACGTGGGAGTGGTGGTCTCTGACTGACGTTGGCGCAGGCCTTGGCCAGCCAGAGATCCCGTTTCTAACATTGGTGGCAGGCGGTGAGGATCCGGATTTGTGTTTGCGTTGTACCGCAGTGGCAACGGGCCACACTACAAAACTCTGCATTTTAGATAATTACATGTTGGGGATTATTGTCCTTTGAAGTTCTAGTATTTATTTTTCAAAGAGTGTCCAGTACATTTGTCCCCTGCTCTGCTCCCAGAGTTTGGTACCTGTGTCACGTGTGGTCAGGTTGAGAAGTCAGGGGTGGTAAAAACTACCTTACCGGTCCGAGGGGGGGGGTGTGCGTGGATGAATGGCGTGTTGCCTGGACGAATTAGTGTGAGTTCTCTTTGGTAGGGAGCTTACTGAAATACATTGAACTGTGTACTCTTGCTTCAGCTCTGACAGTTAAGTCCCCTGTGTTGCTTGTGTCTGTGAGCATCCTGTCAAGATGGAATCTCCTTTTAACCTCTGAGGTCTGTTTAAGTACAGTATGCATGAGTTGGTACAGTTTTGTGAGGAGAGAGACATCCCAGTGAATGAGTCCGACACCCAGTCCAAGCTTAGGGATAACCTGATCCTATGGCAGAAGAATGACTGGGAACGTGAGCACAGTGAGAAAGATAGGGCCCGGGCCGCACGCCATGAGGTTGGTGGGTCTGAGGGGAGCCCTGAAGAGTCTGAAGAGGAGGATGAGGATGACAGTGAATGGGCATTAGCAGATGGAGAGGACCCCATGGATAGGGAGTCCCTTGCTGGGTCCAGTGTCAGAAGTAGCACCCCATCCCTTCACCCGGTCCCCAGATGAGTGGTTGAATAGGAGGGGAGAGAGGGAGCACCAGCTGGCTATGGAGAAGCTCAGGTTAGAGCATGCCAGAGAGATAGCGCAGCTGGGTGTGCAGGAGAGGATTGCAGAGGCTGAGAGGGCCTTGGCCAGGGAGAAGATAGCTCTAGAGGGTAGGTTATCCCCTGACCGCAGTCATAGTTTTCTGGATTCCCCAGGGAGGGTTGGATCCAGTGGTGGCAGCAATAGAGAGTTTGGTGCGGGAAGTGCCATGCCCCGTTTCCAAAGAGTGGTACCTTGTTCCCGAGAGGACATGTACAGATTGAAGTTCAGGGGCAGTAGGAGACTGCCTCACCAGGATTGGGCGGACTATGTGGATGATTGTCATGATGCACTGCTTGATTGGCTAGAGGTTCACGGGGAACCTGATCTTGAGGGACTGCTCAACCTGGTTATCAGAGAGCAGCTGTTCAGTTGTTTTATGCCAGAGTTACGCCGACACCTGTCGAGGGATGACTATGTTAGTCCTTGGAAGCTTGCAGAGGAAGCAGACCGCTGGGAAGGTGCCGGAGGTTCTGACACGTCATGGGTGAGTGAACCCGAGAGTAGTGGGTCAGGTATCTTCCAGACCAGTGTGGTGGAAGAGGCTCAGAGTAGCCCAGCTAGGTCCCAGTGTAGCGAGAGGGGTGTAGGGGCGCACGTCTTGTCTCAGTGGAGTAAGAGTGAGAGGGGGACTGAGTGTTCCCAGGTGCCCGAAACCCAGTCTCAGAACCTGGATGGTTTCTTGAGGGAACAGCAGGTTGGGGGCCTAGGCTGTCCTGTTAGACCCCTTGAGGGGGATCTCTTAGTGTCTAGAGAACCTGGAGTATCTTTAAATAGTGTTCCAGTGGTTCAGGTGTCCGGCAGTGCCACTTCCGTTGGGGGGGCACAGAAGTCCGAAGTGAGGAGTGAATGGGGGGATATGTTCCCCAGTGGGAGAACCAGTGGGTCAGGGACAACCCAGTTGGGCGAAGTTCCCGTTTAGTGACCATGGTGACACCACTTCTGTTCTGGGGGGTCTTCCCACACTGTCAGGTGGACAGGGGACGGGAGATCTGCGCCAGACAGACAGTCACACAGCACATGAGTCATGTGTTAGCCTCAGGGGGATGGTGAGTGAGTCCCCAGAAGTCCTAGAGTGCCAGGCAATTATCCCACCTAGGGGTTTAGACCGAAGGTTGGGGGGCCAGGTTCAGGATCGGCCTGACCTGAAGGGTGGGATGTCTGTAAACAGAGTCCTAGCCAGTGCTTCTTCCAGGGGTACCTCTCCAGTTGGGAAGGTGCAGAACTCTGGAAGGGGGTGCAGAGGGTGGGAGAGCCCGCCTCTGACCCCGGTGCAACCTGAGGGGTTAAACCCTGGGTTGGAATGGCGTTCTAAGGGTACCCCTCGCAGGAGGTGGAGGAACCCTAGAAGAAGAGGTAGGGGGAGGACAGCCTTCCCTGAGACTCCTGGTCCGCCTGAGGGTGTAGACCCTAGGCTGGAGAACCAGAGGCAGTCTAGCCCTGTCTTGCAGACAGGAAGAGTGGAGAATGGCCACTATGTGCCAGGGGTTACTACCCCCCCACTCTGTGGATAGGCAAGGACCGGTGGCATCTGGGTGGCACAGGGTCTGATCCTGGCCGCAGACAGCTTGGGAGTACCAGTGGGGTAGCCCAGTTTTTCCAGATGGTGGTTTTAGAAGAAATCCCAGGGGTTCACAGTGGCGTGGAACAGGACGGTGTCCCGGCAGTGGCGGGCCCGTGTCCGTGTTCTTTCGCCCAAAGCAGGGAAGCCCATCACGGTGCTGATCGGTCTACCCTGCGTTTTGCCTGGAAGGGGGTTGTGTTGGACCCGGGCCTTTGTGGCTGGTTCAGCCCTGAACTTTTTGCTTTTGATGGCGTTCATGATTTCTGGCTTGGCGCACTTTTTCCCTGGGTCCCAGAGTAAAGTGCGTGCGTGTGGTGAGGCTGGCCTGCCCTCCCATAGGAATGCATGGGGAATGTGTGTGTCCCTGGTAGTTCCTGATGCGTGGGGAGTGCATGGCTCGAATTTGGTATGTGCAAACTCGTGAGAGTGAATGCTTCGCAATGATGTATGTGGCATGATTGTGTCTTGTGTACAAATGCCACTTCTCGACATTGATGTATGTGTGCAGTGAGGGTGCTGGGGCGTGATTGGCTGGAGCTGGCTGGCAAGCCTGGCTCCAGGAAGTCTGGATGGGTCTGCCCAGGAGTGAGTGGAGAGATCAGCATGAGTGATGTGTGGGAGGGCTGCACCTGGTTCCTGATGGGGCTGGGCTTTTCCCACACAATGCTGGCTCCGCCCCCCTGTGGTGCGTCTAACGACCCTAGCCTCCCCAGTGAATGAAAGGGGTGGTTGGGCCATCAAGGGTGCTCCAAAACCAGCTGCGACTGGTTCTTCCCCCACCCTGCACCCTGAAACAAAGGATTTTCTGGTATAAGAAGGGGCTGTGTCCCCTTAGAAAATGTTCTCTTCCAGGATCCTAGCTGAGGGGGCTGCTGCTGTGGCTGGGCGCCAGGAGGACCGCCACTTGGACTGCCTCCCTGCCTGGAGGTCCAGTGAGCTGTCTCTGGGCCCAGCCTTGCCCCCCTCCCTGCCTAAAAGAACTTTGCTGGACTCTTTGTTCCCTTAAGCGCTAGGAGCGCTTGATTCCTGCTTATAGCGCCTGGGAGCGCTGTCTTTTAGTGCTTGGGAGCGGATATTTACCCTGCATTTAGCGTGGGGGAAAGCAGGTGCCCACCCTGCGTGTTGCTGCTTGTTCGCGGCTGCCCATGCCGCATCTGTGGCCGTTCTTATTGCCCGGAGCGAGTGCCTACCTCGCTTTAAATTTAAACATGGTGTTCTGCCGTGAAAATCACCGCCGCAGCCCCGGGGGCCACGGAGAAGCCGAGGGGAAGCCGAGGGAACCACCGCTGACGTCACCCGGGAGCCGCGCTGCCATTGGTTCAGGCTGCGGGAGGCTTAACGGGCGACCTGCGCGGTGATTGGCTGCCAGAGAAGCCGAGGAGATACCAGGAAGCGGACGGGAGGCCACCCCGTGCTCCTGCCGGGAAGAAGAAGGAACCGTCCTCCGGCGAGGCTCTCCCGAGGAGAGAGCCCTTCCTCCGCCCCCCAGAAGAGCCCAGCGGAGAGGAGCCGACGCCCCGAGGAGCCGCCGCCTCAGACAGCCGGTGAGTGCGGGCGGACTCCGGGTCGCTCCTATGTTCAGAGGAGCGCCGTGGGCAGGTTGGTGTGCTCAGAGCGGCCCCGTTGGCAGCGGGCCGCTCCCATGACCCCGGGGGCATTACTAGATTGAGCCCGAGAGGCTCTTGGGGGCAATTGCTGATTCTGAGTCCCCCGAGCGGGACTCCAACGAGGGGGCCATTCTTGTGTGGAGCCCTGAGAGGGCTCCGGGGGCATTTGTACTTACGAGCTGCAAGGCTCGAGGCGGCATTCCTGTGTTTTTGAGTCCAGGAGGGACTCCAACGACGGGCGCAGTTTGTGTTCGAGCCCAGAGAGGCTCGTGGGGGCACATTTAATTCTGAGAGCCCAGAGAGGCTCAAGAAGGCGCCACATGTGTTTTGAGAGCCCAGAGAGGCTCTAGGGGGCATTTCCTTTGTTGAGCCCTGCGAGGCTCCCAGCCCATATTTGTTTTAGAGCCCCAGAGAGGCTCTGGAGTGCCATCCTGTTGTTCTTGAGCCCACAAGGCTCCAACGTTGCCCCTTGATGACACAGCTGCCCAGCATTTTGTGGGCAGCTGCCACGTTTAGGCCCCTAACATTGGGACACAGGGCATCCTAGCCCCAACAAGGCCAGAGGGCCTAGGGACTGCCACAGGTTGTGGCTCATGTGAGTTTTGCGCAATTGCTTGTGCTTGCACCTCTGAATGTGTTTTGACGCATCATGTGTTTTCCTTCCTTGCACCTCTGAATGTGTTTTGATGCATCACGTGTTATTCCTTTTGTTTACAACGCTGAATGTAGGTTCTGCATCATGTGTTTTCTTTCCTTACACCTCTGAATGTGTTTTGATGCATCATGTGTTCGATTTCCCTACACCGCTGAATGTTAATGCATCATGTGTAATGTTCCTATGTTTATACCCCTAAATGTTGGTGATTCTTAGGTGGTTGTTTTTCTCCTAGTACAGGTGTTGCTAGTGAGGTCTTGGTTCCCTGCGCAAAATTTTCCTAAGGTGGTTAGGGTTGCGTAGGAGGTACTTACCCTTTACCAGTCATTACTGGTTGTGTGCTAAATTGTGCTACATTTTCTATTTTGTTCTACAAAGTGTTCTATGTGCTAATTACTATTCCTAAAAAGTGATGATTCCTGACAGTGGTCCATGTGGCCCTGTCTTGTACATATCCCCTGTAAATTCTGCCCGTGCCTGTTGGCACATTGTAAAATGTGTGTTCTTATCTAATGTGTTTTGGTATAATGCAAAGGCTATTTTTATATAACCTTGTGTGGAGTTTCCTTTGTGGTGGGCCTTGGGAGTTGTTGCTGGGTGCGCGCGCAAACACTTAACCTACATAGCCTCCAAGTTTAGCCTGGCTGCTCGCGTCACGTTACCTAGAGGGTGAGCAGGGGTTATCTTGGTGTGTGACTCCCTTGCCCTGACGTGGAAGTGGTGGTCTCTGACTGACATTGGCGCAAGTCTTGGCCAGCCAGAGATCCCGTTTCTAACAACAGGTACTTAGCTGGGTGAGTTACATGTTATTTGGTTATTCCAACAGGGACATAACAAAAGCTAGAACTGATTGGCCCTCTTGAGGGAAGAAGATAGACTCTACAAGATAGTGGTTGATTAACTAAGTCACCAGTGATCAAACCAAACCATTTTATAAACAAACAGTTTGAATAAAAAGTAAGTATTTAAGTGGCCGATTTATATTTTGGTGGTATAGGTACTCTGGCACAACTCTGTCTATACCACTAAGATAAGATACCACTGAGGGCTGGTGGAGTATGTGCCATCAGAGGCAGACCTCCAATTCCACTCACCTGATTTAGATGGGTGTAATTAGAGGTCAGTTTTCACTGCCTGTAACTATTAGGAAAACTCCAGCGGTAAGGAGCAGTGAAAACTGCTAAATACTCCGCTTGCCATGGGAGAGGAAGGCACTTTCTATTTTATTTTCAAAAAGAAAATGTCGCTTTGGAAATTTCCTCTTGAAAATAAAAAAGAAACTAGTTTGTTGCAATGGTCCATCCACCACTGGTGTACCCAACTTCAAAAAGCATTAAAAGGAACTGCTGTGATGGCGAGTCCTGCCAATACTTTAAGAAACTACCACCTGCTTGGAGGTCATTTTTTGATTTGGCTGGTGGCACCTTCTTCAAGATGACGGATTAATTTACTCCATCTCCCTGAGAGAGAAACAGACCACCTGCCAAAATCTAAATTCGGCCCTCAGGGTACAGTTTGCTGCTGGACACAAAAGGACTTACTCTATTCCATTAAAATGGGATATTTCCACAATGTGGGCAACATTGCCACTTCTATATTGCTCACAACAACAATCAATAGTTGAAGAGGACCAGTTAACTTTTTGCTCATCATTGCACCATGTTTAGAAATTGTAGTATCTTTTGATACTGCTTCCGGTAGAAACACATTTTTTTGTTAACCTTTGCAAATTATGTTTCATTTGATGGAAATATTTCTTGACTTAGGTAGATTCATTTTTATGTGGAAATCATTATAGCAACCTTTTTAGGTCTCTGCTGCAGAAAACTTTAGCTGTCTACATGCAGCCTATTGTTTTCAACATACAACATACACCTAAGGGTTGATTATGATGTAATTCGGAAAGGCTCCGACTTGGATTTGGGTCTGCCAAATCTGATTTGGAACCCGCCTTTCCGACTGATTTGGAGGGCTTCCCGAATGACCGATTATGATGTTTGGAAAGTGGTCGGAATTTCCGAGTCCATATTTTTAATTCAATTCAATACTTATTAAAGATTTGGAACTCCAATGAGGTCCACAATAAAATACACAAAAATTATTACATGAATAAAATAAAACATAAGGAAAACTAGATTCTCAGGCGATCATAATTTTCATAAGCCAACATAGCAGGTCTAGATTTTCCCTTACAAAACATTAGCAGATACAGGCACTTGCCCTAGTAGGCAAGAACTAATACGTTTTCAACAGTAGTATCATTTAGCTCAAAGGCGAGAACTGAGGCCCGAGAGACCTCAAACCAAAACAAGTGATGTAAAGTTAAGATCATACTAGAAAAATAGCAGTTTCATGTAAATATAAAATAATATGCATCACGTCAGTACTAGTTAAGATTTTTCTAGCATTTAGGTGGCAACACGACAGCTTTTGCAAAAAAATAAAATGGGTTTGGGGATTAACAGCAGAAGGATTAAAATACCAAAGCATATCCCAAAGTGTGCAAAAAGCAATATATAGCAGCCAGTTCATATGCAAGAATCCAGCTTCAGTTTGAAATTAGCAGCAAAGAAAGGAAGTAACAGGGCATATCCTCTTCTGTTCAGGAATCAGTTCAGTAGCAGCCAGTTCATGTGCAAAGTAGATCCAAAATACTGCTTCAATTGAGTTTTGAAGATTTGCAACAAGAGAAAAGAAAAAAGAAACAATTGAAAGAAAATATTGAAAGAAAACTGAAGCAAAAACAGCGTATCCTAACTGTGCAAAGAGCAATAAGTAGCAGCCTGTAAATGTGCAAAATACAATCTGAAAGAAAATACTAATAC
The DNA here is from genome assembly GCF_964261635.1 of Lissotriton helveticus. Lineage (NCBI taxonomy): Eukaryota > Metazoa > Chordata > Amphibia > Caudata > Salamandridae > Lissotriton > Lissotriton helveticus. The sequence continues at coordinate 324,317,882 of NC_136068.1, forward strand.
TTCCTAAAGGGAAAACAAACACGGGGTTAACAGCTCATTTAAAAGGATATATAAACATTGTTTTAATATATACATAAACTCCTTAAAATAATTAAATAGTTTTGCACAGACTGCTCCATTCTTTGGGCAGAAGAGAAAGTCATGGGCTGAATCGACATTTTTCAAACATTTTTTTAAAAACATCGTCCGAAGCCAGCGACGACAACTCAAAACCGAATGCTGGACAGACAAGCAAAATATGATGCAAGGTCTGAGTGCTCAGGTTGCACAAATTAAAAATGTTTCAGTTTTTCAGGTTCTGGGACCAGTTTGCTGTTAGGTCGTTTAAAGGTAAAAGATTCATACGACATAAAATGAGCAAATTCCATGTTCTAAATTCCAGAATATATATTTCTGTGAGATTCTTGGTGAATTTGTCCTGGCTATTATCTTTAGTCTCTCTTTAGACTTACATAATGTAATATCTCTATTATAGCTAATCTTGCCACTTAAGGTTTTTAAAAGAGATTTAAGTTCTAAAGGCGGGTGATTAATCACTGATTCTTCTTATACACAAAAAAGTGTTAGTGCCAAAGAGAATTTACAATAGAATGAGTAGTTACCTGCCTTCTCGCCAAAGATTTCTTGACACATATGACCTCTTAATGAATCAGGCTTGCTGTTTTTTAACTGATATCCCCAACGTAGAACCCTGGATAAACCTTGGATGTAGGAGCTTATCAAGCCAAATTCCAGTCTAATAGTAGCTGATGGGATTAACGTAATAAAACTGCATAGTTTACGTCAAATCAGTCCTTCAATCCTATCTATAAAGCTCCAGACCTTAACAGGGATGGGCTCAATGGCATGGAGCAGGGTTGGAGTGATTTTTGCTTTAAAAACCATCGGTAAATGTAAAAAATGCCTTCAGCTCATCGTGCCAGAGAAGAGACGCAAACCATTGGCCTTGGAGGCAGATTTACATGAACTGTGTTCAATATGAACTTTGTTCTCCGTGCTACCCGCTATACATTTCCCTAAGTAAAGGTATGAATCTACCACCTCCAGCTTTTCGGAACCAATTTGCCAATTAAAATTATTTGATTTTCTACTTTTGTTGCATTTCATGATCAAGATTTTACTTTTAGATATTTGTATCTTCAAGAAATGGGCACCGTGTAATTCTGAAGTGATATCAACTTTCTGTTCAGCCCAATGGGATTTAGGTCCATCACTACTATATCATCTGCATATAGGAGACATGCAAAAGGCAGGCTACTTATCTTCGGAGCATCTCCCTCTGAGTGGGAGAAGCATTCAGTTAAATCTGCTATATATAAAGAATGTAATAAGAATGCGGAAAAATAGTAAAATACATGAACAATCAAAATGTTCATTTACACTTTGATTGATATCAATCAGTTCAGTGAAAGGCAATTACCACAATAAAAGAATGTAAAGGCCTCTTTGTTTATTGCTTGATGGGTTGTGACCCACAGTTTGGGAAAAACTGTGCTGCTGGCACTGCCACAAAGGCTTAGGTTAAGGTATTAGGAGGACACAGATGCACCAGTGGCTAAACACCTATTTCTTATCCCATTTTAACCCTATTTTAGTTTTCTCTGTGGTTTTATATCCATTTCCTTTAAAGCTACATATGTAGCAGAGGTTAATGGTGCACAAAAAGCTCATGTTAAACAAATATAGATTATGAGAGTGAACCCTAGACACACATGATAACTTTGACTAAGGGTATGAAGCGCTCGACTACATAGGTAGCACGATACACCCAGTGGGGTGTGAGGTTGGAAGGATGTTGTCTTTCTTTTATTCCTATGTTAAAAGTGATTTTATGTAGTGCATGATAACTACCGAGATGTGTTTATTGTGTTATGCAACACAGCACGTAGCAGTGTGGTGTATGCTGAACTGCGAGAGACAGACGTACAGTTTTATGGATTTAGAAATACACTCATATTAGAGATGATGTTACAATAGTAATTGCACTACAACTACTCTGATGAAACGTGGGTTAGCACATTTTCTAAATAAATGTTATAACTTGGACTAAGTGCTGATTATTAGAGAAAATGCAGCAATATTTTGTAGAAAATTGGGGAGAGACAATAAGGAAAAGAATAAAACAATCAAAGAGCACACGCATCTAAAGACTGCCCTTTAAATTGTGAGAAACATTTATAAGTAAAAGAAGGAAAACACTAGCCACCCACTAGTTCCCATTCTATAATTTCCACATTACCCCATAAATTAAAATTGTTTTATATATTAAAATGTCACTATTTATTTATTTATTTAGGAGATTTATAAAGCGCATGGTTACGCGCACCGGCGTGTCCCCGCGTTGAGAGTATACAGATGAGAAGACAGGGGTTTACATCAGTGCTTGGCGGAAGAGATGGGTCTTGAGGGTTTTACGGAATTAGGTCTCAGAGGGTTCAAGCCGTAGTTCGGAGGGTAGCATATTCCAATTCTTGGCTGCAAGGAGCCTGAATGATCTGCCCCCCATTCGGGCTTTGTGTATTTTGGGGACTACAGCCAGACCCGTGCCAGAGGATCTGAGCATTCGCTCTGGTTTGTAAGGGGTGATGAGGCTGTTCAGAGGGCTGGGTGCTCTACCTCCAAAGATGCGTTGGCACATGGCAAGGGCTTTGAAAGTAATCCTTTCACGGATTGGAAGCCAGTGAAGGGACCTAAGCGCAGCTTTGGAGGGTGCTCTCCTGGGAAGCCTCAGCACCAGGCGGGCTGTGGCATTTTGCAATACCTGGAGACGATTGAGATTTTTGGCCGTGATACCTAGGTAAAGTAGGTTGGCATAATCAAGTCTCGATGTGACCAAGGCATGTACAAGCGTTTGTCTGGCACCCACTGGAAGCATATCAAGAACTTTGCGTAGGCTTTTAAGTATCCCAAAGCAAATTCCAACCACCCTGTTTACTTGAGGGGTAAAGGACAGGTCAGAATCAAATAGAACCCCTAGGTTTTTGGCCTGTTGACCTGGTACGGGGATAGGACCGAGGCAGTCCGGCCACCATGTCGAGGTCCACACCGAAGGGCCCCCCCCATCACAAGCACTTCCGTTTTGGAGCCGTTCAACTTCAGGCAGTTGTTAGACATCCAGGAGGCAAGCTCCTGCATGCAAGCACTGAAGTTGAGTGCCGCAATTTCGGGTGCCCGTGATAGAGAGATGACCAGTTGTGTGTCGTCGGCGTTAGATACCAGTTGGATGCCATATCTTTCAACAATGGTGGCTACAGGGGAGGCGTAAAGGTTAAACAGGGTGGGGCTGAGAGCTGAGCCCTGAGGGATTCAGAACTTTCCTAGATCCTAAAAAGTTGCCATTATATAATGGTTCAAAGTAGCAGAGGGAATAAACTCAAATAGCCCAGTGATCATATTATACAAAATGCTCTCTCAATTGATACAATAAAATAACTGGCAATTTTGCAGAATGGTATCTACTGTTTCTAGCTGCACTTAGCATCTCTAATCCTCTGTTCCATTTCAAATACTTTTTTATTCATTGCCATGCATCAATAATCAATTGTCAAACTTCCTTTGAGTTCTCTTCTTGGAGAGTCTAAGGGGCAAATTTTCAAGACAGGCGATACTGGGCTTGATATTATGTTCTATGGAATTCCAATTGAAGCCCATGTTAGATGTCCATCACGCCTAACATGGGCTTCAATTGGAATTCCATAGAGCATATTATCAAGCCCATTATCGCCGTTTTAGCGGCAGTTTTCTGACGCTAATACTGCGATAATTTTACCACCTGTCTTGATAATATGCCCCCAGGAGTCCTAAGATTATTCAGAGAGGCCAACAACAGAGGATGAGAAGATTATTTTCTTAGGGAAGATAAGTAACTGCAAATCCTTTTTAAATTAACTAATACCATTGACCTCCTTATCAATCGAGGTGCAAGATAGTCTTGAAATATTAGTCCTGGTATTTGCATTTGAGTTAATAACCAATAGGAAGTTGTAGCTCTGCCATGGCACAACTTGTCACTCAGATGAATTTGGGAATTTTGTGAATTTTATTTTGGTGCGCAGGCCAGTTGTCTCCTGGTCTGGCAGTGGATATCTAGGACGAACGAAGAAAAGTGTTGAATGCCCATTTACTTGCATTGTAGTGCATGAACTTTTAGGCTAAACATAATAGGAGTCAGTCCTCAATTGGTAAGCTTGTGTGGAGGACTGCCAATGCCCACGGGAGCCCTCGCCTCCATCAGGGATTTGCTATCACTGTTCGGAACAGTTTATTTTGTTTGTTTTTTTTACAGAGTTTTATATAGCGCGAACTTGACCCAAATCGGGTATCAGAGTGCTTTCCATAGTACCAGTTGCATTACATCAGGACAAATTCATTTTTGTTAGGAACGGGGACAGGGAGATTAAGTGATTTGCCCACAATCACAGGATGTTCAGGGTCATTTCCGAGACTCAAACCCAGTTCCCCAGAATTTAGGTTGACTGCTCTAGCCATTAGGCTATTGCCTCTTCCCAAGTTGAGCGTTTTCCCTCTCTAAAGATGGAAGCGGAGAATTGGACTGTGCAATAGTGATATTGATTGACAGGCAGAATGGAAATAGTGGTGTACATGCATGTTGCACAGATGTTTGGTTAAAATCATCCAAGTTATGAAAACTGATCTCGAACCCCTGCTTCGGTGAAAAAAAGATGCCTCTAAATACGAATGTCACACAACAATATATCTTTGAACTAATAGGAGGAAACTGCCTTTGAGATAAGTTCAGAGTTGAATTTGCAACAAACAAATCAATCTAGATATTAAGCTAGAAGGAGTAATAATTTTAGTTGATCTGTTTTGCTTCCCTTTTTTTGTCTAATGCTTCCTAATTATTTTTGTTCAATATGACATATTTACTGGAAACTGCCTGTGTGTCCTTCACCCTAACTTCGCTTTCTCTATCAGTGTCTGGTGTGCTGGTAATGACAGAAGTTCCTGTGAGTTATATGTGCTGGGCAATGAATTCATCAATGTCGGGAAGCACCCAAAAATCATCTTTAGTTAACATGGTATGACAGTATTATGAATGTATGAAATTGGGTTTTTGATTTGGTGGGAATGAAGACCCCTCTCAAGCAACAACCACAATCCCTGTCAAGGTGAACCCGAAATTAACCCAAAGAGTCCAGTTCACGGTGGACGAGACGGCAAGGACCAGGGAGGGCATCACAGATGGCCATCACTGTAGGGTGATGAGCAGGTTTGGGGTCATGGAAGGTGTAGCTCAAAGATCCGGTCGGGCATCACAGGCAATCGTTGTCACGGCTGCTGGCTCCACAAGGTCGGAACGATGCTCAATAGGGGTCCACCTCCTGACTTCCCTGCACTCTGACTAGCTATAACATCCAGAGCACAAAGGCAGTCAAGCGAGGGATAGGTAGGGGTAGGAGCAGCAGGGAGAGGGACACCTGTAACAAAAGAGGACATACGTAATACACGCTCCTTCTCTTCCTGTTCTACTGTACTGTTTATCCGGGTCCAAACAGTACCTGATATGTGCTCAGGAGATGAACCCTTCCCTCTCTGAGATTCTTCTCTCATCTGCTACCTGATTGACCTATGAAAGAAGAGTGAGAATGAAGTTATACTTATTCCAGCATACCATCGGCCCCCGTACTCATACACCACCCAGAACCCATACGTACCAAAAAATACGCTCACAATAGTCCCAATAGAAATCGGCTTCTTCAAACTCTCAGTTCTCTGTGAACTAGAAATGACTTACTTTCCAATTCAGCTCCAAAAGGTATTTACATAGATAGTCAGTAGTTCGCTACCTCCAAGAATGGTCTATAGTGTAGCTCCCCCTTAGACTCTGGTATCAACGAAATGCCAATAAAAAGAAAACAAGGTAGCCTTACCGGCCATTCAGAGGCATCAGGGGATTGTCTCGCTACTTATCCGCAATGCTCTTGCTGCAAGCATCCAGAAATCAAAAAACGATTCGAGAGTCCCAGGAGGGTGCAAACCTGCGGCTCTTGACTCTCAGTTCCCCAGAACTAACAACGTTGGCTATCCGTCCGCTTGATGTGGCCAGGGAGGGGGCAATCCTGCGTCTCCCGACCGCGTCTCAAGCCAAACAAGAAATCCCAAGCACCAAATGCACTCGTGTCAACACTCAGCCGAGTGTTGGATCCAAACGATGCTCGCGAGGACGCGGAGGGGGAAATCCAGCGTCTCACGAGAACCACATTGGCAATACCAGCCAGTAATGCCTCAGGCGGACTGGCTCCTATGAGCTCCCCTGTAACTACGCTTCGCCGCCGTGAAGCGGAACCAGCGAACACCCACAACAACACAAAGAACTCCGCTGCGGCTCCGCGGCAACAGGGCGTCCACAAAACGTCAGACTCCAAAGGAGAAATCACGTGCGAGGTCCATCGCCTCTCAAAGGCTATATGCCATCCTGGTCCGTCCCCTTACCGCCAGGCAGTATGGGAGATGTAGTCCTCTCTCAATTGTATCTTCGGTAGGCACATTCGTCAGACCCTGACAATCATTACTGGATCTTCATGTCGGTGGTCAACCTGCTGCTGGTCATTGCTGGCGGTCACTACAGCATGAGGAGTCGGGTTCACCAAAGTCTTGCATTGGTGGTCGTTGTGAGCAGCAGGGCCTTGTCTTGAATGGGCCCTTTCCCAGTTAGGAAGAGCCAAAAACTCAGGATTTCCCCTTTCTTGGCAGAGGAGTGCACTCAGATGCCAGTCAAGGTTCTGGTGAGGCCCGTTTAAGTGATCAGGTACTCCCTCGATCAGAGGCCAGAGGGCTCAAGGCCAGTCCAGTTGCTTTTCCAGTTGTAGCAGGTCAGCAGGACAGATGCAGGAGGTCTCTGGAGCATGTTGTGTCCTCATAGCTCAAAGCAGGCGAAAAAACAGCTAGCCCTGGAGTCATTCTGGTGTCTGGGGTTCGTTACAGTTGTCATCAGAGTACTGGTGCATGATGATGTTTGCCTTTCGAAACAAATTCCAAGTGTGCCCTTATGGGTGATAAGCAGGGATTGAACCATAGGGATTCCAAATGGTATTGACATGGATTTATACTGGAAGTATTCTATTGTATCATCCTGGTTTGATTATGAGGAAGGTATAAAAAGACAATCAGCACTCGGTTACTAATTCCAAATCAGGATTTAGAGTACTTTTTTTAGCGTGGGACGAACTTGATCCATGCATTCGGTCCAAGTGGTCGGCATGAATTTGTGACTCCGTCCCAGCCCGGTGCGACTAAGTAACCACAGTTGGCGCTTTGTGCATCTAAGCACTGTTTTCTGTTAAATCTTTAAAATTGTATATCTCCAGTTCCACTACCTGGATCTTTGTAGTTTGGGTCTCACATTATTTAATATATTTTACTATGATATTCTAAATTAGTGTGGGTTTTTTCTTGTGTTGTGTTTTTACTTTATTACTATTTGAAATGCTGCATACATATTTTACACATTGCTTCCTAGTTAAGCCTGGTTGCTTTTGTGTCAAGCTATAGGAAGGTTAAGCACAGGTTAATTTAGGGTTTGCATGTGTTTCTCCCTAACAGATATTTTGGCTGCTGCTTGGGTAGAGTTTCACCAAACCCTTCCCCCTTATCCAGTAACCCAATCTCCTTCACTTCTGTTGGGATTTTCTTTGTGTGACCCATGGGACTCATTCTTCTGTCAATTCTGAATCAAACCATGTTTTGGGGTTCTTTTTCTTTATAAAAGGTGCCCATTTATCTATTAAGCTTGACATAGTGCCTTCATATGTGCATGGAAGGTCATTTATGCCTTAACCAATCTGTAAAAATACGATTGGAGCAACATTAATGAATTTGTGACTGAACAGTTAGGTGCAGGGCTTATAACACTGCCAGATCCAAAGAGGTGTGGCTGTAATATTGAAAAGGTGGGGCTGTTGTCAAGTTTGCGGATGTTTGACAATTAGATCTGGGAGAGCTATTAGGTTTTACCCTCAGGGATCAATAGGCCATTCAGGGAAAGTTCTGATTAGACTTATGGGGAGGTTTAGGTTACCTTTTCCCTAGAGAGTCATGACAAGATAGACAGTATGGAAGGTAATAAGAAGAAGGTGTGGTGTCTGATGTTCTGGGGTAAATAAAATCAAAGCATTGCCGCAGACAAAATGATACAAGATTAAAACCCCACAGGTGTAGTGTCTACCTTTGTTTCAACAAACTTTGAAAAATGTAATAGCAGGGAAACTGACTCTGGAGATTATTTTTTTTGTGCTGGGTGCCTGGTGGATTATTTCCCAAGTCTCTATAGTCCCAGTTAATTCGAACTCCTAGGCCCATGAACCCGGAAAGAAAAAAGGCTTTGTAGAACAGTGCCACTTACTTGATCACAAAAAGTGCTTTCCGTCCAGTACTGCCTCAGGAGCAGTTAGGATTATACACAATTGTTTCCTAGTACAGAAATCATCAGGTGAGAGCAGCATGGCAACAGAGTTCAAATCTCACAACATGTTAATACCAATGATCTATTTCAAGATGAACTCACTACAGCTGGTGATTCCTCTGATGTAAGAGGGAGGGTTTTTCCCCAAATTGTCTTACTGGCTGCATTTAATGCGCATCCCGATTGTCCCTCAGAGTTGCTTTGGTGGATCAACATTGGCAGTTTTGAGTCATCTCTTTTGAACTAAAGATTGCTCTCAGAGTTTTTACCAAGATGTTAGCCACAGTGACTGCTCTGTTTCACAATCAGGGATCAAGGCACATCCTCATTTGAATAATTTGCTGATTTTTTTTTCATCCTATACAAACATTTGTAAGGATACTAACTCGGGCTCTTAAGACCTTCATTTTTGTTTTAATCTGTCAAAGTCCCATATAATCACCTCTCAGAGTAGGAAGTATATCGGGGCAGGGTTCAAGACAGATTTGGAAAGGTTTTTCCTCCACACGTCTACAGTGTGAAGCTGAAGAATCAGTCGGCACTCTCATGTCAAAGTCAGAGGCTCCATCAACAAAAAATATTTTTTTTCCCTCGGAAAATGTGGTAAATATTGAAATACCGGCAGTCTCTCTGTAGTGCTTTGTAGGAGGAGGACATTTACAAATTATTTGATCATGATTCTGTTTTTCAGGCAACAACATTAAGCTTCGTTCTATAGGAATTAGCTAATCTATTTTGCATATCCTTCAGCATTGGCCTCCAGTCTTGGAGTACCAGGAATCACTCTTCCCAGTCACAAAGTTCATGCATAATCAATTACATATCATCAGAATATCGTGGACATTAATATCTGGGACGAAAATATTGAGGTATTTGTATCAATGATGGAAATATTGTGAGGGTAAGTGCATATTGTTAAGTATAGATTTACTATTCTAAACTCCATGGTGACACACTTTAAAGATGCATATATCCCCAAAGTACATATATTTAAAGTTAAGAATAGCAAACCTGTACTTACCTATTCATACTGATCTTCCCAATATGTTGGTTCTCAATATTTAGGCCTCAATATTTTGGCCCCACAATAATATGGAGTTAATATTCTGGTGCAATACCTTCATAAGCGTTTACCGTGATGGCTGACTTTGGGTACTTTGGATCAGGGGACTGCGTTTTTCCATTTAGACTGGAACCCCCTAACAACAGGTGCTCGTGGTCTGGGTTCGGGAGCAGTTCACTCCAGTCAGCACAGGTTCTTTGGTTCAAACAAGAGAAGATGCAGTCCTCCATTTTGAAGGAGTTCATGGCAGACTGAAGGGGCTTTCTAGTGTTTTCTTATAAGCTTACAGGGACAATTCCGGAAGTGTGTACAGATAATAAGGTGACAAAAGCATATTTAAACTCTCTGTACAGCACATAAGTAAGACCGTGAATCAGTTTACCCGCCAGATTTTCTCGTAGGTAAAAGGCAATCTTTCTTCGTCTGAGGGGAATTCACACCTAGGGGATGCACAGTGTTGGAAATTGCCCTTTTAGCCGGGTGACCACAAACTTTTCCCCTTCTCCTCTCTTTTTCTAACCTCCTTCTTGTTGACTTTATGACACAGAACACTTTACCAGTGCTAAAGTGCATGTGCTTTCTTCTCTAAACATGGTCTAATTGGTTTACACCTGTTTGGCATATTTAATTTACTTGTACGCCTCTTGTAAGTTGGTATACCATAGACCCAGGGACTGTAACTTAAATGCTACTAGTGTGCCTGCAGCACTGGTTGTTCCACTGACACAAGTAGCCTTTCAAACCTATCCCAGTCTGACATTGCAAGGCCTGTGTGTGCAGTTTGCTGTCATTTTGATTTGGTTTTTAAAACCAACTTGTCAAGCTTTAATCTCCCCTTTTATTACACAAAGGTAACCGCTAAGGTAGGCCCTAGGTAGCCCTATGGGCAGGTTGCTGTGTAACCAAAAGCTAGGGCATTTAAGTTTATGCTTTACATGTCCTGGTTGTGACAAACAGCTAAAATAATTTTTTACTGCTGTGAGGCCTACCTCCTTTACTAGACTTCAATTGGAAATTCCTTAAAAAAAACTTTTAAGCTGTGATTCCAGATTAGAAAGGAGTAGCTAAATCATGTTTCATATTTTTGGAATGGTAATGATAAATCCACTTTAGTGGTAATGTTCGGTTTGACACTACTATTTTAAAAATGCCATTTTTAGAAAGTGGAGATTTCTCTTCTCTTATCTTTGTTCTGTTTGCCTGCAGCCTGTCTCCAATACTCGTCAGGGCTGGGTGACAGCCACACCTTTTGCATTCCCACTAGACAGCCACAAACACAGGAAGGTGAGGCTCATCTACATTCTGAGCCCTTATCTGCATTCAGTTGCATTTTGATGGGTCTTCCTGGGAAGTGGGAATGAGAAGGGCTGGCATTTGCACTTCAATTGTTAATGTCCTGTCCACACACAAATCACTGATTGACCCCCTACAATTAGCCTGGCAGATTGGAGTGGGTTGGAAGGGATATTTGTGCACTTCAAAGAGTTTCTTTGAAGTCACCCCCTACATCAAAGGCACTTTTGAGTCTAAGAACGGGGACTCTGATACTAGGATACCAGGACTGTATACTACTGGACCTGGTGAGAACTCTGATGGAGTAAAGACTGCTGTGCTGTGAGGATTGCCACTTTGACTTGACTGACTGTTCTGAGAAAGTGCGTTTACGCTTTGCTGAGCTGTCCTGCTGCCTGCTGATCTCTGCTCTGCTGAAAACAAGGACAGGATCATCTCACCTGAACCCAGAGTGACTACAACTACTGCCTGTAGGCAAATAGTGGATTTGCCTCCCTTGAATCAACCAGCTCTTTTTCTAGCCACTTACCCTTGCTTGATTCTACCAGTTCGGATGTTTAGGGGTGGTGGCCATAAAACAAAGGTGTTTCCTTTCTTGTCTTTCTGTCAATACAGGCTTTTTGGTGTGGATCCAAATGGAGATTTATAACTATCATTGGTATTTTATAATAAGTGGTGTGGGGTAAATAAATACTCTCCAGTGCAATTTGTGCAAGATGTTTTTAATAAGAGTATAGCAGTCTCTAACTTGAGGCTTCAGTAGGCAGCGATCAAGACCTTTGAAAGCCTTTGAGAGAGTTGCCATTAGTGGAAACTCTTCAGCTAAGGCTATATAGGAGGTACAATAAGTGAAGGCTAAATATCACAGTTATGTATCCATCTGGGATCTGCCTATGGATCTATAATTTTTGTTTAGCCTTCCTTCTAGCCTCTAGAAGGAGCTTTAGACACATTTTTAAAGATCATGTTTTTTTCCTAGATGCCATTATCATAGCAGGGAGAACTGGTGAACAGTGTTCCTTACATTGTCGTCCCCAATATTTGATTTCTTTTGAGGACAGAATTGTTTTATCTTTGGGTCCTGTTTTCCTACCCAAATAAATTCAGTCGTTCATAAGAATCTGTGACAGTTCTTCTGTAGATGGAGATTTCAGACTTTATCTTTTAGATTCAATAAGAACTCTGCGAATGTATCTCCGCAGAACTGCTGAAAATAGACACTCTGAAAAACTTTTTGTAAATTGTGGAATCACAAGTAGTGGGAGCAAATCTTCTAAGGCTATCTCCTCTTGGTAGATGGATTAAGTCAGGCATTTCACTACCTTATTTATATGCTTGCACTGATTTTTCTGGTAGAGCAGGCTGGATCTACCAGGGATAATGCAACTTCTTCAGCAACATGTCCTTGTGTATCCATTTTAGGCAAATACAAAACTACTAACTGAGCTATTGCTTCCACATTGATTTTACGGGTTGAATATCTCCAAGGGAAATTAAATATGTTTTTTCAAGAAGATTCTTTATATTCAATTCCATTTATTTATCATGGTTTGGAATTCCGAAGAGTCCCACATAAAAACATATATCTAAGTTATCAATACAACCATCACTTAAAAATATATATTTTGTTCCATAAGATAGTAAAAGAATCAAATGACATGTTAAAAATAAAGAGGCGCAATGTATGCAAAAAGTCAATGTCAGAGTCCTTTCAAATTCAAAGCTTGCGGGGCGGATCGAGAGTTAAAATATAGGAGTAAAAACAATATTAAAAAGAAAAATTCCAGGCTTCAGACTCAATAACTAGCAGCACACAGGGAAACAAGAAAGCGCAAGTGCTCAAATATCAAAATCTTCGACTGATATACAATTGTACATACAGTAGCAGCATACAGGAAATAACAGTGCCAGGTTGCAACTAATCACCAATATCAAAATTAATAATAGACATATTATATCGATAACACTTTAACAATTTGAACCTTCTAGTAAAGGCTAGCCAGAAGTACTACTTAAAAATGTATTAAGATTAGCTCTAAAGGAAACCTATACAGCCTACTTCGGCTAAACGGAACAATCAGTATGTTAGCTAATATATATTAAAACATTGTTTAAAAAAGCTAAAAATTTGAATACAATACTGTTCGGAGGGAGGGGCCAGAATACAGTTACAGGCCTCCTCGGATGTAACAATATTGTACTTTATAAAAAAAGGTCTTAAATATCTACGTCGTTTGGATTTTAGTGACAGAAAAACACATAGAACATAGTTCAAATCCTGTACACAAGTATCGCATACGTGAAAAAGTCTTTCCTGCCTAGGAAGTCCCTCCCAAGCTTTCTGTTACAATTCTTAAGAGAAGTAAATTCAACCGGAGTAACAGAATTATTCTATGCACTCCGTATTGGAAATGCCATATAACATAAGGTTGTGGCTTTTTATGACTACTACTCCCCACTATAAGGTCATTATTGAGATGCTTTGCGCACAGTGCTGTTTCTCTTTTACACGATACGTCATAAATTGATGTTTTAATTCTAGTTTTTAAAACTTGTTGAGGAAGAGCACCCTTACTGACAAACTCAAAATCGAACAATTTCAAGGCTTTGGTAATTCCTAAAAAGAACACTTTTTCCCTTCAGGGAGTCAAAAATGTCCTCACGCATTGCTACCTGTAAAGGGTTCTCAAAACTATTCAATAGAGCATTGCTCCATCTTATGCACGCAGCCATAGAAAACACGTAAGTGGAAAGTACCCCGAATTTGAACCGAATCGGTGCTATGGGCGCTGCGCGATTCAAATTACACACTTGGAGCTAAATACACCCCTCTGCTTTCTCAAAAACATCCCACTGATTGGCAACTACTGTTTCACAGGCATAACTCAATGCTGGAGGTATTTTGATTTTATAAACTGATAAAACAAGTGCAAAATGTCTTTTCTCGCAATGCTTATAAAGTCTGCTGATTGTAGAGGCTTGGGAGGTTGCCTTTCCTCTGCATTGGTTAATGTGGTTGCCACTAGAGCATGTATTTGTAAAAATTCTCTTTAGATAGGGGTATAACTTCATGATGGAAAGTTTATCATTCCCCAAGAACCAGTGCATATTTTCCCTGGCTCGGCATCCCCATATCTGAAAACCATAATTTTTCTATTTAAGTTATTTACTTTTAAAAAGTAATCTTCTGTATAGCTTACTAGCTCAGTGACTCGTCTTTGAAGTCCAATTGGAGTTAAATCTAATACAATGGCATCATCCACATATATCAGGCAGCTCAACTTCATAAATCCTAGTATTTTTTTTTTTTGGGGGGGGGCCTTTACAGAGCCCTACCCTACTTGGCAGATCATTAATATAAAAAGAAAAAAGAAGAGGGGTCAGTAGGCACCCTTGCTTCAGCCCATTATGGGTCTCTATTTTGCTTGAGAGGCCCAGAGTACCACCCAATAGGACCTGAGTCCAAGTGAAGGAATGCAATGCAATAACTAACCTAAGTAGGTTCATGGGTATCCCCATAGTGGCCAGTTTTCTCCACAGTGTCCCTCAGTCTACCCGGTTGCAAGCCGTAGAGGAATCTAGAAAAGCTGCATATAACATCATACCCCTGCTCATTGGATCTTTTTCAACTAATGTTTGCAGGGCGGTGATATTATCAAGGGTTCCACTATGTTCACGGAACACAGCTTGCTCCACAGGGACAAAACCGTTTCCAAAGGCCCAGTCTTGAAGGTGGATAAGTATGCTCTTGGCAAACAATTTTCCGGCCACATCAAGTAATGCGATCTGTCTTAAGCTAGCAGAGGAACTTTTTGGTCCCTTTTTATATAAAGGGGCCACAATACTACCCTTCCAGGATGACGGGATGAACCCATGTATACAGCAGTAAGAGAATACCAGACACAAAAATTGTGCCCAAGCTGCCCTGTCCTGTTTCATCAGGACCCATTGCACCAGAATACCTTGACCACCGTTCCCTCTAGGGCACGCGTGCACCTCCCCTTCGTCAGCGCGCACCGCCTCGCGTGGAGCGCGCACACAGGATGGCGCGCGAGAGAGTCGCGCCGCCGGCCGCTTTAAAGAAGCGAGCGGCACGAACATGAGGCACTGATTCGTGACGAGTGCAGGTAATGAGACGGGGGGCTGGTGGCTATATGGGAGCGTGGGGCAGACTGTGGCCTTTTGTTTAAGTATTGCTGTTAAGCAGAGCACCTTCACGGGCTCTGATTAACAGCAATGCTTAAACAAAAAGCCACAGTCTGCCCCGCGCTTTACTAACAAAAGCGTAGTCAGTTTCCAAACACAGCGCGTACTTTAGCACACGCTGTGTTTGGAAACTGTCTCTACGCTTTTGTTAGTAAAAGCGCGGGGCAGACTGTGGCCGTTTGTTTAAGTATTGCTGTCGATCGGAGCCCGTGAAGGGGCTCTGAATAACAGCATTACTTAAACAAAAGGCCACAGTGGCCAGTCAGGGGGGCGGGCCGCAGGGGGCACAGCGGCTGGGGAAACAAGCGGAACAGAAGGCAAATGGGGCACAAAAACAAGGAACAAAACAAGTGGCACAGAGGGCAGAAAGGCACGAGTGGAACAGAGGGCAGAAGGGCACAAAAAACTAGGGGAAACCAAGTGGAACAGAGGGCAGAAGGACACAAAAACGAGGGGAAAACGAGTGGAACAGAGGGCGGAAAGGCATAAAAATTAGTGGAACAGAGGGTAGAAGGGCACACAAAACGAGGGGAAAACGAGTGGAACAGAGGGCAGAAGGGCACATAAAACGAAGGGAGAACAAAGTGGAACAGAGGGCAGAAAGGCACAAAATACGAGTGGAACAGAGGGTAGAAGGGCACAGAAAATGAGGGAAAAACGAGTGGAACGGAGGGCAGAAAGGAACAAAAAACAAGTGGAACAGAGGGTAGAAGGGCACAAAAAACGAGGAAAAAACGAGTGGAACAGAGGGCAGAATGGCACAAAAAACGAGGGAAAAACAAGTGGCACAGAGGGTAGAAAGGCACAAAAAACGAGGGAAAAATTAGTGGAATAGAGGGCAGAAAGGCACAACAAACGAGTGGAACAGAGGGCAGAAGGGCACAAAAAACGAGGGGTAAACGAAGTGGAACAGAGGTCAGAAAGGCACAAAATACGAATGGAACAGAGGGCAGAAAGGCACAAAAAACAGTGGAACAGAGGGCAGAAGGGCACAAAAAACAAGGACAAAACAAGTGGAACAGAGGGCAGAAAGGCACAAAAAACGAGGGGAACAGAGGGCAGAAAGGCATAAAAAACAAGGGGAAAACGAGTGGAACAGAGGGCAGAAAAGCACAAAAACGAGTGGAACAGAGGGCAGAAGGGCTCAAAAAACGAGGGGAAAATGAGGGGAACAGAGGGCAGAAAGGCACGAAGTATGAGTGGAACAGGGCAGAAGGGCACAAAAAACGAGGGGAAAACAAAGTGGAACAGAGGTCAGAAAGGCACAAAATACGAGTGGAACAGAGGGCAGAAGGGCACAAAAAATGAGGGAAAAACGAGTGGAACAGAGGGCAGAAAGGAACAAAAAACGAGGGAAAAACGAGTGGCACAGAGGGCAGAAAGGCACAAAAAACAAGTGAAACAGAGGGCAGAAAGGCACAAAAAATGAGTGGAACAGAGGGTAAAAGGGCACAAAAAACAAAGGAAAAACGAGTGGAAGAAAGGGCAGAAAGGCACAACAAATGAGTGGAACAAAGGGCAGAAAGGCACAAAAAACAAGTCGAACAGAAGGCAAAAGGGGCAAAAAAAACGAGTGGCACAGAGGGCAGACGGGCACAAAAAACTAATGGCACAGAGGCAAAATACAGAACACAGAAATATAGGGGAACCTAAGAACAGAAGGCAGAACTAATGGCACAGAGGCAAAATACAGAATACAGAAATGTAGGGGCAGCTAAGAACAGAAAGCAGAACGGGCAGAGAGGCATGGGGCAGCAAGGGGAACAGAAGGGAAAACTGGGCAGAGACACGGGCAGCGAGGGGTACAGAAGGAAAGACCGGGCAGAGAGAGCACCGGGACAGCGAGGGGAACAGAGGGTACAAAAAGGGGCACGGACCACGTACAGGCAGCGGGGAAGACAGACAACAGCAGTCAGGGACACAACAATGAAAATACAGGCAGTACAATAAATTTGCAAACTGCCCTTAAGACCCTTATTGTGGCTCTGTATGTGTGAAAATGCACCATCTTTTCACTTTTTAATTTAAACTTTTTGAGTGCCATTTGGCGCCGCAGACACGCGCGGTTTGGTTCCTGGCGCACATAGCCATGGTTGCAGTGCACGGAGACCCTTCACTGCCGCACACAGAGGAAACAAATTAGAGGGAACATTGACCTTGACCCTTTTATGTAGCTCTCTATTTCAGTACACGAGAGGGAGACATATTTGCTTCCAACTGGTGAATCAAAAACAGAGTCTAAATTCCACCCAGCCATGGGATTTAGTGCATATAACAGAGAAATATATTTGTTCCATTCTACTTCAGATATCAAAATGGGTTTTGCCTTAGTTCTGCCATCACAGAATTTGGCTATTAAAGTTAAATATTTGCAAGTATCACCAGACTGTGTAACCTCTCTTAATTTTATCTAATTTGCATCTTCCGCAGCTCTACACTCCGATGCCAGTTTTCTTTTCTTGCCCGTTTCAAGCTAATAATTTCCCTTTGCCTAGACATTGAAGACTGCTTAATTTGTTCCCTTATCAAGGCATTAATCTCAGGATTTCGTTTTTTTTTATCTCCCATTATTGAACCATTTAAGAATTGGTGCTATTAACCTGATTTTTGCTTCCCCACAATCAACTTAGGGCCAATATCCTCTAAAACCTGAATACTGGGTTTTCCTGACTAGGGCCATGATACGCATTTTCGACAAACCTTCTAAAACTTAGAGGTTTTTATTGGACCAAAAAGTGTGCCCTTTAATTCTATTATATGTGATGCATTCATGCCTACGATTCCAAGGTACCAGAAACTCTAACTCCAAGTTAACATCTACAGACAGAACGCCATGATCACTCATGTTTGTAGGCAGTACCTTAACTTGCAAACACGCACCAAACAATTGGTAAGATACCATCATATAGTTGATCAGAGAGTGCCCAGGTGGGCCATGAAAGGTGAAAGAGGTGGGCGAATCATCTGGGAAACTGCCATTCAGCAGCACAAGATCACCGCTTCTCAGGTTATCCAAGAGAGATAAACACTGCCTATCTGATCTAACATGGCCAGGCACCAAGGATTCAGGGATGGACCATACGTCCTCCAACTCAGGGTTAGAAAAACTCATAGAGGAGCAGTTTGAAATCTTAGCGTTAAAATCCCCCACCATCAGTATCATGGTGAACTCTTCAGAAATACTGAATTCATGCACAAAAGAAAACAATTATTCAACCAGTGAATCAGATGCCCTCCCTGGTGGAATATATAAATTTACCAGAAGGAGTAATGCGGTCTGGCCACATGTACCTTTATCTTATCTAAGTTTCATGCCCATGCAAAACTTGGAGGAATGGAGAAAAGCCACAGGATTCCAATTCATAGTGCTGCTAAGTAAAATGGCTAAGCCACCACTAGCGCAACCTTTTGTTGAAGGTTTTGCTGCACAACAATATACAAAAAAGTTCTCAAAAGTGAAATCTATGCAGCTCCATTTTTCCTGGAGACAAATTATTTTGGGATCGTGTTCTAGTAAGGAGTTTAACTTAAGGCCAGAGTTTCCAACACTCGCTAGATTCCAAGACAAGATTTTTCCCAAAAGGCTACCTCCACAGCATGGGGAGTTTTTTTTTTTTTTAAGCCATTCAGCGAGCCAGCTACCCAACTCCACTGTGCCATCGCTTCATCCCCTATAAATTTGTTAGATCTTGGCATGTCGGGACCTATAATATTGATCTCTCTATTTCCTGAAGAGCTACCCACCGAAATTGTTATATCTTTTGGATTTATGGCACCCTTAATGTTGAGAATCCTACTACCTGTCTCTTGGGAGTCTATCCTATGAGATTCAAGCAGGGCCGCCAAGGAGTCCACATATGGAAACACATCTATTCCTCTTTTCCTAAAGAAATCGGCGTTTAGCCAATACTAGCATTGCAATTATCCCTGACTTTTGTGTCTAGAAGACCGCTACGGAAATCTAGATAGATCAGCTCAATGTCTTTGCTTATTAATAATCTTAAATCCTCTATTTCTGCAAGAAGTTACAGCAAAGAACTTCTATTAAATAGAGCTACTTCGGTATCAAACAGGAAAGAGAAAATCAAAGGTTTAGTTGATTGCCCAAATATGTGTCCAGCATGTGTCATATCATTTAACCTTAGGTCGGACTCCAACGCCAAGGACAGCCAAGTGCAAGAGGCTAGGTCGGTACCCCCCTACATAAACCTCCCCTGGCCGGGATTAATCCATACTGGAATAGTCACCCAACCGGTGAGGATGGAGGGGACCTTAGCCATGGCCCGACCTAATTCTGGCTCAACAGCATAGGTTTGTGTTATTAAGTTCCTTGAGTTATGCTCATTAAAAATTCCTCGGTGCACTACATCCGTATCAATATGTATTTTGAAATTCTCTTGTGCGTTTTCTACTCCACCCTCATTAGATTTTGGAGTCCCTTAACTGCATGCCATTTCAGCTCCCCTGATTCCTTCCAAGAGAGGTCAACTACTATAGAGGAGGGTGTGGTAAGATTTATCTCTGAGAACTTCAGATTTTGTCCATCCTCGAAGCTTGGGGGTCTGCTGTCCTTCCTGCTTTGAGACAGAATTGGGATGTCTGGCACCCCAACAGCTATAGGAAACTGCAATGTTTTGTGCTTCTGTTTGGAAATGCGCCAAATCCTATGCTTCTTCACCCTCTGACCTTTTAGTCCATTACTTTCTTACAGTGGGTTAACCTTCCCGGGGGGAACAGCATCTAAACTGTCAATTGACTGTTTACCGTGGAGTGGGTTGTTTAATGATTCAGTGGAGCAAGATATGTTTGTGTGCCCTTTTTTTAAAGATGGGGTACACCGGTAATGGATTCATAGGTTCGGTAGAATTTGTATTGCCCCCAGGGCTAATGTACAAATTACCCCTGTACGTTGTTTTTTAGGGGCAGAACTTACCAGGGGACTACCTCTAAACAGAGAAGTGGGGACCCCCTTACCTTCCTGAACCTCAACCTGAGTACCAAAGCTTGATACCCCGATACACGTCGGGCATGCCTGAGATTTTACTTTGATGCCCTTTTCAGACTTGCTGTACCCCCCATTAAAATTGGTGAAAGGACATCCAGTATGTGATTGGATTTCATAGTAGTTTTCTCCAATAAGGATATA
The DNA here is from genome assembly GCF_964261635.1 of Lissotriton helveticus. NCBI lineage: Eukaryota > Metazoa > Chordata > Amphibia > Caudata > Salamandridae > Lissotriton > Lissotriton helveticus. Next base: position 324,338,015 of record NC_136068.1, read on the forward strand.
ATTGATGAGAGAAGCCTATCTAACACATATAATAACTCAAGATTACCCCTAGCCCCAATCTATTATCCGCTACAGTTGATTTTTGCGGAAAATCCTTTGCCCCATAATTTGGAACACCTCTGACGCTTCCAAATTAGAAAAAATCTATTGAATGAACACGAGACACACTAGAATGGGTACTACTATACAGGGTTGGCATGCAGGGGCAACTAGCGTGAGTGTCCAATGACAGTCTCTGCACCCACTCCCTGGTAATTGGCATTTTCAAATTGGCCTCCAAAACGTTGTTTTTTTCCAACGGTAGGGCAATGTCCGGCAGGGTGTAATCCTCCAGACCCCCGAGTTCACAGCTGCAATTTACAGTCTGTAGCATTTGTTTACCAGAACGCTGTTTGGTATTACTCATGGGGCTAGCTTTGCCAATCAAGGATACCAATCCTGCTAGTGGGGATGGCCCCTTTCAGATGGGGTTTGTTTCAGATGGAACCTCAACATTTTCCATGGGCATATCCATTTCCAGCTCTGTATCTTCCGCCACTATTGGTAGAACACTTCCATCAATGGCCTCTGTTAATGGAGATTTGGAGGTTACTCCACCAATGTTCTGATGGAGAAACTTAGTGGAAAGTGTAACTCACAGCTCAGAAAAAGCGGAGCAGTGTTTCACAGAAGCCTATTGTTTTGGTGTTTAGATTGGACGTGTTAGGGCGTAGGAGTTTGTATAGGTGGGCTGGCTGGTGTCCGATCTTGTTGAGCTTGTGCATGTATTGTATAATGGAAGGTGTCTCTTTGCTTAGATTCACTTTGATTATAGCTGTTCTTACTTTTAGGAAGTTGTAGAATTCTATATTGGGCAGGTTGTGTGTCAGTTTGAGGGTGTCGAAAGTTAAAGGGGTGCTGTCTTTTTCTAGTTGTATGGGTGTTGTGATCCCTCTCTTATACCAGATCCTGTTGTCTAATATTCGCCCTTTGTATTGTATCTTTGTGTTGAACCATATTGATTCCCAACGCGTCTTTCTAATGCTTTGCTTCATTCTCTTGTCTACCTTCAGTAGGGCTGTTTTGGTGTGTTTGATGACTACATTGTTCCCTTCAGGGTGTTTGTTGGCTGTAAGCATGGCAATAGGGTCCAGACCCTCCAGGGTGTCTCTTTCTAGTTCTAGCCACACCGGTGTGTATTCCTGCGATGGGATGAGCCAAAATATCCCCTGTTTTGCCAGGCTTCTGGGAAACACTGCACAACAGACACTTCACCGATGACGATAAGTGCCGCCTCTGGGTCTCAGCCTCGAGGAACGAGGTCTCCCCGCAATTAGCCCAAACAAAATACTGGCTTCTGCACAGGGCGTTCTGGACACCAGTGCGCCTAGCAGAGGTGGGCATCAGAGAAAACGACACATGCTGGAACTGCCACACAGCAAAGGGTGACCTGGCACACCTCATCTTCGACTGAACGAAAGTAAAAACATTCTGGAGGAAAGTGTGCGACATCATTAGCACAGTAGTGGGGAAAAGCATACAGCCTGGTTTCGGAGGACTAGCCACCGCATTCATGGCCCCAGACCTAGGAAGCAGAGAGGACAGGGATTTGGTTGACATCCTACTCACAGCAGCAGTCAATACCATCCTAGCAAACTGGAAGAACACGGCTAGAGCGACATTTAAGGGCTGAGTGAACTCGGTCACATTCCTCAGGGGAGCAGACAACCTCACGGCTAAAAACTCGGCCGACCATACAGCAAAGAGCGAGATGTGGGCCGCTCTAGACGCACACCTGGAGTTACACAAACCTCCGTAGATGCACAGAACGCAGGCCCCCCCCACGAACGCCACACCGGCAAGAGGTGTACAACCAACATATGGGCATGTCCCCCCCACCCTCCCTCCTTACCCTCTCTCTCCCTCCCTCTTTCTCTTCACTCTTCCTTCTTTCACATTTGGGGCCTTACAGGACCTCCGCACCACCAGGACCAGCCTACCCAGTGGCATGCCTAATGTAACTACAAAGGCACCAACTATACTACCTGTATCGCCCCTTGCATTACCACGGTACTGTATTATAAAATTTCTCAATAAAAAAATGTTTGAAATAAAAAAAAATTAAAAAAGCGGAGCAGACTCCATCCTCGTCCACACGAACTACACCAGAGGCCCTTCCCTGTGCCTTATCCCTTGCCATTGTGCCTCTTAATGATCTCCTCATGCCCTTCTTAACCGCATCGCTGCAGCGGCTTTTCCCGCTGTGCGCGGCGGTTTTAAAAACTCCACGGTTTATGACGAGCTCAGCTCGTCATGAGCGCACAGCAGGTAACGCTCATGACGAGCTGAGCTCGTCATCAGCCTGGAAGGGGTTAAGCATCGTCATCACGGAGGGATAGGATTTCAGGTGTGAGAGGTGCCCCCGGGCTTTCCTGAGCCTGATTGTCTTAATTAACTTGATGGGACTAGTATGATCAGAGGTGAATCTCACTGGCCCTAAATGGAACCCTGGTGATCCTTCGGGTAATCCAGAGGGAGCAGCTGAGAGCCCTGAACGCAGGCACCTAGAGGGCATCACCAGCGAATAGATTGAGTTTGTGGGATTCCAACCAAAGAGAGAATGCTGCAGTGCCAAAGCTGGATTAACTCAGCTGGTTATACTGATTGTGCAAATTAAACTTGTCTCTGTTCAAACCGGTTCAAACCCTACCACAGAGTGGGAGACCCGGTGGGTATATCCGCAAGCAGCACCCAGACCTAACTGGACTGCTTCTGCGAGGGGCCAGGGTTCACACTTTGTAGTTACTGGAGCTGCCCCCCCCCCCCATTCGGCGTGGTTTCAGCTCACTTATCAGGCAGTTGCTCCTCTTTTCTGACCTTAGATATCCCTAGATTCCTGGATTCCTGGAGACCAAAGTTATATCTACACCTGAAATGTCACCCTAAATGCTGCTTTACTACATCTCACCTTTGGCGCACTCACCTGTGACCGGTTAACAGGTTGCTGCTATCCGGGACTCTGGGTATAGGACTCTGATTATAGTACTCCTGGCTGAGTACCACTGACACAATCATCTGTGGCCTTTGTGCACTCCGGGGCCTCATCAATGTCCTACAGTAACCTTCAATGGTCTTTTATGATATTTTATAAACCTAATTCAATGCACGGGGGCAATGTGCAGCAGTACTAACTAAGCTGACGAAAATGTTTTGTAGCAGTGTAGGGACTCTCTCCACTTTGGGCCGGAGGGAGAGCTACTGCAAGGGCCGCATGAGCCACGTGATGCGAGGATCACCCAACAGCACCCAACAGTCAAGATTGAATGGGTGGAGCTGTGCCCACTGTGCACACCCCAATACCTCGATGCCCAATGCCAGCAGCCCTCACGAGCCCCAGACTCTGTCCTCCGGCGATGACGCTGCAAACCGCCACACGCACACATGCACTCACCGCCTCCAAGTGGTGGACAAATGCAGGGCAGACCCCCCTCAGGTGTGACTCGCGTTCCAAGAATCCTGCTTCTTCCCACGGGGGTTTGGGGGGCAGCCGAGCAACGCGAGGTCTGCCCCCGGGCAGATTGGAAGGGGGAGGGGCGGACAAGCACAGCCATTTTGGGGCCATTCGGCTACATTAGGACTAGCCCAATTGTAGCCCAATTTTAGATGAGTAGCCCAAGGATATTTATGGGGGTTTGGCGCCCTCCCAGCCACCATTTTAGGTTTGATGACCTGGTGGCTGGGAGCGCTGCGCAGTTAGGTGATAGGGGTTTTGGGTCATGGGAGGTTAGGATTTGTAAATGCTATATTGTGTAAGATTGTGTATATTATTGTTATAAAATGTTATTTATTGTATTTTGCAGGGTGGGGGTTCTGATGTGGGGATAGTAGGGGTGGGGGGGAACAAGGGGGCAGGTATTTTATGTATAGTGAGGATTAGTTTTGTAAGGCAAGTGCCAGTGTTAATAAAATTGTGATATGCACCTGTTTCAATAAATCAGCCTTTTACACACTCAAAATTGACTCGGTTTGGCTTGCCCCCCTCCCTCCCAATTTCCGTTTTTGCCAGCAGCGGAATGATGCATGACACAAAGGAAGAGTTCAGGCTTCAATTTCAGGCACAGGTTCTCTGGCTCCCAGTCTTCCGGCTCACGGACTAATGTGCGGTCTAAAGCACGGTCTTGATTTCAGGCTGCGGGGGCGCGAGCAGTCCGACTCGCTCTCAGACTCCGCCCATAGATCCTTGAGATTTTCCATAAAGTAGGTGCCTCATAATCTCATGTTGATTTTCGTTCAGTGGCATATGTCCCTATTATTTTTTATTTCACTCAGGGATCTGTTATTAAAGATTTTGGATTGTAGCACTCCAGAATTGGTCTGTTTTAATTAGCATGTCTTTTTGGGCAGTTATCAGACTGTGATGAAGGCATACTGCTTGGATGTATCCTCCATTAAGTACGGAATGGAAAGAGATAAGGAGGTAATTTCTGGATTACCCACAGATAATCCTTCTTGCTCCAATTTTTCCTTCTTCGTCACAGTGCCCATTGCACTCACATCCTCTCTTACTCGAGGCTTCATCAAAAGTAGGATATTGGGCTCTAAGAATTCCAGGAAAAGGAGGGGAGTTTAAGGCTGGACTGGTATCCCAAGTACCCCTGGCAATTTTCTTGGACCAGTCCCTGCTTAGATCCAGGATGCTGGAAACGCTTGCTTGCTACTTTTGTTACTAGGGACGAAATTGCAGTACCGCTCCTAAACCTGTAACAAAACCGGCCCCCACCCTCACAGCCTCCCGGGGAAACGCCCGATGAGTGATACTGCCATTCCAGCCCTGGTTTAGTTTATTGGGATTGTCTAGAGTTCATTGAGATAGAAAACTGCTTGGGTATGACAGTGACAACTGGAGGAAATTAGACTAACTCTCAGTTGTAAGTACTGGGAGGAGGAAGGGAGAACCGGAACAATGAAGATTGCCAGTAAATATTCTAAAAATGCATGAAAACTGTTAAGAGTTAACATTTAAAATGTCTTTAAAAGTACACAGGCCAGTTATGACAACCACATTTAGCAACACTTTTCCAGGACAAAACTTATGAAAGCTACAACACAGTACACCCGGGGCCCAATCGCTCAATTAAAATGCAACACTCTCAAGTCAACGCGCCCAGGCCCGCTTGCCAGCAGCGTTGCAGTTGCCACACGATACTTTCCTATTCGAGCAAAGAAATGTGTTTTGTCACATTCTTGCGTTGAAGCGTGCAAACTAGCCGTGTCAGGTTTGCCCGAGACGCAATTCTGTTTACTTGATTAACTTGCAGATGGCTTTGCTCCGCTAAACCTCTTCAGCCTTGCTTTCTCCCTTCGCCGTTACCCCCAGGACCACTCGTCTTGCTAACAAGCCCTCCCCCTAAAGCATGCCGCCGCGCGCCAACGTGACGGAGGAGAGGGTAATGTTGCCTGACATATTTGCCAAAGGAAAAGTCATTTCTCTGCCATTTCAGGAAGGGGCCGTGCTCCTCTCAGTCAGCGTGCCCCGCTGGTGGCGCTGGCCTTTGCGCGCTGATGCGGATTGCTCAAAGTCAATGGTGTCACCGCCTGCAGGTCTGAGTGCAAATAAAGGTGAAAACGCAACTTTAAAAGTCATGTATCGACCTAATTCCCAGTACATTTACTCTTTCTGGCAGCTGTAAACTGAAAAAAATGGTAATCGGGAAAACAGAACCTCAGTTCATTAAATAATTCTGCTCTTCCAAATGTGTTTTATGGAAGCGGGTTATGTGCATTTATTGAAAATTCCTCAGATATCTGATTTTGGACTGGCTTTCACCCCTCCAGGCAAAGTAAGGGCTGTACTAACTACCACCTTCAAGATCAGAACTCTTTCCTTCAATGCGGCACACACACTTAGTTATTGTCATGTTAGTATTATAGCAGAAAGGGAAGATGATTTTATCTTGGACCATAAGAAATAATTCGAAACTCACCTCGTATAACATGATCATAGATTAGGCTGAAATGTTTCCCTTGTTTTTTGCTTAAGCTCACCTAGACACACTCATACATATAAACATGCACACATGAATGTATGCAGCGATAGAACACACACACACACACATCTTAAGAGCATTGCAAAGCCAGTAGGTCTGGTTTGTTTTAAGTATATCCTTTCTTTGTTGTACAGGCCATATGTAGAAAGGAAATATACAAAAAAACATACTTTTCAGTGTCTCAAAAAAGACAAGCATTAGCCGAGCCAATATGTCTAATGCTGGCTGCTCTCTTCTTTTGGTTTGTCTACGCTTGTTTTTGCCTTGTTATACTATCAGTGAAACTTTATTCTTGAGGAGCTTCCAGGCCATTGTTAAATAAAAAATAAACATTAACTTAAAGTAAAAAACATGTTTTTGGCCTCACAAAGAAAACCTTTCCATGGTTGTACCTGCTACTGATGGGAACTTATTTGAATGGATGTGCTTCTTGTGAAAGAGCAGCCTTCACTCAGAATGAAGTTAGACAATGACTGAACCGGACAGACCTGGATGGAAGAAACATGCACTACTTAATTTGTGCCAGTGTTTTTCAGTGCTTAGCACTGGCATTTATTCTATTGAATTTTTCCCTTGGGTGGTAAATATTAAAAAAACCTGTACCTGCATTGATCCCCTTCCATTCGTATGTCTACTGAGGATGACCCAACCAGGTCCAGGCATGATGACTGCATCACATTAGTTATGTCAGTAGTGCATGCCTGCCTTTCACAAAGGAGCATGTCATTCCCATTGGATAATTACGGTGAAGGGAGGGCTGATGAGAGAGCTGGGGGCGAGGCAGGCTGGAAAAATTCCGGTCGCAGGACATATTTAATGCGCTGTCGGAGTAATTTAAAAGTGCATGGAATATGTTTTTTAACAGCTCACACGCACTGAACTTAATCGAGGTGGAGCGGGCCATACATTATTCATTCTGGCTTTACACGCTTGTGGCCTGGGCCAACCACAAAGTGCAGTCCTGTTCAGAGTCAGCCTGTTGCAGTTTTATTTGAACCATATGAAAGAATATGTGTTTCAGAGGTTCCTCCTGGTCCCTTTTGCTTCCCTCACACATTTTCTCCAGCAGCGTTGCCTTCTTCTCCTCACTATGGACCTGCAGAAAGTCGGCATTGTTATTTATCTGGTGCGGGTGATATTCGGAGTAGTGCAGCTCCCAATGCGAGAGTTGGGCATCATCAACACAAGCTCCCTAGGCCGTCTCTTCATCCAGGTGTTCACCCTTGTTTTAGCCGGTCTGCTTGGCTTTTCTACTTTAGCGGTACAAAAGGGGGTGGTGATGGACGGAACATCTGAACCAATCAAACACTCTGTTGGACCCGGCCTCATGGCGTGGTCCCGCGCCTCCCCGCATGGCGGGCCCGGGACAGCAGCGACCCCTGTCCTCCCCGACGAAGCTACCTCTCCAACCCAGAGCTTGACACTCCTTCTCCAAAGAACATGGAGCCTGCTCCAGCCAATGCCCTACCACTGTCACATGCCCCTTCGACTGATCTGGTCAACTCGAACCCTTATCCCTTCATACCCCTTGACTATACCAATCTTGAAACTCTGCACTCCAGAGCGACCAAACTCACCCAGAGCATTCACTGCTCCATTCTGGACCTGATGAACCTCCTTCACAGTGCCGCGACCTCACTAGCTAACCTGAAGTCACAGCATACTTCCCCCCCACCCAACACCGAGCCTGCCAAGCAACCTCTCCCGCTACCCCTAAGACATCTTCGCCCACGCAAACAACCTTGCCCACTCTCTGAGGAGGAATCCCAGGCTCTCACCCTCACTTACAATGCACCCACCGCCTCCCCTAACCATCTTGACCTCACTGGGAATGAAATCCTAGCCATCCTCCAAGACCACAACTCTACCCCAGCCATCCCTGTTAAAAGTTAGGCTGAAAACGTCAACATTATCGGCGCCATCTTGCTCTTCTTGAACCCATTCGTGCACGTAAGCGGCAGCCATTTTGAGCACCATGGCCTCCCTGCCCCTCGCTGATAGCCAGCGCGTCTCTCTCTCTCTCTCAACCTCGCAGGCACCCCCCCCGCACGCTGACAACCCCCCCGCTCTCACATGCCTTGGGTCGTAAACCCCTCTTCAGCGCAGCTCTGCCCCGGAATCCCATCCTGTTCCCAGCGCGACACCTCCCTTCATTCCTTTCATGGTCCCAGGCCCTTCGATACAAACCCCCTTTTCCTGTGTGCCCGTTTGTCTTCCTCGTTCCCAGGCCGCCACCTGGCCCTGCGGATACTGTTTATTGCCCCCCCCCCGTACAGTAGGAAGCTTCCCCCATTAAAGGACCCTCGAATTGATCAAAGCCCCTCCCTATGAGATCCGATCAACCCCACACATCCCGTGAATCGGCGGAATGTCCAGCTGCGCGATAATCATCACCTGTTGTGACCGGGGTGGGGACTTCAACTGTAAATGTGTGTGGGAACGGGCCTGAAGGGGAGATTCCGAGGATGTCCTTTCATACTTCAAAGCATTGCAAGAATGTGTTACCTGCAATAAAGATCATAAACCTGTGTATAAGAGGCCAGGCCTCAGAGATGCGGTTAGAGCACCTCGTGACGATACTTGCTGTCCGAACTGATGTGTTCTCCTCCGGAGAGAATAAACCCTTGTTTCCTGCCTTCCAGTCGCCAGCGCCTGCCTCTTCATTGATTAATATTTTGTGGGTTAAAGAGGCGATACCGCCGGGCAATACTTAAGGATCTTTGTTTATTGGTTGTTCCCTGACCTTTTTTTACAATTGGCGTCCCATACGTGGGGCCCATCAGTGACTCGTGGATCCAGTGGGAGAGGTCCTGACGACAGAGTGAACGACTGCAACGATCGGGAAGTGCACCTGTCCGATAGACCCTCGTCTGACAGCCGATCATCTGAACTTCACTGGTTCCGAACAGACCTCTCTCGAGTGATCTACGGTCCTGACTGGGAACCATCAGGAGTGCCGCGAGGATTACGAAGAAAAGAGGACGATCGGGCGCTGGATTCGGAAGACAAGAAACTGTCCATGCGGTCCGGGTAAGGTCGTGTAAACACGACGAATTGCGAAATGATTGTTTGATTGTTTGGAAAATACTAGTATTACTCTTTGTCGATTTGTTTGGAGATTCGCTGTCTGCAAACGGAGAAACAACAGGCTCTCTCTTTACAAACAGTGAAGGATAGGTAACGCAGCCGTCGTGCCTATCTTTCTCCCCCACTGATTAATTATTTGAACCTGGACTACTGTTCACGGATTGTTTTCTGGAGATTCTCTGTCTGCAAACAGGAAGGCACCCCCCCCCCCTTTACAGATAGTGAAAGGGTAGGTAACGCAGACCTTTGCGGGCCTACTTATTCTCCCCACTGAATTGTTTGATTGACCGAACGTTGACTATTCGATATTGGTTCATGAGGTATTCACTGCCTGCAAACAACGTAGAATAGAAATATCCTGTCTAGTCTTTGCACGCAGTGATAAGATAGGCAGTGCTGACTTTTGTCCCCGTTGTGATCCGTCATGCCTGTCTTCTCCCCACTGATTGGTAGCCTGTTTAGCCCGGACCGCTTATTAGAGATGAACCATCCGGCTCCACTGGAAGGCACCCCTAATAAGGACATGTTCATGAAGCATGGATTGATCGCTATAGCCTATAACAAGCTGTGGCATAAATACACGAAAAAGGATCGAGAAAGTCAGTGGCCACTGATAGGATCCTTCGATGATGACAAAATAAACGCGCTAGAAACAGCCCTTGGTAAAAACAAGACAACGCCCACTATGCTTGATAGTTTCGGCATGTGGCGCAAAGAAACTGAACAACGTAAAAAGAAAACTGAGAGTAGGTTGGGAAAAGAGCTGCGAAAAGCAGCCCACCTAGCTGCTCAGAAACTAGAAGAAGAGATAAAGGAAAGAGAGAAAGCCAAACAGAAACTAGAAATGGAAACATCAAGCCAGTGTCCGGTTAGAACGTCCTCCACGCTCTACCCTGATTTAGCCTCGAAACAACGAGCCAACGATGATCTGCTGTTAGGTCCTCCGATCATCTACATGCCCCCTCCATATGCCCCTTCCCAACCCTTAGCACAGCACCCACCACCCCCAGGTACAAACGAGGGTAGCGCCACAGCTTCGGCCCCCATGGCCTCTGTGCCGGCCGAACTCCTTGTATTAAATACTACGCAAACGACAATGTTAGGCGACCCTGAGACCCGAAGGGTTGGTTCTGCAAGAACAAGCAGACTAAGCAAAGATGAGCGAGCAGGGATCGACAAGATAGCAAGGACACTGGTAGAAAGGAAGGAAGATGAAGAGTACATCACGGATATGTTTAACTCGTATACAGGGAGTCACAGACGACATTTTACCGTACGACTGTGTTACCATGTCTTGAACGCATACGAGGACCGATATCGAGACAAAGGTCCCGAGAGCCTAACGACTCTGTACCGGAAGGTCGATATCGGGGATGAGGGCGAGTGTGATGTGACGGACCTCCTTACGCGTACGCTTGAGGTTTTCCGCCACCTCACGGAACGAGAATCGGGAGCTAAACCCACGACATCCGTAGCGACCGAACCACAAACTGAGCAATCTAACACCATGATGCCGATACGAGAGGCTGCCCCTTACTGGGTTCCTCCACAAGGTGAAGGGACTAACGATGATGCAAACCACAAAGATGCAAAAGGAAGGGTAGTGTACAACTGGGTCTACCAGCCATGGGACCGGCAAGAGATTCTGACATTCCGGAAATCTCTGCCTGACCTACGTAAAAACCCCACTGCCTTCTATACTGAATTGGGTACAGCCCTAGGTTCAACGATTATGACCCTGGCTGACATCGACTTGTTTTTTGGGTTATGTCTACCAGCTGATGTGTGGAAGCAAATGCGGAAAGTCGACCACCTTGAGCTGTTTGGACATACCTGGTCACAACTCGATGGCATTGATAAACAACGAGGACCTGGACAAAAGCCTTTGAAACCCATTCTAGACCTTCCAGATAAAATCGTACAGAAATTAAAAACCCTGATTCCAGAAAAGAAAGTGGACTGGTCGATAGTAACGGCCTGTCGCCAGAAACCCCAGGAGGATGTATCGGACTACTTCTCCCGGTTTGAAACGGTGTTCTCCGATTACAGCGGCCAGGACATGACCACTGCAACCGGACACCATCTGTTTGTCCAGAATTATGTTAAGGGTCTGTCACCGGAGGTCTCCCAGAAACTGCAGGCTAGCGAGAGTAGTTGGGCAGCCTCCAAACCTACGGCTATCCTCCAGATGGCCCAATATTATGAACATCAGAAAAATGAAAACGATAGAGCAACAGAGAAAAAGAAGAAGGACTTGAAAGAGAGGGTGATGATTGCCCAACTGCAAGGGGTGACTATAGGACGAGACCAATACCGGGGAAACTATCAGATGAACGTCCCTAAGACTGCACTTCCCCAGGACCGCACTCTGACTCCCCACATTGGACGTACAGACATTAGAGAGGACCAGTGTGCTTTCTGTAAAGGAACTGGCCATTGGAAATCCCAGTGCCCAGTTCTTCTGGAAATAATCAGAAACAAAGACCCCAAGGACATAGCAAGTGGACTGAGAAATAAGGGACAACAGCGAGGGCCCCCAAATGACGCGACTAACGACAGATCAGGCAGACCAAATACATTTGATCGACCCAGACAAAACCAATGCCAGCAATCTGACTACGATGACGCCCACAACTTTGCATAGGACTGCCAAGGGCAAGGGAGGGATCCAGTCGAGCTCTATGTTGACCAGCAAGGCCCTTACGTCACTGCTAAGGTCCTGGGTACAAAGTCTCCATTCCTGGTAGACACTGGCGCAACACGTAGTGCGTTATCTAAACGACTGATTCCAAGGGCACCCTTGTCTGGCTCACTTATAACATCGACAGGTTTCGATGGAACGCCCTCCACTAACCCTTTGTCCGCCCCGATCCTCTTCGACTTAGAAAACAACACCACTGACACCACGTTTTTGCTTTCCTCCAATAGCCCTGACGCCATTATGGGACTTGACTTATTGAAACACTTCCGAGCGACAATCAGATGTTCTCAAGACGGAGTTCGAGTTTTCCTTTACGACAACCCCGTTCTGCTTAGACATTGCCCTCCCCGACGCATGTTTTCCATCACCGACGCTGACACATCCCTGCTTGACACTCTGCCTCCGTATCTGTGGGCCAAGACGGATTCGGACGTAGGGCGCATGTTGATTGACCCAGTGCACATTACTGTCCGACCAGACGCAACACTCCCAAAACTTCCACAATATCGGATATCGCCCGAGGGCGAGAAGGCATTGGTAAAGATTATTCAGTCGCTGATAGACGCAGGAGTGGTAGAGGAAGTGGTTAGCAACGTTTGCAACAGCCCTATCTTGCCCATCATCAAGAAAGAGGGAGATGAGAAAGCATACCGTTTTATCATTGACCTTCGAGAGATCAACAAAGTGGTGGTACCCCAGTACCCCGTGGTCTCAGACATCACCACCATCCTGACTTTGATTCCTTCTACTGCCACCACCTTCACTGTCATTGACCTCAAAAACGCATTCTTTTCCATCCCCATCCACCCAGACAGCCGATATTTCTTCGGCTTCACCCTAAAAGCCCGCTCATATAGGTTCTGCCGAGCACCCCAGGGCTACACAGAAAGCCCTAGCATCTACAGCCAGGCCCTCAAGAGACAACTGGATCAAGTCCAGTTACCCGATGGAGTGGTGTTAGTGCAATATGTCGATGACATCCTTTTGGCAGCCGACACCACTCCATTAGCAGTTACAGCCACCATTCAACTCCTGCACTTCCTTGCGGAAAATGGCCACAAGGTCTCCAAAAAGAAGTTGCAATTCTGCCAACCCCAGGTCACTTACCTAGGCCACCTTTTGTCCAAAGAAGGAAGGAAACTCACTCCCGACCGGATCCAAACCATTCTCGAAACTCCTGTCCCTAAAACCCAGAAACAGGTTCGCTCCCTACTAGGCCTCACCTCCTTCTGCCGACAGTGGTTACCAAACTTTAGCCTCACTGTGAAACCGCTGCTTTCTCTGCTAGCTAAAGACGTCCCCTTCCCACTGAGGAAAATTGAATTTTGCCTTGTCATGTGTGCCTACGTGTTCCCCATCCTATATTATAGGTGCATGATCGATATGCATATATCCCCCTATGATCGATTAAAGACGCAATTATAGTTGTATCCAACGTTAGTATGCCAGTTATCCAGTCCCTGTGAAAGCCACGTGAATTAGGCTTCCAGGCCTATGTTGACAACGTTTTCCATTGTGCACGTTAATTCAGAATAATGTCCCCGTTTCTAGGCCTCATGAGGGCCCGGACATCAGATTCAAGCTCCTGTTTCCTGAACCTGCTCCGAGGAGCGATACAGCCCCCACCTGCATCCCTGACCCTTCACTTACTTCCTGCCGCGCAGCGCGGTGCCCGGCCTGGCTCTGCCTGCCTGTCTGCCAAGAATATGTTATGCCTCTAGTTATCAGTTCAGCTCCTCGTCTTCACATTCCTAAGCTAACGGACCGTATAAACAGCTTCAGCTATAGTCTAGTCTTCCTGTCTCCATGCAAGTGAATTACTGTATTAATATCCATAGAAAATTCATAGCACACGCATTACATGTAGAATATATGCATGCACCAGCTTTAGTGTCAAGTAGCCTTTACCCTGATAACTTTTAGATTCTATCAACATGTACTCCAAACACGAGATACCAGATATGCTATAGGTACATGTCGTCCTGACACCGCAGACTTTCGTCTCCTCTTCTAGTGCAGAAGTCAGAGCCCCCAGTTCTCCCCAGATACACGTCATAGTCCGTTTGCGCGCACCACTAGGTTAAAGGTCCCAGCCGCTCGAGTAGCCCCCTCCATGTATACACCCATTTCATGACACTTATGTGACGTTCTCATCACATGTCTACGTGCACGCCCTGTGCACGCCTACTTTTCACGCCCATGTGTTCTTATCTTACGCATGTCACTTGTTACGCCTACTGTATGTAATGTAATTGTGATGTTTTAGTATATATACCTTGTACTGTTAATAGGACGTTGCAGCTGCCATCCCGTGCCTTCTATGCTACTTTATTTCAGGCTGTCCCGATCCTGTCCCTTCCCTTATGCCTGATTAAAGTCTGTTAACTTCAGATTCCTCGGATCCTGCCTCTTATTTATTGAGCTATCTGTTATTATTAATGTATTCAAAAATAGTACCGGTAATTATTTATTTATTTACCACATAAATGGCGCCCGAATAGGGACTTACCTCTTCCCCACGCGCCGGCGATGTAACGCAGGCCCCCTGACCCTTCTACAGCCGTGACGGAACTCTACCGTGCACGTGCAGATATTTCTGCTTCAAGTCTCCCTCAGGCCCACGGAGGAGACGGAGACTGCGGTCCGGCATCCAGACGAGGCGGTGTGGAAGGCGGTTTGTCCCGACCAGAGCCCAAGCCGAGAGAACAAGGTCCGAGGTATCCGGAGGCCCACCTGTAACCGAAGCCCGAAGTTCGAAGCGCGTAGTAGTAACCAGACGTCGTAGCAGTCCGGTCCAGTCCGAGGCCTTCAGTTTCTGCTTCCCGGTGAGTACCGTTGCGGGGGAAGTATCTAGACAGGATCATTAGTTTGTTCCTGGTCCGATGGGTTTGGGTACACAGATCCAGTCTGTACTGTTTTAGCAGTGCATCTAGTTTCTGTACTGTTTCTAGCAGTGCATCCAGTATTTCTGTTAAGTCTGTTCTCGAGAAATTCAAGTATTATGTTTTCAATGTATCAGGTAATATTTCTGTTCGATCTGTTATTCATGTATTTTTATGTCGTGGTATGAGTGATTTGTTTGCCATTTCATTACTGTGTTTATTGTATATTGTGTTAAAGTCTAAATACAAAGTTAAGATGCCTCTATTCTCGAAATTACGTCAGATAAAGACTAGAAAAGGGTTACTCGAAGAAGCAGTTCCTGTCCCTCCGAGGGACAGTCCTGGTCATTTTATGTATCACAAGCATGGCTTAGACGCCATATTATATCTAGACTTGTGGGTGGATTACACGAAAGATCTTGAAGAGAAATATAGATGGCCTGTATCAGGTACATGGGATGCCGAGTGCATCATGCGAGTAGAAGAAGCATTATGGAAAAAGAAAGCCAGACAGTCCCAGAAAGATGCCATCGAGTTATGGCGCAAAGAATCTCACAGGAGATCCGAAAAAGAATTCAGAAAATCAGAATTAAGTAGGGAATCCACAGAAAAAACCCAAGAAAGGGAACTTCTAGAAGAAGGTGAACGAGTTAGAGCAGAACAGTCAGACAGACAGAGAAATGCCCTTATTAAAGGTATGTATCCTCTTCTTGCCGAGGGCTTGCCGAAGGCAACCCCGGAAGCATCCTGTAATTTACCGCCACCATTGGTCCCGACTAAGCTACGTCACAAACCGACTGCAGCTGAAATTTTTCTTTCGTCCTATTTGGACGATACTGTTCCAGAATATGCAAATCCTATTCCGCCTGCTCAACCTCAGCACCCTGTTAATAATGTAATTCCTGTTCCTCCAGCCACTGGTCCCGGGAACCCTGTCCATGTGCCAGTACCCCCGGACCAGTCCACGTCACGAGTTTTGCCGGTCACCTTACCAGCACATTCAGTATTAATAGACGATTCTAGTTCAGGAGGAGCGGTAGGAGGTGCTCCTATCACCCCGCCTCAAGTAAAACGAATGACGCTGAGAGAAGCAGCGTTACAGCGTACGCCGAAAGTGACTACATACGCGGATCTCAAGCGACACCTTACTGACTGCGTATATGATTCAGTACCAGGTGAAGATCACATGATCTTATATTCAGTACGTTTAAGACGGGTTGCCAACTTTTTGGCCACCCTGCCCGACATGAAAGATCATCTAGACAGAATATATCATTTTATCCGTACAGGGGAGAATCCAGGAAGTGTTCACGAAGCTATGGCACACAGAAAGGTCGAGATTCAAAGTATGATTCTGCAGTTTATGATTAACTGTTTAATAAGAGAGCAAGATTATCCTGATAAAGATAAAGAAGAGATGAAAGCCCTGACGAGATGGAGTGATAATATAGCCGAGGGAAAACACAAGACAAAAGGTAGTGTAGAAAGTATGTACAAGAAAATCCGTAAGGAAATTATAAGTATACACCAGAAAGAGGAAACAAAAAGAGCAACCGAGAAAGAGAATGACTCTTCTAGTGAAGAGGTAGACAGCGAGAATCCCTCCAGAATAGCGTATGTAGGTAGAACTAGATTTTCTGACCGACATTCACGCCTAGATTACAAGAAAGTTTTTCCTCCTCCCGTGCCAGAACAGTGTTCTCTGGAACAAGTATTCCAGGCTACAGATAAAATTCTGAAATTACGAATAGGTTATAGTGAGCCTAGTACCATGCATGAACAAGAACTAGCCCGATCAGCAGTCCGATGGACTAGTGACTTCGCCACGTTTCCAGATGAAATAGTGGCCCAAATGTTTCTGAAACTGCCCCCAGCCGAGCAGCGTCTGGTAGGTATGTATATGATCCAGCACCTCATTACACTGTATGAGGATCAGCATTCTGATCCAGGTCCTTTACATGATGTACTGAACGAGTTACTCCTAAACAGATGGAAAGGTCTAGGTACCGATTTAATTAGTGTCATTCTAGAACAGCGCCACAAATACAGAACGTTCCTGAATCCACACTTTGTTCCTGTTCCACCTCCAGAAAGGAAACCATTCTACATAGACAGACAGAATCCGTTGCGAGAAGTACATCCAGTTAAGGGAACGGGGGGTGAACTAGAACGAGTATTTGTTTACACCCCTATCACGAAAATAGAACTCCTAGAAATGAAAAAGTTAATACCCTGTCACGATAAAGATCCAGCAGGGTTCCACCGTGAATTAAAGGACATGCTCCGTATGGGAGAATACACGTATCCTGATATCATTAAAATGTTAAAGGTTCTGTTGCCTGCGGGCATATATGAAAAACTTAAAGAAAAAGAATGGGAGGTGGGAGAGAAAAAGATAGATTGGACCGCATTAGAGACTGAAGATAACACACGAGTTCCAGGTACCGGTCTTGGGGAAAAAGCTAAAGCATTGCCCGAATTGTTAATACAAGTCTTGCCAAGATTACTAGCCACGAAAAAGGAAGACTGGGATGCTATCTCAGCCTGTAAACAGAAACAAGATGAAGACTGTGGAAAAGTAAATTTTGCCATGTTGTATGTGCCTACGTGTTCCCCATCTTATGCTATATGTGCATGATCGATATGCATGTATCCCCCTATGATCGATTAAAGACGCAATTACAGTTGTGTCCATCTCTAGTATGCCAGTTTCCAGTCCTCGTGAAAGCAACGAATATTAGGCCTATGTAAACCTATGTTGCTACGTTTTACAGTGTGCACGTTAATTCATTGAATTGTCCCCGTTTCTAGGCCTCAAAAGGGCCTGGACTCAGATTCAGCTCCTGTCTTCTGAACCCTCTCCGAGGAGCGATACAGCCCCCACCTGTATCCCTGACTCTTAGCTTACTTCCTGCCTCACAGTGCCCGGCCCGGCCTGGCTCTGCCTGCCAGTCTGCCAAGAGTATGTTATGCTTCC